>NC_073724.1:68770205-69410920 GCF_023634155.1 Falco peregrinus
CATGTGATGTGCTTCTAAGCACTCAGCTATTGGTAGGCATAGTAGGAGTACTGGGTAGTAGATAGTTTTCATCTTCTTTGAGGCTATAGCAGAAAAGGTGGAAGGCCAAATAGCTTGTTTCAAAATGCTA
The DNA here is from genome assembly GCF_023634155.1 of Falco peregrinus. NCBI lineage: Eukaryota > Metazoa > Chordata > Aves > Falconiformes > Falconidae > Falco > Falco peregrinus. The sequence continues at coordinate 68,770,336 of NC_073724.1, forward strand.
TGAGTTTGATTTAACACAAGTGATCTCAAGCAATAGTATAGATGACCTGCTTATGCAGTACTAGTTGCCATTATAGTCTATTCCTCTGGTTTAACTGAGTATCTCCTGTCCTTTGGCAAGGCAGATTGACTGTTTATAATTAATTGTTGCTGTATGCTGGTGCTTTAAATGCCAACACTAGTTGTGCTTAACGAAGTAAATGAAAATGAAAACAAAATGGGTAGTTCCTTGACAGAGGAGGGAAAAATACAAAGATAACACTCAGCCTAGGGGAACTGTGTATGAATGTGGACAAAGGAAAGTAAATGTTACAACTTATGGAAGAGGATGAGAGAAATTTAAAGAATAAATCAAAAGAGGTGTGTTGCTCATCTGAAAAGGAAGCCATTCTAGTCAATAGGGCCAAACTGTTACTGAAATATGTGTTATTTGCTAATGTTAAAAAGCAAGCTGAGATAATGCAGAGAGATATTAAAGGAAGACATTCTAAGAAGTCTGAGTTAAGAAGTTAATAATGAGAAGTCTTCTGGGAACACTAAATAAAGAGAAAAAAGTGCTGTATACTACTTAAAGCTGAGCTAATGCAAAGACTTAATTTTTCAAATCACAAGGACAGTTACTGCAGAGGGAAAAGCACTTGGTGATAAAGACCTGATTAGTGATAAAGAATGCTTTTAGAATCTGCAGAGTCTGTACATTAAGCTTTGAAAAATAAGGATGAACTTTTAAGAGGGGTAAAAAACTAGTAATAATACTATGTCATCAGATCTCCCATCTCCCAAAAAACCTAACAGAGCAACTAAAATCAAAGGCCATTTCTACTGCAGCTGCCAGTTTAGCATGTGATGAATCAACATATATTAGAGCTGTAGATCAGCTCTTTACGAATTTGTTGTGTCAGTCCTAAAAGCTTTGGAAGCTCAAAAGATCTATTGCCTTTTCAAACACTGCATGTTAGAACCTGCATAGGAGATATATTCAATTCTGTCCATTTGGTTTGCAGTGAAGGGAACATCCAGCTAATCCCCACAGTTACTTTAAATGCAGATGGAGCTTACAGTCTCCCTGAAAAACTTTTGCACCTTACTTTTGTTTTACTGCTGCAGGAATTTATATGGGATAAGTTTACCACACTTACAGAGGGTGGATCTGAGTCTCTGATCCAGACAAATCTCTTTTCACACACAGAGTATACATAAAAGATTGCAAGGTTGAGGATACCATCATGAGAATGAGGGGAAGAGAATATCTTAGGCCTGTGAGACCTCTTTGCATTGAAACAACTATGCACTTTACACACTGCAAGGAAAGGCCAGCATGCTGATGCCTACACTAGCTACCTCTATGTACCCAATCTGTCCTTCTGGCTATGTCCCATGAATACTACCAAGCCTCTGGTTTAGCCTGAAAACTTCACTGAATTGGCAAGAATTGTATTAACTTTGGCAGAAGAACTTTATTGTCTTTCCTAGTTGAGATAGGGCAGTTCTCACTAACTTCTTGTTGCGATTTTAACCAAACCCTTGCTGCCTATGTCTATGTTAAAAAAATCAAATGGGGCCAGAGGATGGTCTTCAGCACTAACATGTGGTCTACTTAATTCTCAGTATCACCACTGGTACAGTTTTGGCTGTGCCAGACAGCATTCTCTCAAATTTTGTCTGAGCCCAAACTGAAGAGAGTAGGTATCAAGGAACACTCCCAAAAGGCATTATGGACAACACTGCTCTGTGCTGGGTCCCTCTGCTCTGTTCAGTTCTCTAGCACTATCTCAGCAGGCTTTGAATGCGCAAGCTCCCACCCACATTTTTACGTTATGCTGCAGATCTTCAGTGTATGTATTATGGAATCTCAGAGTCAGCTGTGGAATTTTTTCCCGAGATTTTTAACTGATAAGAATAGATTAAAAGTAACAACCAGCTCTCATTGCCAGCAATGCACCACGTGAGGCCTAGAAAATATCGGTAGTCAAGTTCTATGCTGTGTGGAGGTGGTCATCCCATGCCACCGGGTCTAAGGGCCAGAGAATGGTTCCTTGTTCTGCTTAGTTTACTTAATATTTATGTGCCAATGTCTGCTGATCTGTTGGGCACCTAAAAGAATGTTTGCTGTATGCAGCTCTCTGAAGTGGAAAAAAGTGTTCTGCAAGATCCCAGCTCACTCCTGTCTGCAAAACAGAGGCATTTTGTGTTGGCCCTTTCTGATTTGCCTTTCTGGCACCCATAAGATATCCGTGCAGTTTCTGGCACTGTGTAGGGTAATCTTTTCTGCCAAATACCTTACCTTCCCTCCTGATGTAATTTACTATCAAACATAAATAATTGGTGTTTTCAGTTTAACAACATTTATCTTAAACTATAACAGAGCAGGTATGCATTCTGATACATCCAATCAATTGGTTTCACAGAGAGGTCCATCTTTTCTGGAGGCTCCAAGGCTTTCTGTTATCACTCTGCTACCCATTTAGCAAGAAGCACCAAACTGAATTCCCTACTCCCAAACATACTTCAAAGGTCTTGGGAGAGGGGACAGAAATCTAGATGCAGTTTTCCACACAAGTCCATAGTCCATATTCTTGGTGAAAGTAGCAGTCTTGTATTTAATTTCAGTTGCCTTTTAGCTCAATAGATCATCACTTGTACACAAAATGGATGTTGTCCTTTAACCCCAGCCAGCAACTAAACACCACACAGCTGCTTACCCACTCTTCCCCAGCGTGATGGGGGACAGAAACAGAAGGGTAAAAGTGTGAACGCACGTGGGTTGAGATAAAGACAATTGAACAGAGAAAGCAAAAGCTGTGCATGCAAGCAAGGCAAAACACAGAATTCATTCACTGCTTCCCATTGGCAGGCAGGTGTTCAGCCACCCTTAGGAAAGCAGGGCTCCATCACACATAATGATTGCCTGACAAGACAGATCTCCCTTTCCTCCTTCTTCCCACCCAGTTTTTATTGCTGAGCATGACGCCATATGGTATTGGACATCCCTTTGATCAGTTGGGGCCAGCTGTCCCAGCTGTGTCCCCTCCCAATGTCCTATGCACCCCCAGCCTGCTCCCTGGTGGGGTAGCATGAGAAGCAGAAAAGGTCTTGATGTTGTGTAAGTACTGTTCTGCAATAGCTAAAATATTGGTATGGTATCAACGTTATTGCAATCACAAATCCAAAACATAGCACTGTACAAGCTATTATGAAGAAAATTAACTCTATCCCAGCCCAAACCAGTACAATCAGCTATCCCACTAAGCCTGAATGCCTGACAGCTGAGGCAAGCTCCTAGGAAATGGGAGGCAGAAACATCAATCCTTTGAAGTGGTAAAGCAATTTAAACACTGTCTACAGCATGCTGGATTGAGTATAATACCTTCCAGATTGAGCTTCTTGGGGAAATTTAGAAATAGACTCAATTTATGGAGAACAACAAATCTTACAAAAGAAATATATGTGAAGACTGCGGGTTTACAGAGAAAAAAGGCTGGGTTTGAGCGTCTTTAATATAGAATTAGATACCTGAAGGTTTAGCTAAGGGTCTGAGGATTTAAATCACATTATGATCACATTATAACTGTGCTTAAATTCTGGTTAAAGGGCTAAAGCCAACAAAAAATGTAGGTACCTAAGTTCCTTTATAAGCATGGACAATAACATGACAGGCTCAAAGGGTATTCAAAAAGAAAAGCAAAGAAAACCTCTATTGTTGTTTCATACTAAAGAATGCAAAGACTATGAAAATTAACCAGATAATATTTGTGGAGCATTTGATTTAGGTTAAAATTCAATAATGCACACAGAAATCCCAGGACTGCAGACTTATTTATGAGTTAAGAAGAATGAACTGGACTGGCAATGCATTTCCATGGAAAAAGAAAAAAAAAAAAAGAATTCAGGAGCTATTCTTGAGAGAGCAGGGATTTTAAATTTGTGTATACTGCTAGAAGTAAGTCATGGAGCCATCACTATGTAATTAACATTTACCAGCAGCAAAGCTGTTCAGGGCAATTAGTTAACAAGGAAATAAAAGTGTGTGGGATGAACAAATTGGTGGCCTAGCTTTTCTGAGCCATGCATTCAATCACAACGGGACATTTAAATACCAAAGTGGTTTCCTTCTTGGTTTTAGCTCCTTTCTAATGCCTGCGTTATTGGGAAATGCTCCACTACTAATCATTGTTTTGCATCTTTGGTAGAAGTAGTGCTAATAGGAGAGATTACACATATGTTAGAACGTTAATACACATAAGAGGACTATGCAATTTCCTTCTGAGAATTCATTATTTGAAATACCCAGATCTTGAATGGTAAATAGCATTTTTAGCAGAATGCTATTTCTGTAGTGCAATAGGATATGCATCAGAGAACAAAAAAAGTTAATAAATTTTATCTTTTAATTCATAACTGTGAATTAATTAGTGTTTAAGATTCTACTCATCTAACAGAGATTTGTTCTTGTCAAGCTCACATTGGCTGTAGGTAATAGGTAGTTTAGACAGATTTTAGTTTTACACTTTATTTTCTCATTCTTAGACTTTGAACAGAGTATTTATCCTTGTCTGTCTACTGACAAGACCATCACAGGCTCTTCTATTTTATTTAAGGAATAATAATAGAAAGAAATAAAACCCCTCCACACTAGGGCTTTTAGCTTGTAAAATACCAAGGACAAAATTCTGACATCCTCATTCATAAGAAACTGCATCTAAATCTGTGGGTATTTCCCCCGGTTTCAAAAACTAGATTTTGTGCAATTATGAAAATGTGAGTCCTGGATACTAGCATGCTATGAATACTACAAATATCAAAGGCAGATATAATAAACTTTCTTCCAAAGTCTCAGAAGACTATGGAAAAATTCCTACAGGTTTCAATGAAAGCTGGATTAAGTCCCCAAATAAAAAGACAAAACTGTGCATGTATGTTTTTCCCCTCTTTCTTTTGTGTCAGTGTGTAAACCGTTAGATTCACAGTGATTTCCATTCACTACAGCTTCCTTTTGCAGATCTATTTGATTGAGGTTTGTAAAGTGTAACATTGTGTGTGAACCAATGACAAAAATTGAAAGACAACTGCATAATTCTATGTTGTATTCTTTGAGGTCAATTCCCCAGCAGATAGTTTAATATAGAACTCCAAAGTTTTCAATATTAGACGGTCCTTGAAAATAATTTGAAATTTAAATGGTATTGCAAAGCTTCACGCAGTTTCATAGGATCACCTCTATTTGGACAAATACTATGAAAAAAAAAATCTTCGTCCAGTGCTATAAGGCATAACAAATATCCTTTGACCAATATTTCAAAGCTACCAAGCAAAAAATCCCAGAAAACTTTTCTTATTTACAAGGCCAAATTAAAATTTACCAAAAAAAACCCAACAGATTTTGAATTGTGTCTCTGAAAAGTTTCTAGAATATATGGAAAGAACAGGGTAGTTTTTTCTGTTTTTTTAAAGTATACGCTGGGAACTTAGAAACCGTGAAGCAGATTTTGTCTTTATAAAATAAGACACTATCTTGCAGAGAATAAATATAAAGAACTTAAACAGCACATTTGTTTTGTTTGGTTTTTTTTTTTTTTTTTCCAAATTATGGATTTATCCCATTCATTCTCAATGGCAATAAAGAATGCTGTGATTTATGTATGCTGCTCTAAGGAAAAAAAAAAAAAGAAATACTGAAGAAAAATTCTGTTTTGCTGAGAGGTAGTCAACAAAAATTGCAGTTTTTTTAGTTGTTCCAGTTGTTTATGTTACTTTTTGTTAATCTTGTATTATTCATAAAGGGCTCAAAGTAAAATTTCAATTAAAAAATGTTTACTAAAATCTATTGAATATATTCTGTGGTCTGTTATTTCATGTCTTCTCTCTTCTGTTGCTACACAGTTAATACGTTTAGACTCATAAGTGATTTTTTTTAAACAATATTTCCATACATATACCTTTTAAAATATCTTTGTCTGACAGAAAATTCATTGTTCCTGAGCATACCGTCAGCATGCCCCTGCATGTATATAAAAATATTAACAACTCTGAACACCACTTATTGTCTACTTGATTATAGTAGCTACTTGATTCCTTACATATATTGTGGGAAAATTACTTGGGGGGCGGGGGGGGGGGGGGGGGGGGTAGGGGGAATCAGAGAAAACTGTGACCTAATAGAAGCATAGTATTACAGAAATCTTTTTAGTGTAAAATGCAGCTATCACTTTCAGGATGGTTGGCATGCAGGGAATCTACTTTACCAGGGCTCCCTAAGCTACACACCCTGCCAGCTCAGCTCATGCTGGTAGGAGTAAGGGGGTGGAGTGGAGTGGAGACCCCATGGCCAGGCTCTGTTGGGCTCCCTGCAGGACTGTGAACCTGATGGTCTGATAAGCTGCATAGCAGTTGTCACATGAAGAATATATGAGAAGATGCCCACTGCTGAGCCGACCACTGTGGGCAAATTACTTTCCTCAGATGAAATAATCTCACTGTAATACCAATGCACACCTCCACCCCAAAGTTACCTGCCTCCAAGGTACCACCACACCTCACTGGGCACGTGATACCAATCCGTAACAATATGTATGTATGACTGGAGTCACTCAAGCCCCACCTAAATGTAAAGACAATGGACTGATCCTGAACTGAAATAAGTCCAAGAGGGGGCAACTGTTGTCTGAACTGCCAAATTACCACACACTGATTCAGTGTTTAACACAAATTTAGGTCAAGCTGACCCAGTCTCTACAAATGAAGGGACTTCTAATCAAGAGTCAGCCTTGGGAAGGATGAGTGACCAAGAACAGATGGTGAAAAGAACACGGTTCACTAAGAAAGGAGCATTCAAGTGAGGAGGAGACAAGCTGGTAAGGTGTTACAACCCCCATATATCAACAGAAAATTGGTCAAAAGTAGGACAAAGGAAATTGTGGTAGTGGAAGATCATGACCTCCAACTCAAACAGCCCCCCTGCAAGGGACCAAAACCCCACTTGGGGATCATGTGTAACTAAGTGAAAAACTTCAGCAGTGCTATCTGAGGATGTGCACTAATTTACACTAGAAGTGAGAAACTTGGAACCTGTCCTGTGTATGATAAATTAATATGAAAGTGCCATGAAGTATAAAAAGTGGGAAGAAGTTAAGGAAGACTCCATCATAACTTGTGGGACCAGTGGACGGGCTGAACCCATCTTCTACCCCATAGGGACACCTGTTGGGTAAGCACTTCATTCTATGACTAACTCTTGATGGCTGTTATGAAGTGTTTGTTTTGGGCTTGTTTTGCAGTCAGTGTATTACTCTGTCACTGGCAGTCTTCGAACCTCACTCTGTCACAAATTTGTATTTTTATATAATAAAAAACTTCAGATGAAGTTCATTTTTTATAAGCCTCTGGAGATTTGAGTAATTGTTGTAAGGGATGTGACTCAGTGACACTGCCAGCGGGGGTCCCTGAATCACCCCCCAATACAGTGGGTTGTCAAAATGCAGGTAGCGGGCAGGCTGGTCGGACACAACGGTCTCATCTTTCTTGGGAAACTGACAGGCTGACCAAATATACAAGGTTCAAGTAACCCCCCTTCTTAACATGACACATACGCTTTCATTTCATAGCTGGAATTTAACAATACTGCTTAGTCTTCTATCTGCATTGTTGAGGACTGCAGTTATTTCTTAATGTCCACCTGCGGATTTACAAAAAAAGGTGATACATGTTATATAAACGTTTAGAGATCAGCATCATCCTTTAGGTATCATTCTGATTGCCAATAAATATGCATTTTTTTTTCTCCCAAATAAATATGTGATTCTTTTATAATTGTGTTGTGAATGTTGTCATAACAATACCTAAAAGTTATATCCATAATCTGTACAACATACTGTATTTACCAGTACGTACTGTTGTAAGTGCTGCAGAGAATGTGTATGATGACAGTGGAGGTTCTGTGCATTCCCTTACTAGCACCCAGGCTGCACATGCCAGCTGGAGTGAGTACAGGCTCCGAGACCCCTCGTTGTCCCTGGCACCCCAGCACGAGGATGGTGCTGGGGTCCTCTCTGGCCTGCCTGCACAGATTTCCTCCCTGTGAAAGCAAGGTGCATCTGCATGCTATCTCAATAGCTGAGAATTTTGAGATCTAGAAAGGGATTTTGTGTGACAAACTTTCTATGGGTAGCTTGTGTTCATTTGCAGAAGTAGCCAGGAGTCAGGAAGGGTGACTGGTAGCGAGCTATCCAGATGATGCTAAAGCCCTGTGCTCATGCAGCTCCCTTGGGACCCTTTCTCTCAAGATGGTCACCCCGACCAGTTTCCATTTTACTGCTTTTAGGGTGGGATTCAGTTGCTTATGCATGGCATTTGGTGCCATTGGAGACACATCAAGTAGCTCAGCTGGCCTCCAGCTGCCACCCAGAAGACTGGGAACCCCCATAAACTCTCTGCTTGACCTGCCAGGTTTGTGCAGACGTCTTGGACCTCTCAATGCATCCCAGATGGGACTAAGGGTCCATGTTGAAACAACTGAATTGAACCATGGATCTCCACTGATTACTGTGAGTGCCTATATGTAGACATTCTTATTTAGGTATCTAAATTTAGGTAATTTCTAGCAAATTTCACCCGAGTTCTACACACACGAAGAATCAATAACCTAAAATAGTTGGCACATTAAGGAGAAGGCAGTCTATCCTAGGCTAAGGGAATATTGCTGAAATGAAACATATTTTATCTAATATAAATAATTTAAAACACAGGGAGAAAAAAGGCAAAATCTTTTGTGAACTACGTTTCTCTATTATTACTTGCAAATACTCTGAAGTCTCATTGTGATCAGGCTTTGTCAGTGTTGCAACTGCAAACACCAAACCTCACCCTGGAACAATTATATTGGGACACACTCGGGCTGTGCGTTACAAGTGCAATGTGGAGTGAAGAGACTGCAGAGTGATGCTGATAATCTTCTGTTACCTGGGTAGCAGAGCTACAGGGGATCAAAACAAGTTTGATACTATTGTGTAGTGTCTCTGTCCCACATTTTCTACGTCTATGAAACTTGGGTTTGCATTGCTGCACGTTTGCACCTATCAAGGGATGGGTAATGCTGAGTAGGTACATTCTGAATAATTTTGTCTGGTAGGTCAATACACCACTACTGCTAAGTGACTTCTGTGGAGTGAAGATATATGTGACAAAAATGAGGGCACCCACATCTGGCTGCTGACGTACGTCTTTTATACTTCAGTATGTTTAATAAATTATAAGATTAATTTGCAGTTTGTATGTTCCATCTTTTTGATGTAATCATTTGGGTAGCTAAAAGCTTGATGTTCCTTGAATTTGATGAATGCCTAGTCAAGAATACTGCAACTACTATTATACTATGTATATGTTTCCTTTCATGTATTCCATATAGAAAAGCTACAGATGTTTTTTAACCCATGCTCTATTTTTTTGTTGTGGTGAACTTGAAAAATGAATGTAGGGCTAATAAGAAATGCAAAAATAAAATTAAAACCACACGGTAAATATGATGTAATGACTTGAGATTTACTAACTGCTCTCAGCCTGTAGTAGATTACCATAATCAATCAGTGGGCTGTTTCAAACTGAGGATGCTCCACTGTGAAAGAGATGGAGTTGCTGGCAGGCACTTTTAATAATATTTTCGGAAGGTAAGGAAGGATATTGGTGTGATGTAGTAAAGTTGGATGGAATCATCTGTTTCAGTAGTGCAAAGTAGTTGTAGGTGTGGATGAACAGCATTTCTGTAAGTATTCTGGTTCTGTCTCTAATAACACTATCTCCTTAAATTACTTTGCTGGATTCAAACTATGTTGTAAAGCAGCACTAAATTCTGTATGTTGGTGAAAAAACTTTTGAATGTTTTTGCAGATGTTAAAGGAACCAAATTAGGTTGTTTCCCTTCAAGTATCACCTTTAGCTTTGCTTAGAGTAGATTTGCAAAAATTTACATAAATTTGCAAAGCCAAGGCATACATGTAAGCTTATTTATGTACTTATTGCACAATTTTATACATATCAGCCCTTCCTTGCAGACATCAGGAATTTTTGATGGAGACTTACAGAGATAGTACTAAAATCAGATCTATAGCTACACCCTATGAAAAGCTATATAGAAGGGTACAAATCAAAATTCTACACCTATAATCTAAAGAAACTCCCCCAAATGCTGTCCTTGAGTGAAGACTCCAAGCATGGGATTCAGCTACATCCTTTAAAATCCTGACTGTGGCTTCTCAGTCTGGAGCTGAAATACATCCCAGACTGCAGTTTCTAACAGAGTTTAAAAACCTAAAATTTTTGTGAGAGCTTTTTTAAAGCTCTTTATTTTTTGTGTCCTGTACACAAGTAATTTACTTAATCTATTATGTATGAATGTGTTGTTTTGCAAATCATCTGTGCTTTAGCATATATGAAACATGTTGCAGCTTTCCATGAAAAGCATGTTTTCTTCAGGATGCATAGGAAAGAAATTCAGAGATAAGTTTCTAATAAATCTAAAAGATTGGTTTTTAAGACTAGTGTGAAGCTAGCAGCACAGTAGTATAGACATTAAAAGTTGCTTACCTAGTAGCAGAAGTACTAAATCTGCCTTGAAATCTTGATTTGTTTTTCTTCAAACCTTTTAAAAATGTGCCAATTGATTGGATGGTCTTCATTAAAGAAAAAAAATTGCCTAACATTCAGAACTTTAATAGAATATCACTGTATTGGAAAAACTTTTGCTGCAACACAGAGCAAAACTCTGAGGTAACTTGCCACAGTTGGCTGAATAATCCATTTCACTGACCATGATGATTTATCGGCACCTTTTTAGTCAGTTGGGTAAGTTTTGCTCCCGTTGCCTAAAAAGAGCATTTTATACTTAAAATTTATAAAATCATAAAGCACCACCTATCTGATCCATTAGGTACACCAAAATAATTTAAATAAAGGACCTACAGACTGTTATGAACGTACATACATGTGCAATAGCACATGAAGTACTGTAAAAAAAAAAAATCACACACCTTCTCACAAATATCTTCCTGTAAAATTGTCTTGTTTCCCTGAACTTGAGCTTTTTCATGTTTCAAGGCATATGTTGATATTGTGGTACCAGCTATACACAAATGTTCCAACTGGGGACTTCAAAGCCACTATTTTTATCATCATACATACTACTAAGTTGAAAAACTTACAGCCATGGGACTCTCAATGGCATAAGCTCAGTTGCAGGGGTGGTGTTGCAAGTTTTAACTGCATAAATACTCAAGAAGTTTTGCTTGCAAGACTACACCAAAGAGTGAATACTACAACATTTAAATTTAAATGGATGGGAAAATTATTTTTGTAGACTCAAACAAATGGCAGACTACAACATGGATAACTCTGCAGTGGTGATGATGTTTCTGAAAACACTAAAACCTATTGGAGGCAGAAGATCATGGATCAGCTTCAAAGAGACATTGCTGAACCTGAAGATATTGTCAACTGTATTTATTATGTTGCATAAAAAGGAACCTGTTAGCAGAAGTTCTTTCACAACTGAACTAAACCAAACTGAACTATTAAGGTAGGCTTTTGCTGCTGACTGGGAAATTGGGTTCTGAGTCTAAAAGAAAATCTAAGTGAAATGTTGAAGGTGCTGGAAAAATTTGAGACATTTATTATTCTCAGCAATTTTGTCAAAACTATACTTTCACAATTCTGCGGTAGTAAACCAAACATAGTTACATTAGAATGTAGTTTGATAAAAGTGTTTAATGGTACAAGAAGAGGAAAAATAATGACAGTGTTATGTATAAGACAATTAACCCATCTTAACTTCATATACTAGAATAAATTGCCAGAGCTGACAGATTAAAGGGAAAAAAAGAAATCCCCAGAAATATTCATTTTCTTTAAGAAAACAATAAAAAACCCTGGTGGTTTTTCATTTGGGTTACAAATTTTCTGGTATATCTTGATGTTTAGACATACTCCAGTGTCCAGCTACATGTTCAAAAACATATGTTTAAGATCAGGCACTGGGAAACATCTCTTTAAGAGCAGCATGCTACATTGCTTCTGCACATAATGGACCATGGTGATTATTAAGAGTAGAAGAAAACAGTGATGCTCAATGATTGCTGTGGGGTTGCTGAAAAGATGGTTTGCAACTTGTTTTTTTAAGATACTCTTTTTTTCTATATTGAGGAATGGAAGGTACCGCTTTTTGCTATTTTAGCCTGAAATTACTCTTTGCACCAGTCAAACTTGAGTAGAAAGAGAATAGTTTATTCTACACTTTATGCACCAACAGTTTAGAATCAAGCTCATAGCTACCTTACATCAGCTCCCAGTTTCATATTTTATCCAACTAGCAAGTAGTCAGAACAGTGACAGAGTTCTTGAGTCTGGTCCCTTGTCTCTATTAAAAAATAAACTAAACCAAACTAAAATAAAATTTGTCTTATGTAGTATTTCATTGAATGAGATTTGGATTTGAAAATTCATGTATCATGGTATACACAGATTAAAACCTCCTTCCTACAGATTCTCATAACTAAGCCTGAATATTATCTCTGACAGCTTTCTTGAAAGATTATTCACTACCACTTCTTATCTTTCAAAAGTGACATTATCACTCTACTGAAAATGTCAGTTAGGGATTAGTAGTAAATCTATCTCCCATCCTGATTACAGATAAAAATTGTTGATAGTCCTGGTAATTGACTGGACTACAACAAATTTCTAATGCATTATGAGCATTATGTATTACCAAGGTGGAGAAGACTGCTGTCAGTTTATCATGTTTGTATACTTTATATACTGAAATCTTGATATGAGTTGTACTACATAGTTACAAGATATAAAAGACATTAGTTTAAATGTCTTTATTAGCTGTTGATAAAGACTAGAGACAATCACCACACAGTTTCTGTGACAGCCAGTTTCTGGTCTACAACTCTAGTCTGGTTTTTGAGAGACCCTCAAATCCCTAAAAATTCATCACTTAAGAAAAATCTCACCTGGAAATATGATGCATAGTAAATGTGGAATTTGTAAAAGTGATGAAAGAAATATACTTTAAGTCCTGCAAAACCTGGGAAAAAACCTAATGTTTTGATTATCATTAGCTTGCTAAAGAAAAGCTGTCATAGCAAGATCTATGTTAAGCTCCACTCAGATTTCAAAAATCAATTCTAGATGTCAGATTTGGGATACCACTGTAATATCTATCCATATTTCTATAGGGGAAAAAAAGGTTTTAAATGTTTTTACATCTAGAAAATATCCATATTTATTTGTTTCTGTGCTAGCATCCTGTATCTACATCTATCCCCCACCCCCCAATTACTTATCTGTCCTGATTAAAATTTTGCTAAAATGACATACTGTACTGGCTAGTTTAATATTTTTGGCCTTTGAGGCTGAAGTTGATGAGAAACTTCATACTCGTAAGTCTAAATATAAACGGAATTCCATTCTGTTGTGTAATATCTTTTCACATGCATTTATTGGCAATTAGGCTGCAAACAATAGTCAGGTAAAATACTTATTGACAAACTAATCAATACCAGTGCCACAAGAGGATTTATAGGGAGTCAGAAGTGAAAGAAATCATCTCAGTAAAATGGAGTTTTTAGTTTGTAGATCTTAACCTCAGGGCAGAGACTTGGAGGAGTGACTTTAAGCAGATCAAGGAAGGCTTTATCAAAGAGATAACAGAGCTTGAACTTCTGCTCCCAGCTAAACTTCATGCTGTTTCTGAGAAGAAATTTTCTGGGGTATAAAAATCTGTCACTTGGTAATCTGATAAAATCAGAAGAGAATATATTCAGGTTGATGAAGGAGACAGGAGAACGGTAAGTAAAAATATTGACAATATGAAATCTCCATGGCATAGCCAAGGTCTGGAAAACGAAGTTGTTACTTCCTTTATTTTGCCTTTAAAAAAATCAATGTGCAATTTAATAGTTTAACATTAATTATAAGAAAAATACATGTTATGTTTGATGGGTTGCACTGAAATTAAGAGTTAATGTGTGAAAGAGCAGGTTCTGATAGAGAATAATAACCAAAATAGTTGAGACCTCCCACATTTTACTTGTCCGCACCTGGAAAAGAGCTGGAGTTACCTAACTGAAGTTCACTGCTCACTGAATAAGGCTTGAAGAAAGCTCTATAGCTGTATTTTACAAAGGTTCATCCCCGCAGACACAAGTAATCTTACATGTTTAAGCATCTATGCAGAAAAGATCAACAGGAGAGCAAGCAAAACTAAGGCAAACTACAGTTCCCTTCCCATCAGCCCTGAGATGAGACTGTGCTCTTGCTGTGACACAGTAACAGAAATACACAGTGCTTTCCTGCACACAGTATACCTGAATATGATTCTGCCAAAATGACATGATTTTTTTCCCCCCATGTCAACAGCATTACTTATAAGAAAATAAGTTCTTCAGGGTCTGTAGTCTGAGTTTTCGAGGGTCACAATGACTTCAGGTAACATGGAAGAATATTACTGAATGAAAAAGAAATGTATAATACATACAATTTTATAGCCATTTCAAGTGTACTAGAATTAGTGGAAAACATACATTGTAAATTAAATAGACACTGTATGAACCCAACCAGAAAGAAGCATAGAAAACACTCAAATTTAAAATTTACACTAATATTTTCAGAAATAAAGAGTCCTCTTAAAAGTCAGGGTACTGTACCTAGAAATAAGCTAGAATAACCACAGCTGCCATAATAGTTCATATTGAAGTAAGCGTTTTTAAACTTCCAATTTATACAGTGATGTTTCTTAGTATTCATTTTGTCTAGCCAGCAACTAACCCACTACTGCCACAAATAAGTCTTGGCATGATAAGGGCAGTAATTCTTACTGGTATCTTTTTTGGATCATGCTAAAGACTTCTCCATGTACACATTGAAAGGTAAAAGAAATAGTAAGACATAAATGAATGAAGAATAAATTGCTTTATCTCAGACAGTCAGCACCTGTATGGGTTGCACAAGTTGTTAAGCCGTATGCTGGCAGTTAAGTGTTGGATCTAGAATTAAGTGAATCCCCTCATGGTGTGTTTTAGAAATTGCTTCCAGATCCTTTCAAATTCATCTGATGTATTCTCTGAACCATAAATTATCTTCAGATATGCACAGTGGGTATTTGTGTAAAATATGCAATTCGCTGCTTGCTTAACTCTGTCATGTCTGTGGATGCCTGAAAAAGATCTAGTTTTTTTGGCTGTCACAGAGTAACTTGTACAGCACCTCAAGAATGTGTTTAGACTTTGAATAACGTGTTAATGGAAAACTACTAACACTGTGGGTCTGTTATTGAGTAAGAGAGTTACTCATAAAAGGGAGCTTCCAGGTAATTTGTCTGAAATTATCTTTTTTGGTTCCTCTGAAATTTTTAGTAATTTTAATGCTTTTGAAAAATAAATGTGTAGGAAATCTTGGATACATGCATCTGAAAATTTTATCATCTGGGTCTAGGCATATGCAATCTCACATCAGCAAATCTCTTTGACTTTCCAATGAACAGTCTATGTGAGTCTGTTATATTAATAGAGTATTATATTAATAAGGAGATTATATAATTGTTTTCTAGATATTCTTTTTTTTAAAAATATCCTTAATTCTACCGATTGAAATGCATACACCTTACAGCTAATTTACACTGAGATATAGGCTTCAGTTATTTATGTGTGGTCAAATATCAGAAGTTTTGTGCTTTGACATTTTGCTCAGAATTAGCTGTCTAAAGTCTTGTTCCTCTGGTTTATTTGATTGTATCATCTTTAGCAGTCTCAGTCTTTCTTGAATTAGATATCCTGATTCCTCTCTCATGTTTTTGATGGGAATCTCATACTATTACAACCTTGAACTATTATCTCTTTTTCACTCTGTAGTTTTTCCCATTAGATCTCCTCTTAAACTGGTTCCTTATTTAAATTTGTGCAAAATAGAAATAACTGAATTCAAATGTGTTTACCACATCCAAAATTTATTCTTAAGAAGTTCTTGTCATTGGCTGTTACCTAACTGGAAACATCTAGCATGGTATTCAATTCACCATCACTTGGTGATGAAGATTCAGTTTGTCAGGACTTGGAGGGTACCACCAGGCTGCACTGTGTTAGCCCAGCCCCCACTGGGGATTCCCCACCCTGCCTATGGCTCAGGACCCCATGTCACCCCCAGGGGCCATCATCCCCTGTCCCAGTGATGCCATAACAGCTGATCCCCAGCTTCCCACAGCCCTGCCCTGCCCAACCATGGGCCCTACTGAGCTGGGCCCACCTGCAGGTATCAGTTTCCTATAGGCCCTGTCTTACATCTGTCAGCCCTGGGCAGATATTTTGGATACCTTCAAGTATTTCATAAAGTGTTAGATTCCCATGCTTAAGAAATGGAAATGGAGCCCCTCATCAATACAATCATGAGTCCAGAAGGATATTCAGATAATGAAAGTCTATATTAAGGTATGAAAAATTTGCCTGAATTTTATTTACTGTACTTAATGTACTTATTATACTGAGTATAATAGAAACATAGCCACCTACATTTAAGTAAGCTGAAATCCACTCCTGAAGTTAAGAAGGGCTGGATTCATTTACTAAACATCACCATATGGTATGGCATTAAGGCACACAGGGAATCTGCAGGCAGAAAGCTTTTTGAAGCAGCATTGGTGAGCTATTGACGGTAATTAAAACTGGACAGTCTTCTCCAAGCTGCCCTTTTTGAAGCATTGTGTGTGGGATGAACTTTCTCCAGAATGTGCCCTACCTGGAGACAGGAGAGTCACTGGAGCATCCCAGCACAGAGCAAAGACTGACCTAGTTTGTAAATGCTGTGTGGATCTGATCAGCATTCCAGGCTTGAGCATATTTGATTTAGCAGAAGAGACAGACCCCTGGATTACCCAAACCTGAAGTTATCAACCTAAACCATTTAAACCTGTGAAGAATGTGGGAAGAGCAGAGAAACAGCATGCCTCCATTCAGTCACAAAGAAACTTCACACACTTGCAGAACTTATTTGTCAAAACTGCATAACACAAGTTAGTCTACAAGACTGATCAATAAAATTCAGTTAAATTGACACATGGCTCATTCCTCCCAATTATGCATTTAGCTTCAAAGATTACATCAAGTCAACAGGATTCTTTGCTATGCGGATGTTTAAATCTCTGATTTGCTTTCATTTTTAAATAGAGAGGACAGCCTAGAAGCTGAGCACATGAACAAGCCTCTGTAGCTGCCACTCTGAATGGACTAGTGCTGGTGAGATTTGCAAGGAAAGCTTACAAAACAGCCACTACTTTAGCAAATCTCGTCAGTATTATCCAAATGCAAAGCTAATAAATTCACACAAGTTTTAAAAGTAACAGAAATGATTCACTAGATAACGTTGGTGGTGACAGAAAAGGGGCAAACTCCTGTAGGTATATAGGTAGCATTTTTAAAACAGTTGATGTACCACATTTTATAAATGGTCACATACACATTGTTTACATACAATTCATAATAATTTATTGTCTATTCCCTAGAAAAAGTTGTAATATAATGAAGGAAATAGCTAATGAAAATGGTCATCTCTAGCTTAGTTACAAGAATAGATTCCCATAGGAATTAAAAAAAAAAATTATGTTTCAAAATGAGGGTATGTTCTTAAATAGTATGTTAAACATCCACTTCAATTTTTATGAACTTTATTTATGTGAAGTCCATGGGGTACCCAGCACAGGCAAATTGCTCCGACAAACAAAAAACCACAAGACTTTTAATATGAGGAGAGGCTTTCTGTAATACAGCCCCTCTGCAAAATGTTTATCTTGCAGTTTTGAGGCCAAGAGAATGGCTGTTGCTGCATTATCGATCTAGCAACTACCATAGCTTATGGCAGAAACCATTCAGTTTAATGACTTACATTAGTAAGTCTTATTTAATTATTTTTTCCACATTGAACAGACTTCAGTGAAAAGAAGTATTTCTTAAAGGGTCTCACAGCTCATATAGCAGTCATAAAACATAAAACATGTTTTTGAAAAGCTATTTTATATTGGAAAATGAAACTGTTACATTACTGTGATTTAAGTAAACCTGAATTCTGTCAGCATCTGGCCTAGTGGCATGGAAGACTGAGCTAGGAAGTATAATCATGACACTAAGTACTGCTTGTAAAGAAATAGTAAGAGAAAAAACAGTTTTTGCAGGCAAAACACTTACTATCCTATTATTTATTTTCCAGAATTTGCTCTTCCAGAGTGTTCTTCCCTTACTGTTCCTCTACTATGCTCTAACTTTTGGCACCTTATGCCAAATCAGGTAATATGAAAATCTGTTATGCTCACAATGTTTGACTGAAAGAGAACAATTTTATTTCCTTCAGAAATGGAGGGACAGATTGTAGAGAGGAAAGATCTTGCAAATAATTTCTACCAAAGTTTAATTCTAATGGATTAGATCTTCATATTCCTGCAGTATCTAAAATCTCTGATCTTGATTCGATAGGCTCATATGAAAAGGTAAGATTTTCACATGTGTTTGAATGAACTCAAGAAGTACAGCTCTCAAATAAGTAAAATTTAATTATTAGAGCCAGTAGCTCTACTGTGAAATTAGTTTTGCCTAAAAATTAAGACCACCTTCTTTGAGATTTTTTGTTCATGTTTTTGTTTCTGTTTTTCTTTCTCATGTGGAAAGGCTCAAGATTCTGCATGAGACCACAACATAGCAAAGCCAGGTCAAAGGTACTTCTACTTCTTGAAAAGTCAATACAATGAACAGTCACTCAATGTTCACCTTCTTTGTGCTATTCATGACTTCACAGATTTCATCATCATCAACATCATCTCTTTCTCTCTCTGTTTTTTCCTTTTCCAGTCTAAAGATTCTTAGTTCCAAGTTCTTCCAAATTCTTCTTTGATGATCCCTTTGCTCCTCTCTGAACATTATTTGATTACATCCTTTTTGAAATGGATGGACAAGAGCTGTACAAAGTATTAAAGATCCACATGCAGCATGACTTTGTAGTGGCTTTTTTTTTTCTTTGTTATCCGTCATCTTTCCTAAAAACTCCTAAAATTCCGTTGAATTTTTGATTGCTACTGGACACTAGACTGATCTTTTCAGAGAACCACACATTGTACATTTGGGATCCTGTCCCTGAATTGCAGTAGTCAGCTCAGAGCACATCACTGTGTAAGGATTCTTATTTTTTTTCTTTCTTTTGACTATAGCTATCCTCACTAAAAAATTATCTACACTGAATCTCAGTGTTAATAAGTTAATTCAATCAGGCTGTTATGTGAAACCAAAGTTAAGCAAATATACTATTGTTCTGAACTGCAATGGTCTCAGTGGTATCCTTTTTCCATGAGGGCAAAAAAGGACACTAACCACTTATCTTTGTAGATGCTGTGTGTACTATCTAAATCATTATTAAAAAAACAAACCGGGGAGGGGGAGTGGGGGGTGGGGGGGTGGGAAGGGGAAGGCAACTAAAACCCAGAAATGGTAGCTATACTGCATAACAAAAAGAGTCTGTAAGAGGTGCAAAAACACTTTCATCATGGAATTGATTCATATTTTTTCATTATTCAGTTAATTACACTGAAAAAATGAGAAGTTTTCTTAAAAGTGAATCATAATCAATTGTAAGATGACTTATTTTTTTGGTACCAAGTCACAGGGAGTCTTAATCTTAGAAATACATAACTGACATTCATTGTCAGCTAAACTTCCCCCCCTCCTCTCTTTTAGTTTTACCTAATTAAATCTGGGTGACATGACAAAGCAATTTCCCCAAAGGGCTATCTGATGTCACATTTTTATCAGCATAATTGCATTGTACAGTACAACTCATCTTCAGAGAGAAAACAAGGCAGTGCTAGGTAGTGACCTCAAATATACTAAAACTACCAATCCACTCCAATGAAAAGAGAAAAAAACAAATTAAAATTCTTAACTGGTATAGATCAGGCTATCTATACAGAATTATCTGTACTGATATTAATGGACCATGATGACTTATACTAGCTAAAAAGCAGAATTTCTTTTTTGTAATGGTTCTTAGCTCAAACTGCAGAAAATTAGTGTGAAATTTTATTTTAAATTAAAGTTTTTCTACAAGCAGAAGTCCTAGTTATCTATATTGTATAGTTATTCTTAAAAGTAGCTAGTAAGGGAATTTCCTCTAAACAATGTTGCTCATTTAATTTTTGAAGAACTTGCCCATAACAGGATTTTGTCCTCCTGGCCTTTAAAACTTCTGGTATCCTACACTGACTTTAATTTTAGTCATTCTGATGTAAATCAAGAAGAATTGCATCAAGTCACTGGAGCTACAGGACCACTGTACAATTCTAGATAATATTTAATAGTATATCTGGAGCAAACTGTTTGATTTAAGGATGACATTTAATATGTATTGATGAATAGATCAACCAAAAGTGGTAGCATGAAGTATTCAAAAGTATATGTTGCTATTTTTCAGTGAGGTATGTGTAAATCCTATGGTGTATGGAAAGTGTGGGCCTGGCTGGAGGAGGGGAGGCTTGCCAGTGATGTCTTTGAATGGAAAGAGGAACAGTCCCTTATACTCCAGGTCCAGTGACTACCTTAGGTGAGGAAGGAAAGAATCAAGGCAGGGGGAATGTGGTTCTTCTCCAACAACCAGTTTTGGCCTGGAGCAGAATATGGTACTGGTCCAGGAACTGAACCAGTGTCTGTCTTTGATATGTATGCTCTAAGTCTCAATGAATTTTTCTATGTTAGCATGACTTTGTGCTCATGTTGGTAATTTCCTGGGTGTCTAGGTGGAGGCTTGAGTTGTTTAAATGTTTTAGAAAGGGTGCTTAGAAACTGACCCTGGGCAGCTTGGCTGTCAGTCAGCATTTGGCAGAATGGTTACTGTGCTTGTCTTCAAAAGGAATTAGTCCTTTTGTGGAGGATTTTTGATGGAAATGGATAAACTGCTACTCAATACAGACCAAAGCCAATTGCCTCTGTGTGTTAAATATTAAAAAAAATGCCTATTGGGTAGATCTACATGGGCACTTAAACGGGATTTATGTATCTAACTATCTTTCCATATTTTCCTAATCCAAAACTGCTAAATCCTGCATCCCAAATCCCATTAGCTGCTGACTGATTCTGAAAATGTTTATTGTTACAGAACAGAGAGATCTTTAATATCAGAATGTCAGTGTGCCAGAAACATTTTACTTCTAACACTGCAGAATAGGTGCGCCTCTACTGTAATATCTACAGCCTGCTCCTTTGCATATCTTGTCTGCCAAGTCTGTTCTGTGTTCTCAGATGGTAATAAAACAGGTTTTTGATGAGAGACACTGAAAAGAGCCAAGTGGAGACTCCAGTAACAGGAACAAATAAAAAAGCATCCAACACAGTCTTTTTTACATTCAGATTTGTGCTTTGTTCTGGGCTACTCATCTGTTTGGTACAAAATGTGCCACAGCTAAAGGAATACTTGGAGGTAAAATTGCAGAGCCTGGAGTGCAATTTCCTGTTTGAGCCATCATTGGTTGAACCTACTTTATCCAGCAGAGCACCCCATGACATCATAATATATTCTATTGTGATGCATCTTGGCAACGTTATTTTACTTTTCATGAAGCATTTTCATGAAGCAACTAGAGTGTGATTTCCAGGTTCAAGCCCTTGTTTTTATGGTAGATTATATATTTAATCAAAGATCACTATGTACGTGTGCTTGTGTGTGTACACAAATGAAAAGGCAAGGATAAGGAATGGAATTAAAATCTTACTTCTAGCTGCTCCTGCAAAATTTCAGAAGAAATAAGTCACCTTTTAGAAGAAGTGATTGAGATATGAATTGTTCTCCTGCTCTTAAAGCTGTGAATTCTGACTATAGATGGAACATACTGTAAGGTTTATTCTTAAGCCTGAGAGTCTTTTGTATTGATGCGCTGTCTAAAAGCTAGTTGGTCATTCCCATCAACCTTTATATTAAAAAGAGAGAAACTGTCACCTTTAGGGGGTGATTCATCTCCTCGTAAGACAAAAAGCTGCAACAGGAGAGGTGAATTAGTCTCTGGACATAACTGTTTCTCTCCAGTGATTATAATGTGTGGATAGCTTGGGCATAAACAGATGAATTCCATCTAGGTGAGTCTCGCAGCATGCAGGGTCTTGTTGCTTTCTTAACTGATTCACTCTTTTTATGCACTGGCTACAAAGCCTGAATGTTTAGTTTGGATGTATCAAAACAAACTCCATTAGACAACTAGATGTCTAAAAATAAGGCATGTAGCAATATAGCCCAATAAATCTTAAAGAAAAAAAAGGGGGGGTGTGTGTGTGGATAATTTATATTCCAAGAAGTTAGATGGGAAACTTTCGCAGAGAGATGGAAAAACTACTGAAAAGACATTTTTGGTTTGCTTATTTTAGGCTGATCATTGAGTCCACTGAAGATTTGAAGAGCTAGAAAAGGGAATTACAGAGCTCAGTTTGGTTTTATACAATTCGACTACTATCCCCAAAGTAGGCTACATTTTTACTGCAAAATTTCTGTAGAGCACAATATCATTTTAGAGCACTGTGTTTGTTTCTGGCGCAGAGATCCTTTAGTAAGTGCCTTCAGAGAACAGTGCACAGTGAACAGAGAAAGTACAAGTCTGAAAAGTTTCATCTATAGGCAGATGTTATGTATGCTTTTAATTTCTAAGATTTATAACTCAATTTTAATTTTGTACCTGGTTTATAGATGAGTTGATATGGAAAACATACCCAGTTAAAAAGAACTCTGTAACGACTGTTTATATTTGAAGTGCTAAAGGTTTGCTTTGGTTTTCAGTATGAAAGCTGCCTGGTCATTACTGCCTTTGACGTTTGATGCAGGGAAGGGTAGAGGAGATGAGAATAGTAGTTACTTTGCTTAAAACCAGTTTTTGCTAGTAGAAGGAAGGGCATAAGCAAGGTCTGTAAGGGAGAGGGCATACAACATGAAATAGACAGGGCAAAAGCCATTCCTTGCTTTCTCCATAGAAAAAGAAATTTAGTTGTAGGATATTTTCCTTCAACCTCACTACAGTTTAAACTACTGTGACTGGAAATAAGGGCCAAAGCATTTTATGGGTTTTTTTATGGCGATAGCTGTGTGTAGTGGGTCTGGCTGAGGTGAAGTTAACTTTCATTGGAGCAGCCAGCATGGCGCTGTGTTTTGGATTTCTGACTAAAACAGTGTTATATGTTGGTGTTTTGGCTATTGGTGAACAGGTAGGTTCCTATCCCTCTCCCATCCTGCTGGAGGTGTGGGAGAAGTGAGCAAGTGGCTGTCTGGGTGCTCAGCTGCTGGCTGTGGTCAACCTATCACACAGTGGAAAAGTTTCCAGCAGATAAATATTACTGTGGAATTAGCCAAAGCAGGATACTTTCAAGTAATTCAAGTAACATGTGTTGTCCCTTTGTATTGAATGGGAGAAACAGAATATGAGTCATCTAACCTATTCCAGATTTCTACACTAATATGAGATGAATCACCCTCTCAAAATGTGTTTCTTGCTATTTAGTCAGATGAATTCCATGCTTCATGTCAGTAAGCAAGAATTGGTCTCAGCGAAGGTTCAGCTAAACGAGAAGCTTAAATGTAAGAAATTTATCATGACAGGAAGAACAAAGTAGGTAGCTGTGGGATGACTTGGATTGGCTTCGAGAACTGGAAAGCTGACAACATTATTACACACCAGAAGAAGGTTCCATTTTGGGAATACATAATTAGTAATTAAGAGTAAGCCCGCATATTTCTTAGTTTCCTGCTATGTGACAGCCAGACTGATGCTTGAAGGGATTATAGTGTCACCCTGTGGGTGGGATATACAATTATATTAAAAAAAAAGAAAAAAAAAGAAAATGAATTAATGGGCTCATTCAAACCAGATATTGCATTCACAAAATCGGAATGGGAACAAACATGTACGTAGAAGTAGGTGACTCTGGAGGACAGAAGTTGTGAATGACAGCTGAGATGATATAAAATAAAACAGATTTGAACTAAAGACTCCTGTAAGAAATAAGAACCGTTATCTAATGCAGCAGAACAGAATATTTAGCAGATAAACTTGCTGGACACTTATGGGACACAATAACAGACATTTGAACAGTTCTGTGAAAAAGGTAAGCGTCAAGAAAGCTACAAGGGAAAAATAAAGAACAACAAGAAATTATAAGGGATTAAACAAAAAATAAAGTTTATTTAACAGATGTTTTAAAGCAGAATCAGTTGCATATCATCTCAGTATGTAGGAATTAATTAAAATCGTGTTTCATTTAATTCCTTAAATGTTTGATGTTTCATGGTGAGCCTCAACATCTGTAATATTAATGACAAAATCAGTTGTTCAAATTAAAATTTAATTTAAGTTCATTAAGATTGTACTTTTTAAAAGACGCTTATAATTATTTTAATAAGATGATATGGGGGAAAATCTATTTCAGTACCTTGGCTATATTAAAACTGAAATTAAGTCAACAGTTGCAGGCTTAGCATGAAATATTATATAGTTCAGCATGCTAATTTAATTATAATTGCTATTGCTAAACAAAAGGTTAATTATAGACCAGGAGAATAATGTTATGGAAAAGTACACCAAAGGTTTGTAAACAGATCTGCACTTAAATATTGCAGAATGTAAGGAACAGGTAGATGAAATGTCAGAGACTCCTACAGAAATTAAAGCACATTTTAAAATAATCCTATTTTCTTTGTATAGTCTGTGTCTGGGAGTAATAAAATTCCATGTCATAGCAGAATTCATCTATTTTATGAAGAAATAATACATAGCAGACAACTTTTTCATCTAAGCCATTCTGGCCAGCTTCACAGGCAATGTTCTATGTTCTAAATGCAGTTGAATGGTCCTTACTTTCCTCTCTAATTCCCTCATCAATCCTGTATAATTACACCTGCCAATGCACTCTTCCATTTCAACCATTTTCATATGAAATCAGTGGCACAATAAACAGACTGCACTTCTTGACACCTGAGTACTTAGCCATAAGAATAATAGAATTACTTTACTGTTTCAGATCGAAAGTTTAGGTTGTCTATATCTATAGCACATACCCGCAACAAACATGCTTTGAAAAGCATAGAACAATACAGTATTTACTGAAAATGTTAATTTCATCACAGTTCTGTACTCTTATTAAAAATATTACCTTAATGAGTGGAATATGGAAAAGGAATGAAAGCTTCTGCTTTACTTTCTATTGTCTGTACAAATTCATAATGTTGGTGGTTTTTTCAGTGACCCAAATTCTGCTCTCAGGTATGCATACATGACTACTTTTTACTGCACTGGAAATTGTCTATCTATATTTTCAAGTTGATTTTGTCCCATTGATTTTTCTTGACATTTGGTGTTAAGCCTACAGAAAAAAAAAGCAATAAATATAAACTTAAATGTGAGAAAATTTGTGAACTGATTGACAGTATGAAGCTTAGAACTATTCAAAGCAATTTTCCATGTTAGCAATTAGCTTTGAGACAGAGTGCTCTTTGAATGCTATTTGACTAGCTGCTTTTATTTTGGGGAAATGGGAGCCATGGAAACCTACTTTTAAGATGACTGTTAAAGAAGTTGTCTTGGAGCAAGATACAACACTCTAGCAATAACTTTGCCAATTATAATGAAATACTTCCAAGATAATTACTGAAAAGTAAATTTCCTTTTGAGAGCATCATGTAGTTCAAATCAGTGAGGGTTTGGGTTTTTTAAAAATAATAAATGAACCTAAACCTTTTACGTATATTTTAAACACAGAGATATGGAGTCTTGGAAATACTTGGTGTTACTCATGGCTCCATGGTAGTGCAAGTTTTATTTTCTACTCCTTAAAATTTTCTTCTGTGTTGATTAATTTATTTGCAAATATATACACTTAAATTAGAATACATAATGTACACGAGATTCTTAATGAAAGGAGTTACATAATCAAGTGTAAGTTGTGCTTGATTTTCCCTTGGATATTTTGCAGCAGTAAGATTTTTTTCTTCTTTCTATATAGACTGAGGCTACAGAGAGCAGGATTAGATCACGTTACAGGAGACAGTTTCATTTTTTCCTGTGAAATTTCCTATTATTTCCTCCTGCTATTTCCACTTGTTCTGCATGACAGCAGTCTCTCTGCAGAGATCAACAGAAAGAGAAGAAATCCATGGAAATAAATCTAGGTATTGGAGCAAAACCCTTAAGAAACTGTGTGGTATAGACTAGGCAGAAAGCCTGGGTAGAATGAGTGCAGAACAAAATCTAAGTGAGGAGAGAAAACTCGTACAGGCATTAGGGAGGAGAACACACCAACAAGGGAGAGTCAGTTTTACAGAGAAGGCAGGCCACAGTGAAAAAGGGTTGGATATAGACCATCAAGCAAAGAGTTCACCTCTTTTTACACCTTGTTGTTTTTCACTGTACTATGCTATATTTGAGTCCTTTTGGTGTTCTGTATTAACTTATCCTCAGTATTCCATAGGCTTCTGAAATCCAAAGGATTACAAGGGAAAGGATTCCTTACTGTCATTTGAATAGTCAGGGAAATACTTTAATTTATTACAGTAATGCTTCTGTCTCCCTTTGTCCTTATTCTTACAGCCTTACATATTCTGAAACCTCACAAGGAAGTGAGGATGTCTAATTATGCACATATATCCCTCACCGCTCACTGTTTTCTATTGATTTTGACATCTTATTTTTGCCTAAGTAATGCCAAACCACTCTTCCATTTGTATTAAATACCACTGAACTTCAAATCCGATAAATTAAATTTGAATTTTAAAAATGATTCTGTGATTCTTTGCTATTATTGAGAGGGTTTTTTATTTGTTATTGTTGAGGAGAAGCTGGGAAAGAATGTAACACTGCAATTCAGAAGTGTTATACCAGGGACCTTTGTTGCAAATGAAATTTATACTGGTTTCTTGTAGATGGTTTTTAAACCAGTTTAGTTACACCGATGGAAAGCATGGAAAGCTTACTATGGACACCCATCATTTTAATTAAGAATGTCTTTTCTGCATTTAATCCAAAAGGAATGAAAATAAAACTTCTTATTTCACAGGTGTCTGTTTGGACATTTGTTACAGTTATTTATGGTAAGACTATTTGTACTTATGCCAGTCTTATACCTGTTATCCACCTATTTTTCTCAACTGCTTTTTAATTTTTTTTCTAGTTTTCTCTATTGGTTTCCATTTGATTTTTTCCAAATATTTCAAACACATTAATTATGTTTCACAGCATCCCTTTGAGATATAAAGGCTATATAGAAATAATGTAGTCAATTACTGAAATTCAATCTACAGTAATGTGATATCTGCAGCTAAGTAAGGTATGCAAGATAAATATTTAACACTTCAGGCAAGGAACTGAAAAACAGTTGTATTGAATAGAACACCCAGAGATTTTTGAGGCATATAGGTTGTAGTTTAGTGAATTAGAATTCAATTAGCACAATGCCATTGCTATAGAAAATGTTCCAGAATCTATGAAGTTACCTGGTATAATATTCATTGACTGAATTTAAGCTGCCTAAAATTCAGGTGAATCCTGCCAGCTGTTATTAGCAATGTTCCCATGGCACTTTCATAAGATCTCATTTTGCCAATGGATGTAATCATGTGCCTGGTGCCACTCACCCCTGCTTCTCTGCTTGCCCAGAAAGGCTTTGCACTCCCTTAGGTCAAAGCGTACCTGTCAGCCTTGTGTGGATGTCTTGGATACCTTAGATGTATGAAATTAATCTAGATGCCTATGTTTATGCAAATGGAACAAGCACTAAGGGTTTCAGATCAACTTCAGACTGTAGATGCCCAGAACAGGATTCAGTTCCAAAGTAGGATACTTTCCAGACTTTTGTATCTGTGTTGCATCTGCCAGCTGTACATATGTGTCTTTTGCTCCCCAGAGTATATGAACAGGCACTAAATGCTCATGTGAATGGAAGTACATCAAGTCCCTAGTCAACCTAGTGAATGAAATCTAAAGATGTATTTAGCTGACTATTGGTCATAACCCAATTTTAAGATGCCTATAATCTGGAACTAAATTGTATTCACAAAGTCTGAAGGAATTAAATTTACTAATATCAAGAATTTTGCTTTTGCATCTCATCTGGAAGAGTGCATACCCTCTCTCTCACTTACTACTCACAGTAAGTATTTTTTAACTTTTGTGAAAGTCATTGATGCTCCATTCAATATAATAAAAACAGACAGGAACACTTGGTCAGCTTGTTAGCCATTTAGTATTAAATTAATTGGATTTCCTAATGGAAGAAGGAACTTGGATATGACTTGAGGCAACTCTGACTTTAACGACCAAAAACTGACGGATTCAGTGTGGCTCACCCACTTGCTTTACAGGGCTAATGCAGTCTAGAAGAGATTCATTGTATCTGCATCATGCAGCATTTGATCCTGGGTTTTGTTGGGGCCCTGTGTTGTGCCGTTCTGGCCTTAGGTCATAATTATTAACTTGCATGTTTATGTTTTTTCTGTTAAGAGTGCTTGAAATAATGTAAAATTATCTTTTGGCTTATCAGAATTGTGTTTGTATAATATGAAACTGGAATATAGGGTTTTTTTCAGCTGTTCTAGTTAAAAAAGATTAGAATGAAAATTGAAACTTTCATGGTACAGTTCTCTTTGGCAACAGAAAGGAACTTGTTTCTCCTTGTTCTTCCTGGGCCACCACATGTCATTTTTTATTTGGTAGATGATTTAAAAGACTGGAAATGAGAATCATTAGGGGTCATGGTAAAATTATTGTATCAAATAATTGGAAAAGCCGCAGGGGGACTTTTCTTTCTTGCTGAGATCAGTGTTTGTTTCTTTTTAAAATGAAATTAATAATTAAATACTGAAATCACCATTGTCTTTAAGGACTCAATGATCAAACAAAAAAAATAAATCTCTCTCCCACCCCTAATATCCTAGGAAAGGCTTTTACATCTTTATGTCTTACTTTTGTTCTCATTTCTACATGTGTTATCTAGCCTTAACCTCACCAAAGTTGTTGTTACCAAAATCAGGAATAGAAAACGCAACACCAATGTACCATTAGGAATCAGGCATTCTTTATTGCAGTGCTGGATGCATGGGGGATCATTCCACCTAACATACATGCAGTATGTTTCAATCAAACAAAATTATATAGTCCACAAATATGTTTATGGATTACATTTGTTGGAAAAATCATACATATTCATTCAACAGGCTATGTTAATTAAGCATCGTGCATGATCCTTACAGGTATCTCAGAGTCTTCTAAAGGGGTCTCAAACAACAGTTGACCCTATATTTACAGATGACCGATCACTGAACCTTAATTTACTTCACTTATACAGAGAGCCCAAGGAGAATCCAAGTTTGTTTCATTAGTTACCTATACAACAGTCTCTTCAGTGACTGTAAGTTTTAAATGACTCTTTCCCTCTTGGCATAAAATTACAGTGAAAGAAACAATATGGCTGCAAAGCTAAAATGGACTATATTACATGGTAACATTATGAAAATGTGTACAGCATAAAGATAACAGATATTGTAAGACAGCAACCAATCTAAAAGGAAAGGAAGTCAGCCAGCTGCTTTACACTGACTATAAAGGGGAAAAACACAGTAATCTTGCTTGTGGTAAAGAACCTGACTGGTTCTCTCTCTCACATTTATAATTATAACTGTGGATAGATCCTGCCTACATGGCCTATAATTTCTGGAACAGTACCCAGGCATAGTAATGTAATATGTGTACATTTCACTATAAATACTACTTCTAATGGCATTTAAGAATTTTTTGTTGCAGAAGATCAAGGAAGGTTTTAATGATAAGGTTATGAGAATCATGATTCTAGTGGTATGTTTTGATAAAAGTGACTGAAAAGTGAATTTCTATGCAAGAGAAATAATTTTTTTTCTTTAATGAAATCTTGAAGTAAATATTGATATTCTTTGGCTTTACCACTCGCAATTCTATTATCAGTGTAATTTTCATGTAGAAGTAATTGTGTTGACTAGCCTTTAGCCTATCTAAATTCAGGCATTTAAATTATGTATGTAACCTGACATTCTAGTTAAGCTGTGTGGTTTTCCTCCATAGTGTATTGGGTTTGCATGGCAAGGTTTTGGTAGTGGCAGGGGTTACAGGGCAGCTTCTGTAAGAAGATGCCAGAAGACTCCCCTGTGTCTGACAGAGCCAATGACAGCTGGCTCCAAGACGGACCCACCGCTGGCAAAAGCTGAGCCCATCGGCGATGGTGGTAACACCTCTGTGATTACATATTTAAGAAAGCGTAAAAACTACTGTGCAACAGCAGCCAGAAGGGAGAGAGGAGTGAGAATATGTGAGAGGAAAAACTCTGCAGACACCAAAGTCAGTGAAGAAGGATGAGGAGGAGGTGCTCCAGATGTGCCAGAACAGAGTTCCCTGCAGGCTGTAGTGAAGACCACGCTGAGGCAGGCTGTCCCCCTGCAGCCCATGGAGGTTAGTGGTGGAGCAGATACCCATCCATCTGCAGCCCATGGAGGACCCCACACTGGAGCAGGTGGAAGCTGTGACCCCATGGAGAGCCCAGGCTTGAGCAGGTTTGCTGGTAGGACCTGTGACTCTGGGAGGGACCCATACTAGAGCAGTCTGTTCCTGATGGACCGCACGCTATGGAAAGGACTGACGCTGGAGCAGTTCCTGAAGAACTGCAGCCTCTGGGATGGCCTCATGTTGGAGAAGTTCATGGAGGACTCTCTCCTGTGGGAGGCACCCCACACAGGGGCAGGGGAGGAGTGTGAGGAGGAAGGAGCAGCAGAGACAATGTGTGATGGACTGACCACAGCCCCCATTCCCCATCCCCCTGTGCTGCTCGGAGGGAGAAGATAAGGAAAACTGGGAGCGAGGTTGAGCCTGGGAAGAAGAGAGGAGTGGGGGGAAGATGTTTTTAAGATTTGGGTTTTATTTCTCATTACCATACTCTGATTTGATGGGAAATAAATTACATTAATTTCCCTGACTTGAGAATGCTTTGCCCATGACAGTAGTTGGTGAATGATTTCTCTGTCACTATCTCAACCCACGAGCCTTTAATTGTACTTTTGTCTCCCTGTCCAGTTGAGTAGGGGGAGTGACAGAGAGGCTTGGTGGGCACCTGGAATCCAGCCAAGGCCAGCTCACCACACACAGCCAGCAGAAAGAGGCACAGACACACATAGGCTCTTCAGTTTTAAATGAACAGGACTGGTCTTAGTTCTCTCTCCCTGTTTCCCCCTCCACTGGCTATAAAAGTGGGCCTAAACTCAGTAAATTTACGGCCTTATTCTGGGGGCCCCCTAGGTCCTCAGAGTTTGTGGGATTCATGGACATCAAAAGCTGAATAGTAAGAAAACCTGCGATAACAATAAAGAATTTTAAAATAGGGAAAATTATCCTGCGATATTCATGAAGCAGAGCAATCCTGAAAAAAAGATGGTGAGAATTTAGTGAGGACAGAAATGGAATTATATACTGATTAACATGGAACATGACATGGAGATTCATTCTTTTTAAAGCAATACAGCAAAAATACATCTATACATCCGGGGAAAATATAGTAGATATGTAAAATCTGACTTAAGTTTTGATTTTCTCTTTTGCATTTACTAATCACTTCCAGCCAGGAACTGATAATTTTGAAAAAAATTCTCTCTTCCCCTGCCCACCCAAAAAACCCCCAACCAACAAACAACAAAAACTCAGCCAAAAAACAACCATAGTGAATCAATGGCCTCAGAGGAAGGGAAAAAAAGAGTTAGGATCTAGCACACAAACATGTTACTTGGTAATAAAAAATTAAAAAAAAAGTTTACAGGAAGAAAAGTGACATAAAATGTATATAAAAAATACTTATCAGATAATGAGGGAGATAACGTATACAATAGAAGAACAATACAGAATGCCTTAGGAAAAAGTGTGAAAAATGCAGAATAGCTCTCCTGAGAAAAAAACTGAAAGACAGCACTGAAATCAGCTATATGTGTGTGCTGATTAAGACACTGGAAAAGATGTCTTGTATGATACTGTCATATAATCAAAACTGGACAAGCAAGAGGTAAGAACTAATACTTACATGCCCTAAGCTTCGATAATGATTTCAAAATTGGAGAACATCTAAGGCCACAATTGTTTTGGGAAGATGATAAGAGCAGAATCCATCAGAAAGTGCATCTTTCTTTTTCACTGAAGAGTGTGGCTGATTTCATTGTTACTTCCCTCATTATTCTGTACAGAAGGAAAGAGAATAAGAAACCTGTGAAACACAGACTTCTTTGACACTTTAGGGATCTGGGGAGTAACTGCATCTCTGAAGCATCAACTGATTATGGCTCCAGCTAACTTTAACATTTCAGGTCCTGATACTGTGCATATAATGAAATCTACCGGAGGTAGTAGGCTTCCACACATCGTCAATTGAAGGACTGAGATTATTAGAATTTTAATCCTGTGTTGCACACATTATAATCCTAGTGTTAGAACCCTAATACTGACTAATCTTTGCCAAAGTGATTTTTGGAACAGGTTTTATTAATATCTCCCGTAGAAGCCAAGTATCATATTTAAATTATTTCATACAGAAAGAAGTGTACTACTTCTTGCTCTCTACATAGATAGCACATCCTAATTCCCTGTGACTCCTCTGTTGTTTTCATTCAGAGGTTCAGAGGAAAGCTAGAAGCATTATGCTTACTTAATCTAACCTTCTAAAGGTAAGATTTAACATAGAAATTGATCTGCAAGATCTAATAAGCATGACGATCACGTTTGCAAAATAGAAAACTCTGTTGGGTTGTGAACATTGTCAATAATTACTTCAGAAAGTTCTTATTCAGGTGCTTTAAGTAACGTATAAATGTGCAAACATAATATTGGAGGAAAAAACCACTAAGAAGGTGCCATTGTCACTTTCTCTGCTCCTGGTGAACGTATTCTGGCTGCACAAGTGAAAAATACTGAAAATATATGTAGGTTCAGAAAAGAATTGTAAGAATTTCTAGACACAAGAAAAACTGCTTCATATAGACAGACAGTAAATCTGCTTAATTTGTCCAAATCAGGATAAAAAAGTAATTTGACAACAAATATTTGTGAAGTAGCTGAAGCCAATGAATGAAAGACAATCTATGGTGTTACATATTTATTTTAATCAGCAACTTTGATTTACATTTGTTAATAGGCTGAAGAAAATACTGTAACTAAAATGGTCATAACTTCATCCATTGAATAACCTGAGGAGCCAGCACCAAATTGTCTAATTTGGTCATGGTTGATAAAATAGTTCAATAACTTTCTGAAAATATTTCTAATTTTAAAACAGTGAAGGAAGGCGACAGTAGTTTTTTGTGAGTGCAATCTATGATTTTCGCTTGTATATTCATACCTGAGCTCCTAAGTTGTGATCTGATTTTCATAGTACTGCAACATAACTAGAATCTCCAGTGACTTGGGAAAGTCGGCAATTTACCTAGATGCCTTAAATAACTTTTTTAAAGCTTCAATGCAAGTATCCAATTCAGAATCATAGTGAGCAATTATTATGTATGCTGTGTGTTACTCTTTCAACCTACTGAACCTCTGACTCTTGAAAATTAATACAAAACCCAGTAACTTATTTGTTTATTGAGCGGCTGCTCCGCAGAAGCCAAACGCTCAAATAATGAGTATTAATTAAACCACAGCACTTTTAGAGATGCACAGGAAGATGCAGAAGTGTGACTGTGCATATTCAAAGAGTAAGTTTTGGTGTGTACCAACTTTTTGTTAGCCTGAGGAAGGAGGTGAGCCACTTGCAAGGATGGATCTGAGGTTTGCCTTAGAGTGAGTGATTAGGGACAGAGATGAAAATGATACATTTTTAGCTTGTGGTAGACATGGAAAGGATATTTAAGAATGTTCTTATTCTTTTCAAAAATACTTTTATTTTATGCATGTCTTTTGTTACTGAATCCAAGCTAAATTTGACAGTTACTGTCAGTATTCATGCAGCTTTTCTATAGTAGTGTATCTAGTTACATTAGCAAAAAGCATGTTTTGGGGAAGTTTTGATATAATGATTTTCTAGACATTTATATTTTTAAATACAAACATAAAAATTCCGTACTTATTTAGCTCTGTTTTGCAGGTTTATGAATCCTCTAATTACAATCTGTAGTCTAAAACAGAGATTACCCTCTGTCAGGGTAATTCTTATTCTGTCAGGCACCTTTTGTGCTGGCTGCTTGCTGAGTGGTGGAAGCAGTGAGGGGTCCCAATGGGGTATTAGGGCAGAGGCTGGCAGCCAGGACCTGTCCCACCACCTCAGCCAGGAGCAGCGCAGCCAAGGGGCACGGGGGCAGTCCCAGCCCTGGGCTTTGGTCACCTCCGTGGGGACAGGGCGAGGCTAAGGCCAGGCTGGGACATGGGCTGTGGGTGGATGGGCAGAGCAGGGCTCTGAGGAGCTGAGGACCAGCCTGCTGAGGTGTCACTGGGACAGAGGCTTCTACATGAAGAGCAATCTGTAAAGAGCACTGCTGTTCCTACACGTTGGACATACTGCTTCCTGTAAAAAGGAGCTTCTTTCTGCCTGTTAGCCTTTTCATGTACTTAGACTCAACCTAATGTTTTAGTGCAATAAATCAGTCGATAAATATATAAAAGTTTATTATTTTTAAATTGGTGTGTCTGGTCTTTTAAAACCATAGTGCCAAGACTTCAAAGGATGATAAATTATGCATCATGCAGTACACAGTGATGGATATGCATAAGTACTGTAATGACTGCTCATAGTATACTACTTGTTTTGCTGGTTCCAAATTTTGACCTATAACATTAGTCATGCACAAACATTTATTATTTCAGATAAGGCATCTTTGTTCTCCAACTAAATCTTTCCTTATAGATTTAAGAAAGGCTGCCCTCTTAAAACGGTCTTAGAGGATGTTTCTTTACTCCTTAAAGCACCTTTAAAATTTTCCAAAAGCATCAGAGAAGATGAAAAACATCTATTTAAAATATCTATTTAAAATCCTCCTCTGTTTTTTCTAATGAATGCCAGTATGCATTCCAAATCATTGCGATTTTGAACACATCTCTCGGTCGCTTAAAGGGACAGAGAAAATCCTTGTTAAACATATTGTTCAGCACTTTACAGCAACAAGTAAAATAAACCATTTTGGTAATATCTCAATATGCTTTAAATCCTGGAGAAGCCACTATGAAACTGATTCTATAGCAGAAGTGGAACTCTCATATATATGCAGGAACCAGATGGATTTAGGTTGGAGTCAAATATTCAACAATAACAGAAACCTGGCTTGTTAACAGCAAGGAAACTGTTACAGTGGCAGAAAACCTCTAGAAATAGTTCAAAAAGCAGCTTAAGTATGGAGTTATGGACATGGATTTGCCTCATATATTTGTGGAATGGTTGCACCTGGGAAAACATCAGGAAATGGCATATAATTCTCAGAAAACAAGAGATAGATTGGTAGTAATTGAGGTGTGGATCTTTTAGACAAAAGGCACAATCTGGTGGCAGCTTCTAAAACTTAAAAATTTAGAACCATGCCATTTAGAGAAAAGGGTATCCTTATTCAATCCGATTGAATGATGAGAAGCATAATTGCATCACTGCATGGTCTAGACTTTTCTGATGTTATTTGCCTGCCCCAGACTGCCAAAAAAAGTAATTCTAACTAGAGAAAAAGGAAGACATGAGGATTTTTTTCCCTCTTTTTTTTTTTTACTGAAGATTTTAGAAGACATATTTAAAAATTAAAAAGAAAAAATAAAATCCAGTTATTTTCACTTTGTTTCTTTATTACCATGAAGACATTTTCCCCCTTCTTTTTCTGGGTCTAGTAAGGTGTCACTGTGACTGTTTTTGCTACAGATCTGAGGGCTAAATATGTGTTGCATTTAAAATCAGATTATAAATCTTTTTCAAGAGCTGGAAAATAAATGACAAGATAGGGTTTACAACAGCTGCTGTGGTTGAATAAACCATGAACTTTGTATTATCAGGCGAGTATCTCTGCTGAGGCTTTAGGCACTTCTCAAAGCTGTACGATATTAAAAAATAATTTGGTTTTTATTAACCATGGCATCCTACTGAATAAATTAGAAGTAACTTTTGATGGATGATGCGTAAGAGTTTTTGCTGTGCTTTAAAATGCACCACATATTCCTCTCAGATTGACAGGGTTAGTTGTTACCTGGTCGTCACATATTTCAGGTTAGTATGCATCATTTGTCCTATTAAAAATGAGAACTTAATTCCTTATTAAAGAATACCATTTCTGCTGGGTTTTTTTTTCCCCTGAAAGTACAGACACCTGTTTATCTGTTTATTTTTCACAATTTTAGTGCACACAGAATGGTGAGGCTTGCACAAAAAGATTTGGTGAGCTGCTGAGAACACAGAAAAGATACTGATGATGCATTTTCCATGCTTATTGCAGAATCTGGGAATGGTAGTAAAGAATGTATGGAGAATGTTGACATTTTCTTTGCTGGGGAAGACAAACT
This sequence comes from Falco peregrinus, assembly GCF_023634155.1. Classification (NCBI taxonomy): domain Eukaryota; kingdom Metazoa; phylum Chordata; class Aves; order Falconiformes; family Falconidae; genus Falco; species Falco peregrinus. The sequence goes on from NC_073724.1 coordinate 68,806,897, forward strand.
TCCACTACAAGGTGAGATGTTTATAGAAGGCAACTAAGTAAGTGTGATGTAAGAACTGGTAAGCTCATGACTATCTTTCCAAAGTTGTACTCCACTGTTAATTATCCAAAGCAATAAAATTGGAGGTACACATGCCAGAAAGTAAAGAATAAAACATAAAAATCCACAGAAAAAAGGGAAATGAACCCTTGATACAAGATAGGTACATAATTCTTACAGGTCCTTGGACCAGCTCTCACCTCCCATCACCAAAATCTTAATTCTCCTAATAGTATCTTACTAAGGCCTCAAGTCATTGTAAGTATTAATCATTTGCTTTCATACTTCACTCAGACTAGAAAAAAAAAGATGGGTATGAGCAGCACCATGGACACAAGGTAAATCCCCTAAATAACCAACACATTTATTCTGGAAAAGAGATCTATGGATAAAACATGTGATTAGCTATGAACATTCTTTCAGTTCTCTCAGAAAGAAATGGCAGAAGTATCACTTAGAGAAGGACAACTGTCAATTGCTCTTAGGATCTGCTAATGAATGAATTTTGCATTTTTTCATACTCTGGTAGATTAAGTACATTTGTCAACAGCCTTTATGATTTGCTGTGTAACTTGTGAGGCACAGGTGATGGCCTGTGCCTATTTTTATAAATACTTTGCAACTCCTTTATACTGTATGTGTTTTTTCTGTATTTACTTGATAGGTCAAGTAACTTATCTGTTACTCAGTTTTATACAGAGAATATTTACTGAAGTGTGGCATGTTGCTGTCATATATGCCATTACATCTATGAAACTGCAGCAGCCATAGTTTCAACAAAACAAGACTAGCTGTAAAGGCAATTGTCCTATAGTTCCATCATGCAATTTGTGCAGTTTCTTGATTAATAGGGCCCTAAAACTGTCTGTACAAAACATGAATTTCTTCAAGTCAAGTATATATTGTTAAATGTTTGCTATAGTGTACTACATAGCACAAGGAAGGACAAGATTATATGACAACTTCTGGTTAGCAAAGACTGGCTAAATGATATTTTTTAAAGTCACAATCTCCAATTCTCAAATTTGTTTGCAGTCTCATTAAAAGTACATACATTTATGCATCTTATCAAACCAGAAAAATAATGGGAACCACTTCGTGCCTGAAACAGGAAAATTGATTCAGGTTATAAAGCATTTAACTTCCTTAGTATGAATTCATTTAAGTTTTTCAGGATTTTTCTTTCAGAGTAGCAGAGGAGGAACAGATTGTAATTCATGGGAGGTGCCAGTGACACCACTTATTATATTCATCCTTCTAATTACGTGACAGGAATTGTCAAAAGTAGATACTGAAGGATTAGTGTGCATTCAAGCTCCTTAACAAGCCTTATAGAAAAGTAAACAAAACCCTAAGCAAGAAGAGGCGCGTTTCTAGTCACAGTTAATCCCCTAGGTCCTAAAGCCCTACTGAAGTTGCTTATCAGTTTAAGTGTAAATGATGAAATCCAGGCACCGAAAACAGTGATTCTCTTGCTAGATACATTGGCTGGAGGAAATCCTTCCTGTAAACTTTCCAACTTTATAAAACCCTCCCAGAAAATGATTTGCAATATTGAGAAAGTAATACAAGGATAACTATTGTTTACAGGGCAAATAAAATTATGTAATAGCGTGCTACTTAGAACTTGCTGGAATAAGGATTCCTCCATTACAGAATATAATAGACATTTCACTTTTACATCACTTTTTAAATGTATCCATAGAATTAGAAGGATATTCCTACTACCAAATCATACATAATTTTGTTGGTTTCTATTCCATGTTCTCCGATATTTTCAGAATGGGGAGATCCAGCATAAATAGGTTTATTAAGCATGCCCTTTGGTTGAGCTGTCCTATGAAAAAAAGTCTCCCTCTTTTGATTTATCCCAATTAGTGGATTGAAATTAGGAGAGCTGAATCAGAAAACATTTTTTTTAATGGTCATCAATACTTTAACTGAAGATGGAAATGCAGAGTAGCACATTAGCTCCTTAGCAAATGAGGCACCAAATATCACTTCTATCAAGTAAAAATTAGAAACTTTCATCCTTTCATGCTCAATTCCTGCTTTTGAGTTCAACCCCGCACATTTTAAATTCAATTTAACATTTCATGACTACTAAAGAATAGAGTATTGCAAAAGGATACATACAGAACATCTCTTTCAGTTTATTCCTTCTAGAGTAAGATTTTAAATTCCACCCCTAGACTCTGAAATTAGTGATACCACAAATTTATCTCTATAAACTGGAAATAGGATCACAGGTTTAACTGAAGGGTAGAAGGACACGGCTTTCATAACACACATCAGTGCATTTGCATTTGTATCAGCATACTGTTGAACAACATAAGGGCAGTAAACCATTGCTACAATGACACTGCTCTTCAATGCAGAGATTCTTTTTGTTGTAATATATCCTTGATAATTTTTAATACAAACCACTACTCATATTTTTATGTGCTAATGCACACCACACTAGTGAAGACATAAATCGTACTTGGCTTCACCTAGTCAGTAAATGTATTGTGTGCAGTAAATGTATTGTGTGCAGTAAATGTATTGTGTATATATTCATAGAAATCAGCATCTGTTTGCAAACAAACTCCTAAGAGAACAAGGAGACTAAATAATTGCATAGCTTACTTGCAGGAATAATACCACTGGTGCAGCTGTAGTTCTTTTTATTCGTTATCTTTTATTATAACTGATTTTAAATAAAGAATTACTATGCAAACATTAATAAAATGCTGACATGGAAATTTATCACAGATTATGCAACAACTGCTTTTAATTTTCAATATAATACAAATAATACTTTATACTGTGTAACATGGTGCTGAAAATTTAAATTTATTCTAGTTATTAATATGGTCTAGGAAGTGTTTCTGGGGCCAACTGACATGGTGTGCCCATACCCATACAGCTCATATACATACATCATGCTTACGTTTTCTTTCCCTCCCCAGACAGGGGAGAGCATTCAAATTGCCTATTAGGATCAGTTCTAACAGATAGCCCCAAACCTGCCCATGTGTTAATCTGGAAAATCATAGTCTGCATGGGCCAAAAATATGCCACGGCCTGTGCTAATACTCAAAAGTGGGGACAATTGTGTGTCATTGCTAAGGCCATGTCTGAGTCCTTTTTATTTTACTGGTGTAAACTCAGCCTTCCTGAGAAGCTTTAAAAAAATCAGTAAAAAAATTCCTCCTCCCAGAAGAGGAAAAGATGACAAATCCTTAATACAAGAAGGTTGTGCGGCATCCCACAGTAAGCAAGGAACAAACACTATAGCCAAACAAGTTAACAGGGTGATAAAAAGTAATACTATTCAATTCATGGAGCATTTTATTTACAGACCTTCCACAAAAAGTCTCAATATCCTGTCTTTTCCAGGTTACTGCACAAGTTATCATCAATACATGTCCTCTTGATGTAATGTAATGGTATGCTACAGCACTGGGGGCAGTGGGTTTCTAAGACACTGCCTTCAATTTGAGGAAAGTTACGCTGGAGTTGTGTAGCATCCCCGTAATTTTAATCACATTAAAATATTTTGCTTTACATAAAAGTAATTATGTTAGAAAAATCTGCTTTGCTGACATTGGGACTGATTCTCTTCACTGACCAGCTTAAGTCCTAGGGACAGGCAGTCCTTGTTAACAAGTGGTATGAATGTGTGCTCCCTTACGCTGTCATCCTGCAGACTCATAATGCTTCAGTTTGTAGTAAGCATTCTGAACAGCTCCTCTGTTTCTAGACTGCTAAATAAGGATCCTGATATTCAAATATAATGATATTTGCATGTAACAAACCTCTGCAGGAGCTAAACCTTTTAACTTGCCTTTCCCTTAAAATGTCTAATTTTAATACTTGTACTTGTGTTGAATAAGGAAAAAGGAACTATAGAGTAGAAAACAGAGAGGAACTGAGGCTTAATTTTGCTTTTGATAAGAGTTCCAAACTAGACTGACTTCAATGAGAATTCTGCAACGACAATTATTATAGATTTGGATCTCCTAGACTTTTACACACAGTGAACTTATTACACTCTTCCTGGGTTCTTCAAAGTTCCTAAAAATTGGAATCACAGAATGCAGATATTCTCAGAAGGCCTTGTTACACTCCTGTTGTATTCCTCCAACCCTAGTAACTCAAGTACTTTTTTTGTAATTCTGCTATAAAACCAAGAAGATTTTATATTCAGCAGTTTATCAGTATTTAGTTTGCAGTACCATAACTGAGAAAGAAATTTAAAACAATTGGGCCTTGGACAATATAGTTTGCAATATCTGACTTTCAATTATATTCACAGAAGTATGAAAAATAAAATGCCTGTGTTACTTATGTTAATTGCACTTTGAATCATCAGAAAAAAAAGAAAAAAAAACCAAAAAAACCAACTCATGTTACATAGATATGTATATTAATGAGTGATATATACATGATTTTGTGTCTGTCAAACACAACCACTAAGTTGAGTAACTGGCAAGAACACAAGTCAAATGTGCTTTCAGCTACCTAGTGTTATTTAGTTATTGAATTGCTTCTATCCTGCACTTAAGCAATTGAAAATTATTTCCTTTTAACATTCCTAAAACAGCACTTGGCACCCTGATGGATCTCACACTGTATATTATATTAAGCTTTTGATCCTTTCTTCGATGATGACTAATGCCAATGTAAACATTCACCCTTTCACATTATGAGACTTCAAGATGGAGAAGAGAGAAAGGAGGGGCTAATTCACGGCAAAGCTAGTCCCAATACCTGAGTGATAAAGTATTTTGACAGAATAGTTCAAAAGTCAAATTGAAGCAATTTTTCATTGCATGTTTTATGCTTTGTATCCTGTCAACAAAAAAACCTAGACATCTTTAAGCCCATATATGATAAATTGCCTCCAAGATATATAATTCATCACTGAAGCCAAATAAACTTTGAACTGTTGGTACATTCCTAGATTACGTAACACAAGCATTCAGGAAGTGTACAGACCAGCTAACTTAAAACTAAGCAGAAAGAAAAATGTAGACAGTGATTATGTCTGGAATTCTGACATTATAATGCCAGCACAGTATCCATCCCTTTTTATCACAGCTTTCAGGAGGTTTTGTTTGCTGTTTAGAAACCAAAACCAAGCTGAACCCCACAGCAAAAAACTCACTTCAAGATTAACATAAAAGCAGAGAGATAACAAAGAAAGCACCAACTAAAAATCACTTTTTCAAACACTTCAAATGATAACGAAGAGTCAGATAAGATGAGATTCTACTACTTAAAGTGGTTATTTTGAATGCTTTTCTAAATGTCTAAGGTATCCAAGAAATCCACAGGGAGCTGACAGATAAGGTGTGGCCTTGCAGGAGACTCCACACTCTTCCGGAGTGGCAGCTAGCTAGGCAGCCAAATGCATGAAGACAGCAATATCAAAAAACTGGTGAGATGACTGAACCACTCCAGTAGTGTCCTTAGGGCCCAGGGTCATAAAAAAGACTGTAAACCTTGGCTATGCCAGAGGAACAGCCTGTGGAAACTCCAGCAAGGGGTGCAGCAGTTACAACACCCCTGAAGACTTATAGCTGGCTCTGAAGGAGGGACCTGGGTTGTCTTTGGAATAGAGGGATAATGCTAAAAGTAGTTTTGTTAATAAAAACACAGCAATGAGCCTGATGGCATTCTTTATGTTCTCTCTTGGTTTTGTGCATACCAATGTTGATCAGGGGCTGTCTGATAATTAATATCTGACATGTAATAACTAAAAAGCTAATGTGATGCTTTTGTAGGTTGACAGGTTGGCAATATTCATGGCTGTAGTACTCCACGTATTGAAAGAGTAATACAAAGAGGAAATAGCATTGCAAGTTGCTTAACAGAAAGATATCTCAGTGCTAACACTGGCTGTAAATATATGCGTAATCCCTCCAATGAAATTGATGATAGTTTTACTTTTTGTGGAGCAATTGTGCTGCAGGAATTGAATTTCAGCCACTGGCTTGTTTAACACAGATCACTGAACTGCAAGAAGGCCATTTGAAAACAAATGATTCTATATTCCAGGACCAGTCCCTTGAGATAACTGAGCTTTTGTGTTAGAATGAAGAGAGAAAACCAAGGAGTGGAAAGAAATGTTTAAAAGGATATGAAGGACATAGCTTGGATAACCTGTAATATTGGAGAATGGTATCCCAGCTGTGATTTTAAAACCTGCATGTGTGCTGGTGAAGTAATGAGTGATTACTTCCAATAAGCTATGAAGCTATGTGTGTAAATGTTAAATAACATCTTAATCTTTGTACCAAACTAGTTACAACAAAGGTATTAAATGAGCTAAAGTCTATACAGTAGCTAGGACAGAACTGGATTTAAATAAGAACAAGTGCACCACTCCCCCCCCAGCACCTAAATATACATTTTATATTATGCTTATGCTTTTCAGGGATCAGTTAAGGGTCATTTTATAAACTGACCCCACTCACTGTAGACCAATTGGCGTCAATGACATTCAACTCCTGGTCCAGGATCTGGCTTGTCCCTTATGCCATAATTTTCAGGACTAGTGTAAGAGCAACTACATCATCTAGAAATTCACAGGCACAGGAAATTCTCCCGTGTCTTAATGTGTGATTGTTACAGTTATTTTGAATGAATGAAGTGACAGAAGCCAAAGAAGATCCACATTCTGTAGTCTTCCCTTTGTGGTTGCCCATTTTGAGAAATACATGGCAAGTGAGTTTTCTCCCCTGATTCTTACCAATGCCATTTTTAGATCACAGCTTTGTCCTTTCAAAATTGATATGCTTATATTCAGAAGGCACTGCTATGCCATCCGTTCAAGGAAAGCTATTCTTATCCAGCTTCTCATCTAACACTTCCAAGTGGTAAGTCTGTGCAGAGGTTCCGTGTCGGTGATTGAGGGCACGTGCCATAAGCAGTCTAACGCTGAGCAAGATGAATTTCAGAAGTGAAAATAGTAACTGCCTTTGACTCTGTAGAGGGCATTTTACTTGTGTTGATTCTGATCATTGATTTCCAATGGAATATAATTATTTTGATAGCCCGTCAAAGAAATGCACTCTAAGGCACCGCCACGGCGCCACCCGGCGGTAGCGCAGCGCCTCGCAGCGCGGCTGCCCCGCACCCGGGGCGGGCGGAGAGCGGGGGGTGAGGGTGGGAACGGGGGGGGGTGAGGGTGGGAACGGGGGGGGGTGAGGGTGGGAACGGGGGGGGGTGAGGGTGGGAACGGGGGGGGAACGCGGGGGGTGGCGACCAGAGCAGTTTAAGCGATGAGGTAAAATAAAAGCAAAAGCACAACAATCATAACGACAGTAACAGTCACAACGAGAAGGAGGGAAGGGGGAGAGGCGCTCCGTCCCAAGGGCAGGGAGCCGCGAGACCCGGTGACACGCGCCACGACCGCCCCCCCGCCCGCCCCGCGGTGCCCCCCGCCCCCCCCGCAGCGACCGGCAGCCCCCCGTTACACCCCGAGCACTTCGCCCCGTGGCACGGCCCGTCCCTGTGGCCGGCTGGGGCCCGCTGGCCCGGCCCTGCCCCCGCGCCGTGCCCGTGTCCCCCCCCCCCCTCCCCCCGAAACCGGAGCGTCCCCGGCCGCGCGCGCCCGCACCGGGGAGGGAATTAACCCTGTCCCGGGCCGAGCCAGGGCAGGTGTACGTACAGCTCTGTAGCCCGGCACTTGTTGAATATAGTACTCTAATGGTATACGTGTGAGTTTGAAAGCCCGTTTATGATGGCTACGGCATAGTAGTTTGCCAAGGAAGCGTTTGGTTGCAAATGCTTTTAGTTGCTATTTGCATGTGTGTCGCAGCACCAGCAAAACTATCAAGCTGCAACAAGGTCTTTTACCACCACATGCCACCACACTCTTAGTGCCAGTCCCTCTGCTGCCTTCTCCTGGTCTCTCCTCACCCAGGGCGCGCTCACTCTCTCCTCCCTGCTGCTTCCTCCTCTCTCTTCCCTCGGCTGCCCAACCTCTTAACAGAACCAGCCACAGCTGCACCTTATCTACATCAGCCAACCCGCCGCCCCTGAAGCCAGCCCACAGCTGTATGTTATCAATGATAATTAACCCAGCTTCATTCCTCTACACATGTGCATAACTATATTAATTAATCCAGAATGAGTTAAAATACTTCTGTTTTATTTTTACCTTTAAGGAGTAAGTAAAACAGCATAACCTGCCCAAAGCACAAAGAGAAAATTACTGATGCTGTAAAATTCACAGGAATAGCAACTGCACATTTAAAAAACAGTAATTATATTAAAAAAAATCAGCTCTAATATTACTTATTTCAAAAGTAGCATCCGTAGCAAACTAACAGTATTAGGAACTGAAAGACTGATTAATAATGTGCTGTGCCACAACACTGTTTTCTGCTGGTGGCTTGAAAAATACTTTTAGAAGTAGAACCTAAAGCTGTACTAACATTAACAAGCACAGCTGTTTTAATTCTTAAATGGTTTGACCAATTTGATTGTTAAATATAAAATAACTAAGTGTGTTAAATCTAAATAGAAAATCCTAATCTCCTTTCAGAATCTTTTCCAGGATCTTTTTATGAAAGAATTTTGCAACTGTTAAGTTGGATACATTGGCTTTATTTAATCTGAACTTGCCCTAATGAAAACAGAACTGACAGGAACAACGGTTGAAAGAGCAAAATGCTTAGAAAAGACAGATTAATGTAAACCTCCATTTTGAAAAGGACAACAGCCATTTCGGAGCATGTTGTCACCTGGCAGCTAAAATACGCATAACAGTATCACCCACACCAAACAGGCACACAGACAGAAATACAGGTTTATAACCTGGAAAACTCAAGGTTTTCCAAATATAGCTCAATAATTCTACTGATTCTATCCTGTCTGTATATAGATCTCCCAATTGCTCTTTAGCTTGTTTAAGTACTTTCTCTCTATTTCATAGAAATCTTGCAGCAGTAACTTTGTAGCTGTGATTACAGTGAGATTCTATTAAAATTGCAATTTTATTTAAACATGTATACCTCTTGGCATAAACACAGTATAACATCTCTATTACTTTAACTTCAAGAAGTCTTGGAACCCAGTTTTGGTTGACTAGTTGAAGTCATTATGCTCATTGCCTAACTAAAACGTCAGATGTGTTCCCAAATAGGGGTGATCCATTGTACCTAAAATAACCACCTAAATTCCCTGCAATGTCCAAGAAAGGAAGAAGGTATCTCTAAAAGCAGAGAGTAATTGTAACTTGGGCATCCACTCTCCATTGACTACTGAGAACATAGATATGTCAGAATGGTCCTTAGGCATGTACAGAATAAGTCCTCTTCTGAAGAGGGATGTCAAATAGAGCAATATAATAAAGCAGCACAGTGGCAGCACTGCCCACCTTTCATATAATGGTCTAGTTCCTTAAGGCATTCCTCCTGAAAGTGAAAAAAATCAGTTCTGTGCTGTTTTTAACCTGGCACTGAATCAAAGCCTTTGCTGTAGCCAAGTATCATAAACTCAAAGAAAAGGCAAAACGAATACAGAAGAACATGGCAGGTATTGTGCAGCACATTGATCAGATGTTTGGGTGGTCAAAACAGTCTAAGAATCTGTTTCGCAGCTGAGAATGTTTTTGCTCTTTATTAAATATTCATCGAATGTAAATTGCATTCAAAGGAGTGCTGTTGGGAGCTCCAGGTCACTATGCTGCTATGTATCTTCAAACATCCTCAGACTTAGGGGGAAAACTCAGGTTTTAACACCTTGTGGAACAGCATTTTTACCATGACACTATTTTTTCCAAAACACTACCACATAGTAGGTGTCTGCTTTCCTAAACCTGCATTTCAGTGCTTTTCTCTTCAAGAGGCAAGCATCCATTGCCTCAGAACAAGCAGGTCTGATCACGCCTGGGTGACACAATTAGCTTTTTGCTAAAAAGGGGGAATTAACAGTGTTAGCTCACCTGGAAAAGCAGACAGACTGAATAGCTCTTTGACACTAAGTGAGCTTTAGGCAGACATGCCCTGACTGAACTTTATCTCTACAAAATCACATATACATCAGGGGACTGGAGAGTTTTTAGAAACTGGAGGATTTGGAGACTGGGACATATTTTGTGAGAGAAGAAAAGCTGCTTTACTCCGTCACCTTTCTGCTCCAGAATAATAGCTGAATACTTCTTATCAGTTCTGCACTAATATTAGTAATGGAGATACAAAACTTCTATAAGGTGTCTTCCATTTGCTTTGAAAGTAGAAATAAAATTTCATCAGAATTTTGTTCTTTCTTCTAATTTTGCCTTCATTAGTCATGTGTTGTAATAGTACTTATCATTATGAACTCATTTGATTTAATGCAGATATGTATAATTGCCTTTTCACTTTAATTCCTAATTAAATGAGATTAAGTGTTAATTACCATTTCAATATAATATAGCTCCTTCCTGAAAACATGTTTATAAAAAGCAGCAGTCATTTGCAGCATGTAGAAGGTAGGGGTACTAAAATGATGTCTTTGTTTATGAAAGATTTGCATAAGATGAGCTTTATTCTTTGTGAGCTGCTCCAGTAACATCCCTACAGTAGTTCATAATGTGAAGAGCCTTGTGAAAATCTTTACAAGATTAAGACCTTCCACATTACAGACAGAATAAGGGTTAAGAGAAAATATACAAAACATTTAGATTTATTACTGGAACAGATTCAAATATGTAAAGTGAAGCCTTGGCTGCATATACCAGAGGGAAATTATTCTGTTTTGGGGGGAACATTTATATGACCTAATAATTAAAGTGCTTGGAAATTTTATTGCCAGTTCTGCTACTAGTTGGCTGTGAAGCATTAAACAAATTTCTTAACCTCTCTTAGTATCTTTTCTGGCTTTTGAAAATGGGAATATAATCAAAAGTTTTACTTACTATTTGTGAATTACTTTAAGATTTTAAAAAAGAAACTACAATAGAAACAGGTAGAATTACTGTTATTACCTCTCTACTATTACAGTAAGCTGAAGATCACATAACTTTTCATTTTGAATTGTATGTATTACATCATTGACATATAATTTGTCCTCATTTTTAAGTCTTGAAATGCAACTCAAACATTCTGAAGGTCTGAAAAAATTAAATCCTAAATATATTATTCTTAAAAGTCAAAATAATACACAACATTGTTAGAAACTGTTGATTCACACAATAGAAGCAAGTTTGCATCAGAAAATGTAGCTCAAAAAAGCATGAAGGAACATAGTTTTAATTTCATGTGATTACAGATTGAAAATCAAGGGGGAAATTAGTGTAGCCTAATTTGCATTTTGAAACAAAATTGAACTTTATTGATTTTTTTCTTATTAGCTCTGAGAGGAAAAAAGTGTCTCTGTCTTGTACCATGTTTGCAAATCTTTAAAGCAGCTAACAAGAAACATTATTTTAACCAGTGAACAATCTCTTAATTTGTGACATCATTAAATAGGCATATTCTGTAAAAGCTCAAAACTGTAAGCATGTTTAATGAAATTTAAATGGCATTTACTTTACAACTCCAGATATGTTATTAATAAACTGAGCAATTTAGAACCAATTTACATAGTAAGTGAATATAATTAAAAGCAAACCTTCATTAAAGAGTCACAAGAAATCTTTAATTTCTAACATATTTTAAGGAAGAAACACAGATTATTTCGAGAATAAGCCTAACAATGGCCAGTAATACATATAAAAATTACTTAGATGAATTTTTATATTGCATATGTCAAACTATGTTAAATAAAAAAAAAAATTTAAAATATTTTGCTCACACCCATATTTTTCGCTTTCCAGACATATTCCCAAATTTTGATTTTGTAGTTAAGAAGCATTTTACTATATGATTGAAAATATCAAATAGTAAGAATATTAAGTGACTAATTTCTGAGATTTCAATTTTTTGTAATTGCTAATATTTGAGATGCATGAGAGATCTCCCCTCCCACTGCACTGCACCCCCCACCCCCCACAGCATTTCCTCTGCACCTATTCCATTATGCAGAAAAGCTTTAATCTCCTTAAAATTCCATGAATTTGAACTTTAAAAAATATTATGTAGGGTGATTCATGATAAGGGCATGCATGTTCACAAGCGAGCTATAAGCTGTAATACTGTTCCCATATGTGTAAAATTGCCACTTTTTTGTCATCATTATGAAGGAAGAAAAATTCACTTGTTAAAAAAAATGTTCTTTCAAACCATTCTTCAGATGAATGGAATTAATGTGCCTCAGGTCAGTGAAATTCTACTGGCTGAGTCAAAAAGATCATCATAAACTGCTTTCTGGTAATAGGAACAATGCCTTTAAATGGCATGCCAACGTGGTTTTCAAGGTTTCCCTTTACACATGCAGTAGAATTAATTAGAGTCTCAGTACAATGCTTGCATACTGGTTTGGGTGTTTCTGTCACTAGTGTTTCATGTTTAAGAGATTGGAAAACCTGACACTAACTCATGGCTCCATGACGGGGGGGGGGGGGGGGGGGGGGGGGGGGGGGGGCGGAGTTTAGTGTTTGTTCCTTTGTCTTTTAGTCTCCTGGTGTTTCTGTACAGGGACCCAGGAAAATTTTGTGCTTTGTGCACTTAGCATGCACAGACTGGAGGAACTCCAGCTTTAGCAGTATCTGGAAATAATAGTAGTGAACAGGAAAGGGCAAGGAAAACCTGGAGAGATGACAGATTAATGTGGCTGGCATAGCAAAAGTGGAACCACAACACAAGGTGTAGCACATCGTTACTTTATGAAGAGAAGTTCAGAATTACACACAAAATCTATCAGTTAGGAAGTGACAGCTGAAGAGACTATGACAAGGGGGAAATAAACAAAATTGTTCAGACCTTCCTGGCTTCTTTTCATTCTCTTCCAGTACCAGATCTTTACTGGCTCTGCCTGATTCAAGGAAGGTTTGGATAATGAATTTCTTTCTCCAAAGGTCTTTTGGATCTCAAAATATGAAATAAAATGACTGGAGACAGTTGAGACATACTTACTCCAGAGCCTAAATACTTGCAAAGCTCTTTGTTTGTTCCTATTTATAATAATTGCTTTGGGCTTATCTATAACATCAGATAGCAGAAAAATAGAAAGGATAGCAAACCAGTTGCCTTGATGTGATTTATTCTTTTGGTTTATTTTGCTTCATTTGCAGTCTTGATATCAAATTCTCTTTTGAAATCAAAATGGACACATTTCAGATTGAATAGATTTATGTTCTGTCGTAATACTGTTTGTCACAGGACAAATTATTACTGAGAAACTCAAAAAGGAAAACAGATGCCCAACAGCATCACTGTAATGGCTTGTCAGCATTTCTGTTATAAACCCTGTATTTGATGGTTTTCTTATTCTGTTGGCTTGATACAAAGAACTGAGAACATCAGCTGAGATGTAGTTTATTAGAGACGGAACAAAAAGCATGACAACTGGTAAATTGATTCTGACATTAAAGAGTCAGAGATAACAAAATTACAAAATGATTATTACTAAATCTTTACTCACCAAAAATACCATTGAGTTCTCTCACAAAGAACAACGCTGGTGGAGATGAAACATACACTTGATCTAATCGCACAGTTACTTGTTACTATAACTAGCATAAGTAAGCCATTATGGATTCAGAGAAGGGCCAGAAACTTGCCATATGTATTCTGTATTGACTTCTACCTACTCTAAGTTAAAATCTGTATGGCAGGCCTGGTCTTGCAGTCGCTTTAATGTGTGCTTATCTTTATTATCTAATAATGTTGTTTTCACTAGTAATGTTAGGTACCTGAATAAAAGTTTGCAAGACTGAGAATTCAGTGATAGAGAGCTGTATTAAATGCTGTTACTGTCTAAACAAAGTATGAATGTCTTGTAAACTCATTCATCATTAAGAAAAGCCAACCCTGCTGATGTTTATCTGGTAAAAGCAGATTTATTGTCTCAATTTATGAGTTATATAAAGCACTTCCGTGTGAAAGTACATTATATAAATGTATTATTATGGTAAATATTTATTTGGACAAAACTTCCAAGATTACTGGTTTTATTTGCATTGTCTGTAGAGACTGCTGGAGCAGGAACTGAAGGTCATCAGTTCTTCAGGGTCTTGCCCTCATATCTATTCACACAGTTATAAAGAGAAAATTTTATTATTTTCATTTGAATGTCAATGCTCCTTGCTTTGGGTTTATATGCATGGGATCTTTATACCCAGTCATGAACTATAAAAAAAAAGAGCCTCAATAGTTGCATATGGATGTGAAATAAGAACATAAAAGAAGGATACAAATACTATGATTGTATCCATACCCATATGCAAAAGTACCACACAAAAAAAAGGCAAGAAACAAAGCATCCTATATTTAGTTCAGTTTGTACAATTCCATTGGGTGTAGGTGCCAAGGGGCTGGTCACAGGGGGCTGCAGGGGTGACCTCTGTGCGAAGAGGCCAGGGGTTGCCCCGTACTGGACACAGATGGTTCCAGCCGGCTCCAAAGCAGACCCACCGCGGGACACAGCTGAGCCCATCAGCCGAGATGGTGGCACTGCTGGGAAAATGCACTTATAAAAGGGCAAAATGCTGCACAGGCAGTGAGTATTGAGGAAAAAATGTGAAAGAAACAACCCTGTGAACACCAGAGTCAGAGAGAGTGCCAGAGCAGAGATTCTCCTGCAGCTAGTGGAGAAGACTGTGGAGAAGCAGGTATTTTGCTGTAGCCTGTGGTGAGGCTCCTGTGGATAAGGTATGCCTCTGCAGCCCATGGAGAGGAACACGGTGGATCAGATATTCACACTGCAGCCTGTGGAGGACCCCAGGCTGGAGCAAGCAGACATAACCTGAAGGAACCGTGGCTTGTGGAGAGCCCAAGCTGGAGCAGGGGAAAAGCATGAGGAGGAAGGAGGAGTAAAGAAAAACTGTTATGACCTGACCATAACTCCCCCATTCCCCACCCTCCTGTGCCATTTGTGGGAAGCAGGTAGAGCAGTCAGGAGTGAGAGAGTGAAGTTGAGCCTGGGATGCAGAAGGTGGATAGGGACAAGGTGGTGTTTTAATTTGTCTTTGTTTCTCATGGTCCAAATATATTTTAATTAGCAATAAACTTTTTTCCCCCTGTTTTGCCCATGACAGTAATTGGTAAGTGATCCCCCTGTTTTAATCTCCATGCTCTAGCTTTTCCATACTATTTTATCTCCCTTTTCTGTTGAGGAAGGAGAGTGAGAGAGCAGCTGGGGGGGGATCTGGCAGCCAGCCAAGGTCAATCCACAACAACATACTGTATTTAATACCCTTTTCAGATTAGTGTTTTTGAATGCTTAAAAATTAACTTTTGCTCTACTAGTATTAATTGTCTTCTATCTGATTTTCTAATTCTAGAGTTTTGGCTATGATTTGGACACTATGACACTGATAATAAATATTTTTTTCTAGAAACTGTAATTTGCTTTGTTTCAGGAAAAACAAAAATCAAACCCCATGTTTTTTTCAAAACACTGCAGGTAAGAATATGTAACTAAGAAAAGAGTGCAATTCTCGGACTTATGTGTGTAGGTTAAGTTCTGGATGACTTTTTGCTAGACATTTATGTCCAACTGCTTTCCAAATAAGCATAATACTGAGATTTTCAAACTCGCTACTGAATTTTAGTGTCTGAATCAATTAACACTGGGGGAACTGATTTCTGAAAGCCAGCTATCAACCTTTCATTAAAGTTTTTTTAAAAATTCAGATTGAGTACCTGATTGAAAGGGACCTCAAATGATCATCTGGTCCAGCCTTTTGTGGGAAAAAGAACCTAGATGAGATTACCTAGCACACTCTCCAAACATATCTTGGAAACCTCCAGCTATGGGGACTCTACCATGTCCCTGGTAGAATTACTGTTTTCAGATTGAGCAGTTGAAATAAGGCTTGTGACACCAGATGTCAGCACCTGACTGAAGCGCCTAGACTGTATACAAGTACTATGTCCCCTGTAGTCGGCTCAGATGGCTTAAATTATGATAAAATCCCTGGTGCCTCATCTTTCCACTGGGAGGGCTCTAAGCCAGTGGAAGCTCCTAATTGTAAGTGCTCACAGAGACAACACAGGGAGAATTTAACTCACCTAAAATCAAGATATGTCTGAGGTTATGTCCTTAGCATAGAGCTACTTAATCTTCTTTTATATTACTGTGCAAGAATATCAGTAGTTATTGTGGCTTTTGTGGAATCTCATTCATGTTGCTGTAAATAGTAATAACTGAAACATACAAATCAGTTTTTATTATTTCATTCACTATTATGAAATAGATTATATCCTGTATAATTTTTTTATCATCCACAAAAAGCTGTTAGCAATACTAAACCATTCATTTACTATCACATTTTTAAAATTTCTAATGTAAATCTATTTTTTCCCCTTGCAACAGCACTCTGTATTTATTTTAGGCCACTTTATGGATGAAGAAATTTTTTCCTGTATTTTTACTATGTAATGTTATCCTTTGCTCTCTGTTTTGTCTATCTTTACTTTGTGATGTGTTAAATTTATTTTCCTTATAGCGGGGTAATACCTCATAGATTTATAATTACAGTTGCGTTAAACTTTGAAATTTGTTATAATCTATTTAATAATTTCAGGACTTATCAGTAAGCAGAACTGATTAATTTTCCTACAGGGGTGCTGGAAAACAGTTTTTACAACACAGTTAGGGATTCACTTCCACACTTACTATCTCCTGATAATAGTGCTAATTTAAAATGGGAATGCTCTGCCAGCGTTGCCCTTGAAAACATTTGTAGTGTTCTTCATCTTCAGGCTGTTAACACTGTCCTTTCATGGTTCATTTTACTCAATTTAACATCTCCAGATACAGTTGACCCTGGCATCGTTTTACATCATCTTAAGCACCTTGTAAGTCTCACTGGCACTGTTTTAGCCTGGCTAGTATTTTTATCTAACTTGACCATAACAGTGTGAATTAATTACTACAGGCATCTTTTTCTTTTTTTTTTTCTTTTCTCTTTCTCTTTTTCTTTTTCTTTCTATTTTCATTTTTATTTTCCTTTTTATTTTTCTCATTTCCCCCCCCCCCCCCCAGCCCCGAGCTTGTTTTTGAACTGGGATCTAGACTGTGTACTATAATTGCAGTTACCTATATATTCCTACTTCCTCATATTTTTGTTATGGTTATTACTATGCTAAATGAGAAACACCTGTTTTCTGAACTTAGTGTTGATTCTTCTTAAACTTAATTGTTTTACTGTACTGTTTTTGAAAATGGAAAATTATGTAACAGCAGCATTATCAGGTGTTTATAAATCACATGGAATTTTCTATTTAGCAATTTTCAGTTAGGCTGGCTTCTTTATTTGATATGTGTAATAAGAAGCATACAATAACCTAAAGGAAGACAACGTATCCTACTGGGAAAACTTCAGGGTACTATTTGATGCTATCTATGAGTTATTTCTGAAAGAAAAGCATCTTCCTGGACTTTAATGGTTCTCCAGGGGTCCATCAAGTTCTGGACCCAGGTCTGTTCCTATTCAGTGATATTTTCTGTCACTCCAGAAATCAGAGCTCACATAGCGTATTCTAGTGCATGGTCACGTACTTAGTCTTCATGTTACATTAGCTCTTCACATCCTTTCTCAGTAAATGGTTCTGTGAACCCATCCCCTGCCAACAGCTTCCACCCTGCTGATAAAACCATCTCCAAAGTTTGATTAAGATGGAAATAAATCATGTCAAGGACAAACAAGTTTGATCATGACAGCTGACCACAGGATTTGGCTCTGCTTTTGTCTTCTAGATCAAAGAACTCTCAAATGCCATATTTCTTTTTCCTACACATACATTTTTAGAGAATAAACTTTTTCCTTCTAGCCTTTTTCTGTACATTTGGTAAAGTGACTCTTATAAGGCTTGACTTAAAATCTATAGTTTTTGACGAGCTTCTAGGTCCTAAAAAATGCTGCTGACATGTTTGAAAGTAAAGTTCACTCCTATCTACCTTAGTTCATATGCCCAGACTTTCCAGCTAATTTAGGTATGTATGTTTATATTAAGTTACAGGTCTCTGAATGTCAGCCTTGAAATTTAGTTAGCTGGTTAGTTGCACTGCCTACAAGCTAGTGTACATCAGCTGGTTTCTGTGCTGACAAACCATGAGTGCAGAAGAGATGATACATTCTCAGAATATTTACATACTCTAAGGAATCTGGATGTTCCTCTGGTTCAGGACTGGTAGCAAAAACAACAACACAGCCACTTTCACGTAACTTCTTTTCATTTATACTCCCTTACTGGCTAGTTGAAATAGGTTGCTCCTCTCAGGTCCTGAGGATTCACATGTAGAATATTTTTTCATGGAGCATACTGAACACTAAGATATCATACTTTGGGCTCCTGGTTTTAGGGCAAACTGTCTGCAACTTTAGATGTCTCTGTCAGTATCAACACCTTGCTCTTTAATCCGTAATGCTAAGCCTTTGTCTCCAGGCATTTCAGTTCATTCTTGAATCTTTTTCAATATGGAAAGAAGTAGGGGAAAATAAGTTCTAAGAAACAGATTGAAGGAAGACTAGGATAAAGGATGTGACAGATGAACAGGAGAGACCGGAGAGAAAGAAGAAAAAAAAAACTGGTATAGGAAAATGTGGAATAATAATAATAACAAAAAAAGCCAAAGTTAAAATCGACACATTTCTAAATTTCTAAAATTTATCATTTCTAAAATAAAAACAAGGATGGTTAAAAGGAAGTAAGAAAGATTAGGGAAAACTAAAGTAAAAAAAATATCTTTGAGAACCAAGAAAAGAGGATTATGTTCAACAAGTAAGTGCAACTTCTAAAAAATTTTAGACAAAATAAAAATGAGCCATGCAATTAATAATAGCTGTTAATTGCATTATTGCCTTAATTAGGTCTTTTCACATTAGTTGAAATATTGGTGTTGTATGGGATTAATTTCTCTCTTACATTCATCCAATACTGTTGTCTTAGCATATTTGTGCTTGTGTTAAATGCTGATTTCAGGGTTTCTCACTTGGCATGCAATTATTTGGCAGCTCAGTCAGTTTCCTCTTTTGTTACATTCCCCCTCGCCCCTTCCATCTCTTGAAACTTATGTTTCTTCTTTTGACAGTTAATCCATCTGCCTCTCTGTCCTTCTTCGTGAGTAAGCTGATGCTAACATGGGATGAGACACTCTCTGGTAGGTAAGGAAAAGGGAAAGGAAAGCAGTAGAAGCAGTAGTTATTTGGAATTGTATATACCATGGCAGAGAGCCCATAATTCCTCCCTTACCTGAACTTCACAATGAAGAATCAGCTCGAGTATCCCTGAACTGTGCTGTTGCAACTGCAAGTGCTGCTGGGTACGGTACGGGGGTACAGAACAAGTAAGAGTATAAACTAAAAAAGCTTGTAGTATTTTTCACTATATGTGTATGCATTTGGGAATGGCAGGAATGAGTGCTTATCCTGTTTAATAAGGGAGCTGCAACACATTATGCATTTATTGTGCTGCCTTAGTTTATTACTTCCAGAGATAGCTCAGGTCTAAAATCCACTGATACCACTCCACCATGTGCCTAGAATGAGAAGCATGAAGAGGAATAGCAGAAACAGATCCAAATGCACTGTCAGTTTCAAAGTTGCATAGCTGATTAGCTCTGGTTCCATGTTAGCTGTGCTTGTCCATGGTCTCCAGAGCACCAAGTTCTGAGCAAGCTTATTAGGTCAGTCACAGTACTAGGCAAAACTGGATCTGTGTATTTTTCCAGTGTCCCAGGTAATGAGCCCTTCTGACTCTGTGAAGCTGAGGAGAGACAGTTGAGTTTCTCTGCAAGAAGCTATCTGAGCCCTGCAAAGCTGGGACTGAGGCAGAGCTAAGAAGCCTTGCTAAAATGAAGCTGACTGTATGTATTGGGATGTCTCTATACCTGACTCTAGAGTTCTTTTGGGTCTGGGAATGCAGTAAAATTGTATTTCATATGGTGAAAAATGGTTTTATTGTCTGCTTGTGGCTTATTATATGCTTGCTGTACAGCACATTTTCTTACAACAGGAACAGCCAGGTGGCAGAGAATAGGGCTGCCTGCTTTGTCCCACTGTGGCTACAATCACACTAGCTGTGTTGGTGTTTCATGGTTGATTAACACCTATGTTGCTAAGAAGTGGTTCTCCTCCTTTAGCCCTTGGTCTCTTTCTTTGGGCTTTAATGCTTCTGTGGCTGCAAGGTAGATGAATCAGATATGGCTGAAAAGAAATAGATTTTTTTAACTTCCCCACCCCCCACCCCCACCCCCCAAAGGGCTGTGTTTCAGCTGGGTCCGTTCCCAGATTTCATGACTCTTAAGTGCTGGTGACAGCGTAAGGGAAGTAGTTAACAAAGTACAGAAGCAAAGATTTTATTTGGCTCAATATGAAACTGCATTTTTGGCTAACTGAACCCCTTTCTGGTTAAACTGAAAGCAATTGTCTATGTGAGGCTTGAGGAACCTCTGGGGGTTCAGGACAGGCTGAAAGGTAATGAATAAGATATCAGGGAAGAAAACTGCAACAGAAGCAGCAGTCAGCCATCCCTTGAACGAAAAAGCCCACTTGCCTGCTTGTGTTAGGAAGTAAACCTAGAGCTAAGAAATGCATCTTGAACAAACAAAAAAAAGAGACATAGTGACCTGGAAATGAATATGTGGAGTTTAGGCAGCCTTAGAGAAACCATGAATACTGTTGGACTGAGGAGAGTATTGATCCCAAGAAGACACAGTGGGAAGGAGGAATCGTTTGTTGTTCAACCCATTGTTTTGTGTCATATAGAAGATGAGTTGTCTCAATTTTAATGAGTCCCTTTGTAGCCAAACCAGATACATCTGACAACTATAAATTAAAGATGCATTAATCAATATATAATTTATCTTCTGTTGAATACAAATATATGCAAACTAAAATAGCGCAGCCACCAATGCTATGCATTTCGTAACACTATGTTGCAATAGTGAGACAAAATCTATAAGCATTTTATGTAAGTATGTAAGCAATGTGACCACAAAAGAGGCAATGAAGTGTGTAGTTAGATGTGGGAGATATCCAAGTAACAAAAGCTGCAACACAGAAGATGTCATAAACACTGGTGACTGTAAATACTCAGGACATTGGGCTGAAAACACAAGAAGGGTTAGCAGCAAAACTGAAAGTAAGACAAGCTGTACAACAAGCAGTTGAGTTGCTCCTTTCAAGAAGGGAAGGTGAGAAGTGTAAAACACTAAGGATGAGCCAGGGAAGATGGAAATGAAAAAAACCAAGTGTGTTTCACTTTGAAATTACCCCACTGAAAAGTTCTCAGGTCTGATCACCTTGACTCCTACTACTAAAACCCACCATGGACCATAGCTACCAATGCTAACAGTATGATATCAGGTCCGTGATATTATATACCCACAGGTAATTTGGACTATGACTGTTAGAGGCTAACATTTTTGTATATGTAGAGATGATAATTAATAATGTGTAAGAATGAACCAATAGCATAAAGTGTGTTGTTAATGAGTGAATTTAGTAAAGTTTTGTTTTAGAGTTTAAAACCTGCCTGATTCTTTGTCTTCTAAACAATCCCATGAGAATGATCTCCAATCCCTTAACTGGTGTGTGTATATACACATATATTCAGCTGCAGCACCCTGTTCCAACTTATGTTCAACAACAGAATAATTATTTTACAACTATATCTAATTTTCTATATATTTATTGTAAATGAAAATATATATATTTTTTTTACATATCTCCTAGCTCTGGAGACTGTAAGTTCTTTGGCATCTCTGTGCATAATAATTTTAAATAAAAGGTATTGTTTAGACAATAATACACTGGAATCCTATATTCCCATTTTTGGGAGTTGGAATTGCGCACAGTACATGTACTAATTGAGAAATACACATTTGTTGAGACTGTATACATTTTCTTCAGTGGCTGTATCTGACCTCTGAACTATTACAGTTGGTTTGCTCTGGTTTAAACAGCATTTCAGCTCAGTTTGTATGTCTGAATTGCTGGAAATGTAAAAAAAAAAAAAAAAGCTAATAATATAGCAAAAATAAAACATAAACAGAATCACAGAATCATAGAATGGTTGAGGTTGGAAGAGATTTTCGGAGGTCATCTGGTCCCTCCTCCTGCTCAAGCAGGGTCACCTAGAGCTGGTTGCCCAGGTCCATGTCCAGAGAACTTTTGAATATGTCCAAGGACGGAGACTCAACAACCTCCCTGGGCATCCTGTGCCAGTGCTCGGTCACCCTCACAGTTAAAAATTGTTTTCTGATGTTCAGACAGAACCTTCTGTGTTTCAGTCTGTGCCCACGCCCTCTGGTCTTGCTTTTGAGCACCACTTAAAAGAGCTTAGCTCTGTCTTCAGGTATTTGTAAACATTGATGAGATTCTTCCTGATCCTTCTCTTCTCCAGGCTGAGTAGTCCCAGCTTTTTTACCCTTTACTCATTGGAGAGCTTCTCCAGTCCCTTAACAATCTTTGTGGCCCTTCACTGGACTGTCTCTGGTAGCTCCATACTTCTCGTACTGCGGAGCCCAGAACAGGACACAGTAATTCAGCCTCACCAGCACTGAGTCAAGACAGTGCTGTAGTCTGTTTTATTTTTGTCTCCATCGCATCATATAGTATCCACCCAACAAGAATTTTTTATTTGTTCAGTATCCACTCGTATTAGTACTACCCCTCCCCATGAACTTCCTTTCTATATAATCTTATCACAGGAGCAAATTATCCAGCTTTTGGGTGGATTTTTCTCATAGTCATTTCTTCAATGGTAGAAGTGTTAACTGGGTTACAGCAAACTGTTCCTAGCCTACTCAAAAAAGAATGTTTTCTTTTTTTTACAAATTGGTTTCCAAAGTCAGCTATGATCAGAGAACATATATTAACAAGAAAGGCCAGAGGAAAACATTTCAAAAAGAGAGAGAAAAAAGGTTTCTCCCTTAAGGACTGATTGTAAATGTGAAGATTTTTGACAGTTCCAGGACAAATTTTGTGTCTTGTCTTTGATAGGCAGTGTCTCCGGTCAATCCGAGATCCAGCTGGATAGAAACCTATCTCAGGTTGTGATTAAAGTTTCCTCTCTTTTCCTAGTGGCATTAACCCGTGCAGAAAACAACTGACAATCAAACAAAGAATCAAAGCCTTTTTCCAAGACTGTCTAAGTTACACTGTTAAACTTGAAAAAAACCTTGGCTATTCACCCAATAGAATAAGAAGATGGGGAAGAAAATATTTTCTCTTTTGTAAAGGATACATACAGAACAAATATAATATAAGCCAACTAAAGGAAAAGATAAATCTCTTTGAATTATTCTATAGAAATAATGCAGCAGAAATGTCTTTTAATTTGTTTTCATTTGGTTTGTTTTTTCTTCCTCTCAACTTCTTCCCCTCAAGGACCAGGTCAATTTGAAGTGAAAGTATGTATTTTTTTTATTATTTTAGAAATACAAATATATAATTTGAGTTGTTCAACTACTCTAACAGTAGTACGCTAGAAAAACTGATGGAGCTCTTGTTGTATATCTGAGTACTTTTCAGAAACATAGTAAATTTATCTAGAAGGTTGTGGTGGAAAAAAAATAAATCACTGGGCCCTGGTGGGAATACCTTGGCTAGTGGCTGCCAGAAGTTGTCAAAAAGGGAAAAGCAAAATATAACAGCAAATCCATCAGGCATAGTTCATTAGACCTGAGGAACTTCCAGAGGAGGAATGGAACATCTTAAAATTCTGTTTGAAATGGCTTATATAACTTGTAAGATTTAGGCTTCAGCTTTCATACTGAATTTCACTGGATCATGTTGGTTTCATTTTAACTGAAAATGTTATTGATTACCAAGTGACTAATGCCAAATTCAGAAGATTTGAAACTGCTTGCTTTTGGTCCATTGGAGAGCTGTTGGATGTTCTGTTGCTTCTGTGCATGTGTAACCATCAATTCCATTAAGCTTTCATCTATGCTTTTGTTTTTGATTAAAATGAGCAGGTAATCCACAAAATTACTCAAAAGAACTGTCAGGAAGATGGTGTTTTCATGTTTGCTCCCAAACACACAAAAATATGCTGGTATTCAGCTTGAAAACTTAATTCTAACCTCAGTGTACCATATTACACAGAAGGCTACGTCTATGCTGGTAAATAAAAGAGGGAGCAATTACTTAGATCAAAGTCAAAAAGGTCTGAACTGGATACTAGGTCCCTATGTAGCAGATGAGTTTTACTCACACTTCATAACAGCTAGCCTTAGGTATTTTCTGGGTGCCAAATGGCCCAATATTTTTAATTATTAATTATTTCCTATTAGTATTTTTTCAGTTACAAGTATTGAAAAAAATGTGAGGACTCCACTGTGACCCACTGCAGTGTGAAACAAAGAATGTGCGCTGTGTATCCTGGGGCTAGAGTGTTACATAGAAGCATGTAAGAGCAGCCCACTAAGCCGGTGTGAGTGGACAGTTTCAGAGCAGCCCTGGTGGAGTCTTACCCTTACTGCTTGTTGGGAACAGTTCCTGTGGTGAACAGCTCCACAAGGCATGTTCAGTTATTGTACAGGGCAAAACAGCTGACCTAAGACAGCCAAGGACTGACAGCTATGTGCATGGCAAGGGGTCTAGTGATCAAACTTGCTCCTTGACCTATATTATTAATAGTGCAGACATTTCCATGTTTGTAAAACAGTTTGCTGAGTATTATAGACTGTATTATAGACTACATGAGACTCATAACCATAAATCATTTTGGCTTTTCTTAATTAACTGCAAGGAATGATACATGCTCAAAAGCAAAATAAAAAATTGTGAGACAGAGACCACTGTAATTTGTAGTTAATATGACATGCCAAATAAATAAGAAAAAGTGAAATCAGGATTTGGAATAATCTAACCTGATTTGCCCTATGTAATTTAAATTGAAAACCAGCATTTCTGTTTCAGAGGAGGTTATTTACATAATCCACTGCCACTAAACAGTTATGTAGTTGGAAGGGAAAAATCATGAAAATGAACGTGAAGTACCTTTTTGGTTTTGTCTTCCCAATCACATCCAATGATTTGATCAAAATGTGCACTGCTATTGTAGTCTTTGTTTTCTTTAACATATTTAAATAAATTTGGCAAAAAATGTTATAATAGACCATGGGTTCCATGCAAAACAGAAAGTTAATGCCACCAAGTCAGTGAATCAGGGCTTCGCTTTCTACACCTCAAAAATACAATGCGGAATCTAAATGCTTCTGCCTACATGCCTTATTCAGTGCATGAAGAGGGGTTTATGTCTCAGACTTGTCCAAACGACATGCTAGACATTAGATGGATTAGAGGTAGCCAAGAAGAAATGCTAAGGATGCAGTCAGTTTGAAATGCTACCTCTTCTGAGAGGTTAGGCATTTAAATTATTTGGGATAATCTATCTTTAATCTTTTTACTAAGATGAACACTTGCAGAGAAAGGAACAGTTTTCTTTCCGTTTTCAAAATAGGCAATGCATACCTCTATTCTTTTTGTTCCTTAGTATCAATGTGAGCATGAAGTGCAAGGTCTGGTTGAATTGCTTCTTTCTACTGTGTGTTGGGAAAAGCAGAATCCAAGGTTATGCTTATAGCCTCCCTGTTTAGGCTGAGAAGATCACTAAGAACAGACTGAGGACTGTCTATACTTCTCCTTTTGTAGATGAGCATACAAAATTGATGGGTCCATGAAGAGAGAACACACGAAAAAATCCTGTGCATAACATAGTAGGTAAGGAATTCACCTGAGAAACAGGTGTGTTTATATTTGCTCCAATAAGTTTTCTTTTAATTTTAAATTTAGTATCTGTACAATAAGAAATGCAGTTTCTGTGTCTCACTGAGGTCAGAACAAAAATACTTGAGATGAAAATCCCATGTAACAGTACATTTCATAACACCATTGAAATTTTTTTCTCATGTTTTGACTTCTGGAAAAATAAAGGTACCCTACTAGGCCAAGGAAAACTGTAGAAGTCATACTTGTTTTATAGTAAACAACATCCTAGCATACAGTTATTGGCTAGAGAAGTGACTTAAAAGTTCTGGCAGGCTTTGTTTTGGGATTTACATTTTTTTTTTGAGATGATACAATAAAAAAAGATCTAGGGGAGAGGAGCCCAAATACATTTACTTTCAATCAAAAACTTTATTTAGACCTGAAAAGGTTAAAGAAAGCAAGAATTGTAAAAAGTGTAGGACCAAGTAAGTGGACTGTGTACCAGCAGTCCCTGTCATGAAGAGTGCAAAGCAGCGATGGGATTTTCTGTTAATAATTAATTCTGTTCAAAACCAGTAAACAAATACTTACAGCTATGTATTAGTGGCACAAGCAGGTATGCAGAAGGCAATTAAAGTGCAAAGTCATTTAAAGGTGTAAATAAACACTTACATATTTCTTGCATATCTGTCACAGAATTTTATTTTGTAAGGTTGTACTGAGAAACAACACTCAGTCCTGCCCAGGCTAGCAAGCTGTGTGTCAAATCTTGCAGAAGGTTCCTGTAAGTCAGAGCTGCTTAGAAGACATAATTGTAATTTTGAAAAATAATACAACTGGAATACATCTGAGCATTGGAGATAGAAAAAAATAAGAGCAAACCTCTTTTTCAGAGTTAATAAAGAAATATACCTATGAGATACTTGTGAAGGGTAGATTTTCTCATCTATGATTTGATTTTTCCCCATATTAGGACAAAAAGTAACTAGCCTTTGTTTCTTAGTCTATAAACAGTTGCAAAACTAAATATTTTTTTTAGGATTTATAAGTTATTCTGTTTCTTCTAAATCTTAAAATATTCCTTTATGTACTGTTCCAGCTATTCTGGAACTGTAGAAAATGACAGAATAAAGCCTGTTTAGATATATCACCAAAAAAAAAAAAAAAAAAAAAAAAATCAAGCTGCACCTGATTTCAGGAAGAAAATGGCCTAGTATGGCCCAGATACTAGCTTGGACCAGTTACATTTCATCTGCAAGGCAATTCTAATTTGTTCATTAATGTGTATGTTTAGATATGGAGGCCCTCATATTGGGTTAGAAAGCTTAACAATTTCTGTAGTATTTTTTATAATAAAATAATATAATAAAAAGTAGAATTACTTTTTTTCTTTTCCTTAGTAATGAACCATCACCTTCTGGTGACCATATTGATTGGTGGAAAAGGTGTTCCTTAAGTTGTCTTTATTAATTTTATATACTGAACTACATTTCTTGTTGAAATTAAACATGACAAAGCACACTGAATTACATATAATTCCATTTTGATTTACAAAAATATTCCTGCAGTTTTCTATTTTTCAACAAAATAGAAATAGAAAGAAGACACTGCTTATGCTCCTTTGATTTTGAGCTTCTGTTTATAAAAATCCATCATGAAGTTAAAAATCTGCAAGAATGATTCATTCATGTATTAGTAACTGAAGTGAATAATTTGGAATTGCCCATGTAATGAAGCTGCCTTATTATTTCATCATTTATGAATAATGACAGTTTGCAATAATATTAATGATGATGAAAGTAACTGTTACATCAAAGCACAAGGAAGTCGTTAAGACAAGAAAGGCCTTATGCCTTATCATTTGTCACTAATAATTCACACCAGCTATTCTGTGACTTGAAGTTTGAATAGACACCTATTATTCCTTCTGCCTAAGTACCACCATCAGTAAGGAATACTAAAAATGCCAGTATATTAACAAGTTAAAGTGACATATGTAGGCTTAAATGTAAATAACATACATATTAATTACATTTACTAACACTTCCACTGGTAAGACAGGAAAGAATTATAGTATTTTTCCTTATGTTTTCACACTGAAGTTTTATTATTCATCGATTTCTCAATCTGATTATAAGCAAATTTGCAGTGCTTGTAACTTAATGATTTCGCTTCTTCTATCAATCCATATAGCACTACGGTTTCAGCTATCTATTAATGGCTGATAGTACAGAAGGCATTGACCATTCTTAATTTTCTCTTTAAGCAACAGAATATATGACCATAACACATACAGCCTTGCACATTACAGTAATAAAATTGAGACTTTTTTTCAGAACAGATTCTTCTATTGGAATATTATGTTGAGATGAATTGGTAAATGAACTCATATCACCTCTTGAGAACTGAAGTCTTTACCTTGAAGGCAGCTTAAAATGTTGTCACAGAATGTTAACAGGAAATAATGACTGTTTCCAGAATTCCTACAACACATAGTACAAACTACTTGGAGTTGAGCCATCTGTGGTACTAGACCTTGAAAAACTTTTACTGTCAAGAGACATGATTTAATCAATTTGTGATTTGAGCTGCAGTTAAAACTGTATTCATTTAAAGTCAAATGAAGTACTTCCCTGTGAAAAAAATCAGAAGCACTGTCTAGCTACGATAGAGTTTTGATGATATAAAATTTTTACCTTATACTAGCTTTTGAAAAAAAGAAATACTTCAAACAGGAGAAAAAGCTCAAACCCGCACAGTATTTAAGCACATTCTTAACTTGTAATATTTGAGTAGTCTTACTGAATTCAGCAGGATTATTCATGCTCCTGTTGCTCAAAGCTGGTTTTATTTCTATTAAGCATGAGAACATAAAATCAGAATGCTGGTAAGATTAAACCTCAACCTTTTACTTGTGATGTTACTGGAGATGGTAGCAGATGATTAGAAAAATATTGTAACCAACAGAAGATGTGCAGACTGATCCTGCCTATCATATGTCTTTCCAGCTTGTGGAAGTCAGAGGTTTCTTGTTTTCCTGAGCAGGAAGTTGCATTTTGCCCACTGTTTCTA
This sequence comes from Falco peregrinus, assembly GCF_023634155.1. Classification (NCBI taxonomy): domain Eukaryota; kingdom Metazoa; phylum Chordata; class Aves; order Falconiformes; family Falconidae; genus Falco; species Falco peregrinus. Next base: position 68,835,752 of record NC_073724.1, read on the forward strand.
ATAGCCACTTACATTTTTCTTTCATGAATTTGTCTACTTATTCCTTACCTGAACTTATAATTTTAGAGTTCACAACTTTTAGAGTTCACAACATCCTGCAACTGTGAGTTCTGCATGAATTACACACTATATACAGCTTCAGTGGGAATCAGCATTTAGCTCCTTTTGTCTGCACAGAAATCTTATCCCATGTATCTTACTGTATTGGAGACAGAATTTGGTGGTCTTCACTAAAATTTAGTGAGCTGGGCTTCTCACAAATTACCTATATCTGGATAAACAATGTACAGGAAGAGAAAGAAATATACTTGTATTCTTACTGAATATAGGTGGGATTGTAAGCACCCTGAATTAATGATAAATTCATGTATATACAGAACAGTAATGTTCTATTTTTTTCTTTAAATGTGCTGCTTACACTTTACTATTATTATAATATTAACTTTCAAATTGTGATACACTTTCACTGATAAAAGAATGTCTTGTTTAAAGGTTTATCAATCACCTACTGATTGAGTGAATTCTCACAGATGATACAAAACTGGGAGGAGCTGCTGATAGATAGTTGTGCTGCTGTTCAGAGGGACTTAGACAAGCTGGAGAAATAGGCTGAGATGAATCTCATGAAGTTCAACAAAGGGAAATGTGAAGTTCTGTGCCTGGAGTGAATAACCCCAAACACCAGGATGCACTTTTGGAAAGTGTAAGGCAGTAAAAGAACCAGCATTCTAAAGAGTACTGAACATGTTTCCTCTGAAAAGAAGAAATGTCTCTTGAATATAGATCACATTCAGGAGTGGATGATGTTTATCTCGACTTCACTAAAGCATTTGACACTGTCTTCCACAACATCCTCAGATATAAGATGACAAACTATGAATTATATCAGTACACGGTGAGGTGGATTGAAAACTGGCTGAGTGGCCAGAATGAACAGACCCACTTGATTTTGATCAGTGGTGTAAAGTCCAGCTGGAGGCAAGTCACTAGTGATGTATAACCCAGGGGCTGATGCTGGGGCCAATACTGTTTAATACCTTCATTAACAGCTAGGATGCTGGGACGGAGTGCACCCTCAGTGAATTCTCACAGATGATACAAAACTGGGAGAAGCCGCTGATAGATAGTTGTGCTGCTGTTCAGAGGGACTTAGACAAGCTGGAGAAATAGGCTGAGATGAATCTCATGAAGTTCAACAAAGGGAAATGTGAAGTTCTGTGCCTGGAGTGAATAACCCCAAACACCAGGATGCACTGAGTGCCGTCTCTGGAAAGCAGCTCTGCTGAGAACTTTGGTGTTCAGGTGGACAGCAGCTGAGAACAAGCCAGCAGTCCTTTCTCATAGAAAAGCAGGCCAAAAGTGTCCTGGACTGCAATAAGAAGAGTGTACCAGCAGTTCACAGGAGGTAATCCTTTTCTACTCGGCACTGGTGAGACTGCATCTGTGTCCAGTTCTGGACTCCTTAGTATGAGAAAGATAAAAACTTACTGAAACAAGTCCAGCACAAAACCACAAAGATGGGTAAGGGACTGCTGGAACTGTTTGTCCTGGAGAAGGGAAGGCTCAATGGGAGATCTTATCAATGTGTATAAATACCTGACAAAAGGGAATGAAGATGAGGGTGCCAGATTTTTCTCAGCAGATGTATTTTAGCTGACTGCCTGAATGGGGGAGTTGGACTAGATATTTTCAAGGGGTCCTTTCCAGCCTAAACAATCCCGTGATTCTTGAACCTCATGAGGTTTCTGTTGGCCCAGTCCTCTACTTTCTCAGGTCCCTCTGAATTGTCACTTTGCCATTTGTTGTGTCAGCCACTCCACCAAGTTTAATGTCATTAAAAGCTTTCTGATGTTGCACTCCATATCATTGTCCAGTCCAGTGATGAAGATGTTGAAAAAAAACAGGCCACAGTATTGATCCCTGGATACTTTGCTTGTCACTGGCTGTCATCTGGACATTACACTATTGATCACATTCTTTACACATAGGGGCCCAAAAGGTTTTCTGCATATGTAACCATCCATCAGTTCATTCAGCCATTGCAGATTTCTTCAGCTTCTGTTTTAATTTGTTGTTTTCTGTACATCAGATAAGACATAATGTATAATGATCAAATACCTTGAGCCATAAATATTGCTTGCTTTATGAGGCTAACAAAAAAGAGGAAAGTGAAAATATTATTAATGCATAATTACTGACTTAAAAAAAAAAGTCTTATGTACTTTCTGATAAAAGAAAATATCATCGGAGTTGTTCTATATGCTTGGTTTTAAACATTGTAATTGACTGATGTGTGTTAACAGTTTGTATGCAATTTTTTTTCCAAACTGTAGTGTAATTAAGGAAAAAAACCAGTGGCATTAATTACATATTGTTTCCTTGAAAGAGATTTTAAAAATTTGTTTTAGCTAAATATATAATAGAGAAAATGATGGCGTTTAGATGGGCTACCACAGTGTGTAATTAGCTAAGTAATTTGGATTTTTGTGGCAATTACTAAAGTCTGTTACTGTGAATGATGTTAGTATTTTGGTGTGTATTAAAGGCTTAAAAGCAGTGAACAAAAAAAACCCACCTAAGAAACAACAATCTTACAGTGAAAAAAGGTGAGATACAGGTAATGTGCATGGAGCTTTAAAACGTGGCACTTGGGACATTATACTCTCAAGATAAGGAATGGTCATATGAGATCATTCTTAATTTAGCACCCTAAAAAGGATATACAAAGGGCCATACAAGCACAAAAGACAGATTCTAGATATGCAATGCCCCAGGGAGAGTTACATGATGGCTGCAGAGCCATTAAAACTCTTGAAAAGAAAGGTGTATTAAATTTAGTGCCTTGGCTCAGCATTGGCAATGTGTAGATCTAAATATCTGTCTAAACTAAATTCAAAAAAGGAAACAACACTCTCCAAATTACACTATCAATTATAACTTATAATGGCACCACAGTCATCAGTATTCCTAGGCAGCATATCATAACTAGTTCTGTTGGTCTGTAACATTGTTCTCCTCAGAACAATTTTTCAGCTTTCTCAGTATATTACATTATGAAATAAAATTGCATCTTCTTCTTTTTGGAATCATGTTTTGTTCACAAACCTAGAGTTTCTGCCTTGCCATTTCCTAAAATTTCAAGATGATACCTCCTTTTCACAGATGATCTGAAAATGCAGAAAGTAAAAAGTTCATTTTCCATAACATAGAGTTGATCCCATATTAAAGAAAAGCATAAGTAGGACAAAGAAATATTGACTAGAAAACACAGGGATACATATGCATTTTTTATTTGCTTTTAAAGATTTAGTTTATATATATACATAGACATGTCTATGTCTCAGGAGTGTCTTGCATTAGTTCTGTCCTATATGATTATTTATGTTCATATTGTTAGTGCTTTTTGTCCACTTCATAAAGTCTGAAAGACAACACGTAAATTGACAGGCCAGGCAACAATGAGAACTAAGACATGGCAGAACCTAGTGGTCATGACTCTGTTTCATTTTCAAATCAATGTAATTTATAAATGATATATAGAGCCAACATGCCTCCACAGTGAAAGGTAGATCAGAAGTAGTATCTATCAGTATGTGGCTGAGAATAATTGTCTTTCTGATCCTAGCAACCATTTGGCCACATTGTAAATTCATCCAGGCAGATGTAAACCCTTTCCAGTATAATAGCTTAAAGTAATCTGAACTACTAATAGCAGTGAGATATGTATTTGCTTTTCATCATTCTAGCCATTTTGAGCAGTTTTTTAGAAGTGTTTAGACGTATCAAGATACAGCAAGTCATTTAGTGGGATTTCTGTGGCATGACTTACAACGTTTTCTAAATACCTAGAAAGTTTCTATCTACTTAAATATTTTAAAATCTCATCCACTTTTGCAAGTGTGTGGCATTTTCAGCTTTCTCAGTATATTACATTATGAAATAAAATTGCATCTTCTTCTTTTTGGAATCATGTTTTGTTCACAAACCTAGAGTTTCTGCCTTGCCATTTCCTAAAATTTCAAGATGATACCTCCTTTTCTCCTTGCAAGAATGTGGCAAAGAAGTACAAAATTAGTAGCATGAAGATGGTGGATAAAAGATAAGATGTTTTTTCCAGGATAATAACTAGAAAATGATTGAAGCATAGTGCCTGTGGAAATTTTCATGTTTACAAGATTCAAGAAGACTGGACAAGTATTCAAGGACTGATCAAATGTAGATTACTGTAAAGAAGCCTTAACAAGCCTAAGACAACCCTCAGTCCATGGATGGTGTTTGAGACCTGAAAAAAATCTAAGATGGCAGACTAAGATGGGAACTGCATCACATATTTATCTAGTTGCTACTTTTCATAGAAGTCCATGAGGGGTTACTTCTGGAGGTAGATTATTGGGCTGATCTGGTACAGACATGCGTATATGAATGCAATTATAGTCCTAACCAGGTGAGTTACATGAAAACAAGGAAGGCATGAGTCTTACGGAGAAAGATATGCATACTCATCCATTAAAAAGTCTGGAGTTTGAGGAGGACAGGCTAATTATGTCTTGCCAGTAGATAAACAGGGACATGACTAGGGCTGGGCCTTCCTGAGGAAGGCTGAAATGGTCAACAGAAAATGCCCCACAGAAACACTGGATGGGGGAGCGTAACACTAGGGGAAAAAAAAAAAAAAGGTGTAGAATCTAAAAAGGATTTTCTCTTTAACAGATTTAAGGGGATGATTAATGGGCCTTTCTGTAATAATTAGGTAATGTGGACTCTAAGAATGTTAAAATATTAATTGGACTAGTGATAAATTCCTGGCTTATATGTGCAATGTGTTCCTGCCTGCCTGTAATGCTCTGAGTGTGGCTAGAGCTGCAAATCGGCCGCAGGCCTGGTGCCACAGGACCCACGGCTGGGCTCTGCCAGGGTGCTTACCAGGGCTGCAGCACCACACCAGAGTAGGTCCCTGGCATTAATAATGATGGAAGAAATGTCTCATAAAGACGGTCTTGAAGAAGAGCCCTGGTTCTTGCAGTGTAGTAACTTATCTACTAATCTAGCAGCCAATATCTCCATGTCCATGTAGCCTTACACTTCCAAGCAGTCTATTCCTGTTGTGACTGAGTCATGACATAATTAACGGTACAATGTAAGTACTTTGGTGATGACATAATAACAGCAGCTAATTTGCCTGTTTAAGTTATATGTATTTCTTTTGCAGGCCTTTGTGGCAACAAAAGACAAGCTTCTCATCAGAACACTTAGAAAAAGAGTCAAAGAGTTAGCACAAATGCTTTAGGAACAAAGTAATGGGGTGTATGTTTGTTTGTTTGTTTGTTTGTTTTACTAGTGCCCCATGAATGTGTTTCATTTTTGGAAATACCCTAAATTCTTCAAGTTTGAGGGGAATGTTAATGCACTGAGTGGCACCTTTGTCAGAACAGATCTGTGCTTTGCAAAAGGTCTCTCTCACCTATGACTTACTGTTCTTGTGTCTGTATTGAATTAACTACAACAAAACAACAGAAGACAAACATGTGGAGACTGATCATTTTAGCTAAGAGCAGAGTGGCTTATTCCTCTGGTGCCCCCATTTCCCCATGAGAAGATCATACTGCTCAGAAATTTAGAGCAGATGTAGCTTTAACTAGCACTGTTAAGGCTTTTATCTCTGTCACCATGCTTTTATAATTTTTCTTCTAACTGAGATAATAGTTACTCCTTTAGCTATAAGATATTTCCTCATCTTGTGAAGTCATGGATTCCCTTTTCCCCGTTTCTTACGAATTCATCTTGAGGGCCTGACAGTCTTTTTCTAATCTTTTTTGCATTTTCTTTCCCTTCATTCTCTTCTAGAGGTCTTGCTTTCTGCCTGAGGTTCTCTAAATGCTTATGGGTTATCTGCTTCTGTACAGCAAACTCTCTTCAGTTACACTTAAAAAAAAAAAAAAAAAAGCAATTTTGGTAGACAGTCTGCTTTACCAGACAAGTTGTCAGGCAAATTATTTTCCTTATTTCTTTCCCCGCTCCGCGCCCCCCCCCCCCCCCCCCCCCCTTTAGTATTGTGAAAAGTAGTTTTGTCAACAACCACGCTTATGGTATCTGAGCAAAATTTCATACACAGGCAGAAAGTTTTATTTGGCTATTTTAAACAAGCACTGTTTTAACTTACAGCCTCAAGAAGACAGTTTGATTTTAAAATCCACCTAAAAATGACTATTTTTGTCATCAGAATAATCTGGTAGTGGAATTACATTTCATTTTCAGTTAACAACATCAACATGAATTTGTAGACCATGAATTAGACATGAGAGTGAGCACTCATTTTTAAAGACTGAAGAGAAGTACATATTTCTGTATACTCCATGAATAAAAATAAGATAGGCTTATTTATGCCAAAAATCTATATATTGATTTTATGAAGCATTTAGGATTGTTTGAGTACTATTTATCATACTTGCTTATAGAAACTATAATTATTTCCACGGTATTTTATAAGCAATAACAGAACCTCTGGCGTTTTTCTTAGATGAGAATCAAGCCACAAGGGGACTCCCTTGCTTTACTTTTCAGTATTTTCTTGTACATTATTGATATCTTACAAAACATGGTTTTCCTTGGAATTATTCAGGACATTTTTAAAAAACCTATAATGTTGATTGAAGGGTTGGTTATTCTACTCTGAAGGAGAAAAATGCCATGTTATCATTTATTTTTTTTGTTCAAAATAAATAATTTTTCCTAAATTCAGCTTGCCACAAAATGATTACAAAAATGAAATTCTGTTAACTAATACATATTAAATCTGATATGTATGAAGACATTTATTTCACAAATACATTTTAACCAGATGGATGAGGTTAGTCCAACCTTTGCAAACGTTATCTTAGATGTATGTACCTTCTTTGACCTATTTTTAAGAATTCCACATTTGGAAAATGCTAACAGCTTTCACCAAAATAAATAGAGTGGGTTAAGTAACGCATTTCATGATTACTTGGGCAAGACTGACTCGTCTTTTATTTTAGAGTAATAAACCCATTGCTCTTGTATGACAGACATTTTACCAGACAAAAAAAAGCCAGATTCTTACAGTATTTCATCTGATCGCTTGTATATACACTGAAGATAATGACTTCACAGGATGATCAGCTGGGGGGTGTGTGTCTTGCATAGATCTGTTTTAAGCATGCAGTCCCTTTGTTTCTTTGACCTCTTGTGCAGAAAAGAATTGTTCTTCAGTGCTGCTTTCTAGCTCGTGATTCTCCGGTGCTTGTTTTTAGGGCAGAATAGATCACTTTGGTTTTTTGTCTTACTACTTTGTACTTCTATCACCGTGAAAAAACAATAGATTTCCCCCCTAAATGATTCAACTTAATCTCTTCCTCAGGAAGAAGAAAACTCATCAACAAAAGTAACTTGTTTTCCCTTTTAGGCATTTTAAGCATTAGTTGACTAATATTATCCCAGATAAATTCTGACATTTTCAATGATGTTGAAGGAAAGCAACTAAGTACAGTTATAGCGAAGTGCTTCTGAAACCTATGCAATGAAAATAATTGAATTATGTGAAAGCAGAAAAAAGAACGTAATTTTGCAAGATGCAAAAAGATGAAATAAATATCAAAAAAATATTTGCAAGTTTCTCAGATCAAAACCAAGTGTGAATTTATCCCAGTTTTAGAGAGATGTTAGAGAATTTATGAAATCGAGTTTGACGAGGAACCCATAACATGTCTCTAAAATGTTAGCTCACCTTGAAAGATGAACTGCTTTTTGAGAGAAACCAACTTCAAATAACTTTAGTTGTTGAGGTGCTGTTTCATTTGAGGCATCTATTTTTGCAAGAGCTCTTAGAAGTTTTAGGTCCCTCTGGGGTCTTAAAGCTTGTGGTGAGCTGGATGAAATACTTGAAAGTGAAAAAAAAATATAGTCTAGTAACATTAGTTATTAGGCAAAGCCGTGTTTCAGTGAAGGAAAACAAGCTCTAAACAGTGTGGCTTGTTTACAAAAGGAAAGGTAGGCTATTGCGTTATCCATGCTTGCCCTGCCCCCCCCCCCCTCCCCCAAATGAAATTAATTCTGTCAATAGAAAGTAGACATGGTATGAATACTATCTTTGTGACTTTTTTTTTTTATGTTATCAATAAGATTCTTCAAAGGAATTACTTTTTTCTGCTGTATGTAGCTGAAAAGATCCATCACTGCATTTTTTACTCAGACATTTTCATTAGATTCATAAGGCTTTTTGCCAGAAGGAGGAGTTCAGTCTCCTGCACAATGTTTTCTTTTTTTCTGCATCAAATGGATTTTGAAAAGTCCATTAGGAAAAATGCAGAATTTGAAATATAATCTCGAATGAGGACCAAATGCTGAAACCCTTACTTCATGTTAATTACCTCAGCATGGACACTGGGAACTTTCTTTTAAAGTTTCCAGATCATAGAAAGACAATTAGTCTATGCTAAAATGGTGTAGCTGAAACTATACTTATGCTATTTTTAAAGCACAGTCTATGACTTGTAACTGTATTTTCTTCGGTTCAGCAAACACTATTCATATCCTGTCAGAGAATGACTGTCAAAAAATAAGTGGCATTTAGCTGATTGCATTCATAAACTTGAGCAGGTCAAATGCCTGATGGTAAAAAAGCAATAGCATAGCAGAGTCAGTTCAAGTACCTTGTAGAATTAAGTAGGTAATAATATGAGTTTTAACTGTGCCCATGGGACTTTCCCATCACATGTGGATATAGGTGGATTCTTCAATGATACATAAAAATATCTTGAGCTTTCTGTAGGCAACTAGAAAGTATTCTGTAAATGATTTAGTAGAAATAAGATATGCATGTTGGTAAAAGAAGAAAGAAATTGAAGCATTTCTGCCTTCACTTTTCCTGGCTACTTACTTACAATGTAATCTGACACAGAGATGACAGTGTAGGTAACTGTCCTGATAATTTAACAGTTGCAGTAAGGATTGATTTTATGTATTCATTTACTGTGCTCTTGTCTCCACAATCTTAGGCTCAGGTGAAATATACTTATTGGATTAATCCATCTGCCAGCTGAAGAAATTTGCTAGATTAGAGGTGGTAATAAGAATTGGTTTGTTTGCATTCAGTACCATTTGCTCACAGTGTACATACTTGGTGAGCTGCAGGAGCCCTTGCACTGCAGTCAAGCAGCTGAGTGTATCTGTGTTCAGCTTTTCTTCCTAGACGACCAACTCATAGTTCAAATAACTTGGTGTCTTCTGTGCACAATCAGTCATGAGCTGTTCAAGCACCAATGGCTCATCAGAATGCCAGGTTCCTGGAACAAAAGCAACTTCCCAGTCAGATCGTTTTGCCTGAAGCTTACCATCCTTCCCCCATTATACAGGTGGGGTTTTTTATTATTATTATTATTTTGTTTCAGACTCCTCTCTGATTACTCAGAACTAGGAGTCACTGTGGTATAGTTACTGAGAAGAACCACCAGTCTGGCAGCACCAGGACACCAGAGCAGCAGAGTACTTGACTGATCTGTTGACTTTCTTTACTGCAGAGCTGAAATAAATTGTCATGAATTAAGAGAATACATCTAAGTATGCTTTTTAAAAAATCTACTTTTTAAAAAAATTGTCACATTTTGTCTGTGAATGATGTGCTTAAGCATGATCAGAGGAGTTTTTAAGAAATGTCAGCCAGATTTAAAGAAATGAAGATACCTATAAGAGCAGATGACTGCCCACTGAGGTTTTTGGTAGAGTCCTTGGGAATTACAAGGTTTATCTTGAACAATTCTAACAGATATCTTTCTGTGACTTCAGGCATTTGTATTTCTTTGAAAACTGGCCCTGGATTCTTTGCTACCAGAGGCCATTGTTTTTCTTTTATATTAATCTATTTTAAATCACTAAAATCACACAAAAAAGCTTTTCAGCAATTTATCGTATTCAAAAAGTCTGTGATTCCACAACATACACTGTAGTAAAACACATATTGCTAGTAAAAAGCACTCATGACCCGTTTCTAATTTTGGATTCCTAAGCAAAACATCCCTTGTTTACAGTAATGCAAAGTAAAATAAACCCTCAAATAGATATGCTCTTTCAGTCAATGAATGACAAAACTCAATTAATACAGCTTTGTTGAAATCCAAGGGGTTATTTAATTTATGTGACCCAAGGACCTTACCTTAACAATCATTTCAGACCATATTATCTTTTAAATTCTTTTTTTCAATTCAGAATGATGTTCAAAGATATGTCTACACAGTGAAGTATGGTAGAAAAATTTCTGAGTTAGCGAAGAGCTTCTATGTGTTAATGGCATTGTACAATAATGTCTGGATCAACTCTTAACCTGAAATCAATATACTTACCTTTATTGTGAATATGAAGTTGTGCTGTACTCTTGTAATATTTCCCTCTAGGTTTTACTTACAGACTTTAGCACATTGCTATTCAAATGTAGCAATAGTGTTTACAGGAAAAAGTTGCCACATATGTTAGGTATTTTGGAATCGTTGCAAATGTCTTTGTATCCAATTGTACAGATGTGTCTAAAGTGTACAGCCTGAATTGTAGTGCTCTTTGCTGTTTTTATATACTTTCATACATTCATGACTGCATAACGGCTATCTAATAAAATATTCTTGGTTGACAAATAATTTTAGAACATCTGAAAAAGATCAAGATCCTATACCAGATAGTGAAATCTATGTCATATAATTCTCCATTTAACTGTGGGTTATATTGCAGCTTTGAATAGCCTGACATGCATGAAACTGGCTGAAACACATCATCCAGAAACACGAAAATAGATATTATTGGGAAGCGGTATGGGAAGAACTATGGAATGTTTCTCAAAACGTAAAAGTCAAAACTGTGTTATATGCAACAGGTTGACAGTGTCATTAGAATTCTTTAGTGATGTCTTAGAGAAGTTTTGGCAGTATATCAGAGAGTGAAGAAACAGTGATTGAATATGTAGATTTTGGAGAACCCTGCCTAAAGCCTAAGCTGCTATACTGCAAACAAACTTCCATGTGCCTGCCAGTATTTAAAAACAGGAATATTTTGGAAGCTGATCTGCAGTTATTGATTACATAGTCAAAAATAATTACAGGGTGCTGCAAAATTGCAGAGTAAATTTGTGCAGTTTGCAGATTTCAGATTCCATAGTTGCAGTGGTTATCAAATGGAGTGTTGGAGCAAAGTAAAGTTGACAGACCCTACATTAATATGAACTTCAAAATAGTGTAGACTTCTCATCTGATTTTCTGGGCTCTATACTCTGAAATATTCAGGGCTGGAAGGGAATCCAAACTTTTTTGAAAAGCAAGACAGATCAAATTGTAAGAATTTTCAGGTTGTACTCGATATAGTATGCAGAAGGATAAAAAGATAATTTGTAATTCTGAGGAGAGATATAAGAAGAAAATATAACTTTGTTCATGATTATAGTGTTTGTATCTCCATATGAAATTTAGGGAATAGTTCTATCTCTTTTTATAATGGAGCTGGATCGATACTTTAATGCAGATTCATGGAATACCATACATGTACTCCTCCATTTTATGACTAGACAACCATATTTATGCATCAGACTGAAAGGACACTGCAGTTTAATACTATTTCAAGTGTTCTTGGTAAGCTGTAGTCAGAATATATGGTTCTAACAGGCATCATCATTTAGCACTATTACAGTTAACTCTTTTAGTGGGTGTATGAATAAGTTATTAAAGTTGGAATAATGTTATTCCTGGAAAGATTTTTCATTACCTAAAAGCTTCCAAATGAAAAACTAATGGAAAAGAATAGAAGAAAGAAGTTTTTCTGTCTGGTTCAAGTCAATTTTTGCAATATTTTTCATGGTAACTGAATACTCATGTTGGCCTGAGTTCTGTGGAGAAGTGGTTTGCCTGCTCAATGTGGTATTTGGTTACCCCATTTCAGGAGTAAACATGTAAATATACAAAGGTAACCTTAGTTTGAAACAGAACTTTTGGCATTGATTGTCTCATCCTTCATAGTAGTAAAAAAAGGTCATAGTAAAGACTTTTGATTTGAAATAGTGTTTGCATGCAAATGTATACTGAAATAACTGAAGAAATGAATTACATTCAATGTTATTTTAAATGCAGTTAACTTCACCAGTAATTACATTTATAAATTAACTGCATTCTTTTGTTTTCTCTAACCAAAGGACCAAAACTTTCACTTTTCACGGCAATTTAAAATAATATTTATCAAGCAAAAAGTTTTATTTCCATTCCTTTTATCCCCCTTTTATTTCCCTTTCCTTTATAAATGATTTGGACACAGGAATAAAATGTACATTAAGTGAGTAATTTTTCCAATAATACTAAATTAGGAGGAGTGGTGGACTCCCTCGAGGGTAGAGAGGCCTTACAGACAGATCAGGACAGGTTAGAGAGCTGGGCAATCCCCTACTGTATGAAATTTAACAAGAGCAAGTGCCAGATTCTGCACCTGGGGCAGGGTAATCTTGGTTATACATGCAGACTGGGGGATGAGAGGCTGGAGAGCATCCCCATGGAAAGAGAACTGGGGGTTTGGGTTGATGGCAAGTTGGATATGAGCCAACAGTGCGCCCTGGCAGCCAAAAAAGCCATCCATGTCCCGGCATGTATCAAGCCCAGCACAGCTAGCTGGTGAAGGGAGGTGGTTGTCCCACTCTATACTGCACTGGTGTGGCCCCACCTGCAGTACTGTGTGCAGTTTGGAGCGCCTCAATATAAGGACATCAAACATTAGAGTGTGTCCAGAGGAGGACAAACAAGATGGTGAAAGGTCGAGGGCAAGACTTACCAGAAGTGGCTGAGGTCACTTGGTCTGTTCAGCTTGGAGAAGACAAGGCTGAGGGGTGCCCTCATCGCAGTCTGTATCTTCCTGAAGGGGGGCAGCGGAGGGGGAGGTGCTGATCTCTGGTCACCAGTGGATGGGGCATGAGGAAATGGAATGAATCTGTGACAGGGGAAGTTCAGACTGGACATTAGGAAAAGGTTCTGCACTGAGAGGGTGGTTGGTCACTGGAACAGGCTCCCCAGGGAAGTGGTCATGGCATCAAGCCTGTCAGAGTTCAAGGAGTGTCTGGGTGACACTCTTAGTTATATGGTTAATTTTAGTTAGTCCTCCGAGGAGCGGGGAGTTGGACTTGATGATCCTTATGAATCCCTTCCAACTTGAGATATTCTATGATTCCTCCCAGGTCCAGCTTGCTTTTCTTGTGTAGTATTACTTTGAGAAATTCAGTGCCGTGTTCAGCAGGAAAGGTGACTACATTAAGCTTAATAACAGGTTTTTAACTGCTGGCTGCTTCCCCCTGCCTTTCATTCCTGTTAGTGCCTTTACAATACCCAGCTTGATTTAAGTAAATTACTGCAACATTAACTAGAAGTCAGAGAATTTGATGTTTAAGCTAGACAATTCATCTTCCTTCTGCTTGATATTCAATTCTGTATAACATATTTTCTCACTGAGATGGATAAGTCAGAACGTTTTGAGTCCAAAAGAATATTTTGACCAGTGATATTAGGTAAACTATATGGAATTCTGAAGAGCTGGGTTTGTTCTTAGCCATCTCATACCAGGAGTGTTTTATATACATCCTGCAAAATTGATGTTATTCAGTGATTTATTTTCAGGTTTTTGTTACCAAAACGTTTTATTATTTGAATAGAACTTAAGCACTGATCTTTCTAAAAGTGCAAAATAATATGTTGTTTATATGTGCAGTGACTCAACAGAAGTCAGCAATTGATGATTCATTACCATATGCTACAGTTTGTACAATTGCTGGAGATCATTAGAAAAGAATTTTGAGCTGATCCTGAAAGACAGCTTATGAGCTCATGTATATTCTGAAGGCAAACAGGCAGGATTCATCTCACTTGGCTTTAAACATCTACAGTTGGGATGACTGCCCTAAGCTCCATTTCTGTTCAACTGAGAGAAGTATGTGCACCTGTTACATAGTTCATTTCACCAAATGTAGTCATCCTGCTTAGAATGAGATGAGTTCTACTGCAGAATTTGTAACTGTTCCCCATTTTCTGTAAGGAGAGTCTAGACAGACAATCTGACATACACGTCTACACCAAAATGCAAAGAGAAACCCGCCTTCCCCTCCCACTGCAAAGCTGGTGACTTTGTTCTTTCAGCTCACAGAGACTATCTCCGCCCCTTTGAGGCCTCCCTCATCCCCCGGTCCTTCACTGACTTCCCTCAGATGGTTCAAAACCATATCTTGAAAGCTCACTCATACATGGAGATGCTAACATTTCAGAGATGAACACGCCTTCTGGATGAGTTTTTATCCCCCTGTGTCTGGTGGGGATATTCCTGCACTTGTTGGTGATACAACTCTGCTAGAGTACAACAGCTTTTGAAGTGTATGTCTAGGCTGTAAGGATGGACCGTGGTTGATCTGTCCAACAGTATATGAGGTACTAGCATTTTAGTCCACAGAAACTCTTTCTATTTATGTGCTGATGTGATGGAAGTTGCTTGCACACAAGCTTTGGTTTTTCTTATTAGGGAACTGTATTTGGTCTTGCAGGGATGGAGTTAATTTTCCTCATAGCAGCCCTCATAGTGCTTGCTTTGTATTTGTAGCTACAGCGTTGCTGGTAACACATCAGTCTTTTGGCTACTGTTGAGCAGTGCTCACACAGCATCAAGGCTGTCTCTACAAACCTGCCCTCCAAAGGCCAGTAGGCTAGGGTAGAGCAAGAGACTGGGAGGGGACATGGCCAGAACAGCAGACTCAAGCTGACCAAATGGATACTTCATACCATATGACATCATGCTCACTAATAAAAGCTAAGAGAAGGGAGGAGGGGAGGGGGCATTTGTTATTAAGGTGCTTGTTTTCTGGAGCAACCACTACGCATACTGGGGCCCTGCTTCCCAGTAAGTGGCTGGACATCACGTGCTGATGGGAAGTAGGGAACAAATATTTTTGTTTTCCTTTACTTCTGCACATGGCCTTTGTTTTTCTTTATTAAACTGCCTTTATCTCAATCAACAAGGCTTTTTTCATCTTATTTTATCCCTTCTGTCCTACTGAGTAGGGGGAGTGACAGAGCAGCTTGGTGGGCACCTGGTATCCAGCCAAGGCCAACTCACCACAAGAACCCACATACTGTCACTCAATTTTCAAACAGAAGAAGAGGATGATTTTACAAGAAAAATGATTAGCTGTAAATTGTTTATGCAGCTTTAATTATCAGATGAAACTGGAATAAATCATTTACTAAAGCTCTCATAAATTTTAGGCTGCCTTGAAGCTGTGGACACTTAAAATTTTCCTCCTTTTAAATGTCTATGTTTAATTAATAAGCATATCTTAAATGGTTGACTTCCTTTTATTTGACATTGTGCCCAAAGTTTATTACTTTCTAGTGCAAAAGCGAAAGATTATCATTCATAAGTTAAAATAAACTGAAATTGATGACCCTGAGACATATAACTGGAAGCAGGACAGAAAACCTAATTCTGGAAGTTGCTTCATAAATAATTCATGATTTTTCTAGAAATAGTCCATGAGCTTTTTATGACATTTTGTAAGCCCTAAAGTTTTTATTACCATGAGTTCTATACTGCTGCAGTTGTAAGCTAGTTTTGCAAATATATTAAACATACAGTTGGAAGGGCAGTAAAACCAGGCTTCTTTGCCCCACAGTGCACACTGTCTTAAGTTGGGTTGTATTCTCAGGCATTTCTAATTAGCTGATGCACTCAACATGGAACTCAGTAGCTGATCTCTTTGTTAATTAACTAGAAAAAAGCCAAACAACAAAAAACAGATAAAAAGCTGGGGCTGCATGTGAGGAAAGGCTTAGAGATGCTAGAGCTGCACTAAGAATTCACAAGAAGTAATAGATGCAATTAGTTTTCAGGTTCTTTCTCCTTATGTAACATATCTAAGGCCAGAACATAACTTTGGAGACTTACTCTCCACTTTCTGTTTTACATTTTTTGCATTGATTGCAATATTGCAAAGCTTAATTTCTATTTCATACCTATGATTGAGCAGATAAATAGTTTTGTGCAATGGCTGGTTAAGCATAAACCATTTCTGACATGTACACTGATCATGTTAATTTAAAATGGAATTCTTGTAAAAAGCTTCCCATAAGAATTCCTTGTCTCTAAACGTTTTTACTAGTGAAATTTTGTCATTAGGTTATTTTCAGAAGTCAATCCTATAGGAGGGAAAGAGAAAAATCAATGTGGGTTTGTTTTTGTTTTTGTTTTGTTTTTTCTTTTTAAAGGAAGTTTTCCTTCCCCTTTTAATTTGTCCAGTTCTAATTTACAGCAAGAAGATAGTCTGAAGAATCTAACAGAATTATTAGTGCTTTTTGAAAGTAAAGGTAATAATATAGTATAGCATACTCATTTGAGACATGCAAAATGGGTATTCTACTTAATCAGGGTATCAAATTTAAACTCACAAATACTGGGATGTGTGGAAAGTCACATTAGGAATCATGAACAATACTTCAATGTCTTTCCAAATGTGCTTAACTTGGGAATCCCTGTTTTGCGTGCTGTTCAAACTTACTGAAGATCTCACATGGTTTCAGATGGAAAGTTATAAAAGCTTTCCTTTTTTTTTCATAGTCTTGGCAGAGAGTAAGCCAAACTTCCCACTCTAAGAGATTAATATAAAACTGTGTAGTAAAAAATAAAAAAAAAAATAGTCTTATGGAAAGATAGTGTTCCATTCCATATTTTTCTTAGACATGGTTGTGACCTAGGTCTCAGCCAGCCTCCACTGATTTATGTAGTAGCAGCCTTGCTTTTACAGTCTCCCTTTTCCTTCTATTTCAATAAAAATTTCTTATCTTCCCTTTATGCAATATCTTCTGCTTTGACAATTCTTCACTTCAGAGCATTCAGACAATTTTTTCTGTTTGAGTTATACATAGAGACAATTCAGACATGCAGACAGTCTACCATTATCAGGGTAATGCCTACCATTTTTAATAGCCAGTGAGACTTTCCAGACACTAGCAGAATCTTGTGAATCATGTCTTAGACCTCAGTTCAATCATATCTTTTAAGCATATTAAATTCATCTTTACTAAGCAAAATGCAACAACCAATTCTAAGTGCTGGTGATTTCACATGGGATTAAGTACATGCCCAACACAAAAGGTGAAACGAATGCCTTAGCTTCTGCACTGGGATATTAACAAGGATGATAAGTCAACCTTGTATGTAGGTGAATGGTAGGTGAGTATTATGAATGTGATTTTTGTTCATCACTGTTATTCTTACAATGCCATTTTTGCACTAAACTGCTAGCTACTACTTCTGGCTGCTAATGCCCATTTTTTTCGCATACACCAGGCAGCTAGGTCCAGTAATGTTATGTGACTTGGAGAAATAAGTGCATTCTCCATGTTCCATTCTCTAACAATAACCATGGCTGCAGACTTTTATTTAAAGATAAATCTATCTTTAGAGATAGTGCTCTTTTAAAAAAAAAACACAACTTTTCACATGATCATATGCTGCCTGTTTTAGGAATATGGTAGTTTCTTCTGTTTGGAAGAAAAAATGAAGTTCTGTGCAAAATTACTTAGAGAAAAAATATCTTAACATGCTTTCTAGCCACATAACACAATCTCTGTTTTGTTTTGTGTGGAACAAGAGCTATCAATGTAAGCCAGATGGAGAAAGATAGAGTGACAGCTGAAAGATGGGAGGTGACAAGAATGGGAGCCAGTATGTAAGTCATCCAGGCTGATAGACTAGATTTTCGAAAAGATATGGAAAACAAAGAGTAAAAATGGTAGTGAAATCTGTAAATGAGAAAGAAAGATAAAAATCAAAATAATATCAAAGCAATATGAACCTTCAAATTAGAAGTATGTGGAACACATAGTGTTGCAGACAGAAGAAGTGAATATAGAGGGAAGATGGAAAACTTGTCACGGAATGAGTAGAATCAAGCAGAACTGAAATACCTGTATACTTATCATTCCCTCCACCTGGCAGTTCAGACTAAACATAGGCAAAGCACAATCAAATCATCACTCACAGTAAACACTACTATCAAGGTGTGACTTGGAGCTACATGGTCTAATTCCATACTCTCAGATGTGAAGAGCTGTCAGGAAATTACTTTGTGTGTTGTCTGCTTTGCCCTTTTGTTAATTCTTCAGGATAAACGTCTATGCTTTCTTATCACATTCAGTATGAGAGCAGCTGACTCTGAACAGCCAGACACCTCTCTCTTTCCTAGAAGCACGGAGTCATTAAACTCTCCTTTACAATTTATATATATACACAAAAAGCTTGAGGATTTTGCAGATACAAGAAACCCGAGGGTTTCTCATGTTCGTTATTATTACCAAAGTGATTTCTTGTCCTTCCCTTTTATTTGCTGTATTCATTATTACTTTCTGCATTTTGAGCAAAACTCTTTACTATTAGAGTTTTCTGGTCATGGATGCATTTGGAAAATGCAATTCTTTATCAATTTCCTTTTAATATGCTAGACAGAATGATATACATTTATCAGCGAAAACCTTTCTTTCCATTCTTCCTCCACCTTCTCCTGTTTCTTAACATCTTTTTGAAAATGGCAACTCCAGAACATTTTTTTTTCTGTACTGTCTCATCAGCGATATATATAATGATAAAATTGGTACTCTTCCTCACTGCTTTAAAATAAGTATGGCATTTAGTCACATGACTATGGCATTTCCCTAGCAATTCATATTCAATTGCATGGCAAATTAGACATTTCCAGAACACATACTCCATTAGATTGCACTAGTTGTCCTTAAGATGTTGCTTTGTACCCGATCTTCTAGAATTAATTTTGTCTTAATACCTAGATTTGTTCAAATTCATTCAGTGTGACTTTTCTGTTCTCTTTGCTCTCTCTGTTTCTATCAGTCTTTTAGCACCAGGAAATTCTTTGCTACTGCATTTTCTTCCTGGACAACATTGAAAATGTATTTACTGCTCCGGAACCCAGGGAAACCACCCATTGATCATGATTTCTCACTGATGACTGGGACATGGCAGTCAGTTCTCAAATCAGCTTGACATGGTAAATACTGCATTCTTATTCTGAGGTTTTAAATAAGTGTAAATCTATTCTAATAAGCTTTAGCAATGCCTTTAAAAAGCCAAGTTTATCTATGTTTAAGTAAGCTGCCTTGGATGCTTCTGAAGAAGGCAATGTCAAGGGAAGCCCTCCAGAAATATATACTACAAATGATTAGAGATGAGAGAGAAATCATTGGAAAGGAGACAGTGAGACAGAATAATAACTGGCAGTAAAGATAGGCTGGGTCTGAAACAAACGATGGGTGAAAGCTAAGCTGATATCTTTTATGGTCAGCTAGAAAGGAAAGGGTAAAATATTTTCCAGGGAGAAGACACGGGCACAGTGTCAATTAAATATATGATGATGTGTCATGGTGTATATCAGGTAACTTACAGACCAGCCTGAAAAGAAGATGAAAGGTCTTTTGGAACATATTACTGTTACCCTCTGAAAAATGTGTCCAAGTTTTCCTGTGTTGAAACTAGGGTCTAGAAGGAGCCTGTAAGGACCTGTGTCTTTTCCTGTTGTGGGGTCAGTATCTGTATGGGACAAACACGAATGACTATAAAGCACCCCTATTTCTGGTGGTACAGATGTTTATTTCTACAAGCTAAGAAAAGAGCAGACAAATGAATATGGGAAAGAAAAACAGGATACTAGAATGAAAGGAAATATTTTTTATCCAAATGCTTTTAATAAAGTAAGAGTCTCCAAACATTAATATTTTCATTGTCACTGATTTTAAATAGAATGTATTACAAAATTTTCCAAGAGGCTTCAGCTTTGATTCTAGAAATAGCTGGAAAGGCCTTAACTGAAATGTATCCCAGAGAAGTCTGAAGAGATTAAAGGAGAACAGAAGCCAGCTTAGATCAGCAGGAACATAAAAAGTAATATCAAGCTGCATACTCTTAAAAAAATTAAATAATATGCTAGTAGAGAAGATTAATACAGAAATATAAATAGAATCTAGTTCCAAATCTCAAAGAAGAATGAATGCCTCTTTGCAAAACATTGTATGTCATGCAGTTATGGGTTTTTCAAATATATACACAGTAAACAGTGTATGTGATATTTTCCCTATTCTAAATGTCAAGAAAATGGTTAGAGAGAGAGAAGACAAAGAACTGGCAGATCTGTTGACTAGCTATATACATTTTACAGAATAAGAAAGTAGCAAATCTCTCTGCTAAGAAGCATGTTCTTCTCTCATGCTGTGGACCTCCTGTTAAGATGATCTTTCTTGTAGCTGCCAAAGAAAATGCGTAAATGCTGCTTTGTGTGCACATTGGTATTCAGGTCCTGGAACAACTAAAGATCATGAATGTGCAAAAGATGACATGAAATTAATTGTCTTCTGCCCTTTCTCTAGTCTCAGCTGGTAGTTCTTGGAGGATATTGTAAGAGCTCCCCTGATTCACCACTTAGAAATGGAGTTTGGTATTTAAATGTGAAAAAGAACATGCTCATAAAAATTTGTTGATGGTAACTTAAGGAACATTGCAAATGTCAGTGAAACAGCAATACAATTTAAAGAAATACAGATGATTAGAAGTGAAAGAAACATAAGACTTGTCTAGAAAACAAGACACCAGGACATAGTTATCTGTTCTAAATCACTGGTACTCAGTATGAAAATAAGAATGAAAAATTTGGAATAAGGAAACATGAAAAATCTTCAATGTCTGTACAAGTAATGTGCATATTTGTATTAGGAAAAGGACTGTGTGCTTTTGGTCTTCTGTAAGGGTATAGAATCACAGAATCACAAAATGGTTGAGGTTGGAAGGGATCTTTTGACGTCATCTAGTTCAACCCCTTCTTAAGCTATCTCAGCTCTTTCAGCCTTTCTTCACACGAGAGATGCTCCAGCCCCTTAGTCATCCTGGTGGCTTTTTTCTGGGTTATTTCTAACATAGAACTAAAATTATTTCCTCCAGCTGAAATATTCTTTTTGGTCATTAGGACCACTTTCCAGAATGATACTGACAATTTAGACAGAGTTCAGAGTACAAAAAAGCAATTACTATCAGAAGAGTACAAACAATGACTTCTGAGAGTTAACTTTAAGAAAAGAGTAAGATTTCATAGCTACTACAAATATTCAGGAGACTAAACTTCACAAAGAGGGTGGAATGATCTAGGATGATAAAAGAAGGTTAATTAGTAATAACGAACTGAAACAAAGGGCAGCAAAAATTAGAGTGAGAGGCATAAAATTTCCTGACAAGAGAAACTTTGTAAGGCAGTTGCAGAAACTGATTTGCTCAGGGCTATTATTGCTGCTCTGAACAAAATGCTATCAGATCTTGCAGGGATCAGTGGTACATTAGCAGTGCAATGAACTGGGTCATTTATTGTATTTTTTATGTTTCTCTCTAATGATTGTGATTTTCATACCTTACTCTCTGTTTACAGTAACATGTTTTCCAAAATAAAATACTCTTCAGTATTAGCTATGACTCATCAAGGGTACAGGATAGAAGCAATTGATGCAATAAATATCCAGATGTATACAGTCAGTTATAATTTAAATATTAAAAAACAATACAAAGAATTTACTTTGATAAAAGTACCAGTTACCATGAGTGGACAGTGTGTTGTCATAGAAAGATCAGGAAATAATTGCTGCAACACCTCAGAACTGGTAAGGCACTACAGTGTTAAACAGAAAGCAAATAATTTCATCATTAGTATAATCCGCTGTACCTAGTTTCCTACAGATTCCTGTTCTTTGTTCTCTAGAAATAAACATATTAGTATCTTCAGGCTCCTTCATTTGCAAGAGTCCTTCTTCAATGTCTGTAATTATTCACTCCTTCCTGCCTACTCTTTCAGTCTATCTTTATGACATCTGGTCCAGTTGATCCATGATCACATTCCTTGGGTTCCTAGCTTGTCTTCTAATCCTTCCCCCACATACTAACAATAACCCCCCTTCCATGTCCACTGTTTCACCTCCCAGTATGTCACACATCTTGACTAGAGATCTGTTCTCTTGAATGGACAAAAAGCTGTAGAGAGTGTGGATGTTTTGCAGCTTTGCCAATGTTACTTGGGCAGTTGGAACAAAGATATTTTACTAGGTCACTTGCATGGTATCAAATGCAACAGCTAATGATTGAACTTTATGTTCCTTTCAATGTGCTAATGAGTAATGACTTTGGACACGAGACTTTTACTGCTACTGTAAATCTTTCCATTGGTATTTGCTAGAGACATGGATCATGAAAAACACATTTGATGCAAAAGTAGATACTGCAAGAATATATTTTTGTAGGAATTCCAGTGTAATATAGTACCAGATGTTCCATTAGATTGAAATATTTTGTTTGAATCTTGTTGCCTTGCGTTGCCTAAAGATAGATGAAGCATGCCCTCTGTTTGCTTAAAAGAGTACTTAATTCCATGAATGAAAAGGTAAACTTCCAAGGCTGTGAAATAATTATTTTAGTTTTATTATACTGAGTGCCTTTTAACAGAAAGTATGTGGTGATGCTTCATTATCCTAGCAAACTGCTGCTGCTGAAGAATTGTTTACATAAACAACTGCTGGAAGATTTTTAGATACAAAAACTGTAAAAAGGCAGGTTTTTTCTTGTTTCAAACTGAATATCCAACTCTACAAGAATAATTTCTGTCAAAAAATGTCTGCCATATAAAAACTATGTTGTCTTTTGCAACATAGTCTTTTCAAAGTCTTTACTCCGTGTGTTTTTATATGTGAACAATATATAAATTTCCCTATGACAAAACGTAACATTTGTTTCCTCATTATATTGGAACTTCCCAGAAGATATAAGTCTAAAGGAATTGATTCACATCCCTCCGTCTAACTTCCTTGAGGTTCTTATGGCCTTCTCCGGTACTACTCTTCTCACTAATGCCTTACCAGAAGAAGCATAAATTTTTCATATACAGTCTAATAGTTCTTCTACAGATTCCCTGGAGAAATACAAGGAGGATAAAATGGAATAAAGGCAAGGATAAAAGACCTTGCTCAAAAGATATTGGTGGTTTCGCTTCTAAGTTTATAATGAGGTAGCCATGAGAAGGAAAGAAGTCCCCAGAGACTCTCTTCCCTTGCTCCATGAAAGGCAGCTGAGATTGTCATATTGAAAGGTATGCTGCTTAAGATCCATGGTTCCTCACTGTTCATTCTGGCACATACTCTTCCTTTAAGGATGTGCTTTTGGTGAGTTACTTCTTGTATCACCCACAGGAAGATAAGTTATTTTCACTACGACTGGAGATAACTGTTAGGCTCACTAGAATCTTTTTGCTACCTTTGTGTGTGTGCCACACTGCAGGTAATGTCACATAATGAATACGCCAAGGTCTGTCTTTCTTTCTTTCTTATTATTGCCAAGAAATTTGTTTCTTTCTGTTCTCATATTTCTGCGCTGTTTTCTCTTCCCTTCATTAAGCTGAAGCATAATTATTCTTGTTCCACTAAGGGTTAAGAAGTTTAATGAATAAAATGACCAAGGGTATTATTTTAGCAGACGCATTTTGCATGAGTGTCTGGATAGTACTGAATATGAAAGTAACATTTACATTATTGCCTGATCGAAGGGTGATACTGCCTATCAACAGACTAGTTACCTAAGATGTGATATGACTACAGCATACAGCAACCAGCATTTCAGTAAGCAATCCAGCAAACAGGGCTTCATTTTTCTCTCTTTTTCATGAAACCTTTTTGCTGCAGGGAGGATGCCAGCTTCCCTGAAAAACCCACAAACCATAAAGGATGTTCTTACATTCTTGTAAATGCTTGTTCATAGACATTTCACTCAAAGTTGTTACAGTTAATTTTGTTTCCTACTTTCAGTTTCTACTTAGAGATGACCATTTTTCAGATTTAGTTAACAGTCAGTTTTGATCCTGTAACAAATCAAAAAATTCTTTCAAAAAAAAGTTTTTTCTCTGATTGATGGCTTCCTTTTCTGTTCTAAGACCTACAGTTCCTTCCTCTAGCCAGAAAGTATCCTACAGCTTCCTTTTTGTCAAGGAATTGCAGAGACTTTAGGTCACTTAACTAGAGAAGAAGAAAAAGGATTTCTTTTTCTTCAGAAGAATTTTGACACATTGTCTCCTTTCCAAAAGAACAAGAAAAGGAAGCTAAGAAAAAGTAGTTTTATTGTAAACTGCTTCTCAGAAATAGGCTGGGATGAGATTTCAGAAGTTTGAGGCACTCTTGTTTAAATGCATAGCTGGAAAGGAGAATAGCAGTGAACAAGAGTCCAGGCAGAAGCTCTGTAAGAAAGCAAAGCCTGTGCAACAAGTGTTTAAGAAAAGTTGTTTCTCCTTCTGATAATGTTTCTCTTGTGTTTCCTTAATATGATAACATACTGCCTTTGGGAATTTTGCTTAGAGAATAAGATAAAAAGGCTTAGTGTTGTCACAACCCTTTTTTAGGTCATACATTTTTGGGAATAGAATCATAAATGCTTTGGTTTGGCAATGGCCTTTGCAGAACTCCTCTGCCATTAGTGGGGACATCTTTCACTAGTTCAGATTGCTCAAAGAACCATCAAAGCTGAGCTTGAACTTCCAGTAATGGGGCATCCGCAACTTCTCTGGGCAACCTGTTCCAGAGTCTCAGCAGTCTCTTATAAAAGATTTCTTCCTTGTATCCAATCTAAATCTACCACCTTACAGTTTGAAACTGTTTCTCCTTGTCCTGTCACTGCAGGCCTTGGTAAAAAGTCTCTCTCTGCCTTTTTTTATAAACCCCCTTTACATTTTAAAAGGTCACAATAGAATGACCCCAGACCCTTCTCCAGGCTGAATAACCCCAGCTATCTCAGCCCTTTGATCATTTTCATGGATCTTCTCTGGACCTACTCTAACAGGTCCACGTCTGTCTTGTACTGAGGGCCCCAGAGCTGGATGCCATACTCCAGGTGGGCTCTCATGACAGCAGAGTAAAGGAGGAGGGAGGGAGAGTGGACTGATGGCCAAACTTCTTTTTATGCATTCAGGACACAACTGGTTTCCTGGGCTGCAAGTCCACATTGCTGGCTCATGTCCAATTTTTCATCCACCAGTATCCCTGAGTCCTTCTCCACAGGGCTGCTCTCAATTCTTTCATTGCCCAGTCTGTATTGATACTGGGAGTTGCTCTGACCCAGGTGCAGGGCCTTGCACTTGGTGTTGTACTTCATGAGATTCTCATGGGCCTACTCCTCAAGCCTCTCAAGGTCCCTCTGGATGGCATCCCTTCCCTTGAGTGTATCAACTGCACCACTCAGCTTGGTGTCATCTGCAAACTTGCTGAGGGTGCACTCAATCCTACTATGTATGCTATTTATTAAGATATTAGATAGTATTGGTCCCAATATGGACCCTTGAAGAACACCTCTAATTACTGGTTTCTACTTGGACATTAAGCCTGTCCACTTGGACATTGACTGTAACTTTTTGGAGATGGCCATCCAGCCTATTCTTTATCATTCTGCCAGTCCATCCATCAAAGCCATATGTCTCCAATTTAGCAGCAAGAATGTTGTGGGGGGCCATATCAAATGCCTTTCAGAAGTCCAGGCAGACGGTTCCTGTAGCTTTTCCCTTGTCAACTGAAGCAGTTACTCCATCGTAGAAGGCCACTAGATTAGTCAAGTACGATTTGCCCTTGGTGAAGTTATGTTGGCTGTCTCTAATCACCTCCCTGCCTTCAATGTGTTTTGACATGTCTTCCAGGAGGACCTGCTCCGTGATATTACTGAGCACAGAGATGAGGCTTGATGGTTGGTAGTTCCCATGTTCCTCATTTTATCCTTTTTAGAAGTGGGCTTGTTTCCGTTTTTCCAGTCACTGGGGACTTTGCCTGACTGCCATGACTTTTCAAATATGATGGAGAGTGTCTCGGCAACTACATCAACTAATTCCCTCAGGCCGCTTGGATACATCTTGTTGGGTCCTATGGACTTGTGTATGTTCAGTTTCTTCAGGTGGTCTCGAACCTGACCTTCCCTTAATATAGTGGGGTATTTGTTTCCCCAGTCCCTGCCTTGAGGTTTGAGGACTTGAGAGATATGGGAAGACTGATTACCAGTGAAAAGCGAGGCCAAAAAACTGTTGAGCACCTCAGTCTTCTCCATGTTCATTGTCACTTGTTCCCCTGTCTCATGTAGGAGGAGTACATTTTCTTTAGTCTTCCTTTTATGGCCAATGTACTTGCAGAATCCCTTCTTATTCTTATATCCCTTGCCAAATTCAGCTCCAACTGTGCCTTACCTTTCCTGATCCCATCCCTACGCATCTTGGCAGCATTGCTACATTCTTCCCAGGATACACATCTTAGTTCCACTGCCTGTGTGTTGCCTCCTTACACTTCAGATTGAACTGTGATTACCGAGCCTGTCTGGTCTCCTGCCTTCCTTGCCTGCTTTCTGACACATCAGATTCTAGAGCTCAGCTCTCTAAGAAAAATGTCATTAAAGAGCTGCCAGCTTCTTCTTCTCCTTTATCCCTGAGGGCACCTTTGTCTGTACACTGCAAAAGGGTGCAGACAGCTTAAAAATGTTAATCAATTATTTATTCATTAACACATAGAAAAAGATAGGTCTTAATGCATTTCTGTGCTCATCACCTCTGATAAGGCAGCCAGGAAACTGCTGGCAAGGCAGGTATCGGTCCAAAGAATTTCCACTGCTCCCTGGATGGATGCTTAGCATTGCTGATTTGCCATCTTCCATTAAATCTTTTGGCACTGATAAAACTGATGACACTGATCGATGACTGAACAGTGCTCTGTTGTTTTGCTGTTTTGTTTTGTTTGGTCTTTTTTCTTTAGGTATCTTTTCTGTATCCTTCCATGTTGATGTTTTCCCTCTTGAGCCCTTGAAATAGAATTTATTCCTATATCAACCATCCTACTGTCTACGATTTTACCTTTCTTATCTCTCTACAAACTTTCTAACACATCTTCCTGTACACAGTACAGAAATTTCCTGAGAAATCTACGTCAAGGTAAAATTGTACTGGTTTAGTGCTGGGCCTTGGATGTCTGGGACACAGGCAACCAAACTTCTAGGGGAAATGGAAGCTGGGAGAATTTACAGAAAGGGTGAGAAGAGAAGGTTATAGTGTTAATCAGAAGCTGAATGTCTTGTCTTCCTACATCCTGGCAGTGAATTTTGCTGTTTCTCACTGAAAAATAGACGGTGCTTTTTGTCCACAGAGATTCTTGGATGCGCTACTGGAAGACAGAACAGAAAAGAAATTTCATGTGTTCCCAAGTCTGGTTTTTAAAGTAAAAACTTTACTATCCTAAAGAACTGTAAATACAACCTTCATCTCTTTGATTCACAAATAGAAATACCAGATCCACCAGATAGACATAAATGTGAAACCATGCAAATTTCCATATAAGTAGTATCAGACAGGGCTACTGCCTCACCTAGATTTTATGAAAAATAATCATTCTTGAAGGTAACACTGTTTTTTTTTCTAATTCTGTAAATTGGTTTCTTTCTGTTTATTGACAGGTTTGAAACCAGCATATTAGATTTGCAAGAAGAGACAAAATCAATTACATTTCTGTAATTATTAAAAAAATTTGCTTCATTCACTTTCAGGTTAGATAGGTATCCCTTATAAAACCAATACCAAAATGAAAGCAAAGGATCTGTTTGAACTTATTAATTTAACAGCATATACAGTTATTTGGTATTTGGTGCTATCTGTGTTACTGGGAAATACACTTTACCTATCAGAGAGAAGGCGCTGAAGAAAGGATACTGCAGAAGCATATGTTCTGTTAGAGTAGTTAATACTGCCTGACTGTAAAGATAAAGTGGATCTCTATCAAGCACCTTGAGCTAGAAGTGATTAAAGAACATGACACTCCTCTCCCCAACATACAGTGGTGAAGGCAGGATAGTATTCCTTCAGTTTCTGAATGAAAATCAGAGGACTATACAGAAACATTTTTTTCAAGAATAGACTGAAGTACTTCATTTTGACTTCATAAAAAGGAGAGGAACTCCACGAGAGAAGGAAATTATGCTGGCTCCTTTCCAGCTATAGAAAATCAGTAGTGGTAGAAAGAATCTTGCAGGAATCTTGACTTGCACACTCCTAAGAGTTTACTTTCTAATTCTTTAAGCAGCTGGGATGAGGGTGGTTTGATCACTATACTATGGTCATTGAAAAGCTTGCAACTGAGATTTTGAAACCCAGACACAATTATTGGATCAGGAGTTCAGACTGGTCTGTGACTAAAATGATGCTAAAAATTACTTAATTATTTCCTATTTATGTAAGCACTTACCATGAAAATTCATCCTTTTCTTTTTTATGCTGAAACCATGTTCAAATTAGAACATAAGTAGTCCTTTAGAAGCATTTTCCATGTTTAGCCATAAATGGTTTTTGAGATGAAAAGAGTAATTTTGTTCTACTTGCCAGACCAGAAACAAACAAATAAACAAAAAAATGGAGCTGATTTTAGGCCTATTTAAAACCAGAACATTGTGTTTTGTAGCTGGTGTTTACTGTAATTTTGCTCAAAACTGAGCCGGGCACCCTGAGGCAAGGACAAGAAATCAATTTATTTAGCTGATATAGTCTCTAAGAGGCCAAGTAAGTCTTACATAATTTGTGCACTCTTGATACCAGCCTGTATTAAAAATAAATTTAAGAAAATAAGGGCTTATCTACAGTCTTTTTACATTCTTTTGCATGGGCAAATAAATAATGGCCTAAATATCTGAAACAAGGGGGAAAAAAACCCATCACCTATCAGTATTCAGTGAATATCTTGTCCTTTTTCAGGAGTGGTGAGTATAAATAACTTATCACCACATCTGTTGTTGCTGATTTTTTCTTTTTTTAAGACCAGCCTCCACTGATTCTCAAAAATTGTAAGGATTTTTAATAATAATTTTATAAATGAACCATGGTAAAATTTTGTATGCATATTTATGTATTTATGTTTTTAAATGTGATAAATTTCATTCACATTTTTACAAATATTCAGAGCATTAGAATATTTGTTTTGTTATTCGGGGTGTTAAATATTCTGTCTGATGAAGCCTTTTCTATTTTGGCCTAAAGAAAAAGAAAAAACCTAAACCTAACCAAAGCCAAATCCATAAACTTAATTTCTGCTGTCCACTCAACTACCATTTGAGTAACATACAGCTGAAAGACAGGAATGCACTTCAAGAAATAATCTTATCCAAGCCCAGGCATTAATTCTGCATCCCTACAGTCACTGTCAGAGACATTTGACTCATCTGCCCCTTAAAAAAGTCTTGTAAAGAAGACTGAGATCAGCTCTACCAGTACTGCAGTACCCTTTCCATCATATAGATTTTTCCTGTAGTTTTCTATAAGTTTCACTGCTACCTGCCATCAGAACATAGGTCTTGCCAGCCTCTGCTCTGAAAATTATGGCTGAAATACTCATGCTCTAATATCTGATTTAAAACAGTATGAGCATGGGGATGAGATTTTAATCCAGAATAATGGACTTCATATCTGGGTGGCCTCATAAGGGATTCACCTGCCCAAGTATGTCTGTCTGGTATCTTTATTGAAGCCCTAATAGTTTCTGAGGCACCTGCAGGTGTTTGAAAGATAAAACCAGAACTTAGGGAAGACCTGTGGCTTTCTTGGTGGCAGCTGGAGACCATACAGGATGTAATAAGGTACAGAAATGGTATTAGAAATAAATTTTTAGATAATTTAGTCCTGCCTACAATATCTGAGATGTATGTGCTTTGGAGGCTGGGAATCTAACTTAATGGAGTCTAGAGAGGTGTCTACTTTATCATGAGGCTAGACTACACTGACTGTATTGGTGATCTTGTATCAATAGGAAATGCAACTATTCCAATCTGAAAATAATAAAGTGCTTGCTGTTTACATGCCTTCAGATGTCAGAGATGTGAGTTTAAATGATTGCTACAAATCACCTGAAATAAAAATATCACAAGTGAAAATAATATCCTGAAGGCCCAGTCTGTTGGTCCTATTGAATAGCTGGTATTAAAAACCAAAATTGAATTAAGGACAGTAACAAGTTACTTTGTCCTGACTATGATAACTGTTACATGACTCTTCCTAACAGTAAATAGTCCAGCAATTTTCTCCATCTCTCCTGAGCAAATGCAATTGTTGTTGCCATGTAGAAGCAACACCTAATGTAATAAGCAAGGGCTTATTTGGTGTCTCCTACAATGAGAGCACCCTGTTTGTTAAAAAAAAAAAAAAAAAAAAAGAAAGAAAAACAAACAATTAAAAAACCCCAGCAAAAGTCCTACAAAATTTCTTTAGAAACTGCCTGGAAAGGATATTAAACAAAATCCTCATCTTTTTGTGAAGAATTTGTAGTTTTATAGAATTAGTTGCCCTTAAACTACATGGAAGTATGTAAAGAACTGCTCTAAAGAAAACTAATAATTTTAAATGTAATTTATGCAGGACTGTTTATGCTTGACTGATAAGGTAATGACAAGATTGATAAAAATGATGAGACACACCTTTTTAGTTAAAAATGACTGTGAACCTCACAGCTTATTGAAGACAGTGGGTTTTACAGTGAAAAGAGTCCTAAACAAAGCAATTATTGAGCCTAGTAAAATCAGTCTTGCTCCACTACACAATATGGAAACTCATAAACCACCCTATTAATCTACCTTTTTGTATGTTTTTATTAATATGGTTATCCAAAGTGTGAAGTATCACTGTAGACTTAACTCCAGACATACAGACCATGCTCTGCCCTGAGTGGCTAGAGATGTAGCAAAGCTGAGGCCCGATTGTGCCTCGCTATGCTTAACAACTAATAATTACTAGTCTTCTCACCTATATACAAATCGATGAGAAGAATATAATGAATGTAACCTACAGAGATAAAAAAGATGTCAAGAGGTCTTTAGTGCTAGAAGCTCCTACTGTAATCAGTCTCAGATAGGTCTGACATTGTATGCATGACTATGTATGTAGTTCTCTTCTCTGATGGCTGATACAAGTTAATTTGGATAACTACCCAATATACGCTTTTTATATTTGAAACCATCTCAAGGCTTATTAACTTCACACAATTCAGTTCAATAATCTTAGTTTTTCACAACTGTTTTAATACATCACTTGATTGAATATTGTATTATTTATGTTTGGTCTAAGAGGCAAAAAGAAGTTCTGGTTTCTTTCACTACAGACTGTATGGAGTTACATTCATATGAAAGAAAATCTCCAGCTCAAATTGACTAACCAATTATACAGCTACATTTACAGGCATCTGAGAAGCAAAATGATAAGCAAAAACCAGTTTTTCATAATTTTTATGACAATTGTCAGTACTTATTATCTATTATTATTGAAGTGCCCAATATATCCTGTATAAGGATCTTTATAACTTCATGTTTTTTTCGAATTGTCTTCCATTATTCTTTTTATAAACCCTTGAAACTAGTCATAATTCTAGTACAGGAATTAGGGAAGTTTATATTAAGTTTTTAATCTTTGACAAAAAGAAAAATAAAAAATCTTCATAGTTATCAAATCTAGAAGAGTATTTCCTGGTAGCCTCATGAAGAACTTCGGCGACAAATTGGCGAGAGCCAGAGGAAGACAGGCCTGGCATTCATGGGGATCATGCAGTGTCACAGCAATTCCCATCACGTGGAATGAAGCGTGTGGCATCCTTCAGGGAAGAATTAGCAGTAGAAAGGGAGCTCTACAGCACTCTTCACTAATTCCCACTCTGTGCCAGTAACTACATCTCTGCTATATGTATATTACTCCACATTCATCTTGCGTACAAATTATACGTATGTATAATTATGAGAAACAATTTAATAATATAAAATTATTAGATTGCCTCTAAATGTTTGCTGACTTGCATTTTTAATGAGTAGAGCTTGTAGCAGTTTTGACATATCAGCCACCTTTTTTATTTTTACATTTAATGATTTCTGATTTTACTTTGAAGCTATTTAATCACCATGAGGTATCTGCATAATACAGTGGCAGGTAGTAGCAAAGAAACAACTAAAAACTTCTCAAAGACTACATTAGCTAGAAATAGCAAATATTAGTTGAACCAGCAAAATTTTTCAAGTTGGTTAAAGAACTTTAAAGTCAAGTACCATAGTAATGATTTATAAATTTCAGTAAAGCAAATAATTTCTGACAATATGTATCGTAAATAAATCTATGTAGTGTCAAAATTGTAGCAGTTCCAAATAAAGTTGGGTGGGTTTTTTTGGTTTGGTTTTTTTTCATTTCAATAAAGTGGGACCAAGCATGCTTTTGAGGAACACGATAAAAATTCTCAAAGCCCATTTCCCAGTTATATAAGAAAACATCTTGGACTTGGTGTAGTGATAGAGACCGAACTGTTCTGTACTGAAATGTGTTACAAAACAAATACCTCAGGTAGCTTCAGACAGAAATGTGGTGGTAAAAGTAGGGTGAAAGGAATCTATAAAAGAGGGGTAAATATGCATAAAATCCTTATAGCTAGAGCTACATTGCTGCTGCACAGAAGGATGAGAACAAAGCACTAGAAGCAGAGATGGGGTATAGAGAGAAGGCTGCTCCTTCCTTTTCTTCCCAGATACTAGGTTAAATATTGAGTGTTATGCTACTTCTCAGTCTGGTTGCAACTTCATTATGTGGTACTAATTAATTTAACAAGTATTTCAGCTTGACCTCTAAAGTGGAGGTCTGGAGAAAATGATAAGACAAAAGCTGCCCACTAAAATGTGCACAGAAGATAGCAGAATGAAAAGGGCAGAGCTTCTTCCTAAAAGAAGGAAGATCCTTTCACTTATTTCCAGCCTAAACTCACTTCCTACAGACTTTGCACAAAAGACATTGTCTTCGCAATGGACTTCATCAAGGGGCTTTACTAGGCTGCTGCAGATTAGGGAAACTATTTAATTCATAAGCCGCTCACAATTCCCATCTTTTCTGTGAGATAACTCTTTTGTCCAGTCTTCCTTATTTGAACATACACACTGGGGAAATATCTTTTTCTGTATAACATCATTGTGGTTTTAAATGTTTATGTATTCACAGATATTCATCACACTAGCAATTTAGATTCATATTTTGCATTTCCCCTTTTGAGAATATTAAAAATTTATTATGCTTCATGGATCACAGTCATAATGGTGTTTGATAAAAAATACTGAATGAGAAATCTGAAGATTTATTTTTAAGTAAAGTTTTGAGACATGAAAAAGAACTTCACCAGAACCATCATGTGAGGACTGCAGATAAATTTTTACAAGAGATATAGCAGACATGAATCTTGTCCCTCCAAGGCTTCTAAGTGCAGAAATCTTAAGCTTACAAAATATAATTTTAGGGGAAAAAGCTTTTCACACTGACTTAGTATATAATATTTCTGTTGAGTTTTGTATGTCAAGCATACTGTTAAAAGTTGAAAAACTGAGTTCCAAAAATAAAGAACTGAAAGCACTATATATATATATATATATTTATATATATGTAAAGACTATCTGTCTTTATTTGTAGCAGAATTATGCATAACTTGTGTATTCCTCTGGTTGCCATCTTTTTTTTGCTAACTGGTATTTTTAATATTGTTTTGGACTTTGAGTCTTGAATTTTGAAGTAGAGCTTTCAAGGAAACAAAAATAATGCCTTAACCTTTCCCATTTCCAGCATCTCTCTGGCAGCTGATTGACCCATTGAGTCTGTTTTTGTGTGTGCATATATGTATTTGTATATATCTATAGTTTCTCACCCCAAATTAATGAAATGGAAAGACCTTTTTTAATAATGAGGTATTCTTCTGGGAAATTATTACGGTGAGAAGAGTGCCTACTAGTTCCTTAAACAGTTCTTGAAGAATTATCAAGGAAAGAAATGAATCGAATCATTGTCTTTAAAAAATGCAAGAAGAATTACAATTTTTTTTCGAAAACAGTTTTGCTTTCTGTTCTTCTGTGCAATGGTTTTTACTCTCTAGCTTCTTAATACCAAAATACCTGACACAGAGACTTCTGATTTTTCTGCATTGTCAAAGGCCTTTGATGGCTTCAGCAGCATCTGTGGTTATGACACTGACAAGCAAGTAACCGCTAGCCCATCAGGAGATTCTTCAGCACATTCCCTCGCCTCTCAGTGTAAGTACACAAATTTGTCTAGTTAATTATTATTATTGCTTTTTTTTTTTTTTCTTTTTTTGACAGACTACATGAATTCTAACTGTGTTTGGCATGGACTTTTTGCTGAGCAGAGCATTTTCAAACATCTGAGATGGTTCAACAGAAATTGTTGAAAAACATTCAACATTTACATACAAGAATGTCTCTGTATGTTCAGTAGCACATATTTTTGATCTGTACCATATGATTATTTAATTTATATTTGTACTTCAAATATTACCTATACTAAGCCCTATGTAGGAAAGTTGGAAATCAGGTTATTCTCTGACTGTAATCTAAATATAATTCAGGCAGACTATCTTTAAGCCATGATTGCAACATTCACTTTAACCTGGGAGTGACTTTATTTATCCTGCATCAGCTACATGTTTGTAACTTTCCTGTATCAAATGTCACTGAACTGATAATACCTTGTCATTCTGAGGACTGACAGCTAAGCAGAACTACTGAATCCAATTTTGTCCTATGGAGCTTAAGGGATTAATTTAGAAAGGAAATTATCAATCTGATAATTGGATTCACTTTGTAATTTGATATAATCCTTTTTTCTAAAAAAGGGATTGTGTAACCCTCCTACCAAAACCTGACAGAGAGCAAGAAAAGCTAGAATAAAATTTAAGGGCTTACTTCTAAAACACCAGCTCAAGGATCTATCAACAAACCTGGGATAATTGCATTAAGCTTTTGGTACTCAAGTAACAGTCTCCCATGTGCAGACATGAATTAAAGTTTAATAAATAATATTTTTATTCAAGGGATATATGAAACAGTAACAAAGGTATAAATAAATAAGTAGGGTAATAATAACTGATTCTTAGTATATAACCATAATAGCTTTATAGTCTTTCTTCTGTGAAGGCAAGCAACAGACCATCTAGTTAACGTGCCCTTCCTGCAGTAACCTTTACTTTTTAAGGTTTTGAGAACCTTCCAGTGGGTATTGCTTTTATTGGCTGTACTGATGCACAAAGCCTCTTCTACTGGAAGTTCCTTGTTCTACTAGTAGCTACCACTGTCCATCCCTTGTGCTGTTCCTATGTCTTCTAGCCATGGCTCTATCAACTCTACACTCTTCCGGCACCTCTAGAAAACTCTGAAATAACTAACATTTTGTTAGTTAGTTTTATTCTCACATAAGTGATATTATATAATATTTAAAAGAATATGCACAGAATTGGAAAATAAATGTCATCTCCCATCACACAGGAAGTATATGCACAACTTTTTCCATTTCCTCCTAGTTTAAAGGAGACTTACAGAAAAGCTGCTGATTTCTTTGCCTCTTGGATTTCTGCATGCCAATGTCATAAGCTATTTCTTTAGGCTGAATGACAACCCACCTTACTATGCTTAGGCAGAGTTAGGTGGCTTAGATTTCCATGCACTGTTAACATTGGAAACACTCTTACACTATAGGTGGCTTTTTAACAGGAATTTCCTTCAAACATACAGATGCAATACAATCAAAGCAACCATGCCTAAGGTCTACCCACTGGCCTTTACAGTTTGGTTTCCACAACCACACGTGTCACTCAAGCTACTCCCTTTTTAGGGTTGTCCTCTTCTCTGGAGTTCTCTGAAATCAGTTTGGAGGATAAGAGGATTTTGCATAGTTTAAACATCAGCCATCAGGTTTACATGTAGTTAGTGTTTCCAGTGGTTTGAGATAATAAAATCTGTGAATTGAAATGCTCTGTGATTAATGTGTTCCATTTGCTAGATGTAAAGAGTGGCTGACAGAAGTAAAAGGCTATTTAATGTTTCACATATGCATTAAGAGATATTCTGCCCAGAGACAGAGAAGTACCTCTGTCATTCCCTAACCCCTCAAGCAGCCTTCATTCATGACAACAAATTACTGAATATGAGATGGCCAAATTGTAGATGCACAGTTGAAAGCCTATAGACTGCACATCTCTCTGAGAAAAATCAGCAGTCTCCATTTAAATGGATGTAATATTGTTCTAAAAGAAGAAGGTGATTTTAGTTCACCTGAGCCCATTTTGTTTCTTTGGAAGCATTTGAAAGCGTGCAATTACCTCTTCACAAGCTCAAATAAGGGTCTTTACAACTATTGGCCAATAGGCTGATTCTCACCAATAGGATCCTTAAGATTATGACAACTTGCAATGTATAGGCCTTTTTAACCTCACTTCCACAGACTGCTTTTACAGGTCACGTAACATTACAGTGGAGAAGGTAGTGTTCAAAAAAAAGTTTGACATTTCTGCAAAAGATCCACTTGTCTTTGATCATGGGTATATTTTATGAAATGAACTTCCTTTCCCATAATAAAATATATGGGCTTGACTTGCTGTTTTATGATTTTATTTATGAGCAAGTGTACATTTGCCGAATTCAGTCCAGTGCTCGCGTAAAGTTGGAGTAACAAAATGAAGGATCATAGTATTTTTAATTTCTGATCTGCCAAGTTGCTTTCTATCCAAATTTAGATGGTTTATCAGCTGAATCTGCATTTTTAGTTGCAGTGGCAGATGTAATGAGAGCTATTACCACCTCTCAGATGTGACAGCCATCAGCTCTCAATCCTCGAGTGTGCTTATTGTACGCTGAATATGAAGTAAGTAAAGCAAATGAAAAAGACACTGCTAAGGCTTTTGGCTTGAACATTTCTGTCTAGAAGGTCAGTTCTTGCCTGATAAGTAACATCAAGCATATGGTCCAGACATTTCCCTACAGATTTTCTTGACACTGTTAGAAATATGTGGTTGGTAGTTTCTTTTATGCAAAGGTAGGACATCTGTTACACGGCATTTGTGTACTCCTAAACCAACAAATCAGAAGGGAGCACTGTGATCAGGTCATAGGACAACCTCAACTTAATTCTTAATTAATTAATTTTAACTGCAGTGTATGAATAGGGCAAAAATCCTCTCATCCCCATCTGTGTTCCTATGGGACACTGATGCTGCATGGAGGTTGTTTTGCTTAGCATGTGCAATTGCATGTAGGAAGAAGGGGTCTAGAAAGAAATATCATAGATTAAAACATTCTATTTTTTCTTTTTATGTTTTTTCAGTAGGTATAAAAAACTTCTGTATTACTAGTTCCTCCTAATAATATTTTATTTTTAAAAAGAAAAGCAGGAAATATTCTCTTCAATAAAATGACAAAATGAGCTAATATGTTAAGGAAATCTGAAACAATTTTTTATTAAAAATGTCCATTGATATAAAATGAATATAGTATGATACTACACCGCTGGGACATAGGAGTTTTACTAAAGAAAAAAATACTTTAAAGCAAAACTTACAAATGTGTCTGTATCAGTGCACTCACTCAGCTGTGCATGTGTATGTGAAATACTGAACAGCAAGGAAAAACAACCAACTGGAAATATTTAATACACCTTTTAGTTGCAAAGTCACAATTGTCTTGATAATCTGCAAGAATTTTTCCACAGTCTTTTTCAGACTCTTTAACATATATTATTAGCATCTTGTCTGTGTGTGGATAAAGCTTTTCTGCTTAGTATGAGAAAAGTCGAACACTGTCAGATTGACAGCTCCCTGAAACAGCTTTCTAGAAGTTGTGAAATGCCTTAAAGAGAAAAAAAAAATACTGCAAAATCTCCAGTTTACTTATTTTCACCGTTGCAAAGGAGGCTGATGGATAGGAATGCATAAAAGTGAATGCTGACTGTACTAGTCATTAATATTTTTTCTGTTAAGAGGCTCCTCCATGAGTAGTGAGTTTCCCAGGTATCTTTTTAAATGTAGACCAGATGCAACAGAAAGTATATTTATGCAATAGAAATAAAACCCCTTAATCCTATATGTCTGTTCTAATGAATTGTTCATGCAATTTTGTCT
Source organism: Falco peregrinus (assembly GCF_023634155.1). Taxonomy (NCBI): domain Eukaryota; kingdom Metazoa; phylum Chordata; class Aves; order Falconiformes; family Falconidae; genus Falco; species Falco peregrinus. Next base: position 68,873,812 of record NC_073724.1, read on the forward strand.
GTTCTATAACATTCCTAAACAAAAAATTATCCTTATTCCTGCATACTTATTAGTTTATGCCATTATAGTCATTCACAGCATCATGAACACAGACTAGAAGTGAAATCCCCAATTAGATTGTTTTGACCTACAACTTAAAAATGTTTCCTTACAGTGAAAGGGCATTTATCATATGACCAGAGTCACTTAAAATGGAGCATAGTGTTTGGTCTTATCCCTTGAGTATGAAAAATTCAAAATGGTTTAACATTATGTCTTGGCAAAAAACTCCCACAAACCTCTCCTTTGTTTGGACTTTAAATTCCATGGTGGCTTGTATTAATCGATATCCAAGATGATTTCATTGGAATAAAAGGGCAACAGACACGAGGGCAAGATTCATTTGGAAAAGAACAGTAGCAAAATATGACAAGTCATCACAAGAATGGTGGATAGGTATAAGTAGTTTTCAGTAGGAAAAAAAAAAGCATCTAGCAGTAACAACTTCTTAGGTGCCCTTGAAATCTGCTGACTCATTTGAAACAGCATTCTCTGTATCCCTGACTTCTATTACTACTTATTCTCTATTATTCTAAATCAAGTAGTTTGGCTTCTAGCAATCACCACTTAAGTCCTGATAACAAAAAATGCCAGGACTGCCAAGCTGTCAAATTGAAGATTCAATCACTTTTTAAAAAAACTGACAGTCTTTTACCTTGCTAACAGTTTCAACTTATTTCAGTTGAAGTTGAAGAAGAGAATACTTGTGGAATATAGCCATTAAGAAGATAAGCAGACTTACCTTGAAAAGCAAACAGAAAACATCAATAATTATCAATTTTGAAAAAGCACACTGTATTCGCAAAGAGGCAGGAAATGATTGAAGACCAGATGAAAACAAGTATCTAAGCTTTTTGACATAGCCACCTAGACATTGCACTATGTTCTGGTTATAACTCACCACCAGAAAAAAAACATTTTCAATTCTCTATATAAAATGAAAATAATTGATGAAAGAAAACCAAGTGAAAGAAATATTCTTAAGTGTCCCTTTAGGGTGTGGGGGACACATGCTGAAAAAGTGACACTGTGCATGTCTCAGAGACAGCAGAATCCCATAGTTATGATGATATTGTTAAATGAAGGAGGGCTGCAGTCTGGTCCTTGGTCCAAAGCCAAAGGACAAGCAGCTGATTTGCACCCACATTGCTGAGGAGTGGGCTTTTCTGTGGCATATTTGTTTTGAAGAGAACTGTTTAGGATAGTCCAAAATTATTCTGACAGTGAGCAGACAGTTAAATACTACGCGTAAGTGATTCAGTGCAGGCATCCTAAAAAGCCCCATCTGTGGTTAATTTTAGGCATGACCTAGAAAAGAAAAATAGAGTTATAACAGGATTGCTACTGGACTGTGCTAGGTACAAAAATATAATTCAGACTGAAGCAGAGTCAAGACCAGTATTTCTAACAGGACATGTTATTAGCTGCCACCTCATATAGAGCCTGGAATATTATGTTTTATAGGGAAAAAACCCCTTTCTTCTCAGGTGGATTCTAATTATTTCTTCAAAAGCTCATTTAGTTATTTCATTTATGGGGATCAACATTGGATCAAATCCCTAAGAGTGCGACTGCTGAGCTCACCCAGCAGTCAGCATTAATATTTGGTGCCAAATTGCTTCCTGAAGTAATCTGTTAAATGAATGTGACTTTTATCAGACAATATATTCTCTTGCATTTGAGATTGTACTTTGGAGTAACATCATTAAATGGAAACATAAAAATATTAGAATCAACAGTTAAAAATTATTAGAAATTCTTCCACATTTTGCTGACATTGAATTCCTACTAAACACAACAGTCTTGAAATTCACTAACTCACTTAACATTTTAATTTAGACATTATGTGGTTTCACAGAACAGAGCTTATATACAAATGAGGTAGGTACCACAGAAAATGACAAGTTGATGAGTCTAATAGGATTATGTTTGATTTTTTCCAAATATGACTTCCTTTGTTGTGATAAATAGCAGTTTCACAAACAACATATTTCACTGTCAAAGTTTCTTTTGTTATTTTGAAATAATTATAAAAGGAATTCAATATTCTAAGTATTCGGACCTGTCCAGATGATTTCATATTGAGATTGCTTCCCCCAAGAACTGGAAACTATTTTCCAAATCGGTTTATGTTTTAAAAAAGAACAGATTTTCTATGTAAAGTGATACCTAATTCCATATTCCAAAGGATTTGAAGTGGCTAAATTTGCTTATTCACTGCTGGCACTTCAGAAAGAGAAGGAACTTGCATGGGAATTCTTGAGTTAATCATAAAATATATTTCAGTAAAGGTGTGCTGAAAACGTGAGAAATGTATTTTCTGAGTTAACTGAATTTTATTCTTTTATGTATTGAAAGGGAGGCGCTAAGCTTCGATATGCCTTGCTTTTTGCACGGGAAAAGCTGTACGTACACCTGCCCTGGCTCGGCCCGGGACAGGGTTAATTCCCTCCCCGGTGCGGGCGCGCGCGGCCGGGGACGCTCCGGTTTCGGGGGGAGGGGGGGGGGGGGGACGCGGGCCCCAGCCGGCCACGGGGACGGGCCGTGCCACGGGGCGAAGTGCTCGGGGTGTAACGGGGGGCTGCCCGGGGCTGCCGGTCGCTGCGGGGGGGCGGGGGGCACCGCGGGGCGGGCGGGGGGCGGTCGTGGCGCGTGTCACCGGGTCTCGCGGCTCCCTGCCCTTGGGACGGAGCGCCTCTCCCCCTTCCCTCCTTCTCGTTGTGACTGTTACTGTCGTTATGATTGTTGTGCTTTTGCTTTTATTTTACCTCATCGCTTAAACTGCTCTGGTCGCCACCCCCGCGTTCCCACCCGTTCCCACCCTCACCCCCCCCCCCACCCCCACACCCCCCCGCTCTCCGCCCCGCTGCGAGGCGCTGCGCCACCGCCGGGTGGCGCCGTGGCGGTGCCTCAAGATGTAAATACTTCGCAAGGACAGAAATAGTATTTCCCATAAGATTAGTACAAATAAAACATCTAAACTGTTTAGGATTCTATCCCTTTACTATTACAATATTCTAAATGTTTTGCTAAAGGATTATAGAAAATTGGAAAGGACTAAGAAAATGAATAGCATATATGTGAAATGTTACTGTGCCATAGAGGGGATGCTATGGTGTCCTTGGTTTCTTCTAACACACACGGATTGTTCTAAGTATCCTTTCAAACTAGCCTGTCCTTTCAGTCTTCTGCCCCTAAAAGAATGCTTGTAGATCCCATAAGCACATATTATTCAACCGATTTCTTCCATGTCAGGTTTTTCTTTAAAAGAAACTCCAAGGCTTTGACAGCAATTAATCTAGAGCCTTCTGAGTCTGCACTCCTGACATTTTTTGTTGCCAGGACGTAAGTGGTGATTACTAGAAACTATCTTGTGGAATCACTTCCTTTGTGCCACATCTATCTCAGACAGAATTTTATTTGGAGAGATCCATTAAAACACTTTGGAAGAAAATACCAGGCTAACAGCAATAGCAGTTTACCATACTATATTTTTTCCACATGGGTGCATAAGGATTTATGCAAATGATAATAGACACATAATGCTACAGTAATCTTAGACACAGTGTGACTGAAGTATTTGACACAAGAAAGAGAATGGGTGTATGAAATACTTCCATGCAATTCCTTCAAGACTGAAGAATTCCCTATCTAATTTCAATTTTTTTTCCTAGATTAAAAAAATGAAATGTAAATGAATTACATTGTTCAATAGAACTTTTCTGAGACCTTTAATTTTGTGTAATCTTGACATTTTGACTTCTCATTTAAATTCTGGAGGAAAAGTAATGTCAAAATATTAATCCTGAAATATGGAAAAAAAAAATCACTGACTGTTCAAACCTTTGAAACAACATAATTTAGTGTAGATGAATAATTAAACTTGGATGGACAGCTATGTAAAACAGAGCCAGTCACTGTTCTCTGAGGCCAAGTCTGAATGTCTTCATGGTACTCACCTATAGGTTTCTTCCAGGGTGTATCTGATGACCCTAAGGCATAAGCGCAGGTGTGTGTGCATGTTAGTTGGGAATGTCTGCAGTAAGGGGAAGCTGTGCCTTAGCCCAGCGCCTGCTGGAATAGTGTTGGAGAACTGCAGAGGATGGAGGGAGTATAAATTGATACAGACCAAAGGCAGTCCTCTGACCTTAAAACATAAGTTGCAGTGCACAGCTTGCATCTATATTGATGGAACATAGTGGTCATAACCGAGCTACCTATTGAGAATAATGTGTTACTTGTGGATTTTGTCTTGCCAGGGCACTGGTGCAAGAATGCAAGTTAGGACAAGCTAAAACTGGATGAAAAGCAATGCTAAGAATCCAACAGTATGGAAACTGCATACCACTGCTAAAAGCAATGGTCTGTCTCTGTCTAGTTTACAAATATATCCACAGAAACCAGGAGCTGGTTCTGTCCAACTTTAATGGTTGGATGATTGACTTGTTCTGAGTTGAGCTGCAGCTTATATGAGGGTTCACATTTACACAACAGTGAGCACTAAACCCGCACCATTTCAGTCATGTACTTTGAGGTCATCTACAGTGAGGTCAGACTTACCCCTGTAAGTTTTGGGCTTTAGACAGGCTGGCGTACACAGGGAGATCAGGTGGACCTACCTTAGTTAAGTATACACAGTTAGGTAGAAGGTATATAGGCTTCTGTGAATTTTCTTAGTCTGTTTAAGGGCAAAATTAAATATGTGAGTTTTCAGAGGCAATTTAAATTTTCCATTTTTGATTTGGCTTCTAGGAGGATCAGATGTACTCAGTCACTGTTGCCTGAAGTCATCTAACCAAATGTGGATAGCACAATCTGAGCTAGGCATTTTAAACTTTATGAAACGATAGAGATGATTAGGCACTGCGGGCTCACTTCGACTATCTAAACGTAGACATCTTGAGCTTTTTTAGAGCTTTAGGATGTCTATCTGCATAGGGCTGGCATATGTCTAAAGAAGTCCTTTACAAGCTGCAACCTTTTGAATTAGCAGATGGTGATGACAGGGAACATCTTACTATCTCAACTGGCCTAACCTAAGGTTAGGCAACTGGATGTGACCTTCCTGCACAAAATTAATGTGATCTATTTAGAACAGAATGTTAAATTAGCCATTGGATACAAATCTGTATTAGCATGATATGTGTTTGCAATTACCTGTTTGGTCAGATGAATCCCAGGTATGACAAAAATTGATGCAATAAACGACTGCTGTGTGGCAGTTAGGGAATGCCCACCCTAACTGTCTAAATTGTTGTTGTAGACTGTCTTTGAGTAAAAGTGACCAGATTTTCATAGACATCTGTGGTAATTTTTTTAAATTAATATTATTTCATAAAGTAGCAACTGGGAATTATCCATTATTTCTGAATCTCTGGCAAAAGTTAATTGTTTTATTGACTTAATTACATATAGATTTTTTTAAGTCTCACAATTGCTGAAGGGATTTATTAGTGAAACAGTTAAATACTTTTTATGAATACTGTTCCTCTATTTTCTTGAATAAAGGTGCCAGGCCAGGGACATCTTGCATCTTACAGTTTTTATGCTGTTGTGATACCTTATGATGTATTATGAGCTATAATGCAGCATATTCTCATTAGACAATTAGACAATGAGAAATAATCAAACCACAATTATCTTTACAGACAATATTCTTGATACTGTGCCCATTCTCCTTATTTTATTCAGAGTACTTTCAGATTCAGAGTACTTCGAAATATATCTAAATTTGTTTTCCAATGAAATTGTCCAACAGAAGATTGCAAGATTGCGAGTAATCGGCTGTCAGGTTTTCCATTATCACATGCATATGCTTTACCTTCTCTGTAGTTATTTAACTTAGGGGTCATTTTGTTTGAATCTGAGTGAGAGTAAAAGGGCTAACTCCTCCTGCCAAGAAACAAATTAGGTTTTTTACATTGTTTAATAACTGCATCCAGTTCCAAATGCTACCAAACAGCTATTAAACAGCAAGCCCCTTGAACAAAAACTCAATGGTGCATAACAGACTTGATTAGATGTACTCTTTTCTGAAAGGGTCATTATTCTTAGTAGGCATATTTCATTATTGTTAATCTGAGTCTAAGTCTATGCATCCATATCCTAATAACTCCATCTGAATTGTCCAATGTGATCTAGCTAATCTTAGGCTAAGTCTTCTAACATGTGGGTGGTCTTGAGAGATTTTTGAGGCTGAAGAACCACACTCAGTATTCTCTGTTGGTGTTTCTAAAAACTAAAATCAATTGTACCTAGGAAGGAAAAGGTTTTACTATTTTAATGCCTACTTTATTTTTTTTATTCCATTGAAACAAAGCAGTACTCTCAGCAGTTTCCAAGCAAACACGTAATTTTCAATTACTGCTTAGTATTGGTTTCTGTGTCTGGATTACTGAATACCTTTTCCTTTAGTCAGTCTTTGCCATTTGCAAAGAGTAACAGAGGTGTATTACTATGAGGACCTAATCTGATGTGTGTTGTTTGCCTACATATACCAATAAACAGTATCAATAAAATATGCTTTCTAAAACAATGTCAGATTGGATGATCTGTGTCCCTGCTGACAGTAGTAAGCTTCTTCAATTGAGAAGGAGGATCTGCTAGTTTTATCAGAACCATGACTTAAATATATTTCCTGATTTGTTAGTTAGCAAATGTAGGAAAATAGTCTGCAGCTGATTTTACTGAACCAGCCAATTTATGTTCTTGTATTTTACAACTCTTTAAGACACCCTTATTAGCAATTAAAAAGTTAGTCACTGTTATAACGCAGTCATATAAAGTTTGTTTTAAAAAGTAATTCTGAATTATGTGACATTGACTGCATTTTATTCACATTCAAATTTTGCTAAATTAATTTAGAGCCTTATAAAAGTATATCTTATGTACAATAATTTCCTTGGGAAATGCACTAAGAGATGAAAAAGGTAGACTCCAGCATTGGAAGGCCATCTAATAGCTCTTATATAGTGGAGTTTGCACAGTATATGATTTTTAGAAACATGCATGTACGTGTCAGGATTCATGTGGCTGTTGCTATAGTACAGGCTTTCCTTCTTTGCATTATGTTCAGCCTTAAAATAGATCAAATTCAGCATATTATTTGAGTGCTTGTTGTGAACATGAGTGGCTGTTGTGATTTTCACTTCTCTGGAAACCGTTAACTGCTTTACTAGCTCAGTGACCAAATAGGCCTTATATGCCAGCATGCACTGAGAGGTGAAATCGGAATATTTATGTAGATCGTGAGAAAATGTCGCTGTGGGAAAACTACAGTTTAAAGTGGTATCTTAGTCACATGTTCCTTTAGTGTTCACATTTAGTTAGGGAGCTGGGGGGTAGGCTTATTAGTTCTAAATTAATTTTCCTAACCTTCTTTCTAAGTTTGGTTTTTAATTTTCATCAGTAGAAAATCTGTTATGATTCGTTTATCTCACTGTCTTTAGCTGTTCAGAAAAAAACCCAAACACACATAAAATATATAAATGTTTTAGTCTTCTATAGTGTCTGAAGAGAGACCACCATCTTTAAAAGGTCGATAAATTGATCTATATAGACAATAATCTTGAGATGGAAGTGCCTATGTCTATCTGGCTTAGGGGAGAACCTAAGGGCTTTTATTCAGTTGCGTAAGAGTAGTTGTCTAGTGCTATAGATGGCTAGTCTTGTATTTACCAGTTTTGCCAACTGTGACAGTATCCACACAGTCTGGCAGTTATAACAAAGGACCCAGGGGAACCACGAATCTTTCCAAACAGATTCCTGGATACCAAACTGTGTATCTTAAAGCTCTTCAGTGGGACTGGATACCAACAGTTATTCATCTGATGTGATCCCCTAATGTCAGCTAATTTGAAATCTTGCCATAATTAAAAATACTTATACTGAGATTTTCTGTCCCACTATGCCTCAGTTTTATATACACATGATGAAAGACAATCCTTTACCCAAAATAAAACAACTGAAAGTATAAACAGAAGGAGAAATGTCAAAGTTTAGGATATGTTCTGGTTTCAGTCAGTCTTAAAAATAAAGATGAAGGTTCATAACCGGAGCACTGTAGCTAGCATGCTGTCAAAATGCAGAATGAATACTTGAGACCATCTTCTACCCAAGGTCATATTGTCAGTGAAAACATCTGTGAAAAAAGCAGCCAGTCCTATGGTAGGAACCTGTAGGATGTCTGAACACTTGTCCAAAGACACAGATACAGATAACAAGTTTAACAGCAGACACCAGTTTAACAGGAGAGTGGCCACTGGGGCCACAATAAAGACTAGATTTACTCATTTAAGCATGCTGCCTCTTGCATGATCAAACAAGGAAAATACTCCATTTTATTAAAAAAAACCTAACTGTATATTACAAAGAAGATTTGAATCTACTGTCTCTGCTTTATAGTTCATTAGGCCAACAGGGCTGCACAAGGAACTTAAACTTTTTTTAAGCTTAATGAAAAACAGAAAGAAGATCAAGTATACGTATTAAAATGTATTAAAATCATAGCTGTGCACTCTTTTTCATGTCATTCTAAGGATGATGCTTTTAGGCAGTACTGCCCATTACAGTGCTGTTTTTCATACCATCAAGTGCATTTTGTTAAAAATATGGACTTGGAGACTTGCATTTACAGGAAACTTCCATTGCACCAATTGGTATATGCATTATATGGAAAAGTATATGAGGAAATTAGGTTCATAATTAAGACATAGTTAAAATTGAAGAGTTAAATAGTTTATATATTTTTTATATTTTTTATTTATATATATATATATATATATATATAAAAGTATATTAGGAAATATATATGTGTTTTTCTATGGCTCAAACCTAGTTCAATGAGAAGGGAAAGTCTGAGACCTATGTGGCCAGCCAGTTCCCTGTGGAGAACGGGCTAGACTTGCAGCAGAGTGGCGTTAGCTGACCTTTTGGGAAACTATAACATATACAAGGAAAAGGCTAGAATCTAACACTTTGAGCATTTACAAGTGTTCTAACATGTATCTTATGAAATATTTTGTAATATGTAATATGTAAAGTTAATAGTTTTTGATAAGGGATGGAGGGAGAGAAAACCAAGGAATTGCTGGAAGTCACTCTTAACCGAATACAAATTTTTTAAGCCACTGTAGGATGATCCTTCTGCATCGTGAACTAGAATAATTTTATAGAAACATAGTAATACTTTGTCAAGGCTCTAATTCTTGATTAAGTATGTATGTCAAGTGCTTTTACCTTGCATGTTATTTCTAGAATACATCATTTGGTAGACACTAAGGAACTCATCCTAAAACTGTTGTATCAGTTGGTTCTCATGTAAAAGTTCACAAAGATAACATGCATCCAGGTTTCAGAGCTCTCTTTAGTGTCAAGAAAGAAGTTTGGGAGAAGGCTTACAAGATGCAGAAAGGCAGCAAAATTATAATGAACAGTGTAATACAACACAGTGGTTTACATGTGCCTTCTGTTACAAAACAAACAAATAAATAGAATAGAAAAAATTAACTACAAAATAAGACCTTTATAATTACTCTAAGCTCTTACCACTACCTTTTCCACATGCTTTCTAGTTCTATAAAACTAGGACTTCTCAGATTAGGTTGTGTTTAACATTTCAAGGTGTGTAAGTTTATGGTGCAACAATTAGGCTACTTGTGTGAATCTCCACACAAGAGAATGTGTGAGTTTCATAGCTTTTACAACTACAGTGCTTCATGACTAATTTCTTCTTATTTTTTTTGTGAACTGGACTCTTGCCAACTCTATCAACTCAGATTTATGAGCGAATAATAAAAAAACCCCACAAAATATCTGTAAGAAGTGCAAGTTTTAGTACTTTTTTAGCCCAAGTGATGTTGTTACTGAATGTAATACAAAAAAAGTTAAAAATATTTCTTTTGGCTCCTGACTACATGATTTACATGTCTTCCAGATGTGTTTGGAAGTATTTATTCTGAGGAGATAGTTGGATAGGTGCTTTTATCTTCCTGCCTCTAGCTCTGTTATGAAACAAATTTAAGTAGACAGGCCACCTGAAGGTCAGCCAAGTTCCACTGAAAACATAAAAAAATAGAAGTGTAAATTGGCTAGCAGTTACATCACTCACAGAGGAAAAGGGAAATCTTTACCCACTCAAGTGCTGTAGTGATAAGGCTATACATTATTTCCAGCGGAACTTTTCCCATTGTTCCTGTTGAAGCTTGTGGAGCCAAAAAACAGTTAAGGGAGAAAGAAGACATAAATGATCATCCTGGATCCAGCTATCTAGGGAACTGAGACTAAAATCCCTGAACTTCTCTTTTGGTTGTTATTTTAAACCCTCTAATAAACTAACGTAAAAAGCAGATAGACATCTGAAATTTTAATTCTCTTCCTCTTATCCAAGTCCCCACTACATTTCACTTAATGCTATACAATTTTGTTAGTGCAAAGAACTATGGAAATACATGAGACAATTAGTTTCCTTGAAGATCTTACATTCATTTTTAAAAAAGTATAGTGCTCAAAAGAATGAGAAAGGAATCAGAAATGCAGCAAGCTGGCAAAGATCACAGCTCAGCACAGTGGCAAATTGTTGCCTAGAATGGGGTTTTGCAGACCCTCATCTTGACTAGGAAACCAAGGGAAGAAACATGACAATTTGACCTCATCATATTGCACATAGCATCAGGAGATGCTGAAAGAAAGCTTTTAAGCACCAATTCTACACCCACAGATATCCTTTGGTTTGATTTAATTCTTTTCTGTTACCTTTCTATCATCAGAGGAATTGTTTCTTGTCTCTTGTACAACATCAGTTATTAAATACCTCTTAGAAACAGCATGTTTGTATTCAATCCACCCAATATATGAAGTGACGTTTTCTCACCATTTGTCAATAAGTACTAATTTACAATGCAAAAAGAGGACCAAAAAAAGGCTCCCCTCCTTAGTTTGAGCCAAATTAAGCAAAAATTTGAAGCTGATATATATACACAAACAAAACCTAAATGACTTCAAGAATAGCAGCTGCCTTCTTGATTATAATTTTTTTAGAAGAGAAGAAAAATGTAACTCACCTTAATTTTTAATGGGCCCATGCACCATATTTACACTGTTCTTTTACCTGTAACAGCCTTCTGCATGCCACTTGTGACACCTGTTTTTCTCTACTTGCTTCTCAGTTGACAACACAGTAAAACATACACCTGCAATGGCTTTCACCCTCCATTATTTGACTTTTTACCCCCAACAGATATACTTCATTTGTATGTGCTAAAAGAAACGATAACAAAGACATTTGGCAATGCTTCAGGCTGTTTACTGATGTAAGGACCATGTTTTGCATTAGGAAGATTAAGAAAACAAGCCACACCACAATGTTTTCATTTTTATAGTTAGAACAACAAATATTATATCTGAAGAGAATATATAAAACTTGAAAGCATAAGGTTTTCACTAAAATATGAAACTTTTTCCAAATTATTGCGGTATAACCAAAAACCTAACCTAAGGAGTTATCATGGGATCAAGGAGGACACATAGCCCAGCCCCTCTGAGCCTCCATACTTTTCAACTAAGAGAGAGCCAAAGTACAGGTCTTGCACTTGTCAGTCTTATGCAGGTTTTGGTTTTTGGCTTACACAATAAGAAAGATTGGCCTGCCCTACCCCCCCCCCCCCCCCCCCCCCCCCCCCCGGTTTTAGAAGTTAAAGAATACAAGGCAAGAAATACCCAAATCTGGGTTAGTAACTGTCAAAAGGAAAAGTAATGGAAATTCCCCATAATTTGGAATTATTTTTAGCTACATAGTTTTTTGGCAGAAGAAAATGAACCAACCAGCCAAGCCCTCATTACTTGAATTCAAAAGGACACAAGCCACCTTCTAACATAGTCCTGAGAGAGGGACAGGTTGCAGCTGTTTTATTTGACACTGAGGGTGCCTCGTGAGCCAGCTGCTCCCCCTGGGAGATGTGAAATGGACTTGTGTTTGCAGCCTGGTGTTTAGAAAGCAAGGTATACATGCTACCATTGACACTGATAATAAATATTCATGCTTAAGGAAGGGGGCAAGTCATATATTATTATAGAGGGTGTATGAAAGTATAGAGAGCTGGGACTTCTTAGCCTGAAGAAGAGAAGGCTCAAAGGGCAATCTCATCAATGTGTACAAATATCTGAAGGAAGGGTATAAAGAAGACTCTTTTCAGTGCTGTCCAATGACAAGACCAGAGGCAATGGGCACAATCTGTAACACAGGAGGTTCTGCCCGAACATCAGGAAACACTCTTGCGCTTGAAGGGTGACCAAGCACTGGCACAGGCTACCCAGAGGGGTTGTGGACCCTCCACCCTTGGAGATACTCAAAAGTCATCTGGACATGGTCCTGATAAACTTGCTGTAGATGGCGCTGCTTGAGCAGTGGGGGTTGGATCAGATGACTGCCAGAAGTCCCTTCCAACCTCACCCATTCTGTGGTCTTGTGATTTTGTTGCAGTTCTCACCCAGTGGATGTTGCAAATCCCAAATTAGTAGACTATCGCCTCTTTTATGTTTAGAGAAATTACAGTCCAACTCAAACTTGTAAAATATCAGTACCTTGTACATAATTGTCTAATTTTTAGGTCTTGCATAATCAATTATTAGGTCTTGCTTTATAATCTTGCACCTATTAGTGCAACTTTTGGGCCTTGCAGACCTGGTTATTATGATGCTAAAGTGTGTTTCCAAGATCTGGCCTCAGTTTTAAGATGTTGGACCATGTAGCACTGAACCACATAAGGCTAATTACAACTAAAAATTGGAAACTGTCTTTCCATCTGGAAACATATGCTTCTCAAATAAATCTTACAGTGAAAAAATAGGGAAGACATATGTAAAAAAAAATATTCAAAACAAAGACTCAAAAGTAATAGTCGTAAGTTTAAGAACTATGAACATTTCCTTTTTTTCATTATGAATATGTTATTATTAGAATTAAGTGTGTTGATTTTACTGTTTAATAACTGAATCTCTTGTATAAGGAGAAAAAAATGTATTGGGAGTATCTGGAGATGAGGTTTATTTGGGCATGCTATATTTGGAATTGTTTGAACTTCTCAATATTTTGATTTCATATGTGGCTACCCTTCTATTTTTCTTCAGTTTTCAGGGTTGCCATATTTTTGCCTGTGTTCTTGAAGGCAAAAAAAAAATGATACCCAAGACCAGTACTAAACCAAATGGTAACTTCAGCATTTGAATAATTCAATAGTTATTTTTATGTAGCTAGAATGTTATTAGAACTGAAAACATTCATATCTCTGTCTTGAAGACTTTCTATTTATATGGTTTCATCTGGTCAGAGAAAAAAAAAATATCTTCAAATCTGATTGTTCACCATATTTTGCCCAGTAGTATCTGGAGAGAGACACCTAGCTGATCTCGAGGGAACTCAAAGGAATGATCAAGATATGATAACCTCTGTCTGTTTCTTCTCTGACTCTCTGAACACAGATATGAACATATATAGTAGCTGGAGTTGGGCCAAAGTTCTGCTAGCACAAGGTGATAATGTCATTCTATAGTAGCAACTGTAACTTGCATTCAGGAGAAGACATATTTACACTATGTTTAAAATTGGCACAGCAACCTTAGAAAGAACTTTCAACTTTGACTCAGTCCCACAAGAAACTTGGTGACCTGCTTTAATGCCTTATTTGCTCACATAAAATAAATTGTTTCTATGTATGTTACTGACAAGACAGGACTAAACCCACCTTTTTTTTATATAAGTCATGGCTAACGTGTTGGTAGAAAAAATTACAGAAACTGATAAAAGAGATACACAACTAATTTGCTTACATTGCTGAACACCTGTCTTAATTAAATTGGAAATATACAAATCACTTCAGGGAAGATTTTTGAATTATTTATAATAAATAAACTTTCTCTAATATAATCTATAAATATCATATAATATCATTTTCACTTGAAAAAAAAGAAAAACAGACCTTGATATACAAAAACACCAATGTATTTGCTGGTACCTAAATGACTGGTAAAAAATTCATCTGGAAGCTCAAATCTTGGGTAATTAATTCAACAATACCAAATATGAGCAAATCAGAGAGTGAATTTGCCGAATCTTACTGAACTTTTTCCCCAGCCAATCCTATGATTTATTCATGTCATCATACACATGCTTTTTCCTTTTTTCAAATGATACATTTTTTGAGCCTTGTGAATTCCTCTTCTGTATTACATTTCAAGAATTTTGACTATTTTTAAAGCAGTAGTTACAAATCTGTAGCTCTTTTGAAAATTACAAAACCCTTTCTAAATAGGAATTAAGTATACCCATCCTGAGAGGTGAGTGATACAGTGGAGTTATTTTACTCAGCATGGTCAGCTGTGTCATCATATGCATTAACATAGTGTCATGTTAAGAAGGGTTTTTTCCTTGAACCCTTTACATTTGGTCAGCCTGTCAGTTTCCCAAGAAAGATGAGACCCTTGTGTCCGACCAGCCTGCCCGCTACCTGCATTTTGACAGCCCACTGTATTGGGGGGTGATTCCACTGACCTATTCAGGGACCCCTGTTGGTAGCGTCACTGAGTCAGATCCCGTGTAACAACTGCTCAAATCTCCAGAGACTTACACAAAATGAACTTCAGCTGAAGGCTTTCATTATACAAAATGCAAGTTTGTGACAGAATAAGGTTTGAAGATTGCCAGTGATAATACACTGACTGCAAAACAAGCCCAAAACAACACACTTCATAACAGCCATTGAGTTAGTCATAGAATGAAGTGCTTACCCAACAGGTGTCCCTATGGGGGAGAAGGTGGGTTCAGCCTGTCCACTGGTCCCACAAGTTATGATGGAGTCTTCCTTAACTTCTTCCCACTTTTTATACTTCATGGCACTTTCATATTAATTTATCATACACAGGACAGGTTCCAAGTTTCTCACTTCTAGTGTAAATTAGTGCACATCCTCAGATAGCACTGCTGAAGTTTTTCACTTAGTTACACATGCTCCCCAAGTGGGGTTTTGGTCCCTTGCAGGGGGGCTGTTTGAGTTGGAGGTCATGATCTTCCACTACCCACAATTTCCTTTGTCCTACTTTTGACCAATTTTCTGTTTGATATATGGGGGTTGTAACACCTTACCAGCTTGTCTCCCTCCTCCTTGAATGCTCCTTTCTTAGTGAACCGTGTTCTTTTCACCATCTGTTCTTGGTCACTCATCCTTCCCAAGGCTGACTCTTGATTAGAAGTCCCTTCATTTGTAGAGACTGGGTCAGCTTGACCTAAATTTGTGTTAAACACTGAATCAGTGTGTGGTAATTTGGCAGTTCAGACAACAGTTGCCCCCTCTTGGACTTATTTCAGTTCCAGGATCAGTCCATTGTCTTTACATTTAGGTGGGGCTTGAGTGACTCCAGTCATACATACATATTGTTACGGATTGGTATCACGTGCCCAGTGAGGTGTGGTGGTACCTTGGAGGCAGGTAACTTTGGGGTGGAGGTGTGTGTTGGTATTACAGTGAGATTATTTCATCTGAGGAAAGTAATTTGCCCACAGTGGTTGGCTCAGTGGTCTCCACTCCACTCCACCCCCCTTACTCCTACCAGCATGAGCTGAGCTGGCAGGGTGTGTAGCTTAGGGAGCCCTGGTAAAGTAGATTCCCTGCATGCTAACCATCCCGAAAGCCACAGCTGTCTTTTACCCCTAAAAAGCTTTCTGTTATACTACGTTTCTATTAGGTCCCAGTTTTCTCTGATTCTCCCCTCCCCGCACTCCGAAGTAATTTTCCCACACATAGGTTAAGATGAATATCACTTATTCAAGGATAATGTTGGTATTACATATTAAGATGTAATAACAGCTCTGAAGTTGGAGGATGCGTTGTGAATAGAAGTGATTCAGCTGGAATTTATGGTCACATAGGGAAAACTAATTAACTTTCTGCTTCAGAGAGTGAAAATGTGAGGTCTTTAATGAGAAATGTTGATCAGGATCTCTTTCACACTTCTACCAAAGACAAGAGTAAAGCTATGCATAGATACATAATGTGGTAATAGTTTACATTAAGAGGGGACACCTTGATTACTCTGGTTTTGGGCCCATCACTCCAAGAAGGGACATTGGGGTGCTGGAGTGTGTCCAGAGAAGGTCTAGGAAGCTGGTGAAGGGTCTGCAGCAAAAGTCATATGAGAGGCAGCTGAGGGAACTGGGGTTGCTTAGCCTGGAGAAAATGAGGCTGAGGGGAGACCTTCTACAGCTACCTGAAAGGAGGTGGTAGTGAGGTAGGTGTTGGCCTCTTCTCCTAAGTGACAAGCAATAGGACGAGAGGAACCAGAGAGCTACCCAGAACAAAAGAAGCACAGACAAACTGGAGCCACCAAGATGGCCTTTGCCTGGGGTACAGGAGGTTGGAGGAGAGTCTGAGGGATTAGGGTTTTAATCCTGGAGATGAAAATGGGAAATCTAACTGCTAACTGCAATTACTTAAAAAGAGAGTAGCTGTAAACCACTTAGAGTTCTGCTGGAAGTTAAATGTAATTTTGTGATTCCATAGCCAGACCTCCAAAGAATAAATAAAAGAAAGTACTATGTAAGGCAAACTTCATGTTCACACAAATAACTGTTTGGGATTCTACTTAAATTATATAGATGTATGAGCCAAAATTCTACAGTTCAAGTGGTTTATTAGACAACGTAACAGATTTTGCTGTCTTTTTTTTTTTTTTTGCCAGAAAAATCCAAATTTTCATGAAAGCAAACTTCTAATTCCCTGGTTGTAGAAACTCTATTCAGTTTATTGAAGATAACAAAATTATACAACTGCATTATAAATCTGACGTATTGTTTCCAGTGATCACCTGCTATTTGTTTCAATCTCTAGAAAGAAATACACAAAACAAAAATGGGACACTCTGGCTGAAAAGCTGTAGTTTGTTAACTTTGGGGAAAAAAGGATTAGTTTGGAATTACTTTTTACATTTCTTGCACCCTGCAAAAATCTTCTCCCTTGCCCCCTTTTCTAAAGATGAAGATAATTGCTAGTTGAAACTAATTTTTTTTATAGGAATGTATACTTTCTTAAACAAAAAACCTATATCGTATTTCTTTAATGTCATAGATTTAGAACTTTTTAAATATCTCAGTTTACAGGTTTTCTTAAATAAAAAAGTCAAAATAAAAGAGCAAAATCCCAAACATTTTAAAAACAGCATTAAAGTTTGCTTTGACTTACCCTTCTTTTCATGTGAACTTCGAAAATACATTCCTGTGTACTAATTATAAACAAAATGCATTTTCTTATAATTGCAAAGGTGTGCCAAACTGTGAATTCAATATACCAAGTTTTAATTCATTTTACTTCACTTTTCATTTGATAAAACATGCCGTGAGCTCACTGCTGAAATTACTACACTGGTAGTAAGTTCATCTTTTTGACAATGTCTGTGTTAATACTTTTACCATTTGCTATTCAAGAAAACAACTTTTTTGTGTTTAAAAGAGCTGAATATTCTTATTGGAATCAAACTAATACCTAAGATTATGCAATAAATTTAAATAGTAACATTTGTATCAAGAAGTCTTCTTAACTTTAATAAAATAATTTTATTTTTGTAACAGAATTCTTTAATGATGCTGTGTAGATATATTGCAGTATTCCTTGTTGTAAAATGCTCTTATTTTACAGAATACTTGCTACCCTGTACAATATCAGCAGTCTTCTGAAAAATCCATCTTTACTAAAGTTAGTTGCTTTTTTATAGCATTATCTTTGTCCTTGGAACTGTTTCTGCCCATTAGCTAATACACCAGCTGTTAACTGCTAGTAACAGATTTTGAGAAGCATTTTCTTAAGAAGGGAACTAATAGTTAATTAACTTACATGTTTCTTAAGTATCTGAACATTCTTTTTTTATTGACATTTATTATCACCAACTTTTAATCTTAAACTACAAAATAAGGTAATTAAATTGCATTTGTTTGTGTAGCAGAGGACCTGACAAGAATTCGGGAGCCATGTTTATTTTTCAGACCACACATACTTTCCAGTGTGATTTTGGGGTACTGAAAGGTCAATTAAAAAAACCAAAACCAAACCTGAACCAGAGCTACTTTTCAGTAGTTCTTGCATTCCATAAATGCATTCCATGCATCATAACAAAGGCTGTTTGGACAGTTTTTAACATTTACAGTAAACTTTGTCCATTTTCTCAATACATCTCTTGCAAATTTTTTCAAATATTTTTCTGAATCCACTGTTCAATATTGACTGTGTAGACTAGATAAAAAATTTCTAACATACAGATGGTACGCAAACTAATAATTTAGATTTGCTACCTCTTTGGTTTTGCATGTTGTTTGATCACTTATGTATTTTTTTGTACAGCCTGATTCCTGATTAAGTACCTAGAATATTTGAAAGAAAAAAGTAATTATTAACAGTGACTTGTCAACAAACACAACTCTTTTGGGTCTAGACTTTGAAACTCAGAGCTCTGATTCACAAAATACTTTCTTGATTTTTCCAAGCTGGGTAAAATCTATTGATTCACAAATGAAATGATACTTGACATAGTAGACCAATCTGTGCATTTATGTTTTCCAACGATTGTTTCAAATTTGTGGAGTATTTATGCATTTAAGTGTATGATATATGATAATCTATACCAAATGGAATATTCAAATTTGTTTACAAGATTTAGATTATTTACTATTTTCATTGCAGTTTAGATGTTTCCACTGCTTAGTATATAAGCTTATAATATAAAGGCCATCTTGTGCCATATGTGAACATTTATGTATTAAAATTCTTTTGAAAAACCTAATTTAAAATTCTGTTTAACTTGAATGGGTTTGTAAGCTTTAGGTGACTTTTGGAAGAAAGGTCCAAAGCCAAGAGCAATGTAAATAGTGTAATATTGAGCATCACAATGTTAAGTATTAGTTGCCTAACCACTGGAACAGGTTTCTCACGAGAACATGGTAAGAACAAGAAACGGTAGACTGGCAAAAGGTCAGAAATTGAACATGAACTTCATGTGGGAAGACAAAGTAATAAGGAATGAGTGTGTTTTAAACCCTGTCCTTTTTGGATTAAGCATTTTGCACACTGGATATTTAGCATCTCCTTACATTTGGCATTATAGCTTGTAACCTTCTTCCAAAGCAAAAGCCTAAAAAATTGGACAGTAATAATTTTTTTTGTTATAAACAAAATCTTATCATGGACGAAAGAGAACACCCCATGTATAGGTAGACAAGAATTTATTGTAAGTCTCATTAATGTTTTAGTTGTCTAATAAAAATTTCAACAGTTATAGTAGTCCAAGCACAGTAACACTAACAGTCATAGTCTAAACTGAAAGAAGGTAGATTTAGGTTACATATTAGTAAGAAATGTGTCACTGTTAGGGTGACAAGACAGCAGAACAAGTTGCCCAGCAAAGCTGTGGATGCCCCATCCCTGGAAGTGTTCAAGGCCAGGTTGGATGGGACTTTGAGCAACATGGTCTAGTGGAAGGTGTCCCTGCCCATGGCAGGGGGGTTGGAACTAGGTGGTCTTTAAGGTCCCTTCCAACCCAAACCATTTTATGATTCTATGAATTAATATAAGAGCTACAAACAGTTAAAACTGTTACACAGAACAGCCTACTGTATCTTCTTTTCTCTCTGGGACTAGGCTCCCCCTTGATCTTAAGCTCAGTGGTGACTGTCTTCATCTGGAAGAGAGGTGGGCTGACACAGCAAGTCATCAGTGTCCAAAGGTATTTGCCTAGAGGAGTCCAGTACTAGTCCTGAGGGCCCGTTCCACTGCAGTCTTGGGTCTGTCTGAATGAGTTTTTGTATATTTTCTTAAAACAGCCTGTTCCTTCTCATTAGCAGACTGCTTCCTACTCATTAACTGCTGGCTAAATTGTGAATGCTACAGAACAGCCTTCCCTGTTCTCCCCTGGCACAACAGGGCTCTTGGTTGTTACGCAGACTACTGGGGTTTTACCATATCTAAAACAGGTTAAGCTAAAACAGTTTAGGCAATAGGCAGACTAAAGATCTCTCAGCCTAAATCAAGTCAGGCAAGTACTGAACCACTGCACTGCCCAGTGAGGTTGCAGATTTTTTACATCTAGAGCAGTGGGCTGGACCTCTCGAATCAGGTAACGGTGCATTAGGCTGAGGAATGAGGGTTGAATGTGTGAGGAGTCCCATCTG
Organism: Falco peregrinus; assembly: GCF_023634155.1. Lineage (NCBI taxonomy): Eukaryota > Metazoa > Chordata > Aves > Falconiformes > Falconidae > Falco > Falco peregrinus. Next base: position 68,894,054 of record NC_073724.1, read on the forward strand.
CATCGTCTTAAGTTTTTCCACTTGATCTAAAGCAATTCCGGACTAACTGTGTTGGAGGGATAAAGGAAAAGTAAGCGAACAAGTGCTGTAATTTAGTGCTTACGACTTTCCTCTGGGACATCTGGAGTTTGGATTCAGCTCCAAGGGCTGATTAAGTATTTGAAGTGTAAAGCGCATAAATAGAAACTCTGGTTTCAAGTCTCCTCACGCAGAGGAGAAATTAAAACAAGAATATCTCATATCCTCGATGAATGTTCTAAGCACTAAATCCTTATCTAAAGGACATTGACAACTCTTCTGCCCTCCTTCTTCAGGAAAATGGTAGTTAAATCTGCTTTATGGCGTTCATTCAATAAATGTATTCTGTGAACACCCTCTTGCCTGTGCTTTTCTCAAACCTCTGACCTTGAAAGTGAAAAAGTAAAAAAAAAAAAAAGAAAAAAAAAAAAAGAAGAAGTTCTTGTGAATTCTTGTGGAAGACAGGCTTGATCTAGAAGGCAGTAAATCATTACTGTCAAGTTCAAAGTGCCTTTAGACAAAAAGATAAGCAGAATTTTGAGCAACTGAGGAATCTGAGCATCCCAAGGATTCATATTTTTAAGAGGGCTTGGGGAACACAATACAGATTTAGTCATCCATATTCTACCTAAATTTGTCTCTGAACATTGTTTTTCAAATTGTTTGGGCCTTTATTAAGCCATGGCTAAATATTTTTGGATATCTATGTAGATGAATCTGAGGCCTTTTCATCAAGGAAAATTATACTGCTACTTCTTTTCTTAAATTATTTTTTTTTATTTTATTTACCCTTGCTACGTGAATGTGAAGACTATTTTGGATACCAGATACAGAACAGTATTCTTCCATAGTGTGATATACAAACAAAATGATTAATATTAAATAGGGATAAAACTGGCAAGCGGAAATAGTACCTAGTAATGTCTACCAAACTTTCTGCAACATTTCAGGACTATGTGCACTGATATCCTTATTCATTTGAAGGACATGATGGCAATGCAGCTCCTTTCAGAGCCCTGCAGTTTGTGGACTTAAATAATGTTGCCTTCAATACTCAGGAACTCTACCCATCACCATACTAAACTTTGATGGTTGCCAAAGAAACTTGCAATATAAACAGCTCTCTCATTTTTTTTTTCACTTTTATTCTAAAACATCCATTTGATAAAAAGAATCCTAACTTACATTTTCAATGTGTAAACTACCTGCTTTATCTAGGTTGATGAAAGTCAGTCTAGGAAAGGTTAAAGTGTCTGTTCAGTAAGAGCACCAAAATATAATAAAGACTAAATTATGAAGGATACACCTAGCCAATTTTATGTGTTATATAGCATTTACACCCTTTATTTCATGATTCTAAATTTTACATGGGAAAAGACAGAGAACATTTGGTTCTTGTCCATGCTCTTAAACCCACTTGTTTTGCATTTTTTTTAATAATCTACCTTTAGGTTACATTAGGTCTTGTAGCCCTTTGAAACTCTTGAAGTTCCCCTGTATCCTTTTCAGAGTTGAGGGGAAAAGACTGCACAACTGTGGGCAGGCCCTGAGTTTGCACACTGGCATGTTGTTCTGGTTATATTCTTTATTTCTTTCCTAGTAATTTGTCATGGTTTAACCCCAGCCAGCAACTAAGCACCACACAGCTGCTCACTTCCCCCCACCCTGCCCCTGGTGGGATGTGGGAGAGAATTGGAAGCGTAAAAGTGAGAAAACTCAGGGGTTGAGATAAAGACAGTTTAATAGGTAAAGCAGAAGCCATGCACACAAGCAAAACAAAACAAGGAATTCATTCACCACTTCCCATGGGCAGGCAGGTGTTCAGCCACCCTCAGGACAGCAGGGATCCATCACACATAATGGTTACTTGGGAAGACAAACACCACCACTCTGAACTCCTTCCCCTTCCTCTTTCTTCCCCCAGCTTTATATGCTGAGCATGATATAATTTGGTATGGGACATCCCTTTGGTCAGTTTGGGGCAGCTGTCCTGGCTTTGTCCCCTCCCAATTTTTTGTGCTCCTCCAGCCCTCTCACTGGCAGGGCCTGAGAAGCTGAAAAGTCCTTGACTTAGTATAAACACCACTTAGCAACAACAAAACCCATCAGTGTTTTATCAGCATTATTCTCATATTAAATCCAAAACACAACACTAGCAGGTACTAGGAGGAAAATTAACTCTATCCCAGCTGAAACCAAGACATAATTCTTTACACTTCACTTGTTTTCTTTTGACTTCTGCCAAGCACTGACCCGATGTTATGAAACTCCCAGTCATGCTTCTGAATAGTAACAGTCATCGTCCAGCTCAGCTTTTAATATATGAAGCTGGAATAGTTTCTCCATGTGTGCTGCATTTTATATTAATCTACAGTCAACTTTGTCTTCCATTTTATTGCTTTATAATGTCTCATAATATCCTTCATAACCTGCTGTGTCCTTACTCCCTTGAATAACTTCATATAATCAGCCAAATTTCCACTCTTTACTCACCTTTCCAGATGTTATATGTATGTATAAAATACAGCTATTATTTAATACATATACACACAGCTATCTTAATATATACATGCATCTATATGCATATATCAAAATAACCTTGAAGCTCTGTAGGTGACTTTGCTACACTGTGAAAACTAGCCTTTTACTCATATTCTCTGTTTTCTTGTCTTTCAACCAATGGTTTTATCTATATAATGGAGTGATGGTACATGCCCCATTTGACCACAGCCTTCATTCTCAGCTGGTAGCAATGGCACTAGCTCTATGACTGCAATCATCACGACATGTGGGAGCATAATGTGGCTGCCAAGCGCAATCCTGTTCTTGGGTGAGACTCAAGCATAGGTGATGCAGGTAATTCACCTCCCAAAACCTCTGCCAAGATTTGATTGTGCCACCTGATGTCAGAGACTCACCCCAGCCTGGTTCAGCATCCCTCAGGGTACTTTATTGTATAGTACGGATTTATCCTTAGATTGCTCATAGTAATTTCACAATGACATTTAGATGCTGCAGTTTCTGACTGACCCTCTTATGAAAATTTGACTTATTGATTATAAACAAGTCCAAGCATTAAATCAGTTGTACAATTTATATAATGAATCCATTTTTCAAAATAAGGGTTTGCTTGTTGTGAGATGTCTCATAATTAAAATGAATTATAAAGTCTAGCACACCCACAACAAAATAATATACTTCAATGTAATATAGTATAAAGAAGGCAAGGTACTGAAAGTTACAGCTTAGTTTGTTGGCATATATGTATTGTTTTGTCTTTGTTTATATGCTAACATTATTGCCTTTTGGCACAGAGGAAATAACAGATGCAGTTGTTTTGCCTCCTTTACTTCCAAATATGTGCACAGTCAACAGCAAAATTGCACCAATATAGGATTTTACAGTTACAAACATTTTAGCAGGATTCCCGCCATGCAGAAGGAGAATAACAGTAACAAAATCAGGAACGGACTATGGTTCATATAAAAATTATTTTTTCTCTCAATGTGTTTATCTTTTATTTCTGCTCTGTTTCAAAGCATATGGTTGCTGTAGGTGACAGTACATGCTATATGCCAAGTTTGAAAATTAAACTACTTTTGAATCATCAAAGGGCAAAAAGAAGTCATATTTAGGTGTGAAAAACACATTTTCATGCTCAGGTAACTCCAAAGTAGCTAACTCACATTTTCTTACACTTTCAAAAAAATCACTTTTAAGTTGAAAATAAGCATGGAAAAATTTAGCTCAAAGGGTTTGTGGTCTGTTTTGAAAGCTACAAGCAAAAGCAAACAATGCTTAAAAGTCTCCCTTCAAGTATCATATTATTATATGTACTAATTCTACAGTTATTAACCGCAGATATTGTGAACCTGTTTTTTCAAAAAAAATATAGAACCCTTTTCCAAAGTAGACATTATTTTTTTTTCCTAAATAAGATAAGCACTTGAAAATTGTATGCACTAGGTAATGATGATCTTATTAGTGTCTCATGAATCCCAAATAAATGCCATGCTCTGTAAACTGCATTTATTGTACTGCTTCTTATGTTTTTCAAGAATGTCCTTTTTCCCAGTCATTCATGGTTTTTTTTAGGTTTCATACTGTCTTTTTGTCCTTGCCTAACTGGAAACTTGCCTTTTGTGTCTTTTGTTTGTTTTAATTTATACAAGTATAATTTTCCTTGTGAAACCATTGACACCAGAACACTTTTTGGTATTTTCTTGGATTTATCATTTAAAGCAACTTTTGACAGATATAACTCTGTGTCACTGCTAAGTTGACCAGTATTGGGAGGATGACTGCATTTTCAGTCTTCTCCTTGCTAAGTATTCAGTATCATAGAAGTTTCTCTGTAGAGATCAGATAATTCCAGGTAGAAGGAATAAAATACTGGGATTTAGTAAAGAATACAGTTTGTATGAACTGTTGTTTTAGAGGTTCCTGCTTACAGAGTTATCCCACTTTTTTCACCACCTGTTACCCTGGAGTAGCCCAGCTAATGTGGGCAGGAATTAGCATGTGTCATAACAGCATCACATGAGAAAGATACTATGTCTCTTTAACAGCTTTTATGGAGAGGTGAACTTTTCCATCAGAATACAGTATGAGGAATTTTGGGAAGAGTCTTTGGGCTTCACTTTCCCTTGTACTGTGTGTGCCCATCATCTAAGAAATGTTTTAACCTGCTGCCCTGTTTTCAGCTGGGATAATTATCTTAGGAGTGAGGTATTCCATACCATGGGGCATCATGCCCGGTATATATATATATATATACATATACATATATATATATATATATACACCTGCCAGGCTGGCTGGGGTGGGCAGGTCACTGCTCTGGGAAGGGCTGGGCATCGGTCGGCAGTGAGCAGCTGCATTGTGCACCAGGTGTTCCTTTCCCTCTGGATGTTATTCTTTCCCTTCCCCTAGTTGTTGTAACTGTTATTGTCATCATTGTTATTATTGTTTTTTCATTTTTATTTTGTTTCAACTATTAAATTGTTCTTATCTCAGCCCTCGAGTTTTACATTCCTCCCCTGTTCTCCTCCCCACCCCTCTGGGTGAGGGGCAGTGAGCGGGTGGTTCCGTGGCACTTTGTTACCAGCTGGGTTACACCACAACAGCCCTTTTTGGTGCCCAGAGGGTTGAGATAATGACAGGCCTGATCAGACTGTGTTAGAACAAAACTGTTGTCAGTGCTTATTGCATTAGGTCAATACTTATTGGTTACGGTGCTGTTTTCTCTGCTGTTGAAGTTGCTGCTCATGGTCCCAGGGTTGCATTGTTTAGTTTGCTTACAGCATGTGTTCCCTATTGTGTTTTTTGTTTACTTTGGGACCTGGGTAAAAGTTATTATAGTGTTGTACTATATAGCACTGGTTGGTGATATGAATGAAAAGAATCTGGTCTGTGTCACCTCCATGTGCCTGGTGGCCCCTGTGGGGTAACGCCAACAACCCAACAATTGCACCTTGGGCTTTGTTTTCCCAGAGTTAGCCTGTGGGTGGGGGCCACACCTCCCCCTTCTCCACAGGGCTAGTTAGTGAAACATTTAGGGGTTTGGGAGATCTTGAGTATCTTTGGTCTGCTGCCAGCACCATAGTGCAGGTCCTGACCCTGGTGCTAGGAATACTGAGTCTGGTTTACACCTCCTGGGCTTGGTGGAATGTTAAGTGAGTAAGTAGAACTACTACGTGTGAGTGAGCAACTGCATGGCACTTAATTACCAACCAGGGTTAAACCACGACACCTGCCCAGACCAAAACCTTTTGAGTATGCTGATGGTGACATCGTACAGATGACTGTACCTGTGTTTGCACCAATGCCCTTACTCTGTTTTATTTGCTTGTAGAGATGTAACCAGGCTAAACACTAAATGCTAGCCACTCAAAAATTTTTAATCACCCAAGAATCTGAGCATGTGCAAAAGTTAACCAGTTCACCTAGCCAAGCTCCTAGGCTCCTACTTCAATGCTGCCATGACAAGTCTCTAAAAAAATACCTCAATTTTTTCTCGGTCTCTGAAATTGCAGTATGAATTGGTCTTGCTCTGACTGGTCAATGCATATAGGCTGTGTCTGTGGTGGAATCAGTGTAGATCCACAAAGTAAACCAGTTGGTGCTGAGGTCCTGGTGTCCCCACTGCACAGTTCAGGTATTTCATTTTTAAGTAGCTCTTGTTTGGTCCCATGAACACCATGTCTGTTAGCAGCTAGACCACATTAGGTATCTGTCCTGGTTTCAGCTGGGATGTAGTTAACTTTCTTCTTAGTAGCTGGTGCAGTGCTGTGTTTTGGCTCTGATGTGAGAACAATGTTGATAGCACACTGATGGTTTTAGTTGGTGCTGGGTGATGTTTGCATTAAATCAAGGACTTTTCAGTTCCTTGGGTCCTGCCAGCAAGAGGGCTGGAGGGGCACGGGGAATTGGGAGGGGACACAGCCAGGACAGCTGACCTGAACTAGCCAAAGGGATATTCCATACCATGGGATGTCATGTTGAGAATATAAACTGGGGGAAGAAGGAGGAGGGGGGAACATTTGGCATTTATGGCGTTTGTCTTCCCCAGTAACCATTATGTGTGACGGAGCCCGGCTTTCCTGGGGATGGCTGAACACCTGCCTGCTGATGGGAAGTGGTGAATGAATTCCTTGCTTTGCTTTGCTTGCACGTGCAGCTTTTGCTTTACCTATTAAATTGTTCTTATCTCAGCCCATCAGTTTTACATTCCTTTCCGATCCTCCTTCCCAGCCCTCTGGATGAGTGGGAGTGAGTAAGCAGCTGCATGGTACTTGTTTGCTGGCTGGGGTTAAACCACAACAGTATCCTTCTGGAGTGTGTTTTCTTCTTTGATTTCCAAAAAGAGCTAATTTCTGTGATATGAAAAAAAGTATAGTAAGTGAGGTACACAGGGAGATTTGCTTCAAAATAATCCTGATGGGAACTAAACCTCAGATGTAGATGTATGCACAGCAGGCAGCAGTGAGTTCAGTGCACAGTAGCTGCATTCGCTGTTAGTGCAAAACAAAAGACAGATGAAATACTGCTGTGTGACTGGGTAAAAATGTTTTCCTGGGAAGAGTAACAGCTTGATTCTACCCCAACATGATTTGTTGCCATCCTCCAAGAAAGCCCCTTGGCAGTTAAAAGACTAGCCTTGTGTACTATAAAATAGTCTCCTGCCTTTTTTCTGTGGTGAATAATTGTAGGGGTGCAAATACAATAATAATAGGATGAAAATGAGAGCAGATCAGATATACTTGATTTGTAGTGCTGGCAGTTAAGGCACAGCTAGTGGGAGGTTTTGAGTCCTCCTTCCAGGTGTCCTTCCTTCCTCTCTGTCACAGACTATGCCTCTGCGGGCCCCATGTGAAAGGTGTACGTGAATTTGTTCAAAATGTAATTGTATACAGTGCGTATGACTTTATGTGTGAGATAAATGTTCTGAAAGCTGCATGTGTGCCACTAGGTGTGTAACACCTGTACCTGGTACTCAGATGAGTACCTTTTTGCAAGCTGAGCATCAGGTTGTCCTCAGAGGTAGAAGATGAAATCTCTTACTTCTGACCTCTATCTGTATTGTGTTAATGTTTGAGAAAATTTACAGAGAAGTTAGCTTCCTAGAAGTTTGGAATGAAACCAAATCTTATGATATGAAATAAAAATAAAAAAGCTGGAAAGTGGTTCGCACACCTCTTAGAAATGTTTACCTTCTCACTCTGGGTTAATCCATCACTTCAGTGTCAGAAAGCAGATTTTTTTTTTTTTTGTTAACCTGAACTGTTCTTCTCCTGTGAAGATCTACTACCACAGGAGAGAAGATGTTCAGTAGCAACATCTAGAATATCCCACTGTATTCCCACTGTGTTTTCCACCTTTTTTTATCATAAGGTCTTAATCAACTTATGGTTTAGGATTCATTCATACACCATAAATAATAAAAATTAAATTATCTGCAAAAACAAATCTGGCAACAAATAACTGTATGTGCCAGGTTATGAACAGTATAGATATTTGTATTTCACTATTGTTAAATTAATATATAGAAGTAGGCAGAAGAGTAAAAAGTGTTCCTAATATTAGTAAACTTATTTTATTTCATTTTACATCTTACTTTCAAGTCTGACAGCAAGAAAAATCTGGATTTAATATTCATTGCTAGTCCCTCACAAAGTTGATGATACTTATTATTTAGGATTCAAGAATATCTGCATTTCTCTGTAGTATAAAGTTTCCAACATTATTTTGAAAGCTCACTTTTTCCGTGGACTGGAATTGACAGGCTCAGTAACTGAGAGACTGGTTTTGAGAGTGTATTAGTTCTAATTTGGAAGTATAATTACAAATGCTACTGGGAAGGTCATATTTCAAATATAATGATGTTAAATCTCTCCTGTAGGAAAGGTCTTATGGTTTGAAAATCTCTTTACTTCTACCTGACTGATTGGCAATTCCTTACCATCATCATGAACACAAGCATTGCCTGGTAGCGGGATAAAATATTCAAGGTTTTTGGAGTCAACAGTTTTCAGTTACTTTCCTTCTGTTCTAAAACATGAAGTTGATGAATCTAAATTCTTCAACTCTGACAGGTTTAAACAAACAAAAAAAGAGATACAAGACAATGCCACAAGCCTAGTGGGCTGACATTATAAAATACATTGAGACAGAAATTAAACACTAGTCTTCCTCTTTGTTCAGAACACTGTTTATTAGAAGGACAATATAAACCTAGATGTAAAATATTTCATCAATTTTAAAGTTCTGCACTATTTTTCAATCCCTCACTGAACAACAAAAAAAAATTAATACTGATCATATGAGGTAGTTACAAGGATATTATCTTTGTACAGAACTCACCTGTCAAGTTTTCTTTTAGGGGAAAACTAGACATTTTTAAACATTCCTTAATTTCAGATTCAGAAAGGAAAAAAAAAGTCTAACTATTCAGACTATTTTGATTAAAAGTGTATCCAGATTGAAATAGTGTGTGTTATCTCAACTTTTTCTTCACAATGGTGACGACAGTAAACCACAGACAGACATATCTTGTAAAATGTTGGATACCTTTTACTCAACCCAAAAATTGAAGATGCTGATAGATACCATAGTATTTTCAAAATATAGTATAGTATGGATGTATTTTTGTTTCTTTGTTTTATTATGGTATAGCTGTGGAAAATAAGACCATTTAAGACTTCAAATTCAGAAGGAGGTTAGAGTTTTTAAATAGAGATTTCTAGAACAAAGTAAAATCCTCAACTGGCTTCACAGGCACTAACCTTTCCTATTATAGCCAAAACGTGAATCTGTTTTCATGAGTTCAGGAATGTTGAAATTGTCTTTCCAGTCATTAGTAATGTAGGTTAATATAATTTGTGTGAAAGCTCATATATTCTTCTCTCTCTAAGTCCTTCGTTTTTTCTTCTGGAGGGATCAGAAAAGTACCAAATGTTATTTTGTAAAGAAAGATGACAGAACGATTTATTTTTATTTCCAGCTCACTGAGAAAAATAGTGATCAATCAAGAGGACTTGAAGTTATCTGTTGATAGATGTGAAGCTGCTCCCGGTTCTCCAGAGGTCTAACAGAAGGAATAACACACTGATTAAACACGTAACTGTAACCTGTGTGCAAAGTTCAGGGAAAGCAATGAGAGGGTTTTATTTATCTTTTCATGATTTATATCAGGTTCTGTATTTCTTGCCTCCCATGTTCAATTTCCTTTCCCTGCCTGGAACAGGAGGGGTTTCTAGCATTTACACTATAAACTCCTGCTCTTGCCCTTTTTGATGACATAGTTTATACATTTTCTGAGTCTTCCCTGATGTTCAAATATCTTTGCTCCTCAGGGCTTACACAGAAGGTGCAACACTGAAAGCTTTTTGTAAGTAGCCTGTGAGATCTTCAGGGCAAACAGTTTTTCTTGATTCTGTCTGCAAAGCATAAAGCACACTTTCCACAGTATAAAAATAAATCTTCCCACTCACCATCATCCCTGGTAGGCACCTGGACAAATTTCATATTAAGTAATTGCTTTTGGCTTGCTTCTTCGAGGTTCTGAGAACCTTTCAGTTCATGCTGAACTTCAGGAAAGGGAGTGAGGTTTCTCAGACTCTTGCTGCAAATAGCTAGCATCTTTCAAAACTGAGTGCTTTCCAGTAGAATCACATTTGTAGGAAAAAATATTCCTTTATTTACGTTTAAAATATTTGTGGGATTTGTGCAATTTAAGTATGCATTTTAATCAGCTTTTTTAATATATATATATATATATATGGCAACGAGTTCTAGATCAGTGAAGCAGTATCCTGTTATATTACATTTTGGTTCTTCCCTTTTGGACATACAACAGATAATTGAATTCATAATGTAATGTCCTGAATGCATGCATTGCAGACTAGTCCTTCTGGATAAATTAAGGCTTGATTAGAAATAAAATTCTTAGATAGCGGCCAAAAAGTGCTGTTAGTATAGCTGAATTTTAATAGGGGCTAATGTGGGCTTTACATAACATTCACATTTCAGCTTAGAAAATGCTTTGACATTGCTCATGACATTGTGAAATCATTATCAGTGTATGTGTTAAGTTTTAAATAAAAAGAAAATGAGGCAATAAACCCAATAACTTTTTACTCACAGAATTAACATCACAGGAGCCTGTAACCTGTGCATGATACAGTAAATAGAAATTCTTTCATTTTCTGTATCTTAAAAAAAGAGCACAGAAAATATAAGATTTCAAATACAGATTGCAGATATATAGATAGAGAAATAAATAAATACTGAATTTAAATGCTCTTTAAACAGGATTTTAAACCAGGTGATTTTCATACATACATTTATTAAAGAAGACATCCCACAAGTCTGTAATGGTTTCCCAGTTAGGGCTACTTTCTCAGATTTATCAGTGGACCTGGTGGCCAGTCTAAACATTCACAATTACTTAATTTCTTTTATTTTTGTAAGTAAAATTCAGTGACTTAAGAACACCTTTGCACTTATTATAAGATCCAAATAGTTATTGAACACCTAGATGTAAATTCTGAAAGATTTTAGATGAGCCAACACCCCACCCACACCCCTACCCATACCCCCCCGTAGCCTTTTCTAATATCTGAGAAGGCTTCTGTTGAAAGCTTTGAGAAAGATAGATGGGTATCTGACAAATATCTTGTGTGTGAGGGTGTTTGGGATCCACAAAGTAAAGGTTCTTGTGCTAAGTTTTTGAAAGATGGTTGTGCTCAGAAATACCACTTAGAAACACAGCAGTTCATAGTATTTATGTTTTTCCTAATAGTCTTGATAGGATTAAAATCTACACATTTTCATTTTCATTCCCCGAGTAGTCTTTTCATTCACAGGGAGTATCTGATAAGACTGCAGTCTTTTGGTTAGAAAGAGGCCGCTATTATGACAGGAATGTAAGAGAGCTGTTTGTGCAAAACAATAATTGAGGAAAATCATGACAGTGTAGACAGCATCTAATGGACCTTGATGGGCTAGCTTAGATTTCCATGCTGTGCTTCTTCTCTGATTCATTTGCTGATGTGCTTAAAAAAAAAAAAAAAAAGAAAAAGAAAAAATCCCTGAAAAATTCACTATCTCTTTTAATTGGGTTTAAGTTCTTTGCTTGGCTGTCAGGTATGACCCAATTCTAATTTATAGATCTGCCACATGACATAGAAATAGTTTTAGGAATGAAATTATGTTCCTTTTAATTTTCCCTTGTCCACAGAATCAGACAAAGGAAGAACTACGAATGTGTGGACTTCTCAAAGGCCCTTGATATGGTCCCCCCACAAATTTCTTACCTCTAAATTGGAGACATACGGTTCTGGTGGATGGATCCTTAGAATGATATGGAATTGGCTGGATGGCTGTGTCCCAAGAGTTACAGTCAGAGGCTCAACGTCCAAGTGTAAACCAGTTGTGAGTGGTATTCTTCAAGAGTCTGTACTGGGACCACTACTGTTTAGTATCTTCATCAATGACATACATAATGGGATTGAGTGTGCCCTCAGGGAGTTTGCAGATGACACCAAGCTGAGTGGGGCATTTGATTTGCTTGAAGGAATGGATGCCATTCAATGGGACCTTGAAATGCTTGAGGAGTGGGCCCATGTGAACCTCACGATGTTCAATAAGGCCAAGTGCAAGGTCTTGCACCTGGGTCAGGGCAACCCCCAGTATCAATACAGGCTGGGGGATGAAAGGATTGAGAGCAGCCCTGTGGAGAAAGACTCAGGGATACTGGTGGATGAAAAATTTGACAGAAGCAGGCAATGTGCACAGGCAGCCCAGGAAGCCAGCTGTATTCTGGGCTGCACAAAAAGAAGCATGACCAGCAGGTCAAGGGAGGTGATTCTGTCCCTCTACTCCACTTTCATGAGACCCCATATGGAGTACTGTGTTCAGCTCTGGGGTCTCCAGTATAAGAAAGACATGGACCTGTTGGAGCAATTCCAGAGGAGGGCCACAAAGATGATCAGAGGGCTGGAGCACCTCTCCTATGAAGACAGGCTGAAGGAGTTGGGGTTGTTCAACCTGGAGAAGAGAAAGCTCCAGGGAGACCTTATTGTAGCTTTCAATATCTATGGGAGGCTTATAAAACAAAGAGAGTTTTTACAGGACAAGAGGCAATGGTTTTAAACTGAAAGAAGGTAGACTAAGACTGGATATAAGGAAGACAGACATTTTTTATTATGAGGGTGGTGAGGCACTGTAACAAGTTGCCCAGAGAAGTTGTGGATGTCCCATCCCTGGAAGTGTTCAAGGCCAGGCTAGATGGGGCTTTAAGCAATGCAGGCTAGTGGAAGGTGTCCCTGCCCATGGCAGGGGGCTTGGAACTAGATGATCTTTAAGGTCCCTTCCAACCCAAACTATTCTATCATTCCATGATTCTGTGATTTACCTAAGATAAACAACTTATCACAAATACTATTTCCAAAAGACTTGTTTGTATGTAGATTATATGAAGACTTATGTGATCTATTTTTAATCAAAATATTGTTCTCTGATGCAACTTAATATAAGTTTGTGGGAGTCAGAGGATGTCAAGTAGAAAAGAGGAAGTTAAGGGAACACCAGGATTAATTATGATATAAATGGATTAGACACATGTTTGGAAGTCAACTGAAAGAGTGGAAAGAAGCAGGAAAAGTGATTGATGTTGCTTCCTACTGTGCATTCAGAGGAGTCTGAAGACCATATCATTACTAATTTGCTACTAAATATACCACAGCTTCTTGACTTGTCACAGTGGCAAATTTTATAGGCTTGTTTTGCATAAGCAATCACTCTTACTCCTTCTCAAAATACAATTTATTATTTTTTTTTTTTTTTACTCTCTGTATGAAGTCTCAGACAGGATCAAAGCCCAGTAGTGTAACATTTCATAGTGTGGTTCAGTACCCTGTGTAGTGCTACTAGAATTCAGATTATTAATTTGCCATGTTTTTTTTATGTAGTCCTTAATTAGTCTTGCTAAGCTGCTTGGGCATCATTTGCTCCATAAATTTCAGTCACAGCAGGAAAGGGGCAAGGTGTTTCCTTTTCAACTGTATTTCAGAGGTCAAACACACAGCTAATACATTTGAGGGTCACAATCCTTTGTGTGGTCTCTTTTTGCTCACTGAGGCCAGTCAAGGAGTCATAAATTGTCTGTGGCAGTTCTTGGCTGTTCAGGAAAAAAAAATGGGTGTTCCAAGGCTTTAGATGCTGGTTTGGAATTTCATACAAAATTAGACAGTATTTATTTTTCATGGTAGGCATCTGGTTCTTCATTAAGAAACCCTCCAGAAACGCTTTGCCCTCAGATAAATAATTAGTATATACTGTTTGGGGAAATTTGTATGCATACATAGTTTTGATTTGATTCTTTGGAATGGTGTGACATGAGAAACAAGGAGAGAGAATTAGCAAGTGAAAGACTAATACAATAATCTTAAATGTTTCACATCTTAAATGATTCAGATTTTAATTAAAGCAATCAATGCACATGACAGTTATCTTTCATATTATATATAAGTGCAGCTCTAATGCATTTTGGCTCTACAGTGGACAAATTACAGTCATAAGAATGTTACCACAAGTATCAGTTTCTGTCTACTAAGCTAACATTTTCCTAAGGTTTAAAATTAATTTTCCTGTTTTTAAATAATAACACACTAGGAAAAAAATCTATTAGAAAGTCCTATCTCCTACCAACAAATATATGCAATAATTTAAAGGAATCTATTGATACCTAGTATCCACTAAGCAAAGAATAAAATTGCTGAGTGTAAAGTAAAATGTAACTACTTTTCCATGAGATTGGATCACCAAAATGGGATTGTACAGCTGAAAAAGATAGCTAAATTTGAAATGTAGACATGTCATGATAAAATCTGAGACCTCCAGAGGGCAGGAAGGAATAAATGAATGGGGAACTGTAAAACAGAAATCCTTTATTCCAACTGCAAATGTTGCAACCAACATTAATAAACACTTTAGAAATTGTCTGTTGTGCTGCAACAGGTAGTTTCTCTTTTAATTAAATAGAGAAGATGCAAAGTGAGTTAAAACTCAAGTATTGCACCTCACTGTCTCAGAGATGCTAGGAATCCAGCACTGACAAAATTCAACACTGATGAAGAAAAACAAATTGCTGGCTCCTCTGAGTTTCTCCTTGGAGATAACCTGCTGAAATCATATATGATTTTTTAACATAAGGGGCATGATTAGACAACAAGATCACTTTAGATTGCAAGCAGCCTCTTTGGTATCAAGGAAGTGAATCTGAAAAAGAAAACAGTTACAACGTATCCTGAAGCATAGGTGTATTTATAGAGACACCTACACACATACATACAAAGATATGCACATGCTTATATAAACATATGTGTTTAGCTTGCTATCATTTCTCTAGCAGTTCTGATGGATTAGGTAATGGGGGAAGTGGGAGTATGCCACTGAGCTCCTGTTGACTCAAGATCTGCTGTTTTGCAAAAAGGTAATGCTGGGGTCTGTGTAAATCAGCATCCCTGGTGTTGTGATCAACTAATTGATAGTATCTTACCTTCCAGAACTCCTACTGAGCTCTTGACTGTGAGAATACTGCTGCCTTTCTTACCACAAGCTGTCAGTTTGCAAAATGAGAACTTTATAGTAACCATCAGATAGGAGCAGGTGCCTTGTTAGGTGTACACGATCATCTATTCTTGTAAAAGTAAAAGCTTCTCACTCTTGCTGACTTCTTGCAGATTTTGTGAAGCAGATTGCCTTTCTTTTTGTGAGGTAAAAGCTATGTGCTGTCAGAAAATAAAATAAAAATATAGAAATTGCCACTGAGAATCCAAATGTCTGAAAACGCAGTAGAGTGACATACCACCCTGCTTCACCACCTATGCTGAATCATTACTGATTTTCCTTGGCTTCTGTATCTAACTTCAGATCTCTTTCCATATGTCTAAATATTGTATAGAAGTATGCTTCTTCAGTTTTGTCTTAACATTATTTTTTATGTCCTCTAACCCTCTGTAGATTCCATCCAGCTACAAACAAGCTATGCCCTTAATGTCTTTAATTTGCTGATATTAGGACATGATTGCTTGAACAATGAGCAGGCATAGCAATAAGCAGCCATTCAAAGGCACCTACCTCTCCCCTGAAGCCTCTTAAAACTAGAAGCGTGCTCCACAAGCCTCCGGAGCAACCTCACAGCCCATAGAAAGAAACAGAAAAAATGCAAGGCTTCATCTCTCTTCAAAACAGAAGGGAAAAGGTATTGCAAATAGTATCACCTGCTTTTATCCAGAATGTTTTGGAAGAACTGAAAACGGGAAGCATTGGTGGTGCTCAGCCTGTTTAATAGGTTGAAAGAGTTATGCCTTTCCTACTGTAAAAGCAACACATGTAAATAGGGTACTCTTAAATTTGATGAACAAGGCATGGAAGATATTACAGAGATTTTGCCTGAGGATCTCATCCAATGTTAGGACAATATTTATTTCTAAATTAAAGAGAAGGACTTAATCTGGGAAGCCTTAAAAGAGCTGTATTAAATACTGTAAGCTGTAGTTTTTCCCAGTTGTGGGGTTTTATCTTGGAAATAAATAAGGTCTTATTTGAAAGCAGCATGGTTTTTATTAAGGACAGTGTTTTGTCCATTTGTAACTGGTAAAACTGAATGTCATAGTGCTGGGTAAAATATGTCAGTAGTCTAAGACAGTATGGCAAGCGGCCAGCCCACTTTTCATTCCTGCTCAATTTAAGCCATTTCTTATTTTAAGTTTTATGAAGCAAGTGTATCTGCAGAGATGTGTTAACTAATTTGGTTGCTAAAAAGCTTAAGAATGTGGAATTAATATGAAATGAGTAAAACATTATCATTTATTCATAGTGCTTTCAACTGTATCTCATTCTCCATTGTTCATCTCTAAAATGTCAATCTAGGTTAAAAATATTTGAGATAAATACAGTGAGTCTGATTCTTAAATTAGCTGCTGTGGTGCAACAAAATACCCAGTGAATCTTACTTTTGCAGGATAACTTTCACTATAGCTTTTAATGAAAAGGATAGGGACAGATGATAGCTTCAGCTTTATTGTATGTGCCTTTTCAGTGGATACTGCACTAGTCTTTGGGGATTTTTGCAAATGGGTTTTTAGTAGATCTGCTGGATGTCTCTTTAATTGGAGGGCTACTAAGTTAATTTTAGTCTAAGACAAACATTATCATTTTTGCTTTCCTTCAATTTCTTTCTGTAATATCTAGTATATAATGATCCCCATATATGCAAACATGTAATACTATGGCCTACCCAGGTCATCCTACCCGGAAAGTGTTAGAGAAGCTTTACTTTGCCTGGGAACATGAGAGAGGAAGGAAAGATATTACAGCAAAAACTGAGTCACTCTTGGCCACTTGGAGTTCAGGTTTTTTTCAGCCATTGTGGCTATTTGTGCATCAAAGATCAACAGTAATTTTGTAAGAGTTTAGGACTGTCCATAACCTTGGAACTCCACTGGCTAGTGCTTTCAGCAGAAGGTTCGGTCATAGCTACCAGCTACTACTTTAAAGAATTTTTCTTGCCAGGCCACATCATGTCTTTTTAAAAGGATTTGGCCTAAACCAGCCAGCTTTCCCTCAGGACTCCGCCTATGCCAAACACAGAATTACTAGAGAATCAGCTCTGTTCACTTTTGATGTGGAAGCACAGAACTGAGCATCACTGCTGTACTGATGATGGTGGAGCTTGTCTCACCTGACACCTGTGTTTTACAGGTTTGTGTAACAAGTGACAAGACTGGACCCTGCACAACGCTACTTCTATTCATCTTAAGAATGGGAGAATAATGAATGAATGTATACAACTCTAATTCCATAAGGAGAGGTATGAATTAAGTCAACCTCCTCTGCATAAAACTGTCAGATCTGTAACTTCAGCTTGTGTAAGTCATGATTAAAAACATGAATGCTGTTCTTGCACCTAGAGATGTCATTTTTGGCTATTGTGTGAATGTATCTACCAACCACAGTTAGTTACCACTTTTCCAAAGCCAATTCTCAGGCTTTTTCTTAGCCTCTACTGTTGGAGTTAGTTTGTAAACACACATACTAAAGATAATCCCCATTTATAAATAAATAACGAAATGGTAAAGTTGCAGAGCAGAGGATAATTAGAAATATTATTACTCTCAAAGACCTGTCTTGAGCATTCAAATGTAAAGTTCAAGTATTTTTAATAGGATTGCATTTTGGGTAAGTTGATAATTAATAGTGGATGACAGAAATTAAGTGAGTGGGCCACATAAGAGCTGGGTTTGGGTGATATTCAAGCCTACTTCCTCAAATCAAGTTATTTCTAACAAACTTTATTTCCTGCCCTTTCAAATATATTTGCCATGTTCTATCATCAAACACATGGAGTATCATAAAGTAATGGATGTGGTTCACTCAGAAAATAAAAAACCTACAGTGTTAATACAAGGTCTGGGCACTCTTGCTGGATTTTACTAGTCATGAAACGCATAGATGAAGTTATCTAAGTAGATACTCCAGGGAATTTCAAGTCTCTGGCTGTGTTACTGAGTGAAGGTGAAATAAGGACAGCGGTGCATTAGCACTTACATGTTCTTACAAAGATTTGTGACCGCTAATATATCATGTCAATTTTGGTGGATTTCTTGTGTGTTATCAAAGGACATTTGCACATTCTCTCCATTTAGCTGTGCTCTCTCATATGTGATTTAATTATTTAGTTGTCTTTCAGAATGTATTTATTTTTCAGTGTACAAAATCACACTTTTAATTAACTATTTTCCATGTATTTCTAACTTTTTTTTAATGCAAACTACATTGAAAATAGGGCTTGTCATGTAAAACAACAAAAAAGCTTTCCATTCTTCCTCTAAAAGACTACTTATTCATATACTGTGTTTATTCAAATACGGATTAAAAAATCAGCAGCTTATGTTACTAGTTTAGCCTATGTTTCAGAAGCATTTTTATCCCTCCATAACTAATGTGTATTCATACCTGCAATGCTAGGAGTTGCAGTGCTGTCAGCTTTTGTTGGGGCTGCCCTCCTTTACCCGTTAAATTACCTCAGGCGAAGCTAGCACTTCTGAGGCAACCTAAATTTCAAGCAAACTTCTGTCAGATAACTTTGGGGTAAAAGTGGTGTGACTGAGCACTGGCAGAAGACATACTGGGCTTGTCATGTTTTGTCCAGGTTTAGAGCAAATGCTGGGAACCCTGATAACTGCAGGCAGTCCTGTCAACATTCTTCTACCCGGAATACAAAGAAATTATTCATTAATTTATTTCTCTTCAGCTTCAGCCACTGGCTGCTGGACAAACTGGCTGACAGTTTGTGTTTTTGCAAACTCTGTACCTGTAGTAGCCAGATGTATTCCCTCTCTTCTTTCCTTCTTTCATCTTCCACTGTTGCTGGTGAGCTAAGCAAGAACAACAAACTATAAGAATCTTTAAAGTTTGTTCTTTTTAGAGGTCTTATTTTACCTGAAAATGCTTACTTTTGAACATGTCATTTCACCTTGGTTTTATGGTAGGATTGATAAAACAGTAAAATCCCTTTGAAGTGAAAATAGCCAAATTAAAGCTTCTTCTGTTTAACCCACTTTTTAGAAAACATTTCAAGAGACAAAATGGCTTAAAAGCAGACATTTTGTCAGGAGCCATGAGCTTCAGAAAAGCTGAACACCAGCTCTCTAGCACATTTCTAATTAAATATGCAATTAAAAAGCTTTCAGTGGCCCCTAAGGCTTCCCAGCCTAGTTAATAGAAAACTTCTCATCTCACTTTAACAAGCAAGATAATTTTTTTTTTAAATTATCCACTGTTAAATAAAATGCCTTCCTACTTTGTTTCCTCACTGTGCTTCAAGGATTTATTGCATGCTGAACCAAGTGGCTCAGGATTTTAGAAGCAAAACAAATAAAGATAATGAACATTAAATATTTTTTTTTTAAGAGTTACACTTATACAGACTATATTTTAGGTAATTTTTTTGGCTGAATTAATATGCAGGTTATGTGAAAGTGTACCAAGTATTAAGTAATTATTTGATTATTTTAAATATTTAAAGATTTGTATTTCAGTATAGGAATTCAGATTTGCTCTTTTCAGAGAATGTAGTGTTACTTCAGTTGGACTATCAACATTGTTCCACTTTACTCTCAATGGTGTAGGTATGGCACAGAGAACAGAAGTTGGATCGTAGTAGCATAAATTATAGGATGTTGTCCTTTTAGTTCTTTGTCCTCTAAAGGATTTTTTTTTCTGGGTGGGGGCAGCTGCAGCCTTGGGATTGAAGTGTGGATGGAAGATACAGTTGAAAATGGCACATGGACACTTATGATGGATGAGGGTAGTCAGAGTACAAGGGAGGAATGGGCACAATCCTGGTTTCAATACAGAGCCTCTAAGTGGGACAATCTACAAGGTAATACTGGAGAGCAAATCCAACAGAAGTGAGCCTGTGGAAAGTGTCCAGGGATATACTGAAAGCACTTTGTGCTGCCAAAGAGGCAGTTAAAACTAATCCATGCTCTAAAAATTCTTATAATTTTTATAATATTGCTGCTTTTGAATTGTGGTGGTTGTAATATTTCTCACACTAGTACTAACAGTAATAATCAAGGCATTTAAGTTTGCTGCCAATTCATACATTTCATGTGCTCATTTCTTCTCTTCACTGTTAATGCTTCTTCTTCACATGTAAATCCTTCTTTGTTCTTAAAAATAGTATATATCACCTCAACCCACCATATGTTCGTGGGATGTGTGGTGGTGAAACAGCATATATATATATATATATATATATATATATATATATATAGTTTCTAATTCTTCACTTCATATGAAAATTACTCTTAGGTCTTGCAATATAAGTTCTGTGCTATAGTCAGTTTCCTGTCACAAAAGATTTTGCGGAAAAGGTTACTAGAATGTTATAGTCTTTTTGTAACATAATAGAATTTTAATTGTTAAAGAAAAAAGACTTACTGACAAATTTGTTTAGCAAAGTCAGTATTTGAAGGTTGAATATTTGCGCTTAAAAAACACAGTCAGTTTTGGAATGTGAATAACTTGCCAAGTGTGTAGACAACCTTCCATAGTGTTTCAAAGCTTAATAGAATAGGTTACACAAGAAATAGATATATTTGTCATTTATATCTCCTCACATCTGTGTTTCTGAAAGCTTCTCTTTAGTGTTTTAGCTTTGCTAGGAGCATTTTTTTTACAAGTGATTCATGTCTTTGTGTGGCTACATAATTTCAGTATCTGAATGTAATGTAGACATATGTGATAAAGTAGTAATTAAATTATTAATACTAAACAGCAGTAACAGAAATAGCTATCTTAAAGATAAGTGCACATTTTCAATCAATGATGACTCTGAAAATGGAACTGCATAAACACATTCAAATAAATCAAACAGAACCAATTTATGATACTCTCAAGGAATGATGACATACCAATTTAAATATCTAATTTCCTACAGTCTTCTGGAAATACAAAAAATGTGCAGCTCATTGTAGCCCTGATCTATGAGGCCTTTAAAAAAATTCTTTGGTTTCTTTGGCTTTGCGCATGTAAAAAAGCTTTCTGTAACTGAATGGACCAGCTGCCTGTGATCAGTCTTTTGCAATGGTTAGAGATGTAGACTCTGTTTGTCCTGTTTTCAATTTATTTGCAATTTAGTTCAGGAGCAAAATATACTGGAAAATCATAAATCAAGTGTTTCCTTC
The DNA here is from genome assembly GCF_023634155.1 of Falco peregrinus. NCBI lineage: Eukaryota > Metazoa > Chordata > Aves > Falconiformes > Falconidae > Falco > Falco peregrinus. Next base: position 68,915,332 of record NC_073724.1, read on the forward strand.
TGTGTTCGCATATGTAAGTGCATGTGTGTGTGTGTATACATATATATATACACACACACACACACACACTTTGTGATGAGGGCAGATTCTGTCTGGCTCAATGAGTATCACATAGTCAGCACATGGATTGCACTTGTTTCCTTTGTTTTCTGATCTTTCTGTTTTTTTTTTCCAGGGAGAATAAATAAGTTGATGTTAAGTGAAAGTTTTCAGTTATGCAACGCTTCAAATTCCTTAACTAAAGAAGTAAACTCTTGGGACTGTATTTCTGTATTGAATATTCATGTTACTGAGTTCAAAATCCATGTTTTAGCAGTATTTTCAAATATTCCCCAAAACATTCTTGTACTCTAATCATTTACTGAAACACTAGTGTTAAGAGATGAACTCAGCTAAAGCAATTTCCTTATAGAGCTGAAATTTTGAGATGCAAAGGAGAAGGTTATGAGGAAGCATTGTTTTACTGTGCATCTTGATCAAGACTTACTGCCTTGGAATTTGTGTTTTGGATTTGGAAAGACACCTAATGGTAAGGTTAATTTTACATAATTAATAGAACTACAGTCTGGGAACCTGTGTCTCAGCAACTCACCCAAGGCCCAATTTATTGCTATTGGAGGAAAATAAATATCTCTAGAGTAAGTTTAATTTGACCCATGTTACTCTAGCAAAAGATAAAGACATATGGGAGATTTCAAATGAGAAACGAATAAAGACACATAAATGAATGGGAAGTAAAAGTAATCTGCTTCAGACAGTGAAAACTATGGAGGAGATATCTGCAGCAACAGCAATAGGACTGTGTTAGACAAAGGTAAAGAATAAAAACAGAAAAAGGAGAAGAAGTTGAAATACAGTCAATATATCTCAAAATGCGACTACTGCACTTACATTTTCTGTAGCTTTAAGGATAGTTGTAATTTACTTTTGAACGTATGGTGGTTTAAAGAAGTGCCAGAGTTGTTGTAGGTATAAAGAGACTGATATCAGCTGAGCGGTAGTTAAGGAAATGGCGTAGATGGACAATACTGCTGAAGTAATCTGTAGGTTACCAGATATACATGAAGAAAAGGCCGTAGCCTCATTGCAATTGAGGCTTGTGCCTCAATATCCAGAACATCCAGGTCAGCACGAGTGCTCAATAACAGGTAGTACTGATGCCAAAGAAATACATCAGCTGCTATGTATTAAATATTATTGACACTATTCATAGTAAATGAATTTGATACCAGGAAAAGTAATTTGATAAAATATGATAAAATAATATCCAGCAAATTCTTTGCTGAATTGAGCTGAGCTACTTGGCAGACAAACCTGGAAGGCCAAAGAATTGTAAGAGTCTGCTCCGAACATAAAAAAGACAGACCCCCTACCTTTCCTCTGTACTAATTATTTATTTAACAGGAGTCAAAGACTAATATTATTTGAAGAGGAGAAATCTAGAGAGAAGTCTAGACAAAGTAATGCTTTCCTGTATCTTTGCAAGCCTACTAGTTTGCCATTACCTCAATGTTTGTCTTGAAGGTTGTTAAGAGTTATAATGAAAAACACTGGACTGATTTAAACAAGCTGCTAGATTCTGAGCCCTGCATACATTAGAGACTTTATTAAATACCTGTATGAATCCCAAACACATATTATATAGAATTACATAATATGAACATAATTTGCACTATACAGACATATTCCTGGTAAACTTAACAGCCCATTCTTTGGAAAAAAAAAGAAGGTCATTTTTCCTGTATAGCTAAGGGACAAAGTAGATTTAGGCCTCTTCATAAAAAAGGTCAAACAGCATAAGCCATTTATCCATCATAATAACTATGGTACTATTATGCATAAAAGCTTCAAATGCCTTTTCTTCCATGACTTAATTTTCAAGGGGATTCACAGAGATTTAGTAGCATGACTCCCATCAGAATATATCACATATCTAAGTGTACACACTCCACCCTGAAAATTGAGATGTTAGGACCCAATTCAGCAAACATATTCAGGCAAGTAACTTAATTTACATTTGCATTCTTATTACATTCAGTGGAAGTACTGAACTCTGCATCTTCAGGAGCAAGCTATTAAATGTAGTACAGGAAAATAAACAGCTTGCAATCCTAATTCTAAACAGAAGAATTTTAAAATACAATTTTATCAATAATTTACTACAGTATTGGAGATTTGTAGTTTCTGAATTGGGCACAGCTTGATTTTCCAGTTATCAGAAAATTAGTTAAGTTTCCAGTGTTGCAAACTGGCTATTTTTTTTCTCCTTGAAGTGTTTCTTACATAAGCAACTGGCAATTATTTGCTGTTAAACATTTCTAATGTTTAACATTAGAATAAATATAATTTATTTATAAATATAAATTATAAAAAAAATAATAAATAAAAATAAAGGACTTTCACATATGCAACAAGGTTATTGAATTGATGATTTGTTCATTTTAATCTGTACACAAAGGAAGACACTATGATGTTTTGTGGGAGTAGAAATCGTGGCAGTTAGAAATGTGCATAAGACATAAATAGAATAAGTATTATACTTCACATCCTCACCTCTTGGGAATTTTTGCCATACTGTGAAGAGTTAGCTTAAGAGAAGTGCAACTGGACATTTCCTTGGAAAGACTCCCCATAGTTTCCATGGACTTTAAATCACAGCCAGGGTGTTGCAGTGGGTTTGAAAACAAATGCTATTACAATTACATATATGGAGAAAAAAACACTAGAATAAATCTTCCTAAAATAATTGAAATAGACCATAGACGTAAAATGAAATATTTGCAGAATATCAATATTCCATTTAATCCGATTTTATCTGACCATGTGTTTGTAATAAGAAACATATATTTGGATACAGACCCCCTCCCAATGTCACCAATAAAACTATTTTCATTTTCTTATGTAGAGGTAGGATGTAACTGTGGAATCTATTACAGTCTGGAGATAAGTGGGAGGATATATGAAATAAAAGTTTTCATCTCTTACCTTGTTCAATCTCAATGTTTTAAAGGACATGATTCTCTTGCAATGTTATCACACAACCATGCACCCAGGTTATGGTAGACATAAGGTATCTTTGGCCATGATACTCTGAGCAACACTCACATGGTGAAAGTATTTGTATGTACGATGAAAGTCTTGTGTTACTCATTTGTCACTCTATTTTGGAAAAAGGATCAGAAATAATACATTTCAGGTTTAGTCATGTTGCATTTTCTGTCATAATGCAATTGGGAACTCAGTGGCAAAGAAACTAAAGTCACCTTTGTGGTAACATGTTCTTCCTGTGTTTATATTCAAAAGTAACGCTGACAGTTCTGGGATTCAAGGTAAGACCAGTAATGCAAAGATAACACTGCTAGCTTTATTCTTCTTGTGTCTGTTTTTTATTATATTTCAAACTGAGGCGAAAAATGTATTTTCTTACTTTAGTCTTTGTAACCTACCAGAACATAAACTTTAGGTCGGTAGTTGCTTTCTGTCCCTTTAGCTAGTCCACTAGTAAGAGAATATTGATTAAATAATAACAACTTTTTCTTCTTTTTTTCTCTGAAGGCATATAAGAGTGTGTTCCCTATCAAAACCAAGGAGGTAGACATTCAGCGCCATCACACCTGAGCTGTAAGGCTCTGTAAGGCTCTGTAAGGCTCTGTGCCAAGCTCAGCCCTGAAACCCTCTGCAATGAATAGGAATACGGAAGAACATGTGGGGAACGGGACTCAGACCAGCTACCTGGATGTGTGAATGGGTAACTTCAGCCAGCCAACAGCAAGCTCCAGGAAGAGAAGCAAGTCTGAACATCTAAGGCTATGGCTTCATTACAGGTTGGTGTTTCTGTCCTAGCCATATACTGCCACCTTGCTTGGACAATGCTAGCTCCTTAGCTGTAAGCAGGGAATGTCATATTGAATGGTATCAGGAGCCAATGTGACTGGAAAAAGTAGATATTAACGTATGTAGTGAAGGTACCATAAGAGGTCTTTTACATTATTCTGAAATTGTAATCATATATATTTTTCTAATTTCATTCTGGCTTGTCTTCAGGAAAAACTCTGGTATGATTTCAGTTTCAATATTTTCACTAAATATGTAAGTAGTTTTTGTAAATCACGTTCCCTAAGCCTGTCTGATGGCACAGTCTGTTAACAGCTGTGTCTGCTTGCAGCTGGGGAGGTAACGTACCGTTATTGTCTCTAGCACGACACATCAGGCTGAGACTGTCTTTTGATTTAGATTGGCTTCAGTAGGGCTCCCTGATTTAAACTTGCCTCTTCCACGTTCCCCAAAATTGTAAAGCATGATTTTTTCTTGGTTCCAAACTGCTTCAGAGCCAGAAATGCAAGAATTTCAAGGACAGCATAATCAAGGAAAAGTGTAATAGTTGTGCTTTGGTCTAAACCTAGCTGCCAACTAAACCCCACAGAGCCACTCACTCACTCCCCTCACAGTGGGATGGGAAATCAAAGGTTGAAAGTGAGAAAACTCATGGGTTGAGACAAAGGCAGTTTAACAGGTAAAGCAAAAGCTGTGTACACAAGCAAAGCAAAACAAAGAATTCATCCACTACTTTGCACCAGCAGGGAGGTGTTCAGCCATCCCCAGAAAAGCAGGACTCGATCATGTGTAACAGTTACTGGGGTAGACAAGTCCCATAACGGTGAATGTGTCTCCTTCTTCCCACAGATTTGTATGCTGAGCATGATGCCATATGGGATAGGAGATCCCTCTGGCCAGCTGGGGTCAACTGCCCCGGCTATGCCCCCTCCCAATTCCTCCTTGCTGGTATGGTGGGGTGAGAAGCAGAAGAGGCCTTGCCTGTGTCAGCACTGCTCAGCCAGAAGGAGAACATCCCTGTGTTATCAACACTTTCCAGCACAAATCCAAAGCACAGGCCCATACTAGCTACCGTGAAGGAAATTGACTCTACCCCAGCCAAAGCCAGCACCAGTTCTTAGCCTTGATGTTGGTGTGCTTAGGTGAGAGGGGAGATTTTCTGATTCTTTTCTTGTGATGTCATAACTGAATTTCCACTCTGATGAGGTCTTTTATGTATTATGCATAAAGTTAAATAATATAAATAAGGCTGCATATTTTTTGCGAAATCTCAGACTGAGCCTGTGGGATCTATGGAAACATCCTTGGTTTTGCATGCTTTTCCTTCTAACAGGATTTCAAATCTCAAGAGACCAACAGCAAGAGTACAACTGCACAAAGCCTGGTCAACAGTCCATTCTCCAAATATAAACATAACTCTTAAGTTTTCTGGTTATCACTACGGATTAGAAAATCTAGATACTTTACTCTCATCTCTATTTTTTTCTCTGTAGTCACAAGTCATGTAAGGTATACTAAAAAAGAGTAATTCCCTAAAGTCACTCTCTCAAATCATAAGTCTTTTACTTAATCCCATTGTTCTTATTATCAAATCACTACCAAGAAAGTGGGAAACTTAAAAGAAATTCACTATAACAATTCATAAAACAGGCTATTTAGATTGCATTAAATCACAATCTTGTTCAGAACCATGGTATTCAGTTTATTTCATTTCAAAAGAACAAAATAAACTGAATATTTTGATTCTAATTAACACATTTATTATAGTTTAGATTAAAATATTATCTAAAATATATTAGAATATTATATATTCTCTAAATTAATGAATGCATTTAATTCCCATTCACATTGCTGTCTATAAGGGGGGAAAAGTCCCTAGACAGTAGTGATAAGAAGAAATACCAGTTTTCTATTTCTGACATTACAATAACTTTTTGTTACATGGGTTTGCTTTAAACAAAATGAAAACTTTTATCTATCCAGGAATGATAAGAGTTAATGCTTTTTAATTGTTTTAGGGATAGACTTTCTCCAGCCTCAGTCATTATTTAATGTCTAATAAGTACAGAGAAAACGTAGTATCTTGTACCTGCCTTGGTTAATTTTAAAAGATAAATTTATCCTTATGTAACCATATTTTGAGTGTTGGTGTTTTAATTCCACTGAATGCTGCATGCCTCTTTTATTGGCACTTTTCTCGTCAAGACTGATACAGAAAGCATCCTGCTATGTAGTCATATGAAACCAAAACATAGGACACTGGAAAGCTGGGGCTCCCACAAATGCACACATTTTGACAAAGTGGCAGAAATTCCCATACTGAGCTCCATTCTTACCTCAGTGAAGAATTTCAGCTTAGTAACATACCTTAAGTTAGAAAGGTTCATTTTTTAAAAGCAGTCATATTAGTATTTCTACAGCTGTTTTTATTTTAAGGACTTTGAAATGGTGCCTGTATTGGTTTTGTCTTTAGTGGAAAACTTCAGAATTATCTATCAGTGCTACACTGTTCTGTCTTAAAAAAACTAATTGATTTGTTAAACTTTTTCTTTTTTCAGAGATATGATCTTAAAAAGACAGAAACTCAATTGCACCTTAAGCTATGAAGCTACTCCTTTGCTAAAATAATGATTCTGATTTGAAATAAAAGGGAAAAATACCATCTCTAAAACCTAGGGTGGATTTCTAGGCTTCAGAATAAACACGGAAAGAGAACAGTTTACTATCATGAGGAAAAAGAAAGTTTGGAAAAAATGAATATAAACAATATAGGTGCAATTTATTTAGAGCTAAAACCAAAACCAGGTAAACTAACAAAAACAAACTTGAAACCATGCTAGTAATGAAGGAGTATTTATACAGACAAATGTATCTAAGGGTAAAACAGACCTATGTAAGTGGTATAAAACCCCAAATGTAGAAGATGAAGAGAAAGGACCAGAGAATGAAGTTGATTGTAAAAGAAGATGAGAAAATCAAAAGTGTGGAGGTAGAAGGAAGGTCACACACAGGCTATGACTAAGAAGACAATTTTCAAGTACACGAGGAAAAAAGGTCAGCAGGGGAAACACCACACCCTATGAAAGATGGCAAATTTATTGTCAAAAGAGGCGGATATCACTTAAAAGAAAATGGATTTGCTTCAGTGTTCAAAAAGGATGATAGAGGATAGCTCTAAGAAATAGACATAAATTTCCCTGGAGAGGAAGGAGAAATACTAAAGGTAATCACATCAGGAGAGCTGAAGTAATTATGACATCTAGCAGTTGATAAGACTGTAAGGCAAGGTGAACTCCATTGAAGAATTCTTTAAAGAATGTAGCAAAAAGCCAAAACAGACTTTATTTTTTTTCCCTGAATCCCTAAGAGTTCTGAAGAAAAGTAGCTATAAGTAGCATGTGCGTAAGTAAGATGAAAACAGTGGACAGAAATACAGTTTTCATTTCTAATTGGTATTTTCAGTAGTAACTCACAAACTATTCATATTCAAAGTCGATTTTGTTTGCATCTCTAAACAGTTAGGCAGTGCTAAGTTAAAGTAGGAGCTAAAAAGTGCTTGTATCTTCTGAGAATTTGATGTAAGACCATTGAGAAAAATATTCTGAAACAGTGATTACTAATTTCCAGTAAAACCCCAACTGATTAACATTAAATCAGTTAGATTCTCATCCTTTATTTCTTTTTGAGCACTGAAATTTTATTATTATCATGAAAAACAGAAATCGAAGGGGTTTACCAGATTTGAAATTTTAGAGCTAAATTATGAATTGCTTGTTCTTCATGAAGTTCAGAGTTAAATATCGTAAAATATCTATAATTTGTACTGGATGCATTTTTCTCCCGTTCATCAAAAGGATATGCAATCATATGAACCAATATAAAATTCACTGAAGTGAGCAGGATTTTGTTAATTAACTTCAGTTTAATCAGATCACATTACATAGCTGTGTATTGAGATGTGTAAGACATGCTACAAAGTTTTTCAAAAGTTTCAGTTTCCAGAGATGGCATTAAGACATAAAAAAATCACAGGAAATACATTTTCAGAGATACTCCATTGGGATTTACAGTTATGCCAGACACAGACTTTTGAGCTACTTGGAATGTGACACCCCCGATATCCATCTTGTGATGTGCTAGCTTTCAACTTCTGACACATAACTTGTACCCTGCAGGTTTCAGAACACCAAACTCACCCAGGTTATTATATATATTTCTACCTGTAGCCTGTAACTTCATGTCAAGTGATGATTTGAGAGAATCAAGAGGTGGAAGTGACACTCTGCCTCCTATCACCCTGCTGCTTAGCTGGCAGTCAGCACAGGCAGACTGCCAACACCCTACCCCCGATACCCTGCCCTTTGACCGACATCAGCAGTGTAGGCAGGATGCTGCCCACATTATCCATGTAAGCTATGCTATCAAATCGCACTGCCACCGGTGAAGCCAAGGTGTGGTATGACTCCTCCTCACCTTCAGAAGCCATTTGTGTGATTGGCTGTTACTGCCAGGTGATCCAGACACATAGCATCCCTGGCCATCAGCTGGAGCCATGGCATCGCTCGTGAACCTCTGTTTGCTGTTGGTGACCGAGTGAGACACTTTATGGGCATGTTGTTGCCCACCTTTCTTGCTGCCACAATAAAGCTTTTACTTTATAATGCTGTCAGACTCCATTACTGCTTAGACTGGTCAGCCTTACATCAACCAATTTTTGAAAATACTGGCAATTAAAGACAAATTGTCATTATTGAGAAAGTATTGAGCATGGACTTTTATGACATGCATGGAAATCAATAGCTGTTCAAATATTAAATTACAGAGTTCCATAAGTCCACTAGTTCATGTATGATTTACAAACAGATTTTTTAATTTGTTGTAGAGTTTTATTTTAAGTATATCAGGAGATGTAATGTCCAGTTCTTTTTATGATCTCTGATTGTGTAGCCCTCTTACTGTTTATCTTAAAAACAATGCCTGTCACCTATTATCTTGCAATAATAGAGACACGATATTCTGATTTTGTAGCAATATGCATTTTTTTTGTGTAAGAACTACTGCTAAAATATTTTCCTTATTTTCGTAGCCATGTCTGAATTGCTGCAGAAAAACTGAAAAAATGCAGTAAGTCTTGATTGATTTTTGGATGTAGGTAGTTACACTGAGAATATATGAGCAGGAACTATATGAAACCATCATGTCTTTAACAAGGGAAAAAATCACAAAATGCAAGTTCTGTGGAACTTGTCTGTATTCTGAATTGTTATGAAGATGCAAGTAGAAAGTAATGGATGGCACTATTATTGGAGGTGATAGGTAATACTGGAAAAAATGAGATCTGGGCAAATTCCAAGTATTCTCATTTATTCAATCAATCTCAGATGACAGTGACATCACAGTGACCCTTGAAATGATAGTGCACACAAGAGAAAAACAGCTTCTATCTAGTAAGAAGTTCTTTCTTTGAAGGATGTGGGCCTTGTACTAATAAAAAACCCCACAATAAACCAAGCTACAAAATCCCCCAAAGAAACAAAACCCCACTTACTCTGGTCTCCTGTGAAATGAGAGCTGGATTAGTACGTTGGTTGCCAAGGCGGCACTGTCTTCTGTGTAGGTATGTATGTCTGTTTCCTGAAACAACCTATAAATAAAAGTATCATGGTGTTTCTCAATGCATGAAGTCTTTAGTTATATTTACTTCAGTTTCTGTAACTCACAAATAATTTGTTGTAAAGACTAATGGGAAGTCTGTCTGCTTTTTCCATGGTACAAGAGCTGATCGCATCCTGGCTTAGACAATGTGATAAACGGATTTTATGCACAAATGCCTCTCTGAAATTTAGGGAGAGTTTTCTCTGAGGCAGACATGTGTATATTAAACTCATTTATCAAACAACACTTTACCTGAAACAGGATGCAAGCAGTCTTTTTAAAATTGTACACACACCAATAAAGTGTAATAAGTAGCAAGAAAGTATACTTCTTTAGTCTGTCTATTGTTTTGGGTTTGGTGGTTGTTTGTTTGTTTGTTAATATCCTGGGTCTAAAACTTGCACTATACAAATGGTGCAAATAATAATGGAATCATCTGTTTTTCAGTTCTGTGGCTTTGGTTTCATTTTGGAGTTTTGTTTTTTTCTCCCCATACTGCAACAAAAATCTAAAGGTTCATAATGGGAAACAATTGGTATGAAACCAGAACTGTTAATTCTTGATTTGTGTGCTCTTATGCTCACATACTGAAAACTTGTATTTAAAAAGTCTGTGCTGACTTTTCAAAAAATGACACCAAGCATATTTACACTTTTGTGAAGTCTAGGTTTTATCAACATCTTTCTATCACATATTTCACCTCCTCTTACTGCTTCCAGATCAGAATACCTGATGCTGTGTTTCAAATGTAATGGAAATGATCACTACCAATCTTTTGTTTTCCTATTTGTTTGTGAAGATGAGCTGTGAATGTACAGATGCAGAAGGAAGTACAGTCTCTTCTAAGTATAAGAAACTTCAATCTTACCAAGATTTCCATGCTTGAATGGAACTTGCAGCATCTTGGCAACTCGGATGAGAGAAAATGATTAAAAATGTTGGAAAACTTGGAAAGTTTTCTTCAGCCTAAAATACTTGAGGATGGTCATTGAAATACAATACATTTGGACTAGATCTTGTTACTTAGTCATCTTCAGTACCCTGCCCGTTGTCCTAACAATGTCAGTCATACATTGGTGGACAAACTAGCTGAGGCAGGAGCATCTAATTCTTTTACTAATTACATAGTTTTGAACCACATTAAAAAGAATATTTGGCATGCATCTCTGGTCAGAAATTGTAAATCAAAATTATTATATCTTTGTAATTATAACCAACACGCATTTTTTCTTTCTTAGTAAAGTTGAATCTGTATATTTGGGGAATGTCCCCTGCATCCAAAGATGCTGAAAAGAAAGGATGCTTCACTGAGTTTTTCACATATTTATTATACAATAGGATGCTCATCAGCAGGAAATCTGAAATTAGCATATTCTCAGCAGAAACAAGGGAGTGCTGAATTTATGGTGACCTAAGGGATTCTATAATTTAAAAAATTAATTTGAAAGCTTGTGCCAATCCCTCTGGGTCAAACAAATAAATACATTGTTGTCTTTTCTTGAGCAATAACATTTATTATCTAACTTTCACACTCCATTTAAAAGCCAGACTGTTACTTTTAACAAGTCTAAAGTTCTGATGCAGGGCAATGTAAAGATTAATAAACACATGCAGCAGCATATTACAGCAAAGCTCCTGGCTACATCCAGGCTGAGTTGAGAAAAAGTGTCTCAAAATCTTTTTGTTCCGATCAACAGCACCAGGATCAGGCCCAGCAGTTGCAATAGAAAAATGTTTACTTTTTTGTATTCTTTTAGAAGTTTTCAGATAGTAGAAGATAGTTCCCATTTATATAAGACTTAGCTCTGGTTTATTTTTACATTTTGACAGCTTTAGCAACCTACAATAGTTTTTGCTGCTACCTGCACTAATGTAAAAGTAAAAAACCACTGCTGTAACTCTGGTGATGTACTTGTAAATAATACATCATTAATAAGCTTTGTACATCAATTTACATTTATAAAAGAGTCCATCACTTCTTTATTTAATGAACCTGTCTACATCGCCCAACAGCAGAAAATGTCATAGACTCAGAAGAGGTAGGCAGTGCTTTTGAAATTTGAGGTTAATGATTTCTAACTTACAGGTAATTTCTGCTTAGCTCTTTATTAACACCTGGCTTAGCAAAGTCAAGCATGCTCCTTGTTCATGGAGCATCGATTTCCTGCTGCAAGTTCTGAAGTATTTACGGCAATATTGATATCACTAAAACCTTTCCTTCAAAGTGTTGAATAGATTCATCTGCCAGATGAATCCCAGATTTTTCTGGGAACCCAGGAGTGGAACAACTGAGGGGATACCTGGGAACCTCTTTCCATCTCCTCTTCTGATGATGGTAAAGGACCAAGAGAGAGCTTCTCCCTTGCCAGTGCCCTGTCCCTGACTCCCTAGAGCAGGGCAAATTCCTTTTCCCACCTGAATATGTGTTTTCAACGTAACACATCAAGGTCCTGCTTAACTTTTTAGGTGGCAACATACATTTAGCTTCAGCCTCTGCTTTGAAGGCTAAGCTGAATCTCTAAATAGCACAAAATTAAACCATATAACCAGACTTGAGTTCTCTGAGCTCATTTGCACCTCCAGTGTCATCAGGGAAGGCAACATAAATGAATTTCAATAGGTGACAGCTGTCAATCACAAGTGCCCTTATTCATGGTGGTTTCAGGCTTCAGAGGAAAATGTTTGTGATCTCCCACTTCTGCTATGGAAGTTCCCAGCCCTACTAAGTCCTTGGCTCCTGCTTCACAAGTTGTCAAGTGGTGAGAAAACACAGGTCCTCTGTATTGCTTTAAATAATTTACTGTTATTGAGTTGCTGAAAATTAGCCGAGCCCATGGATGCAGCGAGTTAAAGCTTTAACTGCTAAAAAAGCTGGTGCCATTAAATAATAGAACAGCCAATAATTATTCAGAAAGCATATATTGTAGCAAATTGGCATACCGTTGTACCCACAAAGCAAAATTACTAACCTGGTTCTCACAAGGGGAAAAAACCTCCCATCAGCAGCAGCAACCTGAAATAAAACTGGCCGCTGCCTCCACCGTCAGCTCAGCCCTGTGAGCTACAGGGGAAGCAGAACTTCCCCCAGAGGTGAACACCTTGCCATGCTACCCTTGCTCTGGGCTCTCTTCCCGTTTATCCTCCGCCATTTGGTAAGCCCCCCTGATGACAGAGCCGATCACGTTGGCTGCAGGGCTCTGCGTGGTGGCCGTGCTGGGGCCGGCTGCCACCGACGGGGCGCTGGGCCCCCGCCGCCATGCTCCCTGCGGGCTCGCAGCGCGCAGCTGCCTGCGCGGGAAGGGCCCAGCAGGGCCGGGCGCACCCTGGCAGCGGGCCGTGTGCAGCCAGCACGGGCGGCGGCGCCCGGAGGCGCTCAGTGACCCCGGCTGGGGTGCGCCACGTTGAGGCAACGCTTGTGATCGCAGAGACTGCCGTTTGCAGTCGTGGGGTCTTGTGCACTTTAATGCCAACTTCAATTTCGTGTCACTGTATCAGCTTTCTTTTTTTGCCGCTGCCTTCTTGCCCTTAACATGAACGTGATAGTGAAGTCGCTGGCCTATTCCCAGAAGATGGGAAAGACATTAAAGATGAAGGATTGAGAGTGGGAGACTCACAACTTAAGTTTTTGAAATATTCTGCAAAATGGATTCTGTGGTAAGACCTTTTATAAGTATCTGATGTGATACTGAGCAAATCAGATGTTTCTCCTTTTGCTGTAATGTGGTGAAGGTGTGTTTTTCAAGTTGAAGTACGTAACATTTATTTTCAGAAATGTTTCATCCTGGTAGGTGTAATCTTAAACCAGTAAGAGCCAGGAGGGCTCTGGAAATGTGCATTCAAGTCCCCTTAAAGAGAAGTTTTTTTAATTCGAATCTCCCATTTCCCAGAAGAATTCATAACTACTAATTTATTCAATAAAAGAAAATGTTACTGTTCTCCCAGCTTTGTGTTCTGTGAGGTTTACCATCTCTGAGAAAACATATTTCTCGCCCTAGGTGACATAGTGTGTAAAATCCTTGATACTAAGTTCTAGTGGTGGCTGAGTAGTGGGCAAGGCCTGTTTGTTGACAAAACACATTAATTTGATGCAGATACACACCCTGAGAAACTTAACCTGTGGAGGTTAGGCACCTCTAGGGTTGGAAGGCAGCCAAGTAAATGGTTTGAGAATCTTAATGTTGGAATGGGATTATCTCCTTGTAGTGTACAAAAACCAGCAAGGGGCAGAAACACTTCACCAGAAGCAAGAGGTACTGAGATCACTTGTCCTTCCAAGAGCCAGGAATTGGTGGCTCAGGTGGACTGCCTTTTTCAGTATTTTATAGAGTGCCGCTACTGTCTGCATAGCAGTTTGCTCCTTTATTTAGAAATTATGAGCCTGGATTTGGGGCTTGATAGGTGTCTTTGAGCTGCCTTGGTGGTTCTGTGCTTCTCAAAGTGTGTAGTTCCCACTACATTAACTGGGACTTGGATATTAAATAACTTTTTCTGTCCACCCCTTAAATTCTTCTAAGGATCTAGCTCTCAGATACAGAAGTGAGCACTATAAAAAAAAAAAAAGCCCAAGGGGAGATGAATAATTCCTTATTCAGTGCAGGTTTGCATAGTACGTAGGGACATACTGCAGGCAGAGTATAAAGGAATATTGAGGCATTGTTGCTTCATTCTCTGAGCAGTGGCCATCATCCTGTGCACAGAATAAAGCCAATGTCCTGTGAGGAAAACAGTATATGATAATGTCATTGTTACTCTTAATAGTTGGCCCAAATAAGTTGCAGTTTAGCCTGAGACTAGAATTAAGCTGAACAAAAATTTTGTGAAGTGTGCACTTGATGATTTGGTTTAGCTTACTCTGGCATAGGATATATATAAATATTTATGCCAAATGATCACTTTATACACTAACAACAGCATGCAGTGAATAAGTAGCCTCATAGTTCACTACAGATGTAAGTTCACTACAGCATCAGATCACATAAGCTACTAGGTGATAAATTATGTGACTGTATGTATGTATCCTCAATTTCTGCCCTTCTTCCTTCTACTTGTCTCAGAAATTTAAAAAAAATTCCAATAGTCAGCTCTTTCGAGCTGCGGGAGTGTGTCTAGTGCATTCACTCATTTTCCAAGCCTTTGGGTATTATTATATAACAAACGAGTAATTGTAAGTGCACAAAGAATGGAAAAAATAAAGTTGGTAAGAGTGTTAAATTTTTGAGTTTGAGCCAGCAGGAGTCTCTCTTGTTCTGTTCTTCACAGAAGCATGTACAATGCTTCAGAAAAAAAGGGCTTCCCAGCTGATAAAGAACAGTAGATTTTAATACGTTTCTTACTGCAGAACTAATTACAACCATTGTAATACTGCTTACATGTATATGTTTTCTTATTCAGCACAAAACTCTGAGCTGCAACATAATTAATGTGGTTTTGTTTCTCCTTTTTAATATAAGTATTTTAGGGAAGTCATCTTGATGCAGGCTACGTTAGTCATAATCATACCTGCTGTTACAAGAAGAGCGTATAGAATAATCGAAGCACTGACAAATCTTTAAGCTTTTTGTTTGATTGAAAGTGCATAATATATGTAAGAGAAGGTGTTAGGATAGTATTCTGTCAACAATAAACTGATATTAGCAAACCTCAAAATAATGTATCTGCGTAGATAATTACTTTGGCTTTTTATAGTTAAGCTGGAAAGGAGTAAAATAATAGAAGGCATGTATAAAGCAAGCGGCTTTTCTCCTCTGAGAAAGAAAACCTAGGGAAACAAAAAGTTATGCTTAGTAATAAAAGTGCAGTATGTACAGTTTTCTACAGGAATCATGCGTAGGTTAAAACATAATGTTGACAAATTTGTGCTAAGATTTTTTAAAGACTTTTTTACACTTATGAGTTTGGACACTTTAAGGGTTATTAACTTCTGAATATTTGCAGATGTGAAAGTGAATTCTTAGGCTCTTACTTACAGGGACAAGTTAGTCTGGGTTTTTCTAATATTTTTTTGTTATTCCCCAACAAGTTCTGTGAGAAACCCAGGCCTTTGGGAGGAAAAAGGGTATAACCAGACAAATACAAACTTAAACAATATTCAGAGAGCATTGCCAAGAATATGCAACATAATGCCAATGAGACTGGATTTCCTGAATGTGTATATCCAGTAGTGATTCTCCAAACAGAATATAACTTCCCAATTAGGTAATGAATAAAGAGAGAGAGAGTCCACACACTTAAGTTTCTGAAGGAGTTATGAATGTAATGGTAGGACATAGCATCACAGCTGCAGCCATGGTACTGCTGCATAGTAAGAGATTGTTGAGGGGCAGAA
Source organism: Falco peregrinus (assembly GCF_023634155.1). Taxonomy (NCBI): domain Eukaryota; kingdom Metazoa; phylum Chordata; class Aves; order Falconiformes; family Falconidae; genus Falco; species Falco peregrinus. The sequence goes on from NC_073724.1 coordinate 68,931,146, forward strand.
ATGGGGCCATTGAGCAGAGAGAAGAAAATAGGCTTGCCTTGGTTTAAAGACCAACTCTCCAGAAGCCTCCAGTCTGTATGCTTCATGCATCTGATACAAAGAGGCCTTTATTTAAAACATTACATTAGGGTTTGAAACATGCAGGTGCCAGACTGCTATATTTTCCTTCTGCAACAACTGAATACCTGAGGTGGCTCATCTGGGTGATCCAAATGCTATGGACACCACATCTCTGTTGTCCCCACCCATCTCTACTGTGTTTGAATTGGTGTCAGCACCCAGCCCCTTCCTCACAGGGCTCCTTTTCCCCAACCTGACACCCCTTCCCCCCATCTTTTCAGGACTGTACAAGAAGTTACAGCCACAAAAATCCTCCAAACTGTGTCAGAGAAGCTAGACAAAAATTCAGAGCAGCGTGATGTGCAAAGGCAGGAAGATTCAGAGTATGTGCACATAGCTGATTAACAAAGTTTGTTGAAATCTTGTTATGCCAGCCTTGATTCCTTGAATATTTAACATTGCAAAACAAAGGGGTCACAACACCCAGGAAATGTCATGTACTTGGGGAAAGAGCAGGTGTTCATGTCAATATTGGAAAGAAGAGGAAAGCCAAGAGCAGCCATCTTCCTAAGTTCCCATTTTCTGAACGTTCACCTCTGCTTTGATTGTCACCCCCAAATTTTCAGGCTTCAGATTATTATTTTTGTTTTTTTTTTTTTTCTGGACGGGGGTGGCAAGGGGATCATTGTACATGATGACATTACAAAATCCACTATTTGTATAAATGCCTAAATGATCCAGAGAAGTACCCCATAGAAAAATTCTCCGCTTAATTCTATTCAACTATTCACATTCTGCATGAGCTGTGAGGACATTAAAGAAGGCCAGAAGTAACTTCCCAGATGCATTTCTTTGCAATGTTTATATACCCTTCCAAAGGACACTCCTTACTTTTCATTAACCTTTCTCTGTGTGAGCATGTCTTATTCAGTAGAGACTAAAGCTACTTATATTTAAATCACCTCTTTTGTAAGAAAGAAGTAAAGAAAAGATACTGAAGAATATCAGGAAGTAGCAGGAGGTATTTTATTGGAAGTAAGGCATAGGACTGACTTTGTTTTGGCTTTTAAAGAATGAAAGAGAAGCTGTATTACAAAACTACTGGACACTCATTCAAACATTTGAGCTTTATTCATACTAGGGACAGCCCCAAGCTTTTAAGTGTCACCCAGTATTGACTTGAAACATGAGCTTCCAGAGCAGCAGTATACCCTGTGTCTGGTATGCATTACAGTCTGATTTAGAGTACATAGTTATAATGTAGATTGTAGGCTTCTGAAGAGAGCTATCACAGTCTCTGATGGACTGTCTTAATAAAGTCACTAAGCATACACTTTAAAGCACCGCATCAATTTAAAAATGAATAAAAGGCAGTATAAACTCAACTTGATCCCAGTGGTAGTAAGCCTTGTAGATCTAGCTTCAGGTACAATTTTGTCTGCCTTCATGCAGTTTGCAGGATGCACAAGTACCAAACTGCCTGTCTTACTTGCCTTTGCCCTTTGGGTAATCACTATCATTTTAGTGAGCTTCTGACGGTACTCCAGGGTATAGGTAATGAAAGCCAATATCAGATGCATACAGTATTAGACCTTATTGCAGTGCTGCCATCACACATCATTACTATCAATTTGACCTTGTCAACACACTGTGCAATATGTTCTTTGCTTTAGGTTTTATTACTGCTGTTCTTACTGTCTGTAGGAGTTACGTGATCTAATTGATCTGAACAGCACACTCACCCATAACTAGAATAAGCGTTCTGTCTTCAGGCATATTATTGTAGTGATTTCTTGCATTTTTCCATAGTTCATATCTGAGCAGACCTGTTATGTGCATTATGTGCTGTAATGTATTTTGCCTTTTAGATAAGATCTTGTGCTCCCTGTCATTTACTCTCCTTTAAGGTGAATAAAGAGCTTATTGGGGATGCATACCTCATCCTCTGAGAGTAGTTGCTGTCAATGCATTTATGCCATCATTTATTCTGAAAATGTTGCATGGAAAATGCTACTCAATAAATATATAGTTTTTGCATACTTATCGTCAGTGTATTAAAATGATATTCAGGTCAGTGAGGAAAACTGAGGAGCTCCTGAGACCAGAAAGACACAATGTTTTCCAGTTTCAATAGCAGTGTATTGAAGAATTAAGTGAATTAAAGAAGGAAGACTTATAGAATTGCAATAAATAGAATATAAAAATGATTTCCGATTGTGAAATTGCAGGGAAGAAATAGACTAGCTGTTACAGGAGTTGGAAAACTTTTCAAGGAGCAGAGGAAGAAGGCATTTTGTTAAGAACAAAAATCAGAGTTTGTTACTCACCTGTATGGTGAAGGGGAGAGTGGAGAAAGATGACAAAGGAGAGAGAGTGAGACAGCTAAAGGGCAGAGTTTTAAGAATGAAACCAATAAATATCAAAGAGGCGTGGAAGGAGTTAGGATAAGGAATAGAGAAAGTTATAATAGCTTTGGTATAAAGAATGAATTCTAGCTCATTTACTTTAACCTTGTAAAAGGTAGGAATTTAATCTAATGTAATCTAGGTTTCCTTGATAGTCTGTGGAGTGAGCTCTTCCAAAGGCTGGTTTATGTCTTCCCTCAGAGATGCTTTGTCCTCTCTCTCTCTTTCTGCAATGACTATGATGAGAGTTTAAACTGACTGTCAAACTTTTACATGCCTTCAGTTAGGAGGGAAGCATTTCCATAACTATATCAAGATGGTTTTATACCTACAGCAGTACGGCCTGGCAGACAGGAGCACCTAGAGCAATGCAACAAAGAATGACACAGAACTAAGGCTAAACAAGCTTAAACCTAGCATGAAACTGGCAAAAAACAATGGAAGAATGATTCCTCTGCATCACTTGTGGGAGAGTTAAATTAAAAAAAAAAAAAAAAAAAAAAAAAAAAAAAAAAAGCCTTCAGTGGATTTATTACAGAATTGTAATAGCTACATGTTAATTTGGTAATCTGTAAACAGCCTTGCACTGCGCAGAGGAAGACATGAGTACATTTATTTGATCTCATTTTGTTTCAGAGAAAATAAATAGATTTTCCCATTAAACATCTTCTTCCTTTTTATATCATGTATTTTACACCCAAATCTTGAGTGAAACAGTTTAGTAGATACAGGTGAATTAACACTTTTCCCCTTGCTTCTAGAGGCAGCAAGTTAGTGGTGGTAGCACATGGAAAGGTCACTGGGAAAGCTTGAACCATAACACAGTTCACCATAGGAGGAAGCATAGATACAAATATTTCTAAAGTCTGAGGTATTTCATGCTTCTAAAATACTTGTTTTTAAATTAAAACAGCATTATTTTCACAGACATTGAAATCACTACCAACTCAATTGTTTCTAGCTTTAAGTTTAAACACCTCATAAATGTAATATTATTTATCAGAGCATTCCATTAATATAAATTTTGTGGATAGAAAATGAAAAATCGTAAAAGGATCAAACCCATAAACATAAGTGAAAAAAAGAAAAGAACAACTTCATACAGGAAAACAATATACACACTTTCAGGAAGCTTCCATATTGACTAGATTCTCAAGTGTATCTATATCTTTAACAGTTACATTAGCCCTATCACTATAATACACACTATATTTTATACTGATTTTTTGGAAAAACACGCAAACAAACTTTTATCATTTTATTGATGAAGATTTTGAATTTACAGGTTTCTTCAGTGCTGCAATGTGATATATTGATTTATAGATTATTACTGGAACAATGCTACTAGAGTGCTACTTACATAATAAGCTGATTTAGATAGAAAAAGCAAAATTAATTCTGTTATAGATGTACTCTGTATGTTCTGAGCTACAGTTAAGTGATGCTTTACTAATGTCATTTCATTGGTAGGGTTGAGAAGCTGCATAAAGGAGCATGCATTTCTGTCTAGCTCAATAAATCATGGGCCTAGTTGAAAAGAAATTATTCTATGATGGTATTTCATTTAATCTTTCAGGACATAGTTACAATTTTTGACTAAATGACTGCTACACATACAAGTCATGACAGGTTAAAGTATTATATAGACAAAGTTAAACAAGACTTAAGACAGCTCCAGTTATTTCAAAATTAAAAGAAACTAAGTGGAATTATGAATTAAAAAATACAAAAAGTCTGTCAAGATGTGATTTTGCCTTGGAAAAGCAGAAGCTAATTAGATAGTGGTAAGCCACAAGTAATAACATTATATTTATTAAAAAAACCCCAACAACAATACACACCATGAAACCAAACAAATAAAATAAAAAAAAAAGCTGCAAAAATAGATTATTTGTGATTATTTGTGTGAATTGCGTATGGTTTTTCTCTTCAATCTGTATCACACCCCTTTTAATCCCTAAGAATAAGATTCCTAAAAATAACATGCTTTTGGAGGAATGGTTATATTTTATTACATTTGTTAATATGGTTTGTACTACATTTCTAAATGTAATAGCTTATATTTATAGGCAAAAATTATTAACATAAAAGAAGGAAAAATCTGTTATTTGTGTCCACATTAGCATGCTTGGTAAGAGCAGTAGTGAGGTTTCAAAGTGAATCTTCTGGCCATCCCTGAGCATTGATTCAGTTTGAAAGTGATATTCATTCACAAGAATTTGATTGGTTTTGGAGATAACCACAGCAGAATCTCTGCTCTCAGATATGCATCAGGTGCACTCAAACTGATGATGCAGATCTAAGTGTTTGAACCAAAGATTTGCCCTTTTGGATGTCTTCAAATCATAAGAATGCTGGGATCATTCATCCTGGGGAACAGACTAAATTTAGTCTGGAGGAAGAAAAAGCCATATTGCATATAAAACATTGTCAACATAGTCACTTTACCGTTGGTATTCTGATCTAAAGAGCATCTCCTATGGTACAAAATAGCTTTCTAATGCAGACATAGTATTTTTCATGCACTGTTTATTATTTACTTCTCACCTAAATAAGACAAAGTAGCCAGAAGCAGAAACAATTAAATGTAATTGGTCATCAGATACCAAAAACGTGTAACAGTGACTGCAAATACTTAATGTGCATAATTTGTGAAGAATTCCAGAGATTAATGTGCTTTACCCATACTATTTAGTGAATAATTTTGAAAAATAATTCTCCAACACATGTGGAGGAACCAGAATAATTTTGCAGCCCTTTATTAAATGAGAAAAAAAAAGAGAATGCTTGATTTACTTGTAATGGATGATTGGAACAAAGCTCAGTTGTTTATATAAACAACTCTACTCATGACCTGTGGGATGGAATTTCATGGTTTTTTCCCTTAAATTACAAGAGAAGGAGCATAGCTGATGTCACCATTTTGCACCTAATTACTGTGGTTGGACAACCAACAGAATGTGGCATCTCTACAGGTACTGAATTGGATTTAGGATTTTTATGTGCAGGTTCAGTATCAAGTTCTGAAAGGAAATTAATGTCAATAGAATTCCAAATATGTTTATTTTATCTTTAGTTTGTACTTCCACTCGTACTTCCACATTCTATTTCAGTCTCCTTCCATCTGCAAATAGCCACCTCCCTTTTATTCAGCACTCACCTTTGCTCAGCCAAGGCTCTTCACTGCAGACATTAATCTCCTTGGCTTTTGACGTTGAAGTGCCACTGATGTTATAATCTGCTTTTTATTTAGGAGGAAGGGGAGGCAAGTCACAATAGCATAGGCAGAGATGATTTATTTTAGCAAGCTAGCAACACTGAAGGTTTTCTGGCAAGAAGAAAACCCCTCAAGGCACAAAGAACTCAGTGTATCTTAACTGTATACCTCCAATTCACATGCTTGTTTGTTCCTCACAATTTACCCTCTGGTATGGACAAAGTTCTAGAAAAAATCTTTGCAAAGAGGAAATACATATAAATAGCACTTTCTAAACTGTATGAATTATGAAAAGATAGATGGCCACAAGCTGAAGGTTTCTACAGTCCCTGTTCAGAGAGATACTGTCTGAAACTCCTTTGCCAGGAAGCCTTTATGCAGTTTGGGTAGCTAAAATGAAGAGGCTTTTGTTTCATTTTGGGAAGCCTGTATGTTCCACAGGAGGCATAGGGACAGCATATCACAACTAATTGTAGCCAAACCAGAGCCCTGTGACATCTAGAAATTAGAAATGTATTGACTAGGGTATAGTTAATACAAACCCGAATATAACCATTCTGAAATAATGTAAACAACAACAAGAGTATGCAAGCATTTTCTAACAGTGTGAAGGCATAGCCAGACACAATCCTTAAGCATTTTACATAATATGAGAATAATGTGACCACCAAGAGGGAAAAGGCAGGTTGCATGCAGGAGGCAACCAAGCAATAAAAAGTTGCAGAGGACAATACAATCACTTGTATTCAAATTCACAGAGCTTCCTACCACGTACACCAGGATAACTGGAAAGACACCCCTCACCCGCAAATAATCATTATGAGGAGGAAATGATATCCCCCTTGAGGGTAGGAGGTGAGTGGCAAATAGCAGAAAAAAGATCAGGCACAAGGGAAGAAAATTGTAGAACAAGACATGACACTGCACTTCTGACTTCAAAGATCTCTAAAGCCTGATCACCTTGATCTCACCAAAGACTGCCATGAACCATAGTCACCAGTGATCTGGTGTTGTATACACCCAGCTAATTTGGAATATAAACTGTTGAATACACTTTGATACACTTTGTTTGTACTGACACTTTGTTGAAGGCGCTTTGACACATTTTGTATCAATATTGATGATTTTTAATGTTTAAGAACTCAGCATTAGCATGAAAAGTGCTGTTAAGGAGTGAATTTAGCAGAAATTTATTTTAAAGTTTAAGGGCAATCTGACTTACCTGTATACTAAGGATTCTCACCACAGCAATCAGTTTTTTTCTATGTGTGTATACATACACATATTTTCAGTTGCAAAGTAATGTAGAATTGTTCTCATTTTAACAATTTATTTATACTCAGATATAAAGAGACAGAGGCATTTTTCATAACAAAAGAGAAAAATTGAATCTGCATTTTAAATCTCTTTTGATTTACAGGTAGGTGCTTACCCGTTATGTCACATCATAACATCTAAAATTTTTGCACTAGCTATTCATTAGCTTGCATTTCCACTCTGTTTCTTCTTGACATGATACAGATTGGTTGTCTCTGGTGAATTGGTTAGAGAGTTTAGCTCTTAAAATTTGCTGGGTCTTTTTACTTCCTTATATCACATCATCAAGCCAGTGCAACTACTGCAGCAAGCACAGTGAGTTCTTGCTGTTTTCTTATGGTTTAAAGGGACATAGATGAAAAATTTCTCCATCTTGGCTCTGAAAAAAATGGAACAAACAAATAAGAGACTTACTCAAATTATTTATGACATATAAATGAAAACACCTTGGGTAATGGTTTTAAAAGAGGGTGGATTTAGATTAGATATAAGGAAGAAATTCTTCACTATGAGGGTGGTGAGGCACTGGAGCAGGTTGCCCAGAGAAGCTCTGGGTGCCCCATCCCCGGAAGTGTTCAAGGTCAGGTTGGATGGAGCTTTGAGCAGCATCTCAAATAGTGGAAGGTGTCCCTGCCCATGGCAGGGGAGTTGGAACTGGCTGCTATTTAAGGACCCTTCCAACACAAACCATTCTATGATTTATATTCTGTTTTCTTTCTGGATTGAATGAGTTTTAATATTACCGGTGAGACAGTGATTCAACAGACATCACTTTAACTCAAAATATTAGGCCTAAGTTATTGATTAATGAGCTGATGTTGGGTCCTTCATTCCTGTTCTTCCACCCACACATTCAGTATTTCTCTAAAGCCTCACTATCTGTTTCTTCCCTCTGTAAAAAATAAAAATAAATCAGCTCCTCTTAAAAAAAGAGGAGACAACTCACCTCTCCAAACCATACACTAGGAAAAAATGACATCCAACATGTATGTCTGAATTACTTCCCTTATGGCATAGAAAAAGAATCTCACACAAGCTGATGTCAATTAATTATATCTAGTAATGAAACATCTAGATCAAGACATACAAAAGTAAATAAATCTTTATTCATTGTCTAGTAATTTTATTCATTTCTGATCTGTAGTCAACTGTTTAGGTGGTAAAATCATGAATAATCCTAAACTTCTTTTCTTGGTCCCTTATTTTTTCCTCCACCTCTCTGTCTCCAGTAACTCAGCAATTCTTGACTTCTGTTAATTACCAGTCCACTTGACCTTGCTTTATTTTTTATTTATTTATTTATTTTTTTACACAGTTCTGAAACACAAAGCCAGAAAGAAAGGAGCTGGTTTAGAGAAATCTCCTATTTTTTTAAAAGAAAACACAATTCTGACTGGGACTAGCTTTCTGCTTAAGACATTTTAGGAAAAAGGCAGCAAAGAAAATAAGCAGTTTACAGATTTGTACCATGCTACCCTATTGCAAACAGGTAGTGGAGAGGTGACAAGGTCCCAGAGTAGATACAAGAATAAGCAATATAAATTTAGCTAGGATAAACTCCTGAAATTCAGCTCATATAAATTCCACCTAAATTCTTGTGCTTAACATTCATATTGCTTGGTGGTAGGATTTCAAGTGTTCTAAATACATGAGTGTATGAAAACTTCTTTCAGACTTGTATCAGATTAACAACTTGAATTTCATTAGTCATTCACTCAGGTTATGCTGTTATCAAACTACATATGTTATCTCACTTATTACATGTGTGTAGTAAAACACAGTAAGTAAAACTTAAATGAATAAAAGTTAGAACAAACAAACAAATAAAAACCCACCTGGATATTAATTAGCCTTTGCTAATAACAGATAAAATAATTCACTGAAGAAAAAATAGAAATATAACAATAATTCAATTTTTTTCCTCCTGAACAGGCTTTTAAAAATCAAACTAGCAATGAAGGTGTTCTCATGTTTTTTTAACAAGTTTTCCTCTTCAAGTTACATATGGAAACACCAGCTTCACATAATATGTATCAGCTACAGCTACAAATGATTTATCAGAAATTTAAAAAAAAAATAATAATAGGCCAAAACATCAAGCATCAAGTGAAATTACTTGAGAAAGAATTCAGCTGTTTTAGATATCCCAAGTCAACCATTTGCTTCTGAGCTACAAATACTACATTCCCTTTTCCTTTTCAGGAAGTAGAATAAAGGCATACCTCTAGAAATAGTTAATTTTTTTCATCCCAAAATAAGTGTCCAGGATGGCCCTTCTGCACCAAATCCTTTTTCTTCTTAGTAGATTAAATAGAGATCCTAAAGCAACTTGAACAGTTCAACATATTTCTCTTAAGCTATCTAGGTTTTAGGTGTCTAAAGTCAGGTGAGAAAAATCATCTCATAAGTGTCTGTAATTGTCAAAGTTCTTGAGCTGCAGCAGAAAACCTAGGGGAGTTTGATTAGCTGATTTACTAAGTATAAAGATGGTGAAAGGCTGTATAGAAAAAAAGTTAAAATGAACATGAATTTGAAATGTAATACTTTGTTTCACTGCCTTGCTCTCTGTCAAACCAAGGGGTTCGTACCATATTGCCCTTTATTCCATAAACTGATGATTTACAGTAAGAAAACTTGAAACAAGGTAGTTTAAGGAACAAAAGCAATACTGTCATCCCTGTAGAAGACTGAAAGTAGTGAAAACTATTTTCTAGAAACTAAACAAATGCATCAGTAACAGGAAGTTAATAAATGTCAGGGACTAGTGGAAAATAACTGCCGGAACAGTATAACATCAGACAGTCTGGGCAGAAAATGCATATCACAGATTCTTTTTAAAGAATTGAGAAATTGGTAGCAGTGCAGTAAAAAAAGATAAATAATGAAAGTCTTGTGAAGTGATACTGTGGAAAAAACAGATGTTATCAAGGCATTGGAAATGTCAGCTGCCTGCTCTCATCTTCTCAGGTGCAATCAAGAACTCTCTAAACAGCTTCACACCCTATATCTTTGATATTATTCTGGCCATCTGGAAGATAATGGTATTTTAGAATGCACTATCAAACTTAACCCAGAAAGAAAGGTCACATCGAAGTTTCTATGTCAAGTGAAAGTAGGATTTATTTCAGTTTTCTTTTAAAATATACATGCCAATTAAAAGTTTGACTAACAACTTGTTTTTTATAGATAATGCACTTTAGTGGCGATTGATGTCTAGCCAGCTGACTAGGATATAGTGCAGATTCAAAATCTTAAACATGCACTCATTGTACATTCTGTAATTTTTTTAAGATTTTTAAATATATAGTGATATGAGAACATTATTATGCATAAAATTTAATTCTGCTTAAATTATATTTGTGACCAAATGTACATTTCATATCCTGTATTTTGATAGGGAGATATAACTTTTATTGGCATATTAATTTAGATTATTTATGTTATGAAGTCTCGGTCACCCTTGAAGCATATGTGATTTCTTAATTTCCTTATTTCAAGCAGAATATTCCACTTCCATATGCACCCCGGAAGGACAAATAATAATAATTACAGGTCCTGCTAATAAGAATCCCAGGTCAGTTTTTCTGCTCCACATCAATATTTAGTTGAAGCAAAGTGTTATACCACTGCTTGGTCTAGAATGTACATTTAGGTGACTGATTGAATATGGATTTAGGTGATTGATTCTGACTCAGAAAGTCTTATTTGGATGCACTTACTTAATTTTCCCCTCTCCCCCCAGTAGTGACAAATATTTTTTTTTCCATTGCATGTTCTGGGAGAATTTAAAAATATTTAGATTTTGTCTGTGGTGAAATTATTGGAAGTTCAATCAATGAAAAGAATGAGTTTAACATAATGCAGATGCTAAAGCTTTTTTCTCTTTCATATTGCTAATAAAATGCTTATTATCTCTACTATTAGGTGAAAAATCTTGTAATCTAATAAAATAGAATAAGAAGCTGGGGTAATGAATGGCATATAGTAGTGATACCAAGCATGCAACTGACTTCATAGGTACTTACTCCCCTGACTCCAAACTTCTAAAAAGCAAACTTTTATAATATATTTATTTTCTGCATTTCATCAAAGTCAACCCCCCCAAAATCATATTTCTTACAAGAAAAATTCTGTTCAAATAGTATACAGCAAGGCTTCACCCAGTATGGAAATTCATCATTCCCTCAAGCTAAGCATGGTAAGAGCAATTCTACTAAGCAGTTTAAAACAAGAGATGGTGAATAATAATGTTAGTCTGTGGGAATCTGAAATGGTCTGTGAAGGGATATTTGGGTATTCTGTCTTGGAGAAAAAAATTACGGTGTATGGATTGTATCGCATTTTTAAAGCTATTGATTTGGCATAAGTGACCACAGATATCTCTTGAATAATTTTAAGGCAGAGCAGGAATAGCGAAGTCACTGCAATAGCTTGATAAAGTGATCTTGAGTTTTTTTAAATAAATCAGAATCTGTACTGCACTTTAACACATTGTTATGCAGACATCACAAAGTGGCATTAGACTGTGGAAAAAAGAAAATTGTATACATGAAGAAACAGACTTACAGATAAAGACTGAAAAAGGCTGAGAAATACAACAACAGAGACTGTGATGTCTGGAGTCAGCATGACTTTTGCTTATTGCAGTTACCTTACGACCAGAGATATTTAGTGCTCCTTATGTATGATTGGAAAAGCAGTATTAGCAATCAGCATCTCTTAGAGAAGAAATCAATCCATATACATATTTAAACACGGATAATGTATTCACAGTATGTGAATTGACTATGAAATTAAAAAAGATTCCTGTACATGTTAATGGATAAGTATAAGGAGCGAGACCTCCAAAAGGAGATAATGCACCTAGTTATCACTGTAGGGGAAAAATCAAAAATGTTGATTTTCAAAATCTCACTCAACTGTCGTTCAATGTTTAAGGTGATGGCGAGTTTCCTAAGTCTCTGTCTAGTCAACAGCTTAAATCTTATCTATGGGAGCTGTAATAGTAAATGATTTAAGATCAAACATAATTTTAATATATAATAATATACAAAACTGAAGGAGGTGCTGATTTTATACCCTGTAGGCTGGTTATAAGGGAATGATCACCTGGTGATCATATAAAGTATGATCACCTGGGACATGGATAATGTGCATTGTTTGTCTTATTAAGTAAGAACTATATTAAATCTTAATTTGTAATTGTGGAGATTTTCTCCTAAATGGAGAGTCTTTCATGGTACCTTTAAGTATGTCCCTTTCTTAAAGTTTATATGTCCTTAAATGTTCTATTTTTCTAATTGGCAAAGTACCAATGTCTTTTTGTGTGTTTTGCTTTCTATCATTATGTAGAAACAACCTCATTATTTATTTTTCTTATCAAATGTTCTTGGGACTCTTAATCCACACATGCAGAAAAAAAGCAAATTGTACAAACACTATCCACATTTCCATTAAAAAAAAAAAAAAAAAAAAAAAAGGAGGTATTTATTTGCTTTAAGGAAGGCTTCAGAACTCCGATCTGTCTTGCACACAAAGTCTTATCTTCAGTCTCGACCTCCTTGAAGAGATTTTGTATTTTGGTTGACTGTCAGATATTAAACTAACATACATTAGCAGCAAGTATTTTCATGTCATTGGAGCATACTGCTGTTGCCACCTGAGGATCTAATTGCACAGCCTTGGGGACTGCATTACGAAATGAGTCATAGAGTCATGTCAGAAATACCTGTCTGATAACTAGCGTTAAACTGTGTTAAACGTTCTCAGCATGGCTGTTGAGAATAATCTCCATGTTGTTCTTATTAGTTGCAGGTATGATTGGGACACACATCCCTTTCAAGGTTTTCACTGGGGTTTTTGACTCTTTTAAACTCTTGAATTGTTCAAGCATTCAAATGTACTAAAAAAGGGGTAAGGAAATTGGAAGGTCTTCCCCATTGTCTGTTTAGAAACCTGTGCCCGTTTCAAAATAGTAGGAATCATAGTATCATTTTGATTGGAAAAGATGTTTGAGATTGTCAAGTCCCACTGTTTGCCCATCACTAAACCATGTCCTTAAGCACCACATGTACATGTTTTTTAAACACCTCCAGGGATGATGACTAACCACTTCCCTGTGCAGTCTATTCCTGACCACCTTTCAGTGAAGAATTTTTTCCTAATACCCAATCTAAACCTCCCCTGCCATAGCTTGATGCATTTCCTCTTGTCCTGTTGCTAGTTATCTGTGAGAAGAGACTGATACCCCTCTGCCTACAACCTCCTTTCAGGTAGTTGTATGGAGTGATAAGATCACCCCTGAGCCTCCTCTTCTCCAGACTAAACAATCCCAGTTCCCTCAGCTGCTCCTGGTAAGACCTGTGCTCCATACCCTTCACCAGCTCCGTTGCCTGTGAACTGGTGTGAGTCTTCTTGCAGCTTACACTTTTTTTCCCTTGACATTGAAAAATAAAATTAACATGAGACAGTGCTCCAGCGCTAGCTGCTGTGCCTTTGTTTGAAGGGTGGGGTCTGTTTACAGTCTGAGGAACAATACCTATATTGGAAAACGTAGAAAAGTCAGAGCATTCTGCTTAAGCATGGGTCTGTGATGGTGTGTATTCTTTAAGTGTCAGGAAGCACAGTTTAGGTTTGTGCCAGCTAGCAGTCTGCCAGCACATAGGTAATTTTCAGGGGTCAGAAGAGGCTGGAGATTGTCTCCATATGTAGTTTGGGTGAGGTCACCTTGGGCTGGGAGAAAGAGCCTTAGGCACAAAATGTGAATCCTAACACTTCTCACAGAATTAAATGTGTTCTGTTTTATTTACATAGATTCTGTTCTCTACAGCTGAGAGAAAAGAAATATTCCCTTCCCAGACTCAACCCAAAAGCCCCACATTTTACTTCATGAACAGACCATACAATCAGTATAGACATGTTTAAAAGACATTATTGTAGTAGCGGGTGCATAACAATTTGTCTGATTGCATGTAGCTTCCATGTGTTTGTACCAGTAAGAAAAAGACTCTTACAATTCTTTCTTAAATAAGACCATCCTTTGATTACATTCCAGATACAACCTTTTTTTTTTTTTTTTTTTCTAAATTTTATTCCCCAAGTAGTCTATTTGTATGTGGTGCACAAACGTTAAGACTTGTAATCTCCCCACTGATATTAAATCCTACTGAGATAAACACAGCAGCCTGCTTTAATCAAGAAAAATTGTAGACTGAAATTTTCAACATAAGTTATAACTCTGTACCTGACTGACAATCCCTGTTAGAGGAGAGAGTTCTTATAAGAAATTCATCCTGTGTGTGAAAGGTCAGAATCAGAGGCTAAGTGTTCTACAGCAAGCCTCTAGGCTTGTTGTTACAAAAGCCCAGAGGAGCAAAACCTTGTTCAAGTCAGGCAATAATGGGAAAAGAGAAACAAAAAAAAAGAAACTCTGGAGGAGAAAATAATATCCATCTCTGTGTTTTCAGAGGAAGAGCAGACAGGAAGAAGAAAATCCCGACAAAGAAAACCTCTGTGGTAGAAGGTTTAAGTGTAAGAGCCTGTATCAAAAAAATGTAAATAACTTCTATAAAAAACCCAACAAAAGCCCAAACTCTATCCTTCAACATGATCATTGGAATATATTATAATTATTTACAAATTAAACTGTAAAAAAAGAGTACTTAAAGAAATTCTAAAATATTAAGGCACCAGAAAAGCACAGTGAAATTATGGGTACAACTTAACCTTGCCCCAAGATGATGTTATGCAATAATCATATGATTATTTTTTATTTGTAGTCTTCAGTGAACCTGAGGACTCACTTTATTTGTGAAAACCTACTTCTCACAACCTCCCTGTCTGCATGGGCAACAGTGACTAAAATAAAGCCTAAAATGAAAATTTGGGCTGCTGTGTAGAGCAGGGAAATTACTATCAGCTGATACTTGTCATACATATTCCATTGCAGATGCAAAAGTATAAAAAAAATTCTCGCTGATGTGAATACACTGTCCATTTTTTTGTTTGGGTTTTTTTTTTGGGGGGGGGGGGGGTTGGGGTTTTTTTTTGTTTACAATCAGTTCCCAGAGTTGTGGCTTCACACTCCCTCTTTTCTCTCATCCTCTCGCTCCCAGCACATAGCATGGCCATTACATTATGGATTAAAAAATAGTATTTAAGGATGATTCTTGCTGCTGCAGTCAATTATCTGAAAGTTGAAGGCTGGTTTATATTACTTGTTTCTATAGGAACTTGAGGTGGTTTTGGAACATGATAGGACACGCCCACAGTTACCTGTGCATGACAGCTGGGAACTTGCATGCTGTAAAAATAATATCCTGATTCATAGTGAAACCGAGAAAAGCCACAGGAATAGCAAGGATGATAACTAAGTTTTTTCCATATAAGCAAAAATTTTTACTACCGCAGTTAGCCTATCTGCCATCATAGCACTTGTCAGAATTAAATTACTGAGAGTATAAACAGTATACAAACAGCTGACAGTCAAACTAGCAAGAACCTGTCCACTGCCTATTACAGGACTTACGGTTTTATATGCATTGAGCCAAGGTCACTTAACTTTGCCTTATGATATTATATGTATTTTGTTACCTTATAAATGCAAAGGGCACTATAATGGCTGCTCTGAGTGCCAGGACTATGTAGGTATTTAGGAGTTAAAATCAGTCTATGAACAATGATGTTTATTTATATCCTAAATATAAGACTAATTTCTATTCACTTATACTGAATGTAGGACATACTTAACAGCTATTAATCTGTACAGTAATTAGCATTAGTCTTGCAAACTGAAGATAATGTAAAAGCTTTTGCTGAAATATAAAAAAAATCCAATGGTTCATCATTAACAGACAACTTCAGTTTCTGATAAATAATACTCCCTATTATTACAGGTTGTGCCTAATTACTGTGAATGAATAAAAATTGATTATCTTGTCCAGATCATATAGCAAAATTTTTGACATAAACATTTTTCCTGTGTGTTCATATTTTCTTTTTTTCCTCTTTTGTCAATACATTTCTGAAATATCCTTCTTTCAACATTGCTAAGAAATTTGAATTTAGTCTAAGTTATGAACACCTGCATGAAAGACAGGAAAAGTAACTGCTACTGTTAAAAAAATAAATTAGAGTCTTGTAAATAAGTTCATAATCTGGAATATGATTTCATATGCCAGAATTTATGAGATGTCCTGGTACTGAAAACATTCTTAATGATTATGTCATTTTCTAATGAAATAGCCTGACTGTCATTCTGCTGCTATTAAAAGGAAAAAGTGTGTGCAAATCACCATAAGTGCTGGAAAACACACTTAAAAGGCAATTAGAATATTTTTATAATTATTTTGAAGGTGTTCTCCAATGGAAACAAACTTCTCCAGCAATTTATATCTAATTCAGTTTCAAGACACTATCTTAATTTTAAGAATTGCAATCTCTGCTATATATGTTCTGCTTATATAAACTGTATATATTTATATATATATAAATGATATATATGCCTACAAACATGATGCTATTTCCTTTAGTAACAGCTTAGCACTCAAGAACTATAGCTTTATATCACTGATCAAGACTAAACAAAATAAAAAATACATAACATTGAGAAATTACCTCTACATATGTGAAATCAAGCATTGTGTACGTGATATATATATTATCACCTAATCTTGAATTATTGGACTTTGGGACAGTTAAGATTAACTCTTTCACCATACAAAGAATATTCATTGCAACAAGTGCTCCTCCTTACAAGTTCCTTTAATCAGACCATATATATGTCGTTACAAGCATGACAGTTGAACACCACGAATAGTTCAGGCTCTGCATGTGGTGGTAGAATTCAAAATAATGAAAGTGTAACCCTGAATAATGATCTAACTAGCCTGCAACATTTAAGAAGGCAGTACAACTAGTAAAGTTAGACAACTAAAGTGGACTGCATAAAATGTCCTCCTTATGTACTCTGCCTTCAAAAATTATGATTTATCCCATGTTGTTTTCCTCAGAAATAAGGCTCAAACCAAAGTGAAGGTATTTGTCTTTCTGTAAGAACAACCAGATCTACTTAAAATTCCTTCTTTACATCATGATCTTTATATTCAAAGAACAAAAAATTGAAAGAATCTACCACAGATCCTCCAAATAAATAATTTTCCTTCTGAAATATCAGTTAATCTTTGAAAGTAAAAACCCCAAAACCTAGGCTTTAACGCCCACAGAAACGTTACAGGTTGCCATTAAAATATAAACTACAACATGATTCAACCTGTAATTTGCTCACTGGATCATACTGCCTTTTTTGCCCTTAGAACACATCACCTAGTTATGAAAGTCATAACCTGTTTTTTTTTATTATTATTTATTTTGATTCCTAAACAAGTAATTACAATAAATACTTGAACTTCCCCTAACCCTCTCATTTCCTATGCAGTGAATGGCTTACACATGGAACTAATTAAAACTGTACCTTCCTTATTCTTCTATTTCTTAAGATGATGTAGATGAGTCAAAATATAGATTTATTTCAAAAAATCATCTTCCCACCACTTCTAAAACCTCTTTGATAGAGTTGGATGTGGTAGTGTAATGTCAGTTGGCAAGAACATGACCTATTTCTAGAATAATGTGTCATATATCAACCCACAAGTGTCTATATTCTTTTTACTGTTTAAGTCCCCTCTATGGTGCGTGTGATACTATATTTGCCATCAGATGAGCATATTCCTGATGTCTTGGCAGCCAATGACCGGGCATCTATTCCAGCCATCCAGCAGTGGCAATGATGAGAGTTTGGAAAATACAGAAAAAAATGTAAAATACTACCTGGCAACTTAAAGCAGCCAATGACACTGAAATAAAAGTATGGCTGAGCTCTTCTTTGACAGAAAATACTGGAAAAGCTTTGTTTTCCCAGTTTATCACTGTCAGCTCTCTTCCCTTCTTTCGCACATAACCTCAGAACTTAACAAGGCCTCCAAAAAGAGTATCCTCGTCAAAATTCAAAAAGCAACCCCCTAACCCCATAGATCATTTAAAGTGTCTTGTCTTTACTTATGTCAGTCTTCTATGCCCCAGCCTGAACTTGGAAGAACTGCTCTTTAAAGGAAGTTTAAAATTCAGTTTTCTTCTGTTTTGGTTAACCTATTCATGCCAGCCTACACTGCCATCGCCGTGTACCTCTCTTTCTAACCATGCGATGCAACAATGTAGCGACCGTGCAGAGCAAGGTAACTAACACCCTGCCTATGGCTACAGAGAGAATTTTCCCAGTCTACCACCCACAAGTTTTTAAGTGACATTTGGACTTTCTTCTACATAAAAAGATGTCAGCGTTGCTGGCATTCTGCAGCATGAACCTTAGGATATGATATCTACTGTCTTGAACAAGAACTGAAAGATTAAAATTAAAAAATGCATTATAGATTACAGTATAAAACATTACAGAGACATAATATAATACATTATAGAGACATTATGGAAGACAGAGGTATGTTCGGCTGTAAAATAAGTGGCTCCATTTCCCAGATCACAGTTATAAGGAGTGCCTCTGGTTTGGCTGTAAAACCAGACATCCTGTACTCATCTCTGGAACAGTTTCAAATGAATGGAACACAAAGCATTTCAGGAGAAAGATAGGAAAAAAAGGGAGTATATATCTTTGAGAGTGTTCATATGTTGCACACATGTATTTTTGCCTGTAATCATATATCAAATAAGCTACAGATACAGAAGATGAGTAAAAGAATTTTAATTTTCTTTATAAGTTTGTCCTTCAAGACAGAGAATATTATCCGTGTTTTTGAAATACTTTCAGAACAGATCACAAAATATAAATGTACATAGACAAGGGTAGGCTGTCAAATTGTTTTTTAGAAGGCAATTCTTAGAAAAAGGCCCTAATGACAAAGACATGCTTTTAAGAGGGAAATGTTAAAGTTTTATTTTTAAAAATGGTAAATTGTTGTTCTTCTTATGAGGAAATATTAACCAGCCCCACTTCAGCAAATGGAGTGAGAAAGACATTCAAGAGAAATCTGTTTTATTCTGTAAATGAATGAACCTAGCTCCCTCCACTGAACTTGATGAATCAGTAAATGTAGTGGTCTGAATTTATATGTCAAAATTGAGTGAGATGGATCATACATTCTGTGATTCTTATGGGGAAATCTTTCTGCAGTTTCCATCAAGACAGGAAAAAAAATACATTGGTGAAATTATGGTAAGACAGTGTTTTCTGGTTTTTTTGACCTACTGTTCTAAATATATATAGTTGTAGCCTTAAATAGCTTTTATATAAAAAATAGGATAAAATATCAATGTCATTTCTTCTTAAAATTAAATGTACTTTATTGCAGAGTGAGGGCTATCATCCCCTTACCTGGTCATTCTAAGTGGAAAAATTTAGGAAATCACTTACAGGGATTTATCTGTTTATTGATATATATTTTAGTTTGTTACTTATACCTAAAACTTAAACATATGCAAAATGTCACAACTGTAAATCACTTTGAAACATTTTGGAACTAGAAAAAATGGGCAATGAATGTTATATCCTGACCTTTTGCAATGATTGGTGCTATAAGCAGCAGCTCTTAAATACAGTTGTACTTTGATGAATATGAAATGCTTTCTAATATTTCTGAAACAATGTGAATATTAATAATTAATTACATAGAGTTAGTTCTATGAAGTTTCACATTGAGAAATTTGTGGTTCAGATTGTTTTTACATGTAAGCTAAATATGCCTTACAGTTGAGATTTTCATGTTTCAGGGTGAATCCACTGTAATTTGTAAGTAATGCCATAATGCAGCTTTCTGAGCAGAGTACAAAAAAGAAGCTTGTAAAAGGGTGCTTTAAAAAAAGATGCAGAATGGGTTCTACCAAATGTAGTGGTCTGCCCATATAGGAGAGGCACTTCATCTTCTATCAAATTACAAACTTTGTTTTATCAAATTTTATAAGACATCAAAATATAATTAATTTTTTTTTTGTTTTATTCCATATTCAGTACTACAATTGTGTGATGGTGCTAAGAAACCACATTTCTAATCAGTACTGACAGGAGATAATGTTGTTTATCATTAAATAATGTATTGCAGTTGTAGAGCCTGGAGAAAGGAGAAGTGAGGTAGATGTACATTTCTTTATGTAAGATGGTGGCATAAAGAGCACAACACTGGAGTTTCTTAATATTACATAAATGGCTGTAGTGTTTAGAGAGGAAAGGCAGTAATGAATTATTAATACAGATCCATTTTACAATAGGTCTAGAAGGCCCATGTGACATCTGCTGAAAATCCAGGTCACTGGGTTGAGCAGCATCTGTGTGAAGCTGAGTATCAGTTCTTGTGCATGATTTGAACTCTTTAGGTCCCCCTTTCACCACTACTCAGTTACCTGAGTAAATTCTCATTGATTTGGCTTCAACTGTGAACAGAAAATGACAATATTCCTTTTGAAAAAAATAAATACATTCATTATAGTTTCACTAGATATTTAAATGTTAGATTTTTGCTTTCAGCTGTGTTGAGTACCCATTTTTCTATAAAAGGATAAGATAGAAAAATTGAAGCAGAATGCAAAAAGCAAAATGTTGAAGTATTATGTTCTGCTTTTTTTTTAGTTTCATAGGTAGAACAAAGTCTGCACTTATCCATAATATAATGAAATCATACTGGTATTCTAGAATAATTGGTGTGTTGGGAGCTGCTGTAAAACCACGTGTATTTGGGGATAAGAAGAACTACCCTTCTTAGAGATAAGGAATATTAATTGGCCTAGCAAGGTTTGAAGAGCAAAAAGGATAACAGCACAGAACTCAGAGGCAATAAATAATCCTTCTATGCAGCTTTCATCATAAAAGCAAATCGGCAAACAGAGATGCTGTTAAACATTATAAATACTGGGAAAAGCAGAATTATAGCTGTCTTAATCCTCAGTGAGGCAGTATCCTCAAAGTAACTCCATTACTGTTACGTTTTTAGGGTGAAGAGACTAAGCCCATGACTTCCCTTTCCATTTTATCATGTGCAAATCTTGAACTTAGTAAGCTATTGAAACATATGTACAATACATGTGTTTCTGTGTGTAATTACCATTGTAATACTCAAGCCAAGCCAGTATATTACAATAAACTTGTCTTTTTAGTTTGTGTTGCTGCTTATACTTGTACAAAAATGGTCAAAAAACTCTTAACAAGTCAGTACTTGTTGGGTACACTTACATATTGTATCATCTTGCTCAGCTATTTGATGACTATACAGGTCACCAATAAGAAAGAATTAGAATTAAACAATTTTGCTTATTTAATTTCTATAGTTTTTCCCATTTAACATGAGTTACAACTAAATTGTACATCTAGTTAATTTGTTGTGATTATCTACTGGAATTGTTCATGAGCCAGACAAAAGTTCCGGTTCTGGAAAACCATGTTATTTGTGAGTAACCAGGAGCCCATGTAAGGAAAGAAACCAGTTTTAAAGCACAGCATTGATAATTTGGATTTTTAGTTTACCAGCAACTATCAGGCAGACTTAGAAAGCCATTCATCCATGTAGAACTCAAAGGCAGAAAAGTGTGCCTGGTATGTAATGAGACATTCTGTACTGTGGAAAAAAATTTGATCTTTTTTGTCAAAACCATACAGTGAAGTCAAGGGAGAGTGGATGCAAGGAAAATATTTCCAAGTCTCAGTGAACTAGTGATAGTACTAACCTTACTAGTATTAGTTTTGTCCCTTGTTTCAGTCAGGCAATTCAGTTGATGCATCTAAGAGAGCAAGGTAGTTAATAGAATACAGATCAACAAAGGTCAGAGGGAAGCTTTGAGAAATGGTACAGTAATACATCTCAGCCACCAGCTGTGGAGGCAAACTATAAATGATACAAGGCAGGAGAAAAAAGCATGTTCCCTTTTTTCAGTGGCACTGTAGTCAAAGACAAAGCAACCTACCTGCTGTGTTTTTCTTCTAATTGGCAAGAGGACCTTACAGCAGCTGTGTAAAAATGCCAGATGCCACACATGTGCTTTTTCTTTTCCCTAATTAATTTTGTTGAGTATCCTCTCTGTTTTGCCATTGACTGTTATCAATAATTCTGAGACCCTTAGAGCAGTCACCTGTGCAATCACATCTATCTCCATTATCATCTTCTCCCCTCTCTTCTCTTCCTGAGTCCACATGTGTCAGTTTTCTTCCATTTATCTACTGCTTTAATTCTAGACCTCTGTTACTGCATTGTATCACATTGCATTGTATAATTCAGTAAAGTCTATAGAAGTTCCCACAACCACAGGAATGGTAGTTTCCTTAAGTGAAATTTATGGCATTCCAGTTAAAAGCAGTTTATTTCAAATGAATGTTTTTGCTAAACATTTTTATCAGGTTCTGTCTGTTACTTACATGTATGATGTCAAGTGCCCTTTCCTTGACTTGTCTTTTTGTGCCATTACGATGACACAATGAAGATCCAAAGCTCAAGGGTGTCTTTTACTTACTGTAATATGAACGTAGGGATTGCACATTCAAATCTGGCATACAATCTCATCTTAATCTGTCCATAGGGTTTACACTAACAACGTTTGCATTAGACAGAGTTCAAAACTGGACAACCTCATTTTACTAGGTGTGTGAGGTTTTTGAATGTACCATCACTACAATGTAGTCATTGTACGAATTATCACAGTTTCAAAATATTCACACAAATTACCTTAATTTATCATTCCATATCTTTCAAGGCTTTGCTTTACAAATTATCTGGCTTTCCATATATATTTAAAGCTTACATTAGGTAGATCTGCAATACCAAAGAATATTGATTATATACTCATTTTGTCGTTTCCTTAAATGTTACGCCACTGATTGTGGGAAAATTAACTGTAAACTAACTCAATAACTACATTTCTTTGTTTCATAATTATATGAAATCTTTTAAAGTTTGTTGTATAATATTAGCAAATACTGAGTTATGTAAATTATTTCTTCTTCAGTTGTTGTAACAATACAGTATAGAAAATTGACTTGAAATCACAGGATAGATCAATAAAAAACCACATTTAATTTATTCTGTGTTTAATGCCATTATTATGAAGTAAATTCGTCCTAGAATAGCCAAAGGAGGGAATGATTTCACATAAAAACGTGATTGTGAATATTCATTAAAGCAATCGCAACTCAGAAATACAGCAGAGGCGTTTAAAATGGCTTACACAGGTAGAAAAAAATGACATCAAAGGAATGGATAATAACTGCCATAGAGAAGAAAAAACTAGAACTGCTCTTTTAAAAGAGCTGTGTGTTGAGCTATCTACTGTATAGTTCCCTTCTTCAATAAAGGGAGGGGAAAATAATGGTTATTAAGCACTTAAAATACTTAATAAACATGTCAGCAGGCATCTGTTAAAGACTTTATGTTGTGTTCAACAAAACTTATTTTTTTAATAAGAAAAATAAGCAGAAATCCTTCTTTTCAAAGAATAAAAAAGGGACAAAAAATCATAAATGGAATTTACTCTTATGATTGCTTGATGTGGCTGAATGTTGAAGTGTTTGTGTAATTCAGTAAATATTTAGCAGGATACTTACATTCAAGCATGAGAGATGTCTGAAAGAATTACTGTAGTTGATATTAAACAAACAGTGAATTAAGGCCTGAATGTTCAAAAATGCAACTTATGATTCTGAACGGAGATAACAAAACTATTTATACTAAATAATGTGCTAAATAATATCTAGTGGCTAAATCTTTGTAAATGTTAACTGAGGTAGTATTGGAAGTAAAACCCAAATTTTTGATTGCTTTTTTTTTCAGAATCCGTAGAATTTTTTCTAAAAAACATATGCCCTGAAGTTAGTTAAATATCATAAGGTTCAATTCAGAATCCCAAACCCCTTGATAAAACAGAAATATGTCAATTTTTACCCAATATTCCAAGTTATTTTGCATTTATGAAAAGTACACATACCTTTACTGCTGTAATATGCCATTGCCAAAGACAACTTCTAATGTTAGAAATTTTGAAGAACTGCAACATGCTGAAGATTTTTTCTCATTAGAGGGTATTTGTGTCTTAAAGAGAAAAGAAACTACAGAAGATTATGCTTATGCCAGATTTACTAGGATGAGTGTTTCCCTTACGAAACTTAATGGCTTTGGTCAAAAATTGTTTATCTCTGACTCATCAGATTGTAATGTGGTACTTGCAGATAAGCATAAGAAAGTACACCCATGACATGCAGAAATGTTTGATATAAAAGTTTTAAAATGCTTTTACTGTAGGTGTTCCAGTACCAGAGTATTTTGCAATTTCAGTCTTTATTTCCCTCCATCCTACCCTAAAACTAATAACAGCTCAGAGATCAGCATTTTAAATGTAATAAAAGACTTGTTTGTTTTATCCTGTTGTTTACTAAAAGAAACTCAAAAGCTTTGTATAAAATACATTAACCAGCGTACTCTAAGGCGTTTAGCTAAAATCTTGTTCTAGAATACCAAATGTATCACATGAAGTGTAAAGGAGCATAACTTACATAGTCGTGAAGAAAACTTGAGGTCTTGCTCTTTTCAACACCAGTTTTATGTAGCTGAAAAGCTTTATATCCAGATTATCTTCTGTCTACAGGATTTTCCAGTAAAAAAAAAAAGTAATAGTTAAACAAAAGTGCTGCAGTGAAGGTAGAGATCAGGGCAATTCCCAAAAAATTATTCTCACCAGATAGGTTAGAGGACACCGTCCTCTTGTATAAAACAGTAGAGCACTAGTGTAATCATAGAGCTGTGAAGGTGATCCCATAAATGAGCCTTTGCTTCACAGTGGCTTCAGTGCGCTTGTGGCTTCTGAGACTGTATTTACACTCAGTAAGCTTTTATAATAAACTTTTTTGCATGGTAGGAGAAGCTTGTCGCTGCTACTGGACTTCTGTTTTTGCATGCTTTGTTGGGACATAGAAGAAGGGCTAGTATTCCTTCATGCATGGTGACACTTATAAAAGTGTGTCTTGTATACATGACTTTTTTTTCATCCAACACTGATTTCATTAGACCTCAGACATGTTTGTTCTTCTCTGAACTACAGGTGGTAGAAAGGAAGTTATTTTTGCTAAAGGCATGTTAATAGATAGAGACATGACCCCTCTGTTTTGGGGGGATGTTTTAGGAGCCATGGATGCAAGCCATTCTCTTCCAGGAACAAAAAAGCCCCAACTTCTCACCTTTTGTTTTACTTTATTAATTTATAGCATAGATACAACTAAAGAAATCAAATAAATGTGGTCTATAATTTTATGCCATGCCTGTCATTTAAATGCTGTTTGAAAAGACCCATGGTAGAAAAGATGGTGAGTCTTCATTGCCACACATTGACGATTCATATTTATACACTACCTCTTAAATTGCTACTTCCTCTACATTCTTAGAGTGGCCAGAGATTTCTTGCTTCTAACAGTGGATGGAGCTGGGGAGGATGGAAACTGGAGCACTCAATGACAGAACACTCTAGATGAGGCAAACGGGTTGAAATTGAAAAGATTTATACAAAACTAGTCTTAGACTATGTAGAAAATCATCATTCCTGCTCCTCACATACTGCCAAGACATACAGAAAAACTTTCAAAGGCCTAATCAACACGGATTCCACCCTGCTTCAAACACTTCTGTCCAAAAAAACCATATTGTCACTGCTGTGAACTAACTCCTTCCCACAGATATGTACTTGCAGAATTAATCCAAGTGATGTGTGCAAATAGCCTGCTTACTTTGTCAGGGTGATCAAAACCAACCTTTAAGAATCCTACTTTTCCATTTTTCCTGAAAGATGAAGGCATGAACATGACATAGAAAAGCGTAATACTTTAATTTCAGAAGTTCAATTCCCTAAGTTAACTTTTCAGTTCTGAAAATATTTTGTTACTAATGTGGTAAATTTAATTAAATCTTTCTAGAATTGATACATTCTTTGAGTTCTGAATAAATATGTAGGACCAAATTGTGGAAGCTTTACACATGCTGAGCAGCAGTTAGCACAAATAACTAGTTATTTTTCTTCTAGTGATGTTATCCTCAAAACCAAATACTCTTCAGTATGATTAAGGTATCAGACTCTGCTGGAAGTAACTCCCAGCTTGTATTCTTACATTCTGTGAGGTTTAATACTTTGCAGCATTCCATAATTTTCCAGTATTAACTGAAATGTTATCTACACAGAAAGGTGAATGACTGAAATTATTTATTTGAACACCTTTTGTACTTACTTCCCTAACGTGTCAGACTCTATATTAGTTTGTCAGGAGAAAACAAAATTCTTCAGAATGTGCTCATTTAAAGAAAAATCATACAGTGCCTAATCCACACCCAAAACCAAGAGAGCTATGTGAGAGTTCTTTAAATTCCGGACTCTAACTGTGGTGATGGAAAGGGTACTTTTTCTAAATGAACTATGGTTTTTAGACAAGAATGATAAATAGTCTTTTTAATAGTATAAATTTGTACATGGGACAGACCTACTTGCTTTTCCTAGTGATTACTTTATCACTCTGAGCATATAATTTCTAAAAACGTTCAAAACTGTTTTCTGTACGTGGCAAAGATAAATTGTTTGTTCATTTGCTTTAAACAGAAGCTTTAATGTTTGGAGTCTATGCAATCAATCTAGTTTCAAGAGAAACACAATCCTGTAAAAAACATCATATAAATGAAAGGGGAGTGTGTTTCTTTTTAAATGCCATGTCTTTCCTTTGTTAGGTATTATGTGTATCTGAGTATCTTTTTCCAATATTTTGCCACTTAATAGCAAAAGTTAAAAATGAAAAATCAGCAATGTGCTTACTGATTTTAGAATAAATATCGCCCTTTTTCAACATGCTGGTTGCAGATTAATCCAGCTGCTACATTGTCTGCACATCTTAAAGAACAGCAAACATGGACAGTGTCTTTACCAAATGCAGTAAACAAACACAGGGTTGTGTTATACACACAACTCCTAATCTCCTCTCCTTCCCTTCATGCCGTGTTCACCCTTCCACTGCCTGTCTGGATCCTAACTTCAATGGCTGTAGTTTGGTGTGTATGTGTGGGGGTATTCAAGCCCTTTGCTGAAAGGAGCATAATGTCAATGCTCCTATACTTGATAACATGCTTTTAAATCTTGCTCTTAGTCTGCAAGTTACATTCAAATTTAGTGTATGATGTGGTGCATTTTATGTCTGTCAGAGCCTTGTTTGTTGTTCTGTCGTGCCTAAAACTAGTTGTTCAGTTCCTGGTCTGCATTTCTTGAACCAGCTGTGGGTGTGTTTATTAGAGCCATTGGATCTCCATTATCAGCCTGGGCCCTGTCTCTGATCATCCTGTGCCTGTGCTCCTTCTTCTATATCCCATGTTCCCGGTTCTCAGGGCTTCCACTATCAGACCAGGACTGTATTTCTCTACACAACATCACTACATCAGTCATAAATACCTCATTATAAAAGGAGTAACTGCTTACTACTACTATTTGTACAAAAACTGTAAGCCTAACATAGAAATAATCAAATGTAAGCTAACTCAAACACAGCCATTAGAAAAGAAAAATATGATTATTATTTTTTTAAGAAAAAATAAATTAGACCAATTGTTGTCACAGCTAAAGCAAATAAAAATAAATATGTAAGCATTCAAGACAGGTTCAGACAAGACAAGTCTGACAAGACTCTGCTTTGAGGACTTGCAAACTCAGTGGCCTGTTCCTAGCAATGGCAATACAGTATTACTGGGCTAAAGGCTACAGTAGCTTTCAATTTACCTCTGCTTAGCAACTAAGGCATCTATAGTGTCCCTCTGTGGGCTTGACATTAGGGAACTTTCCAGCTTCCATTTCCTGCATTACCAAATTTTTATAAATTTTGTAATTTAAAAAGTAATGGAATAGACCTTGTAACTCAGCATTCTATTCTAGGTGCAGTTGTATAGGGTATAGTGAGTTATTCCTGCAAAGCAGAATACAAAGATTCCTGTTTAGCTGCAGGGGATTAAGTCTTCTTACCTGTGTCATCCCATAGCAGCCTCTTTTTCATGTGTTTTCGGTGATGGTAACAGGTTCACATCCCTTCACCAAGAGTAAAAAGAACTACTTCATCTCTGTCCTCTGTGAGATCTTTAAGCAGCCAGCCACTGGATAAATTAAAAGCACATTACTTCCTTCTTACTATTATCTGCTTTGACTAAGAGGGCTAGAACACCTGATTATGTACAGCAATGGCAAATATACATGTAAGAATTATTGCTGCTATGCTGTTTTAATTATATATGGGTACCTGAGCTTTTAATGTATTTATGCATTGACTGCAACGTCTCTGACCTTAAACAGGGATCTGCAAAGTAGCAGTTAAGCAGTTAAGCAAATCTCCTTTTTTACTTTAAAATATTAGAGCCATGCTTGTTTCTGAATACATAATTATTCATATTATTCATTATGAAACAAGATATATAACCTACATTCTCAAAAGAACAAAGGAAACTTTTTTTTAAGAAATATATTCTTGATTCATATAGCTAAACTAGGAAAATTATTAGACACAGTGGTCACACAGTAGGAGGCTGCCTAATGCTTGGCAGCAGTATTAGGTATTGAATATTGCTGTGACTCCATTTTTTCTCATAGCTTTAGATGCTGAGAAGTGCTCTTCCAGTAAACCTCGTATTTCTTCCATGAGAGTAGAAACAGCTTTTTTTTTTCTTTCTTTCTTCTTCTTTTGGTTTTGTTTTGTGTTTTGTCTGTTTTTTGTTTTGGGGTTTGTTTATTTGTTTTTTCAAAGGAAAAGATCCCTGGCGAACAGGTAGTTAATTAGATTCTGGTGTCTTAATCTCAGAAAGTACCCTCTCCTGTCCAAAGTGGGAGGAAAAAAGGAGCTGGATTCAAGTATCCTGAAATAAACATCCCATGACAGTTGAGCTATTCTTGGGTATTCCTCCTTGCTTTCAGCTCTACTCCGGGAGCATACAACTTTACTCTGATAATTTTAAGAAAGGAGAACTTATATGGCAGGTTACATATACTAGTGTAATGACTGCGTATTTATTTCAGTTACTTTTGTAAACTACCTTTAATAACAATGCTTTGAGGCCAACAGTAATGCTTTAGAATTCTATATAATCCATAACATATGCAGCTGATATGCAA
Source organism: Falco peregrinus (assembly GCF_023634155.1). NCBI lineage: Eukaryota > Metazoa > Chordata > Aves > Falconiformes > Falconidae > Falco > Falco peregrinus. Next base: position 68,960,300 of record NC_073724.1, read on the forward strand.
TTATAGGACTTTTGCTCAGAGTGACTACTGGACTTGGCTAGTTGTGATCAAATTATGAAAAATCCATGTAATAGAGGAACTTTTAGATTACCAAGAAAGTTGCAGGAAAATGTTTAGACCCAGAAATAAACCCTTTTGTTTCTGCCTTAATGTCAGAGAAGCTTCACAGTAGAACAATGATGTAGATGAGAAGAAAATGTTAGAAGAAACAGAAATACAGGTCTTGGACTTAGAGATTCATTATGTTTGAGAAGGGAGAAAAACAGTTGTATGAAAGAATACCTATTAGAGCAACATAATGGGGACATTAAAGATTGAGTAGTGCTAAGAGCCAGGCTGCACACATAAATTATAATAACGTTTCATGCAACTTGGAAACAAAGCAGTGGCAAGTGGTTTGAAAATTATGACAAAATTACACCTGTTGTTATTCTCAACTGGTAAAAGGGATTAGTGATTACAAGTTTGTTATAAACATGTTCAATTTCTAGTTACAAAAAAATTCTGAAATACACCTAAACCCACAATATTGCAGGTTTGGGTTTGTAACTATACCTGTTCTGGCAAGCAACAACACAACCAGGATATATATTATGTCTAGAGCTGGGTCGTGCTGGTGTGGTAGTGTACTACCAAGTTTGATGCAATACTAATTATGTTGTAATTTATGATACTTTTTCTTATACCATTTTGCTTGGAACCTATAAGTTTATAAGCTTGTAAACTTAAAGAGATAGGTATGATACTTGTCTCAATGGTTTGGGTTTTTTTTTCAGTAAAAAAAACAACAAAGGACTTAACAGAGGAAAAAACCACATACCTCTGCTTATTTTTTTTTTTTAGTGACTGTATAATAAACTTTAGTTTTATTGAGCTGTTCACTAAGTTATATATTGACTGACTTGCTGTAAAAGTTACATAGAAGTAGGCCCTCAGAGGCAACTGAAGGTAGGTATGTAGTAAATTAATCAGCCAGCACCAGTACGCTGTCTCAGTAGGAAGCACAGAGATATTTTGGGCAGAAGTAAGGCAAGCAAACAACTAGGGCTGGCATCATCTGCAGAAAAGAGGGAGTGCATTGATGGTAATGTGATAAGAGATGAAAATCAATAAGTAGTGGGGAGCTAAGATGGGAAAGGTTTTGAAAATGAGAAGACGTGAACATAGTGAAAGAGTGATTCTTTTCTTAATAGAACTTTAGTTGGGCTGAGAGAACGTAATAACCAAGTCTCATTTTAACCAATATTTTTTCTAAATAGATAACAAAATGCTTTGCAAAAGATGTTGGTAGTGTTACCTTAAAGCCGGAGAACTGAAGCTAACTAAAGCTAGTTCCAGGCTATATCTCTACTGGTAAATAAACAGTCCAGGAACATTTGACTGTTTCTAGGGCCAAACAGCATGCACAGCTTACATCCCAGGCTCTATCCCATACCTCCCACCCCACAGCCAGGATGATTCCCATTAGGTTGGTTGCCTATTATTAGGAACAGTCCGTTGTACATGCTATTCCTTGAACTGTGCCCCAGAGTTGTCTGAGAGCAGGCTACTACTTCAAGACAAACTCATGCCAGTTAATCATAACACTGGATTCATGTCTGAGCATGAGCACATTTTCTGGTGCTTTGTAGATTCCCTGGTATAAGTCAGCTTCCAAGACCAGTAGTGGCATCCTAAAGAAGAATCAGTGTGATGGTCCCTTAAACCCCATCACAGCACTGTATCTTCCATATGCCAGTCACTCTCAGTCATTTGACAGCTAGGTCATTTATGAAATACTGCGTTCAGCTCCTCACTCACCTGCTGTTTTAGGGTGAATCCTTTCTCCTTGTATTTCTGTTGCTTGTTGGTGGCAGCTGCTGTCTTTTCATGGCTTGATTCTGGGAGTGTGTTGAGGAAAATAAGGTGCCGGCCTTGACTGGAATCAGCACAAATACCCCTGAGAGTCCTGTCTCCATTGTCAATGGGCTAGTACCTAACTATCTGCTTCAATGTATCATGGGATAGTTGTTTTGATTCCTAGCAGAATGCAAAAATGCATTATTGCTGATACACATTTAGTTTTGCAAATCAGTTCTGTACATAGCTCTTCTTAACAGTGGTGTGATTGTTGGTAGATACCATTTGCAGACAAAAAAGATAAAAAATATATTCCTAGATTCACTGCAGTTACAGTTTTGCTACTGAGAGCATTAGGACTTCAGTTTGTTTTCCCCTGATAGAATAATTTCTGGAACCAGAGATACTGGCAGTAGAGACCAAGGAGATTATTTTCTCAGTAAAATGTAGAAGCTGTTTTCAACAAAGCTCTCGAAATCTGTATTATTATCTGTATTATTAGTACATCATGTACTGTCTCTACAGCTGTAAGCATAGAACACATGCTAGAAACGATACATTCAGTAAAATGTATGCAGAGACCAAAGAGGCAGAGAATCAGTCTTTATGGTGTAAGGTTTAATGTATCAATATATGAAGTAGGCAATTACCGATGAGAAGCATCACGCTGCTAGCGTAACTCATTTCAAGAAAACTGTGGCTGTTAGAAAAAATTGAGAAGAGATTTGACTTGGAGAGCTGAAGCAGATGGATAATCTGATCCCTTTATAACTGGACTTCTTTAGTGAATAGAGACTGAAATGCCATCTCTTCAAGTGACATTCTAAACACAGATTCTTCTAAAATGAATGTTTTAAGGTTTAATGAAATTACTGTCTTAAGCTAATCAAAAAGCAAATTCTAAATACATTATTAAAACTCAGGACTAGTTGCAAATACCAATTATCAAACCAACTTTTGATGCACATTCATAAAATAGGAGTTGAAGAGATAGTAATGAATTATTTTTCTTTGCAGTAATCTCAAGTCATAAGCTCCTAGCTCTTCAGTCTTCCCGTTTATCCCCTAGGAACTGAATTATTCCTTAGTTAAAAAGGCACAGTACTAATATTATCCTTTAATCATACCACTGATGTGCCAGATCCTGTTACATTATATCCAGTGTGACATCACATGGCAAACAGTATATAGCTTCAGCCAGCAATTTCTTTTATGATGCCTGGCAGTTTATAAATCTAGTAACATTCTGTCCTTGATAATGTAGATGTCATTTCTTTGCAATACAGTCTTTTCAACAAAGTACTCAGTCCCTTAGACATGCACAATTTTCGATAAATCTGCTTTGATGAGGTGATGAAGGCAGAGTTCAGATAATGTTTCTTGTCTGCTGAAGGCTGTAGGTTCCCTTTTAATAAAATTCTGCTGATAAGAATAAAACAGCCTCTTACTCAGGTTGTAGTAATCAGAAATTAGGATGTTTGAAATAGGACCTTAGTTTTGCCTAAAAGAAAATTGCTCCTCAAAACGAGACATGCAGATTAAAGCCTTTATTTCTATGTCCACTTTATGGGTCTATAAAATAAGAATCACCTTGGAAGACAAATCAATTTTAATGAATATTGTGGAAAAATGGTTTTGAAGTAGTTGAAGTAAGATAAGCAAAGGGTTTTTTTCCTTCATCCTTAGGTAATCAGGAAAGGCTATGGACCACATTTAACTGAAAATGGACATCTATGCAAAGGGTCAAGCAAGGCTACCCTTCTGGAATCACTAGTAAGGAGGCAGTTACGCCAGTTTTCTTAATTGCAAGTGAACAGGGATAATGAAAAATACTCTAATTCTGTATTTACTTTCTTGCAAGCATGTCAGGTTTTTTCCTCCCTCCCAGGTGGATCTTTTGCATTGCATACCCTGCCTCTGTACTGAGAGATTTTTGCTGTACTAGTCTCATACATTAATCCACTGAATTAGGCAGTGTCTTCTGCATGAAACCACAGCTGTCTTGAGTTTGGAAGCCAGGCTTTAGAGAACCTTTAGGGCAGGATCTTAAAAACAACTTAAGAAAACAAGTCCTGCTGAAAGTCATTTAAGCATGCTGGGAAATTGCCTCTTTATCAATTATGCCTAACCATTTTAATAACATTTCACACTGCTTGTGATTGCACACAGAAGATGAAAGATGAGCTGGCTGTTGAGAAGAGGTAAATAAACTGGAAGTGTAAATCAGTCAGGTAATTAAAATGCTGACTTACAGCAGCACTCTTTGCTATGATAGAGACTCTTGTGCAATGACACTTAACCTTTGTGAAAAGGTCAGGTTTCTACTTTCTGAAGCACTGAAAGTGTTTTTATTTTGATAATGATTGTGCATGTCAGCCATAATATTCTTGCTTCTTATGCTTTTCTATATTTAATTGGTACAGAAAACACTCAGGGATTTATTCACCTGCTTGAACAGTGTCTAGTGCCATTGGTAGCATATCAAAGGCATTTGAACACAGCTGGGAGATAAAAGACAGGACTTGAGGAAAGCCTATGCTTTCTGGACTAGCAATTGGATGCTATGTAGAATGTGGTGGGCACATCAAGTAGGACTGGACAGCAGAATGATGCTGTCAGATACTTCAGTTAAAAAATAACTCAGAATATGTGTTATTAGTACTGATTCTTCCTTGTCCACTTTTTTTTTAGGCACATCTGAGGAGTTTAACTCATAATTTTTATAACAAAAATTATATCTGTACTTTCTCAAGAAAATGCTATTTGATTGAAATCTGCTTTTTTTTTTTTTTTCCAGATTATACTTCATTCTTATGTTACCTATTCTTACATAAAATAAATACCTATGTTTCTGTTGCCTGGTCCATTGAAAATGAACATTCTGTGCTTCAACACCATCTCAGTAAGTGGCAATTTAGAAAGCTTATTTCATATTGTCTTTGTCTGTAGCTCTGAAGTTTGGGGTCAAGTTTGACTAAAACTCCTTATATAGCAAAAACTCATTGCAACTTTTATGAAACATTTAATTAATTTTTTGCAATAGTTCTACATGCTTAATTTCATGACTGTCCTCTGGCTTTTACATATTTCCTAACTCCTCATATAGCATTTTCTTACCCATAACTTTTATCTCTGGGATGTCAATTTCAGCTTTTGTCTTATGTAAAAGTCAGTCCTGAAGAAATGGCCGATGGTATATTTGTAACTCCATTTAAATTATCACTTCTTGCAAGCTCCTCAAAAATCTATAGGTTTTGGTTGTAAGAATGTTTCCTTTTCTGTGTCCATTACAATTATTATTGATTGCACTATTTAATACCAACACGAGAATCCATTTCCCCCATTCCCATCAGAATGTTTTCTTCTAGTGAGTAGTTTTATTAGCTTTCCTTTCACAATTAATGAAGTCCTTTTCATTTTATTTTGGTTTTTATTCTGATTCTACTTAGATAGTAGGTCACTGGCATGCCTCTCTTTCTGGTGGTTCTTAGTTCACTATTTTGTTGTGGATATCTACATCAGGACAGTACTTCTGGGTGGGCTTTTGTTGACCTCACATTGTCAAACTATGCAGGCTATGGATATTCAAGGAAATATACTTCTCTCTATAGCCATAAAAAAAATCCCTTTTCTAGTTTGAAGTGTTCCTGGATTTTCACTTTGTTAGCTGATATGCCTTCTAATGGAAACTCCACAGTCATTCACACTACTGCGAATCTAATACCCCTCATCAGAAGCAGTATCTGGGAGAGAATGAATGCATAGGTTAACTACTGATTACCTTATTATTACATCAACTCAGGCTATAGTTTGTTCACACAAATATTTTGCTGACTTTCGAGTTAACTTAAGACATTTTTCTTATTATTTCAGATAACCATATGTTCTGACATATAATTTCTAACCATTTCAGAAGTGGGATAAATGGAGCATTTGGAATCGGTAGGTAAGTGCAGGAAAATGCACCAGATACCTTTTCCCTTGAATGTTCTTTATGTCACCTCTGTGCTACTTGCTAGAAGACTTCTTTCTTGAGTGCTTTCTCTATGGTTAGCTTTGTTTGCCTTAGGGGACTTAACCTGTTGTGAGTTACAATTCAGTTGAGGATTTTGGCCAGTAAATCTGAATCACTTCATAAAGAATAAGCACTAGAAAAAAATGCAGTCTATGGTGTTACAGTGGAGTAAGTACAAGAACTAAAAGCTACCTTTGGAAAATTTGGACAATGCATCTATTATGCCATAATTTTCCTTCTGTTGCATGTGCCATAAATTCCATAATCTTTCTCATGCTCTTCATGAACAAGCTGTGTTACTTCATTCTGTGTTTTCTGTCTTCAATTTTCAAGTTGCATTATATAATTTTGACTAAAACTAATGTTGATCTTAATGCTTTAAGCATTGCAGATTTTTGAAAAACACATTTGTATTAACTACAGAGGAGAAAAATACTAACAACTCAAATCATTATGTTTGTTTTCCTTCAAACTGAACTGACTACATGGTAATGCAGGCTAAATGCCTTTCTCTCCCACACAAAGTTTAATTCAGAGCGTGACTTCTTCAGTAAGAATGTAAAAAAGCATAGACCAAGGAAAGTATTAGCAAATTCTGTATCTTAGTTCCACTTGTAAAATATAATAGCAGTATTTAAATTTTTAAAACCTACACATTTTTTCAGCTAAATGTATGCTATATTCAGAAAGCTAAAGAAAAAAGAATATCCATAGATGGAGTGGCAGTTCACCCCATTCACACCATAACCATGAAATAGGAATGGCTTTTTCATCTCTAATACATGCTATTTCTTGTAATTACAGAGGTTTGGAAGTAATTTAATCTATCCCATGAGTTATTCTTGTCATAAATTCTTATTCCACATTGCCTAGTTGCCTAGGTTTTACCATGATATTCAGATGTCTAGTCAGGCGTACCCATTTGTTTCCTGCCTACAGTCCTGCTTGAACGAAATAGTGGAGATGTTCTACTGCATAATTTCTGTGTGATTTATTTTTTGTCCTTAAAAAAAAAAAAAAAAGAATAAAAGCAAGTCACTTGCTGAGAACTCATTCTTTTGTCTTATGATACATCTTTATATTTGGTATTGCTGAACCTGCAGGTTTTTTTGGTTTGGGTGTTTTTTGTTTTTGTTTTCCTGAGGTAGGAAAATAAAGATTGGATTAAACCTCTGTATTTAAGTTCTGAGTTTGGTTAAGAAACTGACTGGTTTGCAGCTGTTGGCTGTTTCCCCAGACTTTTTAAAGGCTCTAAATAAAACACTTATTTTGCCCAGTTTGGCAGTCTGTGTTTGAATCAGTTGCCAAAATGTATGTCACCTGTGAGGGCTATGGACCTGCTCAGCTCCTAATGGTCATTCCAGGGGGGCATGATCAGTCCTGAAACATGTCTGTCTTAGGAACACTCTAACATCTCATGCAGCACAAGACACCCATCTTTAGGCAAGTAATTGAGCTGCTGATCTCTTTGAGGGATTGGATTTTCAACACCAAACTCATGTAGACACTTACCTGACCACAAGATTGCTTCTAACCTATGATGCTACATAAAGAAACATATATTTTTAGGTGTCTCAAACTTTTATTGAATCCTGTTTTCTTACTCCCATGGAGTAGCACTGGAGTTACTAGTTCAACAAAGCAGTTAGACATATATCTAAATCAGTCTTGGCCTACAGGTGAGTTTATTCATATGCCACTTATGTCATTCATGTGCCTAAAGCTAAGCACTTCAAAACTTTGCTGGATGTAATTAGACTGTGCATGTCATTCTGTGGAAACAAATGGAACAATTTGTGTGATGAAACACTGCAAAAATTGTGCAAGGGTAGCCACATTGCTACCTTGACAAAAGTAAAACCCCTGGGACAAACCCTCTGTATCCACAACTTGGCTGAAATGGTCATGTTCCTTTGAAGACCATCCCCCTTTTTTATATCAAAATGATAAACCCCATATTTAAATGTAATTCAGCCACCGCAGATTTCTTCAGCAACAGGCAAAAGTTGCAATCAAAAGCAGATCATTATGCAGATCCAAACAGGCTGTAGGGATTTTCTGTCTTTTCACAGCAGAAGCATAATATTCAGCTCATCAACAGTCCACCGAGGCCAGGTATTTATACTCCTGATGCTTTACATGCCCTTGTTTCATGTCATGAGTCACTTCAGGGTTTAGTAGACTTTCTATGAATTCTGAGGAAAACATATTATATACACTTCTTTCATGTTGCTGAAATTCATATGCTTGGTTTAAGAGAGACTTTAACAACACTTGACTTTTATGTACATTACCAGATTAGAAGTTAATGCCTTATGCAAAGTTGAATGATGAACATAATGTTTTCTTTTTTAAAAAAGGAGTAAAATCATTTTACACAAAACAATACAGACATTCCTAGCATTCTGTGAATATTAAAACATTGCATACACTTGCTCTAGTGAGCTCCTTTGCTGGAGAAAATAAAATGAAGAGCACCTACTACTAAGCAGTTTACCTGTTTACTAGCTTATATGAAACATGTCTGTGAGTTACCATGTCTTCTAGATCTTTCCTTGGTAAGCACACAGTTTAATAAACTTGATGCAGTGGGAAGAGTTCCCAGTTGTTTGGTTTTTTTCTTTCTTTCATTTTTTTTTTCCCCTTCTTCCCCCCCCCCAGTTTTATGGGACATATTTAAGGCAACACATTCAGGGAATGGTGGTTTGTCAGGTGTCTTTGCTTCAGGAATTTAAAGTGATAAGTCAGCAACACATTTGTGTCCCCCCATATTCCCTTTTCTTTTGCTGTTTGGTACACAGATTGCTGCAGACACAGTTGAGCATTAACTTAAATTGCAAACTGTAGACATGTGTGCTAGAATTAAATCCTAATGTTACTAAAGTTGATGAGACTTTTGACATGCACTTCACTGGTACTTTTTTCTGTTATGTGTAAGTAACACAGTATGCCAGGTGTAGCCATAGCCTACTCTTACTAATCTGTTGTGATTAGCATCTGAAGTGGTTGTAGCTTTTTGCTTGAGAGAAGCCCAGACAAGTCCCACTGACTCCTCTCATGTTTCTATTGTTTGAAAATGGGAAGGTGGGTGACCAGCAGAAGGATAGGCAAGGGCCAAGTATGCAGGCTTGCATGCAAAAGGGGCTGAAGAAAAGAAAAATGACAGTAGTTAATGATGAAAAAGGGGGATATTAAACCAAGGAACAACCTGAGCAGACAAGAGGCACTAAAGGATTAAAGGGCAGCTGAAAGGGTGCAGAATGGAAAATGTAGTGTTAATAGCAGTGAAAAGGAAGAGGATGCAGTACCAACATCATAACACATGTTGTGATTAGAACAGTCCATATGCATTCACAGCTGGAAAGAAAAATGGGAGTTCTAGAGCAGGTATAGCACATACAGATTTCTTAGTCTAGGAGCATATTTAACTATTTTCTGAATTAAAGCTTACAAGAAAGAAAGGTGCAATAAAAAAGAGCAAATTCCCTAGCTTCCCTTTGCTGAACACAAAGGAACGATATTACTCCAGCTTCAGAGAGGAGTTAAAATTTAAAATGATAAAGCTGAGGATTTGGAATTATAAACAATATGTTTTCAGAGATATATTAGTGCCAAAAGCCATGCACAGTCATAACCATCATGAGTAACCGCTTGGTAATTTAAATGGAAAAATTACATTAAAATACAAAACTTAATGATTTCTTAATGCAAAAATGTCAAAGAGAAAAATTCAAAAAGAAGAAGCACATGATAATGATTCTATAAATTATCCTAGTTAGCAGTTAGTTTGGGAATGAATGCATATTCTATGTGGTATGTACTGTTGCACCACAGTTTGTTCAATCAAGTTACTTTCTAATTTTCAAATTTTGAAATGTAATATGTAATTATGCTCTACTTAATATCTTCTATTTAGCTGTTGCTTTAACTAAGGCCAGATGGACTGCAATTAGATTTCAAATGGGAACATTTAACACTTTTGAAATTAAACTGATTATTCTAATTCTTCATGAAAGTGTTAAAAATAGAGAGAGGGCAGGAGACTTGCAAAAGTTTTAGCCAAACCACAGTACATTTAAAAAGAAAAAGGAAGTCCTTTCACAGTTGTTCTCAGAAGAGCCAAAATCTTAAAAAAAAAAAAGTTTGCTATTGCGATAGAAGATAAACAAACAGAAGACACGATAAAGACCAGAATATCTTTTTTTTCTTTAATAAAGCACATATGTACTGCTTACTAATTTTTGTAAAATGCAACAAAAGAAACAGAAAATACAGGTACTAGAATGAATCAGGCCCTGCTTGTGCATTGTTTGAGATGCATACACTCTCTGCAGATGAGGTGACCTGGTAATTCTTTTACATGTTTGATTTCCCTGGTAGCACATGTCTGTTAATGAAGCTGGATATAGGAAAAGAACTGGACAGGTGAGAAAGTGAAGCAAAGAAGCAGTTCCCTGCATACCTCTCACATTTGCCATTGTATATACTGTTGAATCTGATCATAATCTACCTTTAGACATTACTTAATCTAGCAATGGCTTTTTTTGCAATCATTTAGTTGTTCTTTTTTTACTCTGTCTTTCCACTTTCTTATAAAACTTTTCATTCATTGTGGTAGATACAGGTGGGTGTTTAAAAGCTAGAAGCCATTGTATCATCTTTTTGAATTTCTGCTGAAGTGAGGTCACATGTATGAAAGGATGAAAGACTCATTTAAAAAAGAAAAAAAAAGAACAACTTTGCAGTAAGGAAGCTCTTGTGAGAAATGGAAATCTTATTTCTCTTTTGCCTGTTTGTTTAATACATATTGTAGTCAAACACCACTGGACAGAAGGTAGAATTTGTCCAAAGTGTTGCAGTTAGTGAAAGTTCATGTCTGTTTTGGATATTAGTAATATTCCTGTATCTTCAGTCTGAAGAAGGCAAAAAAACCCCAAGTATTTAACTTTCTGAATGAGCATGTCAGCTTCTGGCAATAATCTGTATCTACATATCTATATTTAGCCACCTATATGTGAATATAAAAATAACATTACAATTGGCTAGTTATAGGTAGTTCTTTGTCTAATAAAGGGAATTTTATGTTTCATATTTTGAAGCAGCTAAGCACTGCTTAAGTCTGAATTTTGGACTTCATGCTATGATGAATTATATCATGGTGAATTAAATTATATCTGGTTAATTTAGAAGTATAAAATATTTGTGGTTGAGGGTGTAGTGGGAATGAGTTGATGACCCAAACCTCGTCAATGTGTACCAGTGTTTAATGTGGAACTTTCTTTAGCTTCATATATAGCAAAAAGTGTTAAATAACGTAACAGACTAAAATTATTTATAGATAGATTCAATTATTCTAACAGTGTTCTTTTTTGCTTGTTTTTTATGCTTTTTAACAGTGACACACTATTCTTCAGATATGTTTCTTTTATAAGATTTCCTGATAACAAAAGTATTACACTTATTATCTTAAACGGATTTTGTTTTGTTTACTCTTCAAAAAGAAATGTTTCATATTTAATCTACGAGTAAATATCAAATAAGATCTCAAGTAAGGCCTAGGTAAGGCAATCTGATTCTAGGTCTTAATTGCTTTACTACTACTACATAGCAAACAACAATGAATATTGCTACTTATTTTCAGCATTCACTTCATATCATCCCTGTTCCATTACATATCTTGAACTCATTGCCTATATAATTATTTTTTTCATAACCCATATAATCTAAAACCAATGAGGCTGGCTGCATAAGCAAGAATTTGCTAAAACAAGCCCTGGATTTCTCAGCCAGATGTAGTGGTATTTCAGCATGTCTTGAAAAAAAAAACCGAAACAGAATTGTAAATAAAGTCTCAAGGTGACTCAGATAAGAAAGTTATTTGTGAAATGAAAAACAAATAATGGCTGACACTTATAGATGAATTCAGATTTTTAACTCTGCAAAGAAATGCAAATTTTGTTTAAATATTATTTAGCATTAATTCCCTTTTTGTAATTATGCAGCCTCTTTGGTGTGGAATCAGAATAATTTATTAAATGTTAAAAATGCAATACAAGATAATAATTTACAGCTTGTTTGTAAAGTCAACTCAAAGCTGTTATCTTGATATATAATCCTGAGTTTCTGAAATTCTAACCCTCTAGAACTGTTTGCATTCATTCACTTTAAAATGAGCCAATGGAAACCAGCACAAAATTGATTATCTAACTTTAATAAGTTTATGTTTAAGGAAAGATTAATCTTTTCACTCATGTGTCCATAGCTAAGCAGGAAGTTCTTAAGGCACCTGACACTACATTGTATGTGGTCAGAAGAGGAATGTAGGAGCAGGGATCATTCTAGCACTCCAGAAGGGGCATTTACCACCCCTCTTTTTGAAGTTGAGCCACTACACAGTTGCAAAACTCCAGGGGGATGATGCAGACCGTAAAACAGTGACTTGATGTCCCCAGTGCATTTTTTATGAGGGTATCACTGACAAGTGTGAATTATTTATAGGTGGCATGCAAGCAAGTGTCTGCTAAACTTATGGTACCTTCCTGAGAGATGACAAAGACCATCAAAAATACAGGGATGGGTGGAGAGGAAGGCTGAGGAGCTGAATCACTGAATCACAGAATGGCTGAAGTCAGAAAACACCTCTGGAGACTGTTTCAGCCAGCCCCTGCCTAAATCAGAGTATGGTCACCTACAGCAGGTTGCCCAGGACTGTGTTCAGTCAGGTTTTGAATATCTCCACAGATGGAGACACCACAACTTCCCTGGGAAACCTGTTGTAGTGTTCAACCACCCTCAAACAACTGTTCTCTAATGTTCAGACAAAATAACATGTGTTTCAATTTATGCATATTGCTTCTTGGCACCAATGACAAGAGTCTGTTTCTCTTCATTTTCCTGAGTCTCTCTTCTGCAGGCTGAACAGTCCCAGCCCTCTCCATTTCATCTCATATGCAAGATGTTCCATGCCCTTAATACTCTTAGTGGCCTTTCACTGGACTCACTCCACTAAGTCCCTTTTCCTAGATTTTCATCATTGTTAACTTCTCTTGCAAGCCTTATGTACTGAATTTTAACCTAGATCAGTCATAATTTTGCTATTGCAATGGGGTAAGGCCTACCCCTGGCACTACTGCTCAAGTGAATGAGACCCAGAGGACACCTACGCAGCTCTGCCTGTTTGGGTTACTCTGGTACATATGGGAAAGAAAGAAAGAAGCAAAGATAACACAAGTTGTCATGTAACTGTTAAGAACTTTACATTTGCATCACACATTTGGGGGCTGAGCTTATGACTTATGTAAAATATGCTAATTATCGCTATGTATGGGGATACCCTGGATCCATGTGGACATCTGAAATGGACTGGAGAGGCTGGAGCCTTAATTTTTACAAGTGTGTAGTGTGTGAACACTGTAGCATAGAAATCACTAACCAGCGGCTGTCCTGGTACTGCTTAGTAAATAAATTTGAGACCCTGTGACACTGGATGCTGTGGTTCTGTTCTTATGGCTGCAGCACCCAAATTCTCCCATGTCAGATTGATTTCACATTTTACATAGGAACATCATTGAAGAAAAAGTAGGAATGAGATCACTGTATGGCTGTGTCCAGAAACTCAGCAATACTCATTAATTACAATGAATAATATTAATTAATTAGAAATATCTAAATTAAATACCCAAATATATTATGACAAAAAAGTTTTTCAAATTGGATAGAGATAGTAATTTTTTTATTTTCTACAGGTGATGTTTTTGAATAATTTTTCAATACTTGTGACATTCAAATATTTAATTTAATATTCCTCTTTTGTTTAAGAGAAAAAAACTAAAGGGAAATTAAAAAAAATCCCTTCAGCTATTCAAACACCATAATCCAGGTGGTATTGAGCTTAATGTATTACTATTACAAAGTCTCTGGAGGAGTTAAGGGAATAGTTCTTCGCAATAAGTAGAAGAGAAAGTGCATTGTGATGAGGAAACTGTGGAGGGGCAAAGAAGTGTAAGGATGCATACTAATAGAGTTTTGTTTTTACCTTCAATTTATACTGCATAATTGAGGACACCTACTCTTCAAAAAATCATCATTAATATTACTGTCACATAGGCACTGATCGAGTTTCCAAAAGGCAGAAAGAGTGGAAAGTTAAAGATCTTTAAGTGTTTTTTTATTTTTACTTTTTTCTGCGATGGGATTTTAAACTGTTGAGTTTTTTCATACTAGTTGAAGGACTTCTGACCTTCATGAATTAATGAGTTACAGATAAAAAAGAAAAGAAAGTAGTAAAGATCATATTAGCCATAGAGACTATGAAGATTGTACTTTCAGAGGCATTCCCAGTTGAAAATATAGTACTTGGAAGGCCAGTTGCAATAAGAAACTATTATGACTGGCAAAAATAAATGTTCAAGTGATATTCATGCACAGAATAATAAATCATAACAGAAAAATATATGAGCCTTTGTCTATGAATTTGTTATTTTAATACATGAACGTATACTATCTGTTTAAGGTCTTGACAGTTACATACCCCAGGTTTTCTGTTCTAACTTCTTCACCTGGACCGTCTAAAAAATAAAACATCTCCTTTCAGACTGAAAAAATCCAACCCTCTATCTGCAAATTTCTTGTGACTTATATTACACTTCTTAAGACTTGCACCTTAAGCATTACAGGAAGTATTATCATAGAAAATTGAATAAACAGAGCAGGCTCATTTATTGCTCGGTTCTGATCATTTCTGTTTATGTTAAAGGTTGATCTCACAGAAAGATTCTCTTAATTTTCCTTCTGTTTTTTTTTTTAACATCACTGATAATTTTGACATGTCTTCTTTTAATGTTCATGGAACATCTTGGTTGCAGAATAATTCAGTTTCTTGCCAAGGATTTTGCTTCAGCTTTCAATAAATTTCTCAAAGAAAATTACTTCCAATCTTGCTATGTAGAACCATTTATTCTCCAATAAATATGAAAATTAGATTACTTTGTAGATTATAATTGTGATGGTTAGTTTATGTAGGTTTTCCACTTGCTAGAATAGCACATTTCCCTGCATCTAATTACAAGTTTGTTAGTACCATTTAACCTGGATGGTTTGCAGCAACTTTGCAGAATGTGCTTATGGAACTTGGAGCTCAAAGGATGTGAGTAGGTGATTTCATTTTAAGATAAAGGTTTTGCAGGAAGGAATAAGTCTAAGTGCAGACACAGACATAGCATCAAGACCTTTCACTTCAAGCACTTATAAATGACACATAACATTAGCTTAGCTGCCCATAACTAGTGCAGAGAGTGCAGTATTTTGAAGAGTAAGAGATTTTGTGGAAATGAAAAGCACTCTGAAGGTACCCACTCTTTCCAGCTGACTCCAGTGGAAAGTTAATAAGGCTATCCTTCAAACTGATGTCAGAGGCTGTGTCTACATTAGCAATTAGTGCAGCACAGCTTGAGTGGACCTACAGAGTGAAATAGTTGGTGTGGGGACCAAAAGCCCATGCTATTTTCATTTTAGGCATTGTAATGTATGCTAATTTTAGGCTGCTCCCATGGGCTAGGAGTTGTAATACGTTAGGTGCTCTTCTTCCTGTTATGAAATAACAAATTAATAGACTGCATTTTCCTGTATAGCTTCATCTCGGAAGAATCTGGCTTTGCCATTCAAAGACTCAGAAAGTGAGGATAACGGAGAAATTAGCTTTCTACCCTCAATTCAGTTGCTAAAATGAGGGTGGAATAAATCCAAGCCACTATGAAACATTAAGACTGCATGTAAACATAACGTTGTAACTCGTTTAGTTGTGCAGTGGATCTAACTCTGTTCTTGAGATCATGTTGACTATATTTCCTCAACAAAGGTGTTTCACTAGGAGTAATTTTGCTTCATTACGGCATTATAATTGAGTGACTTGGGAAATCACTTTTCCCGTAACACTGCTTTCACCTCATACATCAAATCTGAGCAACCTTCTGCCAGCCATCTTCTATTCTCTGATCTAGTGAAGGGAATCTTACTTAAATGAATAAGCAACCAGAAAAAAAAAAAAAAAAGAAAAAAAAAAAGAAAAAAAAAGAAGAAATTAAGGCAACTAGAGAAGACAAGAAAACCTTTACACTATAAAGATGCAGTTATCCATGCTATTCTTTTTCTTAATGTGTGCCAGCTGAATGAGTAAAATTCAATGACAATTTTCTATTGAATCTATAGGTCATCTGAAAAATAATCTATTATTGGCAATTCCCTGTAATACTCAATGACTTATGACAGTGTAATCTTACATTAAGATACACCACTCAAATAAACTTTTCTGCACACAATTGTTATGAATAAGGTAGGAAATCTAATTAGTTAAGTGGCCTTTGTAAATACTATATATGTCCTGAGGAAAAATGGGATGGAATTCATATGGCACAACACAGGTATTTACAGGGCAGGCATCTTCATCCAAGGTAGTCACCAGGTCACCCCTAGTTATTTTGAAAGATACTTTCAGAGAGTGAGTCTTCTCAACTTAATGTAGATATAAAGGCCTGTTTGCTTCTGTTTTGAAAGTATTTCTCTTTGTTGACAATGAAGGTTTACACTGATGATACCTCAATGGAGATGAATATCAACTACAAATTTAGAAAGTTCTTTGATAATCAAATCCTCATTCTATCCCAGAGTCTGTAAGGAGCCTATGCTAGTCATTTTATAATATTTTCTTCAAAAATTTTTATTATATGTATAGTTACGTTGATCAAGGGTAAATAAACATGCACACAGGTATATATGCCACTGTGTGTGTTTGTTCTGTGTGTGAATTTGATCACTTGAGATAAACCATGAATAACATAGAGGACCTTCCAGAAAACACACAACATACCTGACAAAAGGTTTTATAACATTTGTACACATCCACCTGTACCTTGGGAAGAAAAGCAGATATTAGAAGAACCAGGAAGTAACTGCTTCTGAGAAATACAGAGTAATTGGATTTCTCTAGCATTCAACATTCAGATCCTTTGTGACAAATGGCAGTTTGGAGCCAAAAAGTTTGAACTTTTTTCGTTTAACTTAACAAAGATAAGAAAATATTTTCTCCAAAAGGACAATCATCTGATATGTGATGTGGCCCTGGTGGAAGAATCTTTCTAAACCAATATGTGTAACAATCTAAAATATTTATTGTCCCTGTGTTAAATCCTTTTCAGGAACATAGATTTAAAAGAATCTGATTTTTGTGTGTGTGTTTATGGAAATTTCAGTATGATACGGAAGTCAGATTCTTCAATGAATTAAAGAAGTTACTAGAAAGACCCACATAGCTCCTCTTCATTTTCTATGTTTTTGAGTTATTGAAAGCAATTCACCTAGCTCCCATTAGCATTGACAGACTCCAGAAGGAATAGGAGACATGAGTTTCACTTTTTAAAAACCATATTCCTTGTGGCTGAAGCCTAAATGGGTTAAATTGTGTGACAATTTAAATGACCGCTTCTTAAAAAACCCTCCTGAATGTGTGTGTGAGTGGGTATGGGTATACACACACACATAATATGAATATATAAATGTGCATGTATTCTATATGTATGTATATATTCTATATGTGTGTATACACACATCTTTCACCCAGAAATTTGGTGCCTATTTTGAGATTTTTTTTCTATTTAAAAGCATAGTGAAATATATGGTACAGAAGATGCAGATGGTTAGCATAAAGGTAAACACTGTCACACTGTTACTGCAATAACTATTCTTTGCTGCAAAACATAACTTTGCGTTCTATCTTCTGATTTGCAAATGAAGCGAAGTGAATGAGTGGGCAATGAAGACATCAGAGTAAGTTCTGACCATCTGTGCTGTATGCAAGTATATTCACTGTCATGCTATTAAAATCTCCCCAGATAATTTCCCACAGTTAGCTTTTCTAAATTTTTTCAACATGTTACATTTCATGGTTTTCCCTTTAAGAAAGCATTCTGATAAAGAAATGGTGTAGATAAGTAGATGTTTGGGATTAGAAACAGAAGTGATGCAAAATAAGACAGTTAATACAAAAAAGACACCAGCTTCTAACCAATCTACTCTACTCAACAGTTCCTTCTTCAGCTTCCTAAAACCAGAAGTTATTTACCCCCAAAATAAGAAATACTAAAGACAGCTTTAACAAAAATTTATAAGATATGGTTTAAAAGATATTGCAAGCAAATTAAACCTAAGACATATCACTGGAAAAGCTGATGTCTCCATTTCTATTAAGTTTTTTGTTACCATTTCCTAAACTCTATGAGAGGATGAAAAAAAAGCAGGGAGAGAGATTATGAGTTGGGATGAAAATGATCAATCTGTTACAGTGGAAATAACAGTGTGAGTTTAATTTTCACTGTAAATAACAATCAAATGCTGGCAATTAGGAGACTGAGTTGCAATTACATGATACTTGTTCTATGCAAAGAAAAGAATCCTGAAGCAGACCTTGGTTTCATCAACAGCTTTTTCAGGATAGTCAGGTCCAGAGCAGTGCATACATTTGGTCCAACTCTACTCTCCAACAGATCACTCTTAGCTTTTCTTCTATTAAACTCCTAATATTCAAACTTCATGGCTGGCTGTCTTACAAAATGCCTAGTGTTTCTGCTCCTTCTGTGCTTATCAAGCAGAAGGCTAGCCAGAGAATTGTGGAAGCATGTAATGTCTGGTCACATTGATGAATCTCAGGTTTTAAGATATGTGGGTTCTCTCTTTGCTTTAAAAGAGACATGATAGCCCCTGGGAAAAGAAAAAATATAAAAAATTAGCTTTTTAATCGAAGTTTGCATTTGCTTCTCATCATGTTCCTACAAAGTAATTACACACATGATTAGTTTTTGTATATATATCTCTGTGCTTTTTAAATTATTATTATTATTTATTTTAAAAAATTCACTTCAACAATAGCGTATTAGTGAAAAGGTTCAGAATTTATTAAACTTTATACATTCGCTTGAATACACAACTGCATGTCTGTCAAGGGCATTGATCATCTTCAGTAGTTTGCATTATTCATGATGATCAACACTTCATTAAAAATGATTTAGTAATTACATGCGTATTTGGGTTTCTCTTTCAAAATAAAGGTTGCAAGTATATCAAGCTGAAGTTTTGCACTTAGAGGATATGTGTTTATATGCAACCTGACATAAATATTCTAGGAACATAAGATATTTCTTTCTAAGAGGAAAAATCCAGTCTTTTACAGAAGAGATTTCAAATTCACCTTTTGCTGTAAGATCTCATATACTCTCCACATATAAATGTAAACAGCAGTCAGATTGCAAATCTATTAATTTTATACATCACTGATGCTATTTTAGAAATATTTGAAGGTCGTTAGAACTTGTATTCCTTTGTTGTGGAAACACATGTATTTATTAACACATTTACAGAATGACAGTGTTAAAGATACCCCTTTTGTACAAACAGCATAATTGAAGTCTAGGCTAAGCATGAAACATTGCCAAGTGTTTCTTGCCTTGAAAAATGTGTATCAGATAAAGTAACGGTTAAAAACAAAACAAAACAAAACAAAACAAAACAAAACAAAACAAAACAAAACAAAACAAAACAAAACAAAACAAAACAAAACAAAACAAAAACCCCACCAATTTCATCAGTAGAAGCTGGCTTTGTATCACCTTTAATATTTTAAAGTTCTCAAGTGAGCAAGCCCTGTTTTTCCCAGTGGTCTCCCTTTCCATTTAAGCAGTGATGAACAATCTAGACTAGTGTGCATAATTTTTTCTGGGACTTAATCATGAGAAGACTGAATCTTCCACAGAAGAATAAGGTAGAGTACAATGTGAGTAAATTAAGTGCTAAAACCCAAACAAAGCCTCAAAATAAATAAATAAATAAGTAAATTGCAGAGCACAATAGTAGCTTAATTTGATATACTTCCAAGACATTCAGCGTTTAAATGTGCTGTGGAAAGATCTATGTATACATAAAATAGCTTTTTGACATTATTACCTTTTATATCAGATGTAAGAGATATCACACAAAAGCTAAGCCAAAACTAGGAACAGTTGTGAAGTGCAAGAAGAGCTACTGTAAGTACAACAGCAGCTAAAGAAAGGCTAAGAAAGGTGTGGACCTTCTGTTCAATGGGGCAAGGGACCTACTGACAAAGGACATGGAAAAGATAAAGTAACAGAGTGTCTTCTGTACCTCAGTGTTCTCTGGCAAGGTTTATCTTCAGATCTTCCTGAGCCTTATCAGGAGAGTCTATAGTGGAATGATGCAGTGTATTCATATACCCACTGCTAGGTTACTTGAATTTCCAGAGGAGTCATAATTCCTAAAGTTTTAACATAGCCATGACCAAAAATGTACTAAACCTAAGTCTTGAAAGAATGTTAATCTGTAGAGAGGTGGGGTGGGGATGGGGGTGAGTGGGAACTGCTGCTTTTCTTTAAACCAGATTTCATACATGAACCTTTTCATGCAATCCCTTTAAAGATATCTAAATCTACCTGTCAAAAAAACCTCGATACTCAGTTACATGATCTGGAATAGCAGTTAATTTGTTTTTGATGGTAAGTGATATTTATGTGTGATTTTCTTACAGAATAATCTCTGAGTACTTTACAGCATAGCTAAATTAATACCGACCTGTGGAGGCAGAAAGAGTTTGTTTGATTATGTGCAGTACAGTATGAAATGCCATAAACTGGAATCATTATGAGATTTATCAATGCATTAATTTGTACTTTTCTCGATGCTTTTGTTCCTACTGGCAAAATAAATTAAAAATCTACAGGAAAAAAATCCTGAAATTCCAGTACAGGATTCAGGCAGTTAATAATGAACATTATAGAGAAGTATAATTTCTTTTTCATCTAAAAAGAATGAGTTATATAAAACAGAATTTAGAGTCGGAATTTCACATAGAATGATGAGTTGAGTTCAATACCTTTGGATGTTCCCATGTGGCTGAGTGGTTCTGAATAGCTTGTCTTAGAAATCTTCACCTCAAAATTCAGTTTGTTTTAAAAGTAGGCATGATACAAATCAGTTTTGCTTTGTTTATAGGCTACAAGTTTTGCTTCTTGTTGACTTAAAGAGGTAAACTATTAACAAGGCATTCTGAACAGCATGCACAGAAGCAACTTCTAGTGTTTCAGTGTGTGGACTCTAAGGTATATTTACCATTTAAAGCAGAATATTGTAAATATTTATTGAAATAAATTATCTCCCATCATACATACATGAAGATAATTTGTGCAAAGTTGGAATAACACACATATATGCTGTAATAGCAGGCAGTCTGAGACCAAGATTAAAAATTAAATTTCTGTTGCTGTCTGATGAAAAGATAATGAAAATTAACAAAAAAATAGTCTTAAACTTCAAAGAATGATTTAAAATATGCTGAATTATAGTTCTGGACTTTCTTTTTAAGCTAGCTTTCAATGCTAATCCTTTATAAAGTAATTTTTAGATACTGAGTAATTCTTAGACAAGCTCAGAAAGGGCAGAATACTTTTATGCATACTAATAAAAATACAAAAATATCACTCAAGATTGTTATGTGAAAGCTAGCGTATACAATGAAAAGTTAAAATGTATTATTACTCTTGTAGTGCAAAATGGCTACAATACAAGTTATTAGCATATACTTAGGGAAAACAGTATAACAGTAAGTGAGGAATAACCTTTCTACTGTCATTACATTTGGTACTAAGTGTCCTAAGGACTTTCCAAATATAGATCATATTTAGACTTATTGTTCTTGATGGCCACTAATAAATCTTTCTTCTGTGACTTCTGGTACTGTTTCAATTCCATTATATTTTTGGCTTGTATATACACTATGGCAAATTCAACAATTTAATTATGTCAAGTGTGAAGAAAGGCCTTCACATCCTTTATTATTTAATTTAGACACCAGATAAATTAATTTACCTCTTTCCTAAAGTGATAACAATTCATTTGGCAGCCAGTATTTCATGTGTAGTTAAGACATTTTTCTCCATTAGCTTCTTTGCATTTATTGATGTGGAATTCCATTTTCATTGTGTACTGTGTCATTATAGAAGGTTTCTTGTTTACAGATCTCTGTGACCATATATCTTGAATAATTAAACATTACCAGCAAACTTTCTAGTCTTATTATTCATTGTTTTCTAAAACATTTAGAAATATATTGAGCAGCACAGTTTCCAGATAACCACAATGGTAAATTCCCTCCAGAGTAAAAACTTCCACTTTTTTTGTTTGCAGTCATCATTGCCAAACTTCTGTTATTTTCCTACACTAGAGTTTTATGCCCCTGTCTATTTTTCTAATTTGGATAACGCTTCCACTCCTTACTTAAAGTGGCTGTCTTTTCTCTCCTTTTAAAGTATATTGGCTTTAGAATGGCTTTTGATAGGTAGCGTGCATCTACTCTGAATATCTACTATTTCATCTTTACACTACCTTCATTTTGTGTCTAAGCTAATGTTAATCTTTCAGATATTCCTTTTAACTGTATTCCCCAATTTTATGTACGTAGTAATTTTAAAATGAAAGTTAGAGTTTTTCCTTTTCTTGTTCAAAAGTATTGAATTTCAGTGCATAACCCTCATAGTGTGTATTGAATACCAAGTCCCACTCATTGCATGACTAACTCAAGAGTCACTTCTCCTCTGTGGGTTTGATAAATACAACCCAAATTTTTCTTTTTTAATCTAAAATTTATATTCTCTGCTTCTTGACATTAATGGTGATAGTAACAAAACTGTCATGATAATTCAATAAGAGCTTAAAAAATAGGTCAACAAGCTATAAGGATAGTTTGAACAAGGAAAATAGCTTCAAGAAAAGAAGGGATCTGCTATGTGGAAATGAAGCTGGGCTCCACAAAGCTATGTAAAATGAAATACATCATAGTGTTAATTAATTAATTAATTAATTAAGGGAAATGAGATGTGGTAATCCTTAACAGTAAAGCCGATAGTCTGCAGAAACACACAAGTAAAAACTTGCCTACATAGGGATGGGTCTGCTAGTAGGGATGTTTTTGACTGATTATCTAATGTGGCTAGAGTGACTGTGAGACACTATGAGAGCCCAAATGAGATACGAAGCACAAAAATGTAAGAATACATGGAAACATAACAAGCATATCTTGTTATTTATGGTATTTTACAGTTAAGATTCATTGGTGCTACTGAAATTCAATAGAATAGTAAAGAAGGAATTAATATTCCAGTAATATTTCTATAACTGGGATTATAGTAAAGATTAAAATTTTAATGTACCAATTGTTCTATCTTTACTTTTGTATTATCTGCCAACTGCAACTTCTAATTTTTTTACTTATTTGGGTAGAACTTTCCTAGCTTAATCCCTTCCAAGAGATTTTTAGTTCCAATCCCAAGAAAGTTCAGCCATTTCCATGTGTGATCAGCATGATCCTTCTAAATTAAAACACATTATGTTCTTTTTTACAGTAAAGCTCATTCAGATTGTGTAGGAAGATCTTGAATGACTGAGAAGTATATGTAGAATACATCAACATTTTAATAAAGTGTGGAAGGCTTCAAAGTAATACCTAAAGGTTATGCTTATCTATGTCTTTCTAGTATTCCATAGATTTATGATCCTCATACAAGGACCGGAAAACATTTAAGGCACATTCTGGTTTAAAGATATTTTAAAACCATATCTTAAGAACTATTTTGATTCTTAGAAAATATTTAATACACTGTATAAGGTAAATAAAAACTTTATTGAGTTATGATTTTTTTCCTGTCATCTCAGAAGTAGCTAAGAAAACTATTTAAATGTCATCCTTTCTTAAAGAGAAAACCAGAAAACATTAATTGTGCTACTAATTTAATTAGTTGCATTTTAATTTCAGGACCATGGTAACAACTTCTTATGTTTCATGATTTAACATTCTGTGTGTAAAACAGATTCAGTTAGTGTATGTATCCTGAAAACAACATGTTCTCAAAGAAGCAGAACTCTTTCCCTCTATTTTCCCATACTCCTCCTCCCCTATCCATCTGCATCCTTTCCATTCCGCTCCTTCGGTCTTTACCCTATACATCTCACAGTAGGTTTCAAATAGTTCTTTTAAAATATCCCATAACAACGTTTGCACAGTCCCAAAATTCTCTCTGCTTCATCCCAGAACATCCTGCAAGGCATTCTGGAAATTTAGTTTCTCTGCTGAGTCATCTTGTTAAGTTTTGCAGTGGGGACAATGACCCAGTTGTGCTCCTTTGTTGGTCTTACCAGTAGACAGTTCAGGGTTCTCTGGTTTTGCTGATTGCATTACTTAAATTCCTCCAGAAACTTCCCATGCTGTTTGCATCCTGCTGTACTGCCCTTTCAGCAACTTAGCAGGGAAGTTCAACACTCTGTAAGAACCAGGGTCTCCCGTACAGAGACTTCATCAAGTTATTTTAAGATGAGTCTGTCCATAGTTCCTGGCCTTGGCTGGCTTTCTGTAACAAGCTCTCCCCACTGTGTGATCCTCACTGTTCTCCCTCAGATCAATATCCTGTGACATACTTAGTTTAAAGCTTTCCTCACCTTGTTAGCAAGATTGCCTTTACCTCAATTTGACAAATAGAACCTGTCTTTCACTAGCAGTCCTTATTCTTCAAAGAGGGATCCATGGTCATAAAACCTGAAGTACTACCTGCATCACCAGCTGCACTTGTCGATTTACAGGATGCATCCAGTCCCACCCAGCCATTTCCTCTCCACCTGTGGGAAAGAAGAGAAGACTATCTGTTTTCACCTCAGCTAGCTCCAAAGCTTTCCTTAATGGATCGTGATCCCCCTCTTTGGTGATTAGAGCACTGCACTAATTCTGTAAGTTCAGATCTGAAAATGGAGGCTTTCTCCTGATGCCAGAAGTCGCAAGCTTCCAAGTACTTTCATCTTTGGATCCTCAATCCTCCACTTGTTCAAGCATAGCCTCTTGATATTCTTACTTCCTTGCACTGTGCTGTTCAGGCTTTTGTGTTTGTAGGGTCTCTGTGAAGACATTGTCAACCTCCTGTTGCCTCACAGGCTGCTCATCTCCTCGCCTAGCTCCTTCACCTGGTGATGAAGCCTGGACCACAGGCCAACTCCCATGGATAACGCCACCAATATAAGACCTGGGTGATGGCAGCTATCCTCTGGAGGACTGTCTGTGTCAAGGTCACAGTCTTCTAGGAGGCAGTTTGCTGTTTGAACTGGTAGATTGTAGCAGCTCGAAATGCAGACAGTAAGAAGTAGCTAAGCAACATATCAGAAATTGTCTGGGAGGGGTCTACAGTGAGACAGAAGGATGTCATACTTTGTCTCAACTTTTGTCATTATTGTACTTCACCTCTTTAATTTCCTTTAAACTATCATAAATACAATAAACATGAAATTTCCTTTCTGGAGGTGTGCAGTCAGAACCTGTCTCACTGAATGTTTCACTTTCCATTATAAATAATCAGATTTGCTATATTTTCTGAAGTCTTTTATTTCTAAATGGACAGGTCTGCACAGTAAACAGATGTACTATGTACTTAAAGCTTGCATATATATATTGAAAGAAACTATCAAACCAAATATTTTAAAAATATTCAGTTCCATCTTGGCTGCAAATCACCAACTCACTTTAATGGTGTTGTGGTTTAACCCCGGGCGGCAACTAAGCCTGACACAACCACTCACTCATTCCCCCTCACCCAGAGGGATGGGGAGGAGAATTGGAAAGGAATGTTGAACTCAGGGTTGAGATAAGAACAGTTTAATAGGTAAAGCAAAAGCCGCACACACAAGCAAAGCAAAGCAAGGAATTCATTCACCGCTTCCCATGGGCAGGCAGGTGTTCAGCCATCCCCAGGGAAGCCGGGCTCCATCACGCGCAACAGTTACATGGGAAGACAAATGCCGTAATGCTGGATGTCCCCCTCTTCCTTCTTCTTCCCCCAGTTTATATACTCAGCATGACGTCCCATGGTATGGAATATCGCTTTGGCTGGTTCAGGTCACCTGTCCTGGCTGTGTCCCCTCCCAGTTCCCCGTGCCTCTCCAGCCTTCTTGCTGGCAGGGTCCAAGGAACTGCAAAGTCTTTGATTTAGTATAAACATCACCCAGCACCAACCAAAACCATCAGTGTGCTATCAACATTGTTCTCACATCATAGTCAAAACACAGCACTGCACCAGCTACAGCTACTAAGAAGAAAGCTAACTCTATCCCAGCTGGAACCAGGACAAATGGATTTATTTACCAAAAAAAAAAAAAAAGAGAGTAACTAAGTCTTCCCTTTTAAAATGTTTCTCCTTAGAACTGGCTGTTAATACTGAACTGGTTTTTGTAACTGAATTTTTAATAGGAAAATTCTCCAGAATGCATTTCGGAAAGCAGAGCATTTTAAATTAGTAGAAGCAATTGAGAGGCATTTGCCATTGGGTAACAGCCAGGAGCTAGGAGTTATGTTTCCTTTTTGATCATCTCCAATGGAATGGCACATCAAAATATCTCTAGCTTATCACTGAATCTCAGCAACATCTGAATTAAATTAAACTGTTTTGTAGCCAAGATTACTTAGTGTTTAGAAAAGGATGTTAAACTCCTGTCAAAAATAAAGGAAGTAAATACTTGAAATAAAACTGCTTAGACAATCCAGAAATTTAATTGTCCAAACAGGAATTTAGCAAAGACATGAATTCTCTTATGGAAACTGGTAATATCAATACAGCATACATTAATCTAAACATCAATTTTACATTTTATCCACAACTAATATGGGAAACTATCACATGGTGGGGAAGCATATCACCAAGTAAATATTTTATGAAAAAAAAACCGACAAAAACCAAACCCCAAACTGACCACATAACCCTGTCTACATATTTATTTGCCTTTAGGGTTTTTTCTCAATATTCATGATTGAGTGCTTCTTGGTAAGGGAAATATGAAAATAAACTGACTTTGAAATGTTATTTTGCTGCTTTCCTATCATAACCATTATCTTTTAATTTATTGATATGAAACATTATAATAGCGATTATATATTCAGAATGTAAATCTAATACATTTTGTAGTCGAATGACAGCTATCCCAGAGGCAAAATGCTTATCATGCATACACTGTAAAATGTGTGTTTGCTTCAGTCTTTTGGGATTCCTCAATATACAACCCAGATCTCAGCTGAAAAATGTAATAGGAATTTCATTTCATAGCTGTCACCGGGGAGTAAAAAGAATATGGCTGACTGAATAATATTTACATGGAGTTCTCTTTTTGTATGCTTCAAGTCTTTGAACTTATGAAGGAAAGGCTTAATCAAGGACTTAAGAAATGTTTGTTAAAACATGTCCAGATGCTATTGCATTTGAAAAAACAGTTGCAAAAGGAAGTATATTATGTTTCAGACTTCTTGCTGGGTTTAAAAATGAAAAATCATCAAATAAATGTAGATGATCATAGTGAAAAATTAATTTACAAGATTTCTGATCTCTTTGACTAGTCATACCAGGATTGCTTTGAAATGTTTAGTATTTTTAATTACATATGTCAGATGCTGTGCATTTCAGAAATAAACTTTCTAGCTTATAATGAGAAAAGGTTTTATACCTAAAGTACTGACAGTTTTGATTTTCAAAATGTGCAAGGGAATTCAACAGGTGGGGGCTCAGATCTCTCATACTGTTGTAAAAAAGCAAGTCCATGTGAAGAAATACTGTCACAAAGCTGGGAGGTAATGTTAACATGGAGAAGGACTGGAATATCACA
Source organism: Falco peregrinus (assembly GCF_023634155.1). Lineage (NCBI taxonomy): Eukaryota > Metazoa > Chordata > Aves > Falconiformes > Falconidae > Falco > Falco peregrinus. The sequence goes on from NC_073724.1 coordinate 68,987,895, forward strand.
TGGGAAGTAACAACTGACCTTGATGATACTGAAGTAGAGCAACACGCAGGGATACAATGTCAAGATCAAATACAAAATGAATTTCAGCTATAAGATGGCAACTTATCTCTGAAGGCAAATAACGAAGAGAGCATGTAGGGCACATTATTAATAGCACAATGTGTCACCAATAGAAATCAGATTTGGAAATAAATGTGACTGTAGAAAGATTCAGCTGAAGTATATCCAATAGAGAAAGTGAATAGTGGTTTCTGAACCACAGGAAGACTTTATTTCCATAAACCACTCAGATCATGTAGGTGCAGAAACAGTTATCTGAAATTAAACAGATGCAAAGATGGAAAGTAAGAAGAATGCAGATCTATTTAAATTAAAGGAAACTAAAGAAGCTTGATTTTCTTTATGCTAAAGCTGTAGGAGAATATGTATAACAGCAATTAATAGATTAGGAGGATATACAATTATAAAATAAAGTGTAAATTTCTAAAATAAGCATGACACAAAACATACAAAGTAGTTATCTTCTAGAAGAAAGTGTTTTCAAAGGTTCTGGACAACATTTCAATTTTGGGGGTGTATAGGCTGTTCAGTTTTTGTTTGGCGTACCTTGTACTTCTTTTCTAGGTAGTTTTATAGTTGAAGCATTTTGACAGACCGTCTTGCAGTACATGTATGCAAAAAGCTGAAGACAATAGATTCTTTAAAGTGACTAATAACTTTGGATAATATAAAAATATTCAACTGTTGCCTTTATGATTTTTTTATAAGAAATTGATCTTTTTTTATTTTTTGTAGACTTCAGACAGAAGTGAAAACAAATAGTTTACACTTTTGGGGAAGAGTTTTTCCCCAAACTACGTTCTGTGTTTTAATAACTGACAGTATCATCTTATATAAATATCCGTCTGATATTCCTAACATCATTGATTTATTTTATAGTTCATGCTCTCTTTTGCTACAGTCAGCTTTTAAAACCACTTCTATGTAAGATTACGGTGTGAGAAAAAATCAGAGCTCTCTTCTCTCCTCCTTTTTTAGATACTTAGATACTGCCCTACCATCTTGTTAAAAAATTAAAATATCATTATCTGTCTGTTCATGGGGTTAATAAAGTACGAACTGCCTCATCAAGCACCTGTGCACATACACATACATGCACATACAACACACAAATAGATGTGTGTGCACATGCACAAAGAAAAAAAATCTGCCAAGATTCAGGTCCTAGACCAACCACTAACTAAGGAAAATTAAGGAAGTATTTCTCTCTGGATGGTAGTTCAACAGTTGTCTTCAGAAGCTTTACAGATACGAAGTATATAAACTTGATATTGACAGGGTTAGGACAGTGGACCAGTTGTGCTGATCCAGTATGACAACATTGGAATTATAATGCTACCCAGCTTGGGGCAAGCCATGCAATGCAATCTGAAGCAGCAACTGCTCTTGAAGTAGAAGGACAATATGGAAAGCAATCTGTTATAAGCCTTTATAGCTAAGTTGGAGTTATATGATTGCCACTTAATGAATAAAAGAGTGGGTTTCCTAATTTTTTTTTTAATTAGCACGTTTCTCAGAAGCTTGTTAAACAGGTGGCTATTCAAAATAATTTATACGTTTCACAATAGCTTCTAAGGCTTTTTTTCCTCTTAAGGTTTAAAACAGCTTAGGGTTGACAGATATTTAAAATTACAATTTTGTTTATGTTTCTTTTGTTATATGTGTGAAATCTCCAACAAAAACATGGGGTTTTTTTCCTCTGGAACACATAGAATGATAGTAACCGCTAACATACGTGATGCTACACTTCAGGCTGTACTTGGTTTCAGCAATGTATTAGGCTGGGGAGAGATAACTTTATAAGTCACATAGGCAGTTTTTCTTCATCATACTTTGGCACCCAAATTCTGCTCTGCCATGAAACAAGCGTGCTGAAAATGTAGACAGTGATGGCTGCCCAAATACTTAGCACTTTATAGCCTGCAGATCTGAAAAGCAAGGCAATTCATTTTGGATAATCTAGTAGAGACACTGAAAGATAATTGGTGGATTTGATGTAGTTAAAGGTAGGCAAGATAGCTGAAATGCATCACTTAATGAAAAATGCTCAGCACTAATCCTCTGGAAAGTTCCACAGTTTTTCAGTTTTTATGAATTGTGTTTATTATCCAAATATGGTAAAGAACCATGAAACGTATAACCTGCTTTGCAGGCTATATGTGTACTAGATAGTACTTTCTTGGAAATGTGCTCTCATTAAATTCAGTGAGACTGTAGCTTAGCATTCAAACAAACAATGACAAATATTTTATCTGTAAATTATTTTGAAATGACATCATCTTTTGTCAAAGAACAGTCTCCTGAACAGTTCAGTGAAGACTGAAAGTTAAGAAAGGTTTAAAAACAATCCTGTACATAAAATTTAAAAAAAAAACCAACCCCAAATTCAGTTATATGTAAAGTACTATGTGTTCCACTTGCATGATAACCTTTTTGTGTATCCATTGACTAGAGCAATTATATACTGCACATTTTCAATCAAGCTTTTCAGTACATGAAACAAGTGAGAGTTGTTCTTACTTACTTTTTTACTTGTGTGATATGTAGGCAGAAGAACAGACCATTTTTTCAGGCTGTACCTTCCTGATGAGCTATCGTGTTTGTTTCATCCAAGGTACAGTATTTCCTTGAGACATTTTGAACTTCCATTATTCTCAATGACAAAATAAAATAAAAATAAGTAGTAAAACTTCAAAATACTTACCTAAACCAACTCTACAGTCTTCATTTTATTTCTACCAAAACAAAAGTGGTATGGGAATGGCAGATCAGTTTAAATGAGTAATGTTGATAATGTTCTCATGTTGTACTGGGAAGTTTCACTAACTGAATAGAAGACAGGGAATTTTGTACCATATCTTCAGAATTTCCTGACTTTTTTTTTTTTTTTTTAATAAAAAGTTATCCTTCTGATGTACTGGTAAATAGGCTGCATTTGTATTCATGCAGAAGTGTTGACAGACAAAATTTCTTAGATTTGCTAGGATTCTAATACATGTACCCATTTATTTTTCAGTATTGTTTAGCTTGATAAGAGAGAAAATATTACCGTAGTGCTGAAAAAAAATGATGGGAAAATGGACTTATCTGATTATTGCATTTTTTCCTGTCATATGTAAATATACAGCAAAGCTTTATTAAAAATGCTGCAGAGGAATTGACTGTATTTTACTGACCTTCCCTAGGCTGTGCAGCTTAGTTTGAATGCTTTCAAAGTTATGGTGATTTACACATTTCTCAGCTTTGTCATAGGCTAATTTGCAGTAAAAATTCTCCACTTCCATTCAAGATATTCTTAACTTGTGGAATTTGATTACTACAGTAAATGCTAAATTACAATATGGATACTGTTATTTAAAACAAGCAAATGAGGCAGAAGACCAGCTTGGCTTAAGAGGCAAGTCTTGAAACTCAAGAGGAAAAAGGAATTGTGTATTCAGAGAGAAGACATGAAAGGCCAAAGCTCAACTGAAGTTGAAACTGGCCAGTGTTGTCTCAGATAACAAGCAGGGCTTTTTATAGTACATTAACAGCAAAAGGAGATCCAAGGAAAATATTAGCTCAGTTTTTGATGAAGATTGTCATCTGACTAACAGGGATGAAGAAAAAGCAGAGGCATTTGATGGTTTTTTTTTCCCTCAGTCTTTAATAATACTGATAGATCTTGGACTGCCCAGTCCTCTGAGTGAAAGAACTGCAAGTGTGGGAACAGTGGCTTTCCATTTGTGGACATTGAAATTGTAAGAGACCAGCTGTATCAGCTGAATGTTCATAAGTCTACGGGGCCTGATGGGGTCAATCCCAGAATTCTGAAGGAGCTAGCGGATGTTATGGCAGGACCCATCTCAATCATCTACCAAAGGTCTTGGGAGTGTGGAGAGGTCTCTGCTGACTGGAAACTACCTAACATTATTCAGATTTACAAGAAAAGCATGAGGAAAGACCCAGGCAACAAAAAACCTTAATTTAAGTTCAGTTCCTGGAAAAATTATGGAGAAGATTATACTGGGTGCTATTGAAAGACATTTAAAAAAACCAATGAAGTCATCAGGGAGAGTCAATATGGATTCAGAAAAAGTCCTGTTTAACTCATTAGATATCCTTCTATGATAATGTCACCCACCTAGTGGATGATGGAAAGATGGTGGATGCAGTTTTTCTAGATTTTAGTAAGGCGTTTGATACTGTCCCTCACAGCACCCTTAAGTACTCTTAATACTTCACATCTTATTTTCATTTTTGCCAGTCATCCTTCTGCATTCAGGAAGAGGACTGTATATTTGCAGTCCCTTTTGCTTGTATAGTTCTTTGTCTTGCAGACTTTGTTACTTAGATTTTTCCTGTGTGCAACTATACACATCACCGTTTTTTTGTGGTCATATTGCTAACACATGTAAAATTCTTAAGCGTTGCACCTTGCTATTTTATCACAGTTCTAACAAAATACTTACATACTGTTGCTGGTTACACCATTTTAATGTACTTGTATTTGGGTCTAAGGCAAAGTATTATGAATTATACCCTAATTAATAAACTTAGGTTTTCTGAATGTTTCAGGTCTCTACTTTGTCTGCACTGTTCTTAGGGAGGATGGCTGACACCATGCACCTTGCCTGGTATGGTTCTGCTGTGGAGGAGCCTTCACGCTAAAGAAAAAAAATGTTGAAAACTTTACGGTCCCTTTCAGAGGCAAAAATCCTTGTTTCTGGTGTATGTGCTTCCTGACTTTCTTGGTGCTGAATTAACTGGTAAGTGGAAATGTTTGCCTTCAGACCCCTGCTATAGTTTGTCTAGAAAGGGCAAAATCTCTTAAGGGTTCTTAAATGGAGATTTTTATCTGGAAAACTGTTGGGTGCTAACTCGCAAGTGCCTAAAATTAGAAAACTGAACTGAGTAGTTCTTATAATTTTACCAAGCAATATCCATACTGTGACTCAGCTGATCAAGCTTGGACTTCACAATGTCTGAATTAGTCACCTGAGGCTTCCCTTTCAATGAACAGATAGTAATAAGCATTTAATCTTATTCTGAAGAATATATTCAATGTTCTTGTTTCAGTGACAAGTACATTCTTGTCTTTTTCTTAACCTTTACAAACAATCCTGAATGGTTAACTGAGGAGTAGGCATCCACATTACAGACATCTTAAATTAGATCTGCCTTAGTGAACATGGCAGACACTAAGCAATGCCAATCCTACCTATTCTAACTCTCTGAACGAACAATAACAAATTCGTAAGGTTGTCCTACTAGTAAACTGGCCTTTGAAGTGGGTTCTTTTGTCAGAGACCTGCTTTATTTCCAGGGCAGATATATTAATAGAAGGGAAGCAGACTAAACCATGTTTCCAGTGAGAGAGCATTAAATGTCTAACCTACATATTAAGGAACTTCGGGGTATTTTATTTGTGCTGTTTACTTAAACAAAGCTAGTGTATTATCATTGGTCCCAGAACAAGTGAAACTAACATACTATCTTGCCTAGAACTTGGATCTCCTCTCAACACTGTGCTGTCCTGCGAACGCTGTTTTCGTGTGTTCACAGTTTCTGAAATAATAGAGAACTTTGTCTCTGTCCAATGAAGTGGTACTTTTATACTGTGAAATTGCAGATGTAGGCTGTGTGCCATTAAGAATGGTGTGGGTACATGTGGATTGCTTCAAGGTTTAAATTTAAATTTAAAAATATTTTTGGAGGCCTGTGTATGGTGGCATTGAGAATGTATTTGATGCAGCCTTGTCCATACTAACTTTTGGAAAAGGTTCTGAACTCAACTGTCTCCTAAACTATGCTTAAATATTGGCTTTTGAGAGCTATTTGGAATAGATAGAAACAGAGACAGGGACTAATTCTGCAACAATGTAATGTAGATTATCAGAATCCAGTGGAATTTCCCTGCCCCCTTTTTATTTTGATGCATGGATCCCTTGAGGTAAAGTCTTAGTTTCAAACTGTGTTTCCCCTGTAGTTTTTCCATGCTACTTATGACTTTACTGACCAATATACAAGATTCATCACACTTCTTTTTGAGATTTAACTGAGGTATCTAAATGATATATATTGTTGCTAGTGGCTCCAGATGTTGTCAGACATTCAGAGAGTAATTCAGTTCATCTTCAGTGTCTGTTCCTCTCCACTGATTCATAAGAGAGCCTATGACAGCTATTCTTTTAATTCAGCTGCTTTCAGTTTTGGAAAGATGAATTTTGAAAATGCTTAGAGAAAACCTGGCTTACCATTACGTCTACTCTTCTGTTTTGGACATTCTGTATCACTGTTCTTGTTACCTGGTCTCACCCAATTGATTTAACCATCTGTCATGGTTTCAGCTGGAACAGAGTTAATTGCCTTCTTAGTACCTGGTACGATGCTGTGTTTTGGATTTAGTATGAGAATAATGTTGATAACACACTGATGTGTTAGTTGTTGCTAAGTAACGCTTACTCTTAATAAAGGTTTTTCACTTTCCCATGTTCTGCCAGTGAGCAGGTGCACAAGAAACTGGGGAGGAGCAGAGCCAGGACAGGTGACCTGAACCAGCCAAAGAGATATTCCATACCACAGAATGTCATGCTCAGTATATAAATGCAGGGGAGTTGGCCAGGGAGGGGCCAATTGCTGCTTGGGTGCTGGATGGGCATTGGTCAGCAGGTGGTGACCGACGCTATTGTGCATCACTTGTGTTTGTTCCCTTGGGTTTTATTCCTCTTTCTCCCTCTCCTTTTCATTAAAATTGTTATTTTTTTTTTAAACTTACTTCAGTTATTAAGCTGTTCTTATCTCAACCCATGGGTTTTACCTTTTTCTGATTCTTCTCCCCATCCCACCAAGGGGGCAGGGGCAGTGAGCGATTGGCTGTGTGGTACTTAGTCACTGGCTTCCATGACACCATCTTCAAATTTTAACTAAGGAGCATATGAAGATGTTAGCTCTCAGTGATATGTATGACCTATAATTCAACAGAAAACATATCATCGGCATCTTTCACTACAAATGTTGTAGTATGTTATGCAAACTGAATGCAAAAGCTCCCTTGCCATTCTGATCACAAAGATGGATCACACAGCATCTCTGACTTAGTGCTTTACCGAACTATGTATTGTTGGGAGAGAAAATGTCTTGCAAGGAATGACAGCCTGAAGGCCAATGTAGATCTCCACAGGAGTATCTGAAGACACAAAATATTCTGAAGAATTCCCTAGTCTATATCTAATTCTGCCTCTCCAAACTTCTCCCATTTTGAGCTATTTACTTAAGAGTTGTAACAAAATAAATAGCAGTGGTTTTTAAAAATTTATCATTTCAGTTCTTCATCTAACTAAACTGCTAAGGAAATGCGCTAACTTACATAAAGAATCTTAAGTGGTCCCTACAGCTTCTCCAGGTACCTCTCAAATGTAAGTAAAAGCAGGTGCAGCAATTTTACTGCAGTTACTTTGTTTTATTTTCACTCTTTGTAAAACAGATATCATCCTTTTGGAAGTCAGTTTAGTCTCTTGTGGCTCTTTCTGTGCTTGCTGCTGGTGACAGGTCATTAAGTGCTTCCCACACTTCCACCAGCAAAACGATAAATTTTATCATAGAGGATATGTAGAGGAATGTGAGATACAGTAGAGCGTAATATAACTATCACTCATTTGAGTCTAAAATAAGTAAGCGGGCAGGATCTCTAAAATGTTTAGCCTTTCACCCTTTTCTAAGACAGCTGCTTTTCATTAGGCTTCTGCATGCGTGCCAAACCAGCTACATTACTGGACAGGTATTTTTATTTTTACTTGACATACACTCTCCAATGATTGTGGAACACTGAATTTAATCAAATACCTAATAAAACCTTAGTCATTCTCTTGATTTGTAGTCTATGCCTGTGGTCATTACCAAAGGGATTATAGGTTCCTATGGGTTTAAATTTTGGTTTGTTTTGTTGTGGGGTTTTTGTGTTTGCCTGTTTGTTTGTATTTTAAACTGGAACAGAAAGTGTTTATACTTTGTTCATTGCATTTCCAGTGAAGTGGCCTCCTTGTGCAGCAAGTCCAAACAAAATTCAGTTAAATACAGCAACCCTGTTTTGGCAGAATACTAGAGTGTAAGCAGTGAAGTAGCTAATCAAATTTCCACCTATTTATGCTGTGTTCAGCTTTAAATGAGGTTTTATACTTTGAGATATTATATTAGAAATTAAGTTAGACATTTGATTATAATAACTTATGGATAGAACTAAACTTAACCATAAAATTTCACAGACATTCTTTGGGGGAAAAAATCGTACCAGAAAAAACTGTTAGTAGTAACTCTAGATATCAGCTGTGCTAGAGTATACTCAAAGCCCTGAATCATGGAAACACAATTAAGAAGCATCAATACTGCAACTATGTGATTATATTTAGATAGAACTGAACTTTCTTTCCATCATTAGAATTAGTAGTTAGATTTCTGATATGATTAAGTGTTTTTTTTTTTTCTGAAAATACTTCCTCCAACATGCTAGTGTTGCATTAATTTTAGAAAAGCAGTCCTACGCTGAGAAGAATTCATAGTGATGTTCATTAAATAGAGATCATGTCATTATTCAACAGCAGTCTTTAAGAAGATTGAGAAATATATAATCATGTTGAGAAGCAGTGGAGGGAGACGTATGAAAATTAAAAATTGTGTTTCCCAGAGTACCTAGAGAAGAATCACAGTGATTCACTGGGGTGCAGGGGGGAGAGGAGACAGGGAAGGAGACATTTTCTGAAAAGATAAACCATTTGATCAAATGGTTAGTGTTATATATTATTTTGGAGATGTTCTTAAATGTCCAGCCTCAGATGACTTCAATTTAATATATTTCAATGAGTTCCTTCAAAGGTACAATGTCAGGGAAAATATTTTTGGTAATGTTGATAGAAATGACAATAAGCAAGTGATGTTAGTACAATTTCCATCATATTATACAATTTATAATGCACATCTTAGTCCTTTATCAATTGCAAAACTTTTGTTTACAGTATGGAAACATTATGTTAAAACAGGTCAAGAACTAGGAAATTGCTTGAAATAATGTCTTATGAAGAAAGTATTATATCTAACAAAATCATGAAGTTTTTATTTGTTGAAGGGAATGCATTAAAATACATATTCTGTGGATAAAATACCAGATTTATATAGGTGTTGGGGCAAAGTCTTACGGTATACAGGTCCTGCAGCAAACACATCATGTCTCTAATGTAAACACTGGGTTTTCTGGCAAAACCTGAGAAAAAGAGAAAGTTGTTTCATATGGGTAGATCTCCCAGGTGGCTACTTTGACTAAATGAAATGGATCAAAAGAGATACTGTAAATAAAGATCAGAGTATAAATATTTACTGTGCCACTAATGTGAGTGAAGTTACAACAAAATAGAAATAAATATTTCTTGACTTTTGTAACTAATTTACAAATAAGAATTTTGATTTAATAGCTCTTATAAGGATTGGCAGAGTTTGGGTTAGTATATACAAAAATATAACACTCTTTGCTGTTCCTGTTCTTTTGCTAGACTAGTTATGCAAAACACCAGAAGACCACTTCTGATAAATATTTGAGATGAAATGCAGTCTTTTGTATGACTACATGTGCTTGATCTACTTGAACACCCAAATGTTCGTAAAGGGAAAGCAGGAAAACATTTTGAATGTGGCCAGCAGCTGATGTCTGGGTCATATTTATGTATGAATGAGCGTTTGAAGATTTTATTTCTGTCTTTTGATTAGCATCATATAGTCGAAACAATACAGAAATTCCTGATTTAATTTATGAATTAAAAAGCTGTGGATACCAGTAAAGCTGTACTTAGCAATAAATGTGAACTATGGAGGCATTTTAAAAGCTAAGTACATGGAATAGATAAAAGCGCATTTTTTTCTGAATGACAGCAGAAATTTAGACGAGACATCAAGTTATCATCCTAAAGAAAAGTAGTACTTTTGTCATAAGTACCTTTAAAAATAACTCTAGCAAGTATCCTTTATTTAATAGCTCTGCACTATTCATCTTCCCTGCAGTGAGTGAGTCATGACCCTTGCAACTGTAGTAATTAAACTTTTCAGTTGCAAAAAGAGTCTCTGACGGTCTCAAAAGGAGAATTACAAATTAGAGCTCTGACAGACCAACCCTCTGAAAAGAAAGAGTCTATTTCCCTTGGCTTTTTAACTCCAATTCAATCTTGGTGGATAGAGTCGGGTGTGTGTGTGTGTGGGAAAAATGTTTCACATATAAGATCATGGATTTTAGCCTGGTAATATATCTGAATGTGCATTTTCTGTTACTCTAATCATGATGATATAAATATAACATTACACCCTACAAGTTCATTAGTGGGAGAAGAAGCAATTGAATGTTCATTATGGGCTAGGCAGTGACAGTGATGCAATAAAAATGAAGTAGGACATGAACAAGACCAGTGGGTGGAACACAGGCTAGTGGAAGACGGTTTCAGGTCTGATCACAGTGTACCACACTGGGCTGTTCTCTAACAACCAGTACTTAAACCATGCCCAATTCAACTGTGTGCAGAGAAGGAAGTAGTTCACAAAATAAACTGAAAACCTAATATTTACCAGAACTATTGGAGATGTCTTAACCTTTTATGCAAGGTGTAGTAAAGATTAGATCACAGCTGTACCCATTCATCATCCAGCCTTCTGCTGAGAGGTTATCAGATAACTGTTACATATCCATTCAAGGCTCTGCTCTGCTGTATTTTGAATGCCTGAATTAGAACCTCTGTGCTGGGATACAAAATACAAACTTTTTGAGGCATGGCTTGTGTCAAAAAGATCTACCATAGACCCTTACTTAGCTCCCCATAATCTTACCCTACCTATCTCACCATTTTACTTACCATTTGCTAATTATTGTTATCATAATTTCTTAAAACAATGTGCATTAAAAGAAACAATTAAATTCAACTTTGCTTAAAGCCTCCTATAATAAGTCTACCCTCAACTGCCTTATTAAGCTAAGTAACAGTAATACACAATTAAATAATAATTAGATAATGACTTTTGCTGAGGTGAAATTATAATTAATGAAGTTTAAATTAAAGCACTGACCTTGAGGGATAATAAACCATGCTAATTGAAACTAGAAGTTAATATATTATACCATAGATTTTCAAAACACTGGAGGCTTTAGGGAGGTATGACTTTCCTTTTTTCCTCAATGACATGGGCTTGGTTCACCATTTTTTTGCCTTCAGGGGATGGACAAATGTATTGTCATAGATTCAGAAGTAGCAGTTAAAAAAGTTACTGCTGAAGGTAAATTAATTTAATCCATTTCCTCATTTGTATTGAAATGAACTGGAAATGTTCATACTGTCTTGCATCTGAACTATGAAATCCTACAGACAGAAGACCACACCGAACAACATACAGTGGTTTCAAAAGCATTTCTTTTGAGACAGAACAACAATGATTTGCATAACTTCGTCTTGGTGATTTTCATGCTCTTACCAAGGTCAACACTTACTGACTCTCATGACCAATGCCAAAACCATGAATTAATTAAAAGACTAGGAATTTAAAAACATATCATAACCCAAAATTAATTGCATGTATATTCAGATTACTTTCTCCCTCCTACATCCATAAATCATGCAAAAGAATTGTGGACAGCAGGTCAAGGGAGGTGATTGACCCTCTCTACTCTGCTCTCATGAAACCTCACCTGGAGTACTGTGTTTAGCACTGGGGCTCCCAGCATAAGAAAGACATGGACCTCCTCATGCAGGTCCAGAGGAGGGCCATGAAGATGATGAGAAGGCTGAAGCACCTTTCTTATGAGGACAGGCTGAGAGAGTTGGTGTTGTTTAGCCTGGAGAAGAGAAGGCTCCAGGCAGACATTATAGTGGCCTTCTAGCACCTGAAAAGAGTCTACAGGAAAGATGAAAAGGGACTCCTTATTACAGAGTGTAGTGATAGGGCAAGGGGTAATGGCTTTAAATTGAAAGATGGTACATTTAGATTAGATATTAGGAAGAAATTCTTTACTGTGAAGACGGTGAGACACTGGAACAGATTGCCTGGTTGTGGATGCTCCATCCCTGGAAGTGTTCGAGGGCAGGCTGGATGGGGCTTTGAGTAACCTGGTCTAGTGGAAGGTGTCAGGGCAGTTGGAACTAGATGATCCTTAAGGTCCCTTCCAACCGAAACCATTCTATGATTGAAGATCCTATTCGAGGTGTTAATACTATGTCATAGCAATATTTTAATTTATTTATGGCACAGGGCTGTCTAGTAAGGAGTTTTAGGTTTTGTGTAAAATATTATTAATCTTTTTTTCATTTCTGCTTGAAGTTAAGGTAAGCAATGGGTTCAGTGACTGATTTGTGCTATGAAATTTTATGAAAAGAAATGTCACTATGAGAGATATTTTTATTTCTCCTCTCAACTATTATTTTTTTTAAATTGCATTGAAATAACGTTAATCCACCTACTACAGAAAAGTGGTCATATGGATATTGGGGGTGAAAATCCATAAAGTGCTTGTAATACAAGTATGTTTTTGTTTATTATTGAAGAGTTTTTCAGGAGCACATCAGTTGATATCATCCCACAGCTCACCTTGAAAAGTAGTTTGTTCTGCAAATAGTCAAGCTGATTTCAAATAAACTCAATAATCAGTATTCTTTTTGAAAAACAGAACACAGTCCAGGTCCCCCATTGTTTTACAACATACATCCACTGGATTTAGTAGAATTACACTGATTCAGAGCAGCTGAAGATCTGGCACATAAATCATGCAAAAATGCTATTCCAGTATGCTAGGAAATCAGTATGGCTGTTTGGAAAGTAGAGATCATCTGGAAATTCTGGAACTGTTCCTATAGAGCTTAAGCATAATAATTATTATTGATGGTATATTGCTTCTGTATTTCCAACAGTGAGTAAGACTGGCAGAATAATGTATAAGAATAGATGTTTTGGGATTAACTTCCTTATGCATAAAACACCTTCCCTCAATACTGATGAAGGCTTTTTGCCAGTGCTTTGCTAACATTAAGTGCTGACGGAGGGAGACAAAAATAGCCTTCTGCAAGATACACTGAGAGGCCACTCTGACAGAACAAATCTCATTTGCTTGTGTCCCAGCCTCACACTTAACACTGCTAAGCCTTTATGTTCTTGGCAGTATGAGTCCTGGGTCCTGAACGCAGATCCTGTTTCCACTTACATTTATAATGCAACCAGAAAGGCATCTTGGTAGAACAGTCACCTTCACTTTGACTTATAAAAAGGAAATTGTTTAGACTGCAAGGATAGTCAATTGGAATGTGCCTTGAAGCAGTATTTCAGCACTGCATCCTGTGCTTAAGTGCTGCCATCTTTCAAATAAAGCATCTACTCCTATTTGGACCAGGAACAAGAGATCATCCTCCTTTTTATATTGCCTTTGTCCTGCTCCAGTGTTGATTCTGACCTTCTCAGAAAGACAGGGCAGGGAAACTTGTTAGTGAGTCTAGGACACTGTTTTTCAGTTTCTGCTGAAATGTAAGATGTAAATGTTGATTCAGAAGGGACTGTGGAATTTAGCAAACACTTTGTTTCCAGAGACAGAATGAAATAGAACAGATTTTATCTAGATAAAATTTGCATACTTAAGTTAAAGCAATGTTGATGCCATTTTAAATTCTGATTTGAAGGCAGACTACCCCTTGCTTTTACTTCATGGATGAATTTCTGGTCAGCATCCAATTGCTGAGATGCTTGCTACTGGGCAATTAAAATAACAGCATAATGATTTTAGGTTTTGGTGGGTTTTTGGTTTTTTTTTAGAAAAATAGGTTGCATAAGTTATCCATACATAGCAAGGTCTGAATTCAAGATTTTTTTCCCAGCTGTACATTTTCATGAATTTATATGAATGCGTATTTACTTTCCATGTACTGACTTTACTAAAGCAGTATTTTGGCACTGTTCTAAGCATCAGCTTTATGAAAGATTATAAATAAATATATACATGTATGCATATACATATGTGTGTGCCTGACTGCTTTGAGTAAAAGAATCTGTTACTTCTCCTTGGACTGCCATGACTAACTGAATTTGCACCAGAGCAATTTTAGTGTGAATACTCGGGGGCATATTCACTTTTGGCTGTTTTGCAGAGCTGTGTGAAGTGCTGAGCATCTACAACGTTCACTGCCTTCACTGGCTTTCACTGAGAGCTAAGATTCGCTCATGTGCTCAAGGACATTTAGAGGACTATGTAAACTCCAAATGAATGAGTCATGTTATATTCATTAGCATCAGCTGTAAAGCAAAGCATTCAGGTAATCATGTCAAAAAAACCCCAACCCTCTATCATCTGTTACACATGCAAAGCAAGAGAGAATTTTTAGTATCACCTGGTTTTCATGGACTGAAGCTCCTGGTAATTGCAAACTCTGTATTAATCTATATTAATGTATTCACACTGGATTACTGTGATTAGTGTTTAGATATATATATATACATAACACAAATATGGCAACATATCCCATGGGCAAAAATAGACAGTGAGATGAAAAGTGTAGAATCTGCAGTTCTGCACAAATGACTCTGATCACTTAATGACTCATAATGGCTCACTGAGAATCTGAGGCATAAAGTAATGAAGTACATCTTGTTGACAGCCACCCACATGTGACGGCCTGTACAGTAATCCAATGATAACAGCAATGATATTATGCTACAATTTTTTGAAACTTTTGACTGAGTCAAAGTGAAGTTTGGACATGTGACAAAAAAAACGCAACTTGCAAGTGCCTCTTCTTTTTATGAGTTCCATCCTAATTAACAATTGAAAATGAGCATTTAGTTTCTTCTGGAAATGGGCTTCTGGTTTGATGCCTACTGGGCAATTGCCCACATCAGAAAACTGGCATGTTGTTCGCTACAGCTCAGTACACATTTCCATCTCCAGTTTCAGGCTAAACCCTTATGGTGAATTTCCATACAGTGAGTCACCACAGAGTCCTCAGTGAAACTGTCCTATAAAAGGATGGTCCCATGTCTTCTGTATGTTCTCTGTTTCTCCCTATAAACAAGATGCCTAATTT
Organism: Falco peregrinus; assembly: GCF_023634155.1. Lineage (NCBI taxonomy): Eukaryota > Metazoa > Chordata > Aves > Falconiformes > Falconidae > Falco > Falco peregrinus. The sequence continues at coordinate 69,003,020 of NC_073724.1, forward strand.
GCAGTTCTATCTAACTTTGGGCAAGTGATAAAACAAGGAGAACGTGCTCTCAAGATGCAGTGAGATACAATTTTCCTTTCCTACATAGCTCAGTGAGCAAGTACTATTGATACAAAGAACATCATTCTCCAAATTTGTATTTTTGGGGAACTATTTCTGAATATTCATTTAAGTACAATGCAAGCAGCATAATTTTGTGGGAGCAATTACAGTTCAAGTATCCTCTATAAAGTTGTTTATTTAGAAAGAGTCAACTCACTGTCTAGGGTTTTAAAGTAACTTCCCCCTTCTCCAGTTTCCCCAGTATTTGCTTAGCACTTATAGGCAAATCTGTGTATTCAAAAACATGTAGACAGAAATGAAAGACAAAAGAAAGAGGAACATGCTTTCAAAAGCATTCTTTCCTGGAGCTTCCATTACATCCCAATATTCTTCTGGCAGTTCTCATCCCAGACTGTTAGCATCATGTTCATATCAAGGACATTCTTAATCTCATACCTCTTTCTATCCATGTAACTTCCCTAATTGGATGTGGAATCTATTTTTTTAAATTATTATTATTATTTGTTCTTTATAAAAATAGAGACTATTAACTAGAATAAAATCTAGATGTAACCATCAAATACATGTGTTTTGAAGATGTTTGGAACTGGGGTTTAGTTCTAAAATGTTCCTAACATTTTTTAGAAAGCAACAGCCTGATAGAAAAATGAGAACTGGCAACTGTACATAGAATAACTGTACTTAAATTACATCCCCATAAGGATTAGGACATAATAGAAATTGATGATTCTTTAAGAAATGTATTGTTCTTGCAAGCACTGGGAAAGGTTACTTTCTAGGATAGAAGTATACCACTACACAGAGCAAAGAATATATTTTATTTTAGCAAAATATTCTGTCCTTTTGTCCTGTACCTTACTGGATAATAATGTAGAAGGTATAAGGCTGAAATGTTTTGGATTATTGAAACCTCCTTTCCACTGAACAAAAATGTGATTGGCTGTCTAATGAATTGGACCATGAAGAAGTACATAATGATGGTTAGAGATTAAAAATCACCTGTGTGGACTCTGTTCAGGCATTCTTATAATCATTTAAATATGAAGTAGAATGAAACACAAGGCAGTGCTAATTGATATGGATTTTAATAGGAAGTTTGTCCTTAGCAGGCACCTGAAATTTCATCTATAAGCAACAGTGCAATTTGATTGGCACAAAATGAAGTCAGAACAAACTATACCTAGAGTTCAAAATTCTAGTCCTGTAGTAAGAAAACCAAAGGAACTCATCTTTTTTTGTTGTTTTAATAAGAAACCTTTTGGCATTAGATAGTGTTACACTAACAGCAATTCTAATTCTTTGTTGCTCCTGAATACCTTGCTACTGTATTGTGACTTGAAGAAGCTGCAGGCAATTTTTTATGAAGTGAATGAAATGGAATGGAACAGCACACATGCAGATTCATTTGCACATGCACCCAGAATAGTATCTCTACTTACTAAAAAACTTAATATGATCGCAGAACAATGCCCACAGTATAGTTACTTATCTCCTTTTCATGCTGCATTTTCATTTACAGTTTAATAGCTTGTTTGTTTATTTAATATGTCATTAAATTAGAAAAAAACCCACCCCAAAACATATTGAAGTTTTTTTATAAAATGTACTAGTTTATCTGTGGAAGGCAGTGACACGCTATGGCTTTTCTTCAAAGTTACAATATTGTTTTGCATTATTCTTTTGTGATAGGCATCACTATACCTGCAGAAGTGATTTTCCTCCTGTAGTACCATTCACAAATACATACACCTGTATGCGTCTGATTTGCTCAGGACTTTAGATACATGTATTTCCAGTCCTGCCTGACACAAGTCTGCTTCCTCCACTGGAGAGAGCTCTAACATGTTCCATACCACTTCCTCATCGTGAGAAGGTAATGATTGCCATACCGATGCGTTTGCTGGCATGACATCTCTGGCATGACAGTGCTGGTTTTGAACCTCTTGTCACATCTCTCCCCCATCTGGAAAACAATTTGTACATTCTTCTATATTAAAATCATTTTCTTTTTCTTCTTCATTTTGATAGTGGCAGGACATGCACTAACTGAAAACTTCAACTAAACACAGAATTCACAGAACCATAGAATCCTGTAGGTTGGATAAGACCTTTGAGATCATTTAGGTCCAACTGTTAACCCAGGACTGCAAGTCCACCACTAAACCTTGTCCCTAAGCACCACATCTACATGTTTTTTAAACACCTCCAGGGATGGTGATTCCACCACCTCCTGGGTCAGGCTGTTCCGATCTTTGACCACCCTTTCCATGAAGATGTTTCCTAATATCCAATCTAAACCTCCCCTGGTGCAACTTGAGACTGTTTCCTCTTGTCCTATCACTGGTGCATGCATACAGAGGTGTGAGGGAGATAAAATATTGATGGATCATTGCTTTTGTCTTCTGTCAGTTGTCCATGCAAATACAGCCTTCATATGCAGAGGATTGCTTTAAATTCTCTTGGCCAAATGCAAACTGATTTTTCCAGGTCACCAGAAGTCCCTGCCAAATTTCAGATTTCTAGCAGTTACCACACAGCTCAGATGCTACAACACTTGAAAACTAGGATGCAGATATTGTTAAACTGCCAGTAATATATTGTATTTACATTCTACAGTTTTATAAATAGTTGACCATTTCTATTCAAACATTTCAAGACATCAGTTGTGCCTGGTTAGATGACAAATTCAATAAAAATTGCTTTGAAAAAGACTTCCAGTTTCCCAGCTTTTAAAGTAACTATTTAAACAGAAAGCTATTTGCACTGTTAAATGTGGGTAGAATTCTAGACTGCATATGCAAAAGGGTTTTTATTATTATTTCTGACTTGTGCAAATAGGACCTGCCTGTTTGTGTAGCTCTGAGCAGCCAGGCAGCAAACATGACTTGTATCAGGTGTAAGAAGCAGCTAATTACTTATATCGGCACCGCAGCTGTAACTCCTTGCTCAGGAAGAGAAATGATGTATCTCCCTTTACACAGGAGTTCATTCAGTACTGTTTCGTGCACAATTACATTCCCCTATGATTACCAAAATGCCTGGGGGAAAAAAAACAAAAACCAACAACAAAAACCCACCACACAACTATTTTCTTCAAATTGTCTGAATAAGTACCAAACATTGCTGTCTGTGTGGTAGAAACAAAATGAAAGGCCAAAAAATACTCAAGAGCACATAGTCAGTAGCGAGCCATGCAAGTATTTGTCACTTCCAGAAACTGCAATTGTTTCTAAGTAATAATGCATTTTCTTTTCAGAAAATACAGCTTAAATAAATACATCCTGTGTGGTGTTGTTTGTTTTTGTGGTGTTTTTTTGTTTTTGTTTTTTTTTAAAAAAAGCATGCACCTTTGCCAAAACTGACTCATATTTTTTTCTTTTTCTTGAGAGCCACATTGGGACTCCGCTACTTTTACTCTTATTTTGTACTGAAGATTAAGGTCAGAAATACTCAATTACCAAGAAGTCTTTCACCTTTCATGAGATTCAACCCTTAAAGATATATTCTAATTTAAGGCTTCCATTTTATAGAAAGAAGTGGAATTTTGTTTCAAGTGTTCCAAACCATGTTTTGATGTTTTCCAGCTCTTCACTCACATGGTCTCCCAGGGCTACCTGAAATACACATGCACTAGTAGTGATGCAGGACTCGATGCAGCATGAATGGGAAATTCCTTAGACACCTTGCCTGGTCTGTGACCTGGAGTACTAAAGAATCGTTTGCATTGACCTTTCTGGCACTATTTGGGAATTACAGTAAAACTGCATTAAATGTTAAACAAAAGTTAAACATACAAACCAGCTGCAGGATAGACAATTAAGCAAAGATAAATGGTGATTGCAGGCTATCTGCCCTTGGAAGAGACACCCATAAACATTTTGGTTTATTATTTTTTTCAAAGAGAAATAAGATTAATACTGGATATGTAGCACAGATCAGAGGATGAACTTGTACTTCTTTCTGGTTTCTTTCCTAAATGGTAAGCACAAGAAGAAAGAGTTATTCTTTTCTTAAAATGTTTCAGTTGTGCTGCAGACATTTAATCTGAATATTGGCAGCAAAAGAAGAATGCCAAATTCCCATAGAAATGGGGCATGTTATTTTATTCAGTGGTCACTGATGAGAATAAATTAGGTACCTTGCATCTTTTCTTACAAACAATATCATGCTTCATATTTTATTTGGTTTGTGACTGCAGTTAAATGGGAGCCAGAGAACTATTTGGTTAATTCTGAAGTAAATACTTGGATTTGGTCTACTGAGTAGGTCTCTAACCTTCAATGACCACATCCACCCACTGACTAGTTCCTGTTTTCTCCAAAGGAGATTCAAAAAACTGGCTCAGCAAAACACCTACACTGCAGACATCTAAGTGTGTCTTTGGAGCTGACTTCCATTTCTGAATTACACTTGCAAAAACCTTAATGTACAGCTGGCTCAGCATCTCTGGTCTAGAAGCACTGATATTTTCTGTGATTTAACTTTATGTTATTAAAGCTGATTTCTTAATCCTTATATTGGTAAATAATCCTTATGCTTCAATATCCACTAGTACTGAAGCTGATTCATAGCACAAAATGAAGATTATTGGCATGCATAAGAGTTTCAGCATCAGGCTTTATCTGCAAATTTCAATGAATCTGAGCTGTGGCAGAAATAAATTAATTCTTTATAATCCTGAATAGTCCCCTTTATGTATTTTAGTTTACTTTCAGAAATTCCATTCATTTTTCTTCCTAGACTATAACAGACTCTGATCTTTTATTTACTTTGACATTTTCCCATGTAAACCCAAAGAGGTCACAGTACTGGAAACTGTGATAAAACCAGGATGAGGACACACATACAGGCTGAAGGCATACTCCTGAGAGTGTTTGTACTGTTGGAGGGCCAGCATGGCCCGGAAGAGGAAGACTTAGCATAATCCAGCATACACTGGTTGTTGGACAGTTTTCTGTAGCAAACTAACTTGTGAACCATTGTCATAAGGGCTTTGCTAGGGAGACCCTTAGTTGTTGCTCCTCCTAAGGGAACTGCATTCCAGAAGGGATCTCAGAAATGCTCTGAGACTGTAGAGAAGATGAATTGAGGACCAGTACAGTGGAGCAAAACGGGGACAATTTCCAAATGACACATTGCCTATATAGCTGCTGAATTTACATAACTAGAGGTTTTTAAATACATCTTCAGTATATACCTGTCAAGAATGGTTTTATTAGAGTTGATCCTGACATAAAATTGCTGACCTCCTGTAATCCTATCCTGCCCTGTTTTTATGATCCTATGATTAAATGTATAAAGAACCTCAGGAGCAAGAAGCTTAAATTTGGTTGGCAGCAGGTTTTTTTTTATACTCAGATAGCCTCAAAAGTAAGGTAGCAGACCACTGTCAAAGCTCACTCAACAGTCCAGTATAAGTAGCCTTGTGCAAAATCAAGCTTTAGGTGCATGATTCAATGCTTCTGGGTAAAACTTAGTTTTGTCAAGTACTGTAGCATTTGCAGGAGGCAGAACATTAATACTACTTAGGACATCAACTCTTAAATTCTGCTTAATTTGCACTTCAAACATAAAATCTTGTTAACAACGTGTCCCCAGCTTTATAGCAATTGAAGGCTTTTGGGGAACATCCAGAGGCAGAACTTTAGGTACTGTAGCCTAATTTGTTTTAAGGATTATGAGATGTGTTAATCAAGCTGGAAATATACACTCATTGCGTTAAACAATTCTCTTTTATCAGAGGAACACTTGTACAAAGCTTTTTGAGGTAATATATAACAAATGAACTTAAGTTACTAAATTAAATATCTTGCTGAGTGTTCAGACTTTTACAAATTTGTTTCAACTTGAAATATGAGGTCGTAACAGAGAACTTTAAAGCCACAGCAAGTGCGTTTAGGTTTAAGTTGGACATCTTTAACAAGTTTACCTTGCTCTAAGTAAGAAAATAATGTTTATAAATCTGACACACAATATCATCTGCAGATTGTATACTTGAACTTGCAAATAATTGTTATGTCTGAACATCTTAGAAAGTAAAAACTTAAAGCTGTTCATGATAAGAAAGGCTGAAAAAAGGATTCCATGGAAAATATCAGAAAGATAGGTTTATAGGAATCTTCTTTCTTTCTCCTGAACTGAAGAACTATAAAAACATAGTCAGAAACAGTGACGATGTTTGTGGCATATGGATATTAACTGACAAAGCCTAAATCCTGACATGGCTTCAGTACCTGCAGTTCTCTGATTTGTTTGACAAATGATATGTCTGTTGGAGGAATTTAAAATACTGGATTGTTAAAGGATTTCTGTCATTGCAAGGTTTGTGTTTTTAAATAATGCTTCCCTTTTATTGAAGGAACACCTTTGTGGAGTCTCCTGCTATGTTATGAGAAAAATTTTAAGCAAGCTACCAAATTTACTGATTTGCTCAGCAGTCATGGTCTGGTAAAGTCATGCCAGCATGTAGTATAGAATCATCATCACTGTTATCTTGGGCTGTCTGAGAAGTCTCAGCTCTCATTTGTTCATTAACTCAATGCCTTATACTTTCAGCATGTGATTGCCTTGCACAAAAGTTCCTTCTCCTCCTCTTAGATTGTGACATGCTATCAATATATTTAAATTCCAAACTGGAAAGGAAAGCAACCTTGAGCAGTGAAAACCAGTTAACCTTATCCTAGATTATAGATTCTCTTCCATCTTCTTCTGACCCCACTCATACTGAATATTTTCTTTCTGCAGGAGTATAATTTCAAAGATAAATTAATTTACAAACTTCTTTTTAAGTAGAATGATTTTCCAGCAGGTGATAGCTGAGGGCTAGCATTCAGGGATATCAGGATATGAGCTTGCTCCCACTTCAGAAGCCCATGTCCAGTGCTTCCCTTAATTTGGGGGCCCCTTAAACAATAGTTACTGATATTCTTTCAGCTATTTCACACTGCAATTATCATTACTATTATATATTTTCAGCAGTGTTTATTCCAACAGAGCTATGAAGAAAAACAGGCTTCCAGGGATAACTGCAATGACTGGCATATAGCCAGGATAAATGGCAGCTTTTGAATTTCAATATAATTTCATATGCATCTTCACTGCCAAGGCTAAAATACTAATTAAGCAATAATCCCACAGCACTGTCAGGTATACAAGGGAGTAGGAACTTCCTGGACTCAACTTTATTTAAGCAGATATGCTTATTCCTGAATTATGCAATGTCTTTTTTCCACTATTAGTGTCTATGCATTTTGCTATTATTTCCCCTATAGTCTTACAGAAATCAGACACACTGTGGGGCAAAGAGGCAAGTGAGAAGATTTTTAAAGGATCTTTTAGTTCCTTTAAGCTGGAAAAGTTTTCTTGTCATCTTCGGGTGTTGTGCGTATTTGTTTCAATTAATTCAGTTTTAAAAGAGATGAGACTTACTCCATGTGTACTTTCATGGCTAGCCATAGAGTTCAGGTTCTTAGGGGGGAAACACAAGAACACACAGAATAACACGGTGAAGAATGTTCCACATAGAGCTAAAAGTAGGTATGAAACTTTATGGTTTGTTTGATGGTGAAATGTACATACAGGACAGTGAGTGTCAGAATGCAGTGTAGGATTCTGCAGGTTTGGACCCAGAATTAGTCATTTAATCACAAGGGATTTCAAGTAGTAGAAAATCGGGAAGTTTACAGCAATTCCCTACAAATGTTTGGAGTATGTATCTTTAATACTTATGAAGGAAAACTAAAAGGAATGAATATATGAGTGAAAATAGAGTGCTTTCTCTCAAAATGAATGATTTTATTCCTTTAAATCAATTCACCTCTTCACTGAAATTTGATGTGCAAAAGAAAGGTTTTATGAGACACATCTGAGCCACTGTTAAATATAAAGGTAGCATGTCTGTGAATATGGAAAGCATAACGGGCTCAAGACTTCCCAGGAACACAGACAAAACAGAATTTTGCCATTTCATTATGTTGCTGTGTTTGCAACAACAAACTAAAATTTACCACCAAAATACTTTTTAGATGTGAAAAATAATTGATTTCAATGTTCATCATAATCACTGAAACCAAAAAAGGTTTCTTGATCTAGAAAACTTCCAGAATCAAACAATTCACTTAATCTGAGATTCAGAATAAAAATATGTATTTCTGACAAGTGAATTAGACACTTCCATAGTTGACGCATAGTCAGTTGTAATTGCCATTTGAAACAGTGAGGATAATTTTGAGATCTGCAGTTTATTTGAAAATTTTACTTGTTTCAGAGCATGAAGGATAACCAGGGGTTTAATATATTATAAGCATAATTATACTTTTTCTTAGGACATCTAAAGAAGTGATTAATATATTGTCATGTATTTAATTATGTCAAGGACATATTACTTTTACTCTAGTATTTTTTTTAAAAGACAATAATTACATATTACTCTCATTTCACAGAGAGAGAAGACTACAGGCATAGTTACTGTAGAGCAGCTAGCATATTCGTTTATATCTTTTTTTTTGCTATATAGAATGGATTATTGTGCATTAGATTAAGACACTCTTGGACTTGAATGTCATTATTGTGATCTTCTTCAGTTCCCATGTAAAGCTGAGTCATATTTCAACACAGAAGTTCCACATCTGGGGAATCTCAGACAGTTACGGGTGTTGACAGGGCCAAACTCAGCATGTATCTAACAGGCATCTAACAAGGTCTTTGGGCTTGACATTTTTTTTTTCTTGTTTTCATTTTCTTTGCTTTCTTTCTCCTTTTGCAGACACAATTAGTGCTGAAGTGATCTGTTTATAAAGCATTAGTAGACTTGTATGAATCTAATTCTTTTTATCACAGACTTTATTAGAACAAATTTTTATCTCTTAAGTTAATGCTCAAGATTCTAGGTTGACAAACCAAGTGTCATTTTTAGTTCAAGAATTACAGACATAGAAAACACCAGAAAAATCAGTTAAAACTAGCATGTTTTGCCTGCTATCATAGGGAAGCCATTAATCCCTACCCTGAAATTACTGTTGCAGAGCAATTTAAATTACTATATACCCTACCTTAAGAGCTTTGTCTACACGAGAATTTTTTAAATGACAGCTGTTTCCAGTTCCTTATCATTAAAATACTGAGCTAAATTCACAGGTAAAGATTGTAGGCACAAATCTAATAACCTTGTCTTTACACTTGCTTATAAGAATTTCACATTTGTTATATTTGCACATCATACAGTGACCTTTAGCTAGGAACAGTTATGCTTATGTCTTCTGATGCTAGGTAATACAGATTAATCTAGATGCTAGAAAGTATGTCTAACACTTTCTCACTGCTGAAAAGAGATGACAGTGGGGGGAAAAATGAACAAACAAACAAACCAACCCCACCAAAACATACCGAAATGCAGCAAATTGTCTTAAGCCTACTGTTACAGTAATGTAAATGTGTAATAGTGTTTAAATTCCTGAGATATCACTTTTATGATGCTATATTAACTATATGGGTAGTGAGGTTGAGAGAAGAGTAGTTCACTAGTAAGATTGCAAACCTAAAATAATTAGTTTCACATTAAGATGTTTTTGAGAAAATATTGAAAATAAGATATGTCTTATTCAGTGATATGTGCGTTATCTGTTCTACGCTCTTTGCCTGCTGACTCCAAGAGAATGCAGCTGTCCCAAAAAGACAGGATGTCAACAGAAAAATTAGTAAAAGTCAGCCCAGAATACCCTAACTCCTTTCTTCTCTGACACATTCTAAAAACTGTAGTAAAAACTCTGAGTTCAATACATTGATTTTAAGAGATGTTTCCTAATCAGTCTCATGGACAGTTTAACTAACTTTCCTTTCAATACTGGTAGCCCAGGAATCTGCTGTAGAATTATCCTAGGGCTTAGCAACTGAAAGGTACAAAACATAAATCCTCTTTTATCTCTATAATGGAATACTTAAATGTTGTAGACAGAGTCCAACTCAGTCTGCCTCACACAAGGCACCAATTGTTGCAGCACAAACAAACCAGTAGGCTACAAGGCTCTTACCATCAGTCAGACTCTGCAATCTGTGCTATATCTCCTTCCCCCAGAAATCAGACCACCCAGCCCCCTTCCTCCTCAGAGCTATTTAACCACTTAGCAGGAAGGAGCTACAGCTGCACATCGTCCATGTCAATCAACCCACCGCCTCTGAGGCAAGGCCACAGCTGCATGTTAGCAATGCTGATCAACCCACTGCCTTCATTCTTCTACACTTAAATTTGCTAATAGTTCAAAGAATTTAGGTCTTTATAACTGTTCTACCATCTTGAAGGTTTTCAATACTCTTTGTTTTGGTTACATGCATATTCTGTGCAGTTACTATTTTCTCAATGTGTGGAGGTATGTTGGTTTGGCTGGAGTTGCATAAAAGGCTCAGTCATCTGAGCTTTAACCTTTGAATTTATTATTTGCCTTGTTCCTTTTGATACCTCTGTTTTTTATAGTCCAGTGATAGAGGAAAATACTGCTGCAATACAAAACCATCATTTTCATCTGTATTTAAAGCTCACAGTCAAGCTTTATGTGAAAAACCACATAATAATAGTGGAAATCTAGGCATGACGTATGAGGGGTTTTCCTTTGTCTTTTGGCCATGTCTTGTACTTACTGCTACACAGTGGCACAATTTCACTAGAACTGAACACCTGTGACGCTTCATTTAACTTCTGACCTGGTGGCTGGGGCGTGTGCTTGATCATTGAAAGCATGTTTGAACCATGGCAGGCTGAGGTATGCCTAAACCTACCTACTCAAGCTGTCTCATATCTGATAAGATATGATATAAAAAGAAAGCATCTCTATGTCTTGTGTTTTTAGATTATGGAGACCTAGACTCCTGTCCTTTTTCTTGGTTTGCTTTTGACATCTCAGTGAAGTCTGTCTATGCAGAGTGGTTTTAGAGCATTACTTGTCAGCTACATTAAGATCTTGTCAGCTTATTTTCTAATTCCTATGGGTCTTATTTGGAGAGTAAATAAACTGACTGCTCAGATCAAGAAGTTGTACCTATTGCTACAAAAGCTCTGGAGGAAAATTTCAGACCAAAAAGGGAAGACTCTACTGAATTTAGGTAGCCATTTAGCAGATGGGTTCCCAATCACAAAAGCTGACCTGAAGTGGTTAAATACAACCAAGATTTTTCTTTCAGTCTGGCCTATATATTTTTAGTTAAAGATGCTGTGGGGTTCCATTTTGGTCCCTCTGCAATCCTTTCTGCAGCAAACACAAATGAACATTGTAAAACATCAGCAATAACTCATTAAGACTGGATTATCATAGTATCGGAGCATTATACTTACTTTAATTTATCATCCATTTCCAGCACTGCTGGGACTTTCCTGCTAATATGTCAGGGCTTCCATGTGTAACAACATGCTAAGAACTTAGTACATTAAACCTTTATCGTATTTTTAATGATAAATTAAGAGGGACCTGAGTGATACCTCAGATGTCAAACAACAGAAGTTGTATAACAACTAAAGAATTAATGCTTAATGCATAATCAGAAACAGTTGTCACTGAACTGAACTCCATGGAGCTGCCTTGATCTATGTTAGCTGAAATTCTATACTTTGAATGCTGTTTTTAACAGCTGTCGTGAAGTTGCATAACTGGAAAAATAATTATATTAACTTGTGTTGTCATTCATTTCTTTAAAGGTGCCCTGTAATTAAATAATTGCCACTCTAAAGGTTTCCATAGCTATTTTTGAAGTTACTTATTTTTAGCTTTGGCAGTAGAGTTCATTAGCATAATATGAGCACTTCCCCAGTTTTAATTAAATCATCATTATGACATGACTGTGAGGTAATGTCCTTGCTTGACACACCATGAGGGTAAGGCCAAATTTGCAGTGCTTACTTATTGTGACAAAAATCAAACAAGTAGAAAAAATGTTAGGACTGATAAAATCAGTAATTTTGAACAAATAGAAATGGAAATCTGACAAGTATCTCAATGTACTGACTTGAATAGCGTTTGTAATTACAATATCTCAGTAATTTTGGGGTTTGGTGGTTTTTTTTAGTTCTCCTGTAAGCCTTATGATTTTCAGAAGTTAACTAGTGTAATCTTTTTACATGCACAGGGTAGAGAAACGTTCTGTCATATTTAAGATACATTTTTTACTGTTTTATTAACACTATAACCCACATTAAACCCACATTATTTAAAATTAGAGGTGTAAAAAATGGTATAAGGCAATGAGGTTATTTCCTATGCATCTTCGATGTCACATTATGTTTTTGACTTTGGATAAGGACAAGTAATTTTGAAAACTATTATAAGCTACTGCTATGGAATTTTACAATCTTTCTTACCATATTATGCAGTTATGTTTCTAGTATGGAACAGTTTTCCATAAAAATATAATTAAACCCCTAAAAAAATGTTGTGGTTGTTTTCCTATATGGTAATTTTGATTTGTAACCAGTAAAATTTTCATTAATATCAATTACAACTGAAAAGTTAATATATTCAGCAGATTTTATGTAGTTAATCATTAATTCAACTCACACACTAAGTGTTGACTAATCGAATCACATTTTTCCAAAGGCATTGTATGGACTTGATCATGATTTAAAATGTGAAGCCTAGTGTATCTTGCCATTTGTCTTTGGTAGTGAAATCTGCTTCTGGTCAAAGCTAGAGATGCGTGGTTGTCAGTACTATGATAGCTGACAAATGAAAGCAGAATAATATCGCTTAGCTACCAATCACCAACAGCAAAACCACACAAACAAGTTATTGTATGACTCATTTTCTCTCATGTTTGCCTTTAGAGAACATGTTACTGAAATTGCAGTACAGCACTACTCCTAAAACTTAAGTTGTCCTAGATTTTATGAAAAACTCCAGAATGGTCTGAGGTTTTTGTCAGACAATCATTAAATGCCATACTAACTGTTAAATCATCAGTATTTTAGAGGTTTTGAACAATAATTTTCTTTCAAAAGTTGCTTTCCTTAGAAAAAATCTAGTTTTTAATTTTGGTAGAGAGGCAAGGCAGAATAACTAGCAGAAGGTCCTTCTTGAGAGGAAACTTCTCTAGCTCATTTTTTTGTGTGTTCTCAGCAATGTATATAAAACAAATATATATATATACACACACACAAAGTTTCATTATGATGAAATGCAGGTTTATACAAGTATTTTTGTTCTTCTGAATTAGAAATATTTAAGTGCTTAGGAGTTAGGCAGAAAAGTTGTTTAGGTTTTTAATTTTGAATTCTTTCAACTACTCTAAAAATATTTTGTGTGGTAATTTTTTTCTTTGTTTTAAAATTTAATTTATTATCCAAAACAGTTCCTTGAAGAATCTAACAAGATGTCAAATAACCTGCATAACTGTGTCCCTGTCCACTAGCACTGTTACATTAGGTCAGGCTGAAAAAATCAACTGCAGTTGCAAATGGCCTAAAAACTTATTTAGCCAGAAATGCAGGGCAAAAATGTGTTTGTGTGTATGAGACTTCGTGTGTGTTTTCAATTTTGTATTAAACAAGCATCAGATAAAATACAGAAAAAGCACAATATGCTAAGGTCTCAGCTATTCTGGCTGAGTGCACTAAGTACTAGTTTGCCAAGATGATACTCTTGTCGAGTGAATCTTGAATTCTACTATGCATGGTGACAAAGGTAAAGGAAGTGTGGAGAAGGTTGCTCTTTGGAGTAGCCTGCATCTCTTTTCTTTCACATGTTCATAACAGGTGCTAGATTCTTCCTTTCCAGAAGGCAGAATGTATCTAGAGCTCTTTTCCTCAGAATGCAGTTATAAGTAGATACAGAATCATTTTTCTTTACAGAATTTTTCAATGAGATACAGCTCCTCTGAACTGGGGAGTTTGACAAACTAAACAAAGAATGTCCCAGCTTCTATGGGAGAATGGGAAACTTGCTATCCAAGTACCTTCTGTGCTTAAGAGTTATTTTCTTGGAGTGTGGCAGATGCTAGTTTGAGCCCCTTGTTCCTGAGATGGACCTTGAATATGAGTCTTCTGCTTCCTGATACATAAGCTAGTATGCAAAAAAAAAAAAAAAAAATGGACATCACTTAGTTTAAAGTTGGACTGACAAGCATCGAGAAGCATAGCTGCTAGACATCACAGATGTCTCAGATAGGAGGTTAAGCAAGGAAGTTTAAAACTCATTTGCCAGCATTCTGCTGAAATGGCACAGTACATACATAAATCCTTTCTTGGGTAGCTACAGCTTCTTTCCATAGAAACATACCAAAAGGTCTAATAGTCATTCTCATTTAGCTTGGGAAACTACAGGTTTTCAGTTCAGGACACAATATGACATGACATAGCTTAGTATAAAAATGTTTACACTTCTAAGACAGAACTCTAACTTTGGCTAGATGATTGGTCATCTGCTACGTACCTAGTGTTTATGATGATGTTGATCTTACACAATTGAAAGTTTTACAGAAGTTACTATCATTTCAGTCCAAGGTTACATCAGCATTTCAGCAGTGTATCACTAGATCTGACACATCATCTGGGGAGAAATGTACTTTTTTTTTTTTTTTTTTTTTTTTCTCTGCATGCTAGTTATTTTGCCCTAGATCATATAACACTTTTATGCCTTGTCTCTGAACATAGGATTTCAAAGGCACTTTTGATCTTGGTTGGACACTAGTTAGCCCACAGGGGCAAAATGCCTGAAAACTCAGTTTGTAGATCAATTATTCCTTGATACAGTATTAGTCAGCATCAAATGCAATGTTTAAAGTTATGAGATTGACATTCCGGGTTTTTTTTTTATTTTTAGTCTCTTAAAAGTTTTCCTTTTTCACACGAGATAGGGATAACTGATGCATAGGTAGGTAGATAGTGCTCCACAGGCATGTTAACCATTACTGCTCTACTTCTTTACTTCTAGCATGAATCTTTCTTTAATGAACAGACAGCTGTAATGCTGTTTAAGCTTATGAGGAACAGATAAATAAACAAACAAATAAAATATGTCTATTTTGGTTGTCTGACCTAGAAGGACATTATTATCTAAAAACTTTGGTTTGCACACTGACCCCCAGGAAGGCGTTTAAGAACATGGCTACATCTAAGCAATCTTTATTAGATGTTGGTATTAGACTTCATTCATCTCACCACACCACACAATTAAGTTTAAGTTGTTAACCCTGCCTGTACAGCTGCTTTGTAAGTCTGAGTCAGTCCTGTCCATCACCTTTTCCTTTTGTTTTTAAAGAGGTCAGTCTCAAATTTTCAGGCAGGTACATGACTACGCGCTTTAGTATACAAGCAACAGAAAGAAGACTCAGACTCCAAGCATCAAAGTGCCCAGGACTTCCCAAAGACACCATGCAATTACTCTTTTATGTGGCTGTCATAACTTTGGGAGGCCAACCTTTATTTATTGAATTATTTTTTTTCCTCCAAAGCCCCAGGAGTAAAACTTAGATCTTGTTAAAACCCAATTTGCAAATTGCAGCAGCATTAATGGAAGGGTCATGCCATGTTTATTTGTTGCAGCAACATCAGCTCACTTAAGAATATGTGTTAATCACTGCTTTAGCTAACGTCCAAAACTGGTAAAAAATAGTAAGAAAAGGGCCAGAAAATTGCAAAAGACCAAATTTCTAGAATTATGCTGTTTGATACTGAGACATCAAGCAGTTCGTACTGAGATATGCAGATTTTAGGTCTATTATTAGATTTTTTCCATCAAGGCCAGGAGGCTTTTCTAGAAGGTGTATTATAAATAGGATGATAATTGAATGGAGGGACCTGGAATAAGATAATAAAATTTTCCACATTAAGCATCCCAAATATAAATATAAAACCTCCTGGTAATCTGAGGTTTGTGTTTCTTATTTAATAATTTAAAATATACTTGATTGCTTACCCTCATTCTTTCTCTTTGATTTTGTTTTTGAGCTTTGCGTTTTAACCAGTTCTCCTTTATGAATATTTTTAGAAATAGGTGAAATTCTCATCTGCAAACCACAGACAGTTGCCTAACAAAATCCCTTAGTTTTGTGATAGATATTGCTAAAAGAAGCACAAAAAAAATACTAAAAAATTAAAACCTTTAATTGCACATATGGCAAGGCAGGAGTTGTTTCATGATCAGTGAAACAGATACAACTGTTTCTGACAGATTTCTGTTTCAGGTGTCATACATGTGAGGTCTGAGGTTTCAGCTTTTTTTATAGGTTTTATATATCAATAGCACTGGGAATAGGTTCATTGATTAGTTAAAATTTTGGATTGAATTGCTCATTTCTTATTGTATTTCTGTGCAGAAAAATTACTAACTTCCAGTTCAACTTAGTCAAACATATTTCCTCTCACCACAGTTATGAAAAAGTCAAATATAAGCCTGCTTTAGTCAGTAGTCATCTTTCTAGCTCATGCATTTCGGTTCCTGAAACATTGTGGCATTTAAATAATTTCCTGAGTCTCTGCCCATGTTAAAATACATGGTTTATTCTTTTCTCAAAGAAAACAGTAAGAGGTAAACTGATTTCAGTGTACTGTACACTGACCTGCAAGTTTCACAAGCAAATTACTTATTATGTGCACTACCAATAAGGTCAAAATTTAAAGAATTAATTTTGTTACCTAGGCATCCAGAACTACCTTTCATCTCATCACATAACTTTACCATATTTTATTTTCTTGTACAAAAGAGTAGATATGTTTGAAAAATAAACCTTTTAATATCTTCTCAGATAAACCGATGTTAACTTCACTGCTTTGATAGCATTATCCCTGTTTTACAGTAGTGTCTGCAAAGACAATCAGGTCTCACCTTTTTATACTGCTTTAATGTCAAAGACATTTTCTTTCTGGTCCTTACATTTTTACACTTTTTCATGCTGCTGTCTCTTTTAGTATCTTATTCCATAAGCTGCCTCTCATAGCATGTTGCCGAGATTTACAACTATATTGTTTACATCTAATGTCCTAACCTGATAGGAGATTGAAAGGAAAGTAATAATTGCTCTGATCTGTTTACTGCAGCCTCCTGTTATTGCTATACTCCTGCAGTGATGTCAGTAGCCTGAAATAAGGAAATAGAAATGGACTCATTACATTAAGAAGACTCAAAAACAGAAAAAAATTTGTGTAAACTGAAATCTGGGAGTTAGTGATGGTATAAGTAGTAGTGAAGCATATATATTCATATAGAAACAGGCATGTATGATTTGACTTGATTTATGATAGCTTGTTAAGTGTCTGCCATCTCATTACATAAATTAGTCTTTTCCTTAACATACAGATGTCACAATGGGAATATAATGAAGCTTAGAATCCTGAATAGTGATTCTCTTGATGTTAAACAATGCTATTTGCAAAGGGCCTAATGTAATGAATGTGTGATGAAAACTTACAAGTGCTCAATACCATTGGGCGGACGTTCTCAAAAAAAAAAAAAAAAAGAGTTATATTTCATAGTAGTTTAAATGCAACATAAGACAGTGCTTTCATGTTCATTCTCTTTTAAGCCAAGCTAACTGTTGCTATCCCTTAACAATGTAGTGTGGTAACACCTCCAATAACTTAGTGCCATATAAAAACCCAGTAAATGATTGTCTTTACAATAAGAGCTTATAATCAAGAAAGAGACAAACAAAATCAAAATACCTTTTATTTTGTAGGATGCAATGTATTCTTTATTCCTTAGTAATGTATGCCTTCAGTTACTTTTGAGCAGAGAACTAAGAAAAGGGCATAGGCTCTATAGAGAACTTAGCAATGAACAGGGCTTGCTGTGAGTGAAAATCAATATAAATACACTATGAAGCAAGGCATACATTGGCAGAAGTCAGCTGTAGACTGGCAAGTCATACAAGCAACAGGATGAACAGTTTATCTAACATTTACCTATAACAAGAGTGATTAAATAGTTTCTGGGCAGTGAAAATAGTGCAGCTTGATTTCCTATAGCTTTCTGTACTATGCACCAATGACAGAGCATATGTCATGTATCTGTATTTTCCCTTTCAGTATTTCCCACACTTCCCTATATTTTTATCCCTCGGACCTAGCACACTGTTCTCAGGATGCCTCAGACTCCCTTATTCACTCATTAATTGCTAGTTACATAAGAAGCGGTATAAGTTGATCCATTTGTTATTTTTGGCTGCTAACAGGCCAAGCAGAACAGAAAATTAATGAGCTGAAGCCCTTCTCAGGCTCTAAGTATATGGGCCAGCCTTTCCTTTCCAGCCACCTGATTGATGAAACACAAGATAAATTGTCTTTGAGAGTTCCACTCTTCTCAAATTTGGCAGAACTTGATCAATCATTTAAAAAAATATTGGGAAACAGATGACAAACAGATGGACAGTTTATTAACTCATGTAAGCTTCATTTCATTAAGGGATTTCTTAAAAATCAATTTATCATAGTGAATTTTAAGGAAGCCAGTAAATACAAGAAGTCTCATTTTGTGCCTTGTATAATGTCATTATGATGATACAGAATTATTTAAAATGAAAATGAAGCAATCAGCTGAACTAATTTTATTTAAGGTTTGATACCTATAGTAAGTTCAACTAAAACTTCAAAATTGCCTAGGAATAAATATATATCAACCTGTTTCTCTTCCTCTGTGAAGAAATGCTGGTTTTAAAAACAGATGTTTCTATATTTAAAAAAAAAAAAAAACAACCTCCAAAAATTGGTAAAGTTATGAACAATTTTCAATATTAGAAATAGCTAGATATAAATTAGTAACAGTCAGGAGGTTTTGGGAATATTTTAATTACAAATTTTAGGAAACATACGGTTCTGAAATGTGACTCCTTGGGTTAATAGGAAAGAAAAGGAATGAGTAGAAAAGAGTGAAAGCAAAAAATGCAAATCAGACTAGAATCTACAGACAGATTAAGGTTTCTTTTTAAGGAAGCACTAGTTAGGAAAGCAGTCAGGACTAGTAGTCAGACCTCCTTTGACACTGGTGGTCACACCTCCGCCTCTCCGTGGTGCATAGAGAGACTAGCCAATTTTTTCTATCAGCCTTAGATTCCTATCTTGTAGTAAGATAAACTGGGCTCTGAATGTGCTTATCTCTATCCACTGGTGGAAAAGAGACTTCTTCCACCACTGCTACCATCTGAGACAGCTAATGAGGCTGCATAAATTCCATTCTACTTTTAGCAATTATTGAATCAAATAGCATCTGAGGGTCTTAATGTTAAGATTACTAGCATCTCAAAATACCAGAAGTAAGTAACAGTTATTAAATAATGACATGAGTATGTTAGCTGTACATAACTTACACAAAATGGTAAAATGGATGTTAGAGTATCTCATTTTACTGCATTCATATATTATGTTGTTCATCTAGGAACATCAGTGTTACTTCACTTGCAATATGTCATGAATGGAAAGTACTGAATCCACACAGAACTACTGAAATGATGTCAGGTAATAATAGATCATAATGTGATACTGTAACTAAAAGAGCAAAGAAGAATCTTGGATTGCAAATGCAAGACCATCAGGTAGTTGTAGGAAAAGTATCAGTTATCTACACATATTCGTATAAAGATTACTAGCCTATTTCTAATAACATTTCTGGAATGCCTGTGTTTATTCATCAACTCACTACTTGCTTTTTAAATGCACCAATGCCCAGTAACAATGCCCTACATAGAATCAACTAAGAAACTAACTTATTTGTATATGTTATTTAAAACTGCAATAATCACAGAGGACAGAAGTGAATCTGACTAAACTGAAACAATAATAATGTCCAATAAGAGTAAAATAGTAATCAGCACATTAAACAAAATTTTGCAGTCACTTCTCTGCAAGCAGATAATTTGCTTGCACACATTGTTAATGTAAGATGGGACTATACTTGAGCAAGTACTAATGTTGGAAACTACAGTCAAAGGGGATTACAGCCATGTAACCTGTGGGCATTTATGTGAAGTTTTATTTTAGTCCCAGATGATTTGTAAAGGAAAGATACATTTAAAAATATACTTACAGATTCTTTTCTGTAGGGTTGTCAAAAAAAAAAAAAAAAAAAAAAAAAGAAGCAAGAGAGGACAGCAGGAACTTTCAATAAATGTAAAAAACAGGTGAGCCATAGTAGTTCCCTGTCTTATGATCTTCAGGTACTTCAGTCTTGTACCCAATGTTAGATACAAAATTTACTTTGAGCTGGTCTGCGTTGTTATCTGCTGTAAAGCAGTTTTTCCTTCCTGTGAATGAGGCAGGAGGGCAGAACAGAATGGAAACAGAAGAGCAGAAATTTCAGAAAAGCCTGATTGCACGCATAATACTATGCAGGTGAAGCTTTTGCATGGAGTACATTAGAGAATAAATGGGGTTTTATATTTCTTGATACGTTTTAATGATCAACATAGATGGTTTGTCTGGGTGTACTAGTGGTTTGGTTAAAGCAAACAAACAAAACCTTCTTCAAAAGTTACAACTAAAAATAGCTCTTCGCAGCTCAGACATTACTTACACAGTTCACTGTTTTATTATTTTCATCAGCTATAGCTTCTCTGTAATATTTTCAGTTAATTTCTTTGTTGGATATTGAAGTAGAAAAATGCAACAGTAAACGCTGCATACCATAAAAAAGCATAGGCCATAAAAGTACCAGCTATAAAACATGACATTAAGCATCTTTCACATTGCTGTGTGCTCAGCAAAAGCCAGTCTGTAGCAAATGTTTCTACAGTTATTATCTTACAGCGTGAAAAATTTGGCTCATTGAGTTTAAGACCAAAGAACCAGAACACTTCTCTGAATGACAACTGGATAGAAACTGCTAGATACATTGGTTGTTAAGAGATCAAAAAGAGTGTTCCAAAGGAAAAGCCGTACACAGACTGCTAAAATGAACTACTACCCTTTAAAGGGGCAATTTTCCAAAAAAGGTTCCATTAAACAAGAGGCAGCAACAGCTTGATTACTATCTGTGCTCATTTGGATGGAAGATAATTTTAATGGTCGTGAAGGTTTATTGGACTCCACTGATTTAAACACTCTCACAGTAAAGAAAGATTTGCTGAATATAGCTGAGATACAAACTTACAGTGCAGTGCATGCTCAAGGTACTATAGGAAATGAAAGGTAAGCAGCTGAGGGAATTTGGATGATCTACACACCTGAATGGTGTAGGTAGTAGCTACAGTAAAACCTGAAAATTTATGAATGATTTATTAATCAATTACACACCTTCCCTAAAGCTATGAAACATGATGGAACCATGTTACAGCCTCACTGCTGGCATGTTACAGCCTCACTGCTGTCACGTTACACAATTACTGCAACGCACAAATCTATTCTGTGGCTGTTCGTCAGGCAAGAGGCAAAAGTAATATGGCCTTCAGTGAGATGTAATAGCAGTTTGGTGGTATTAAGGTGTTTCTCATCAAGCTGTTTCTGAAGGTGTTGGTTTAAATGAAAACCAAACGTTCTACCCTTGCTGCAGAAGACTGCACACGCATATGCTTATAGTGAGACAAAGATGACAGTACACAATGCAAAAGGAGCTATGCTGGACAATGCATAATTATCATATAACAAGTCTACAGTATACAAAAGCACTGTCATCTTAAAGAAATCATTGTGTGTCCATTCCTAAATTAAACTCCAGTATTAATTAATTAATTAATTAATTCCAGGCTGTGGAATCACAACAGGGTAGAAAGAGCCCCCTGAGAGGCAGAGAAGGAGCAATAGTTTTGTACATTAGTCTTTGCTTAATATTTGGCATTCCTGGAGATCACACAGCCATGGAACAGTTGAAGTTGGAAGGAACCTTTGGAGGTCATCTTGTCCAACCACCCTGCTCAAGCAGGGCCACCTACAGGAAGTTGCCCAGGACTGTATCTAGATGGGGTTTTTTATATTTCTAAGGAGGGAGACTCCAAAACTTCCCTGGGCAACGTGTGCCATTGCTCAGTCAGCTTCACTGTAAAACAGTGTTTCCTGATGTTCAGAGGGAAACTCTTGTGTTTTAGTTTATGTCCATTGCCTCTGATCCTGTCATTGGACATTATGGAAGACAGCCTGTCTCTGTCCTCTTTGCACCCTCCCTTCAGGTTTTTATAGACATGGATGAGATCCCCCTGAGATTTTTCTTCTCCAGGCTAAACAGTCCCAGCTGTCTCACCCTTTTGTCATAGAAGCCATGCTCTAGTCCCTTCATCACCTTAGTGGTCCTTTGCTGGAGTCTCCCAGTATGTCCATGTCTCTCTTGTACTGGGAAGCCCATGGACACATCTCTCCCAGTATGGCCCCACCAGTCCTGAATAAAGGGACAGCACGCCCTCCCTTGATCTGCTGGCAATACTTTGTCTAATGCAAAGATACCATCTGCCTTCTTTACAGCAAGGGCACACTGCTGGCTCCTGTTCAACCTGGTGTCCACCAGGACCCCCAGGTCTTTTTCTGCCAGGCTGCTTTCCATTACCATTCTTGTTCAGACACCTCCATTTGCAACTGCCTCACCCTGATAAGTGATGTCTTTAATTAGCTCATTGCATTGGTGACTAACAGGTCTGGTAATGCATCTGTCTGGCATAGGGCTGTGTATTACGTGGCAGCTCTGCACCATATGGTATATCTTTAGGGCTAAGTGAGGTCTTTGAGATGAGTATGATGAAGAGTAAGAGGAGAGAGTAAGATGAAATATATACTTATAACTATCATCTCTAAAACCGTTGTCATAAATGACACTGTTCTTCATTCTTCAAGGAGAAGAAAAAAGTGAGGGCAGTTGTTTTTAAATTAGTATTCACTTAAAAGAAGAGTCAGAAATCTTTAACCTAAAGATATGTTTTAACAGGAAGGAAGATGCTATTAGGAATCATGCTAAGCTGAACTTCTACTGAAAATACAAATGCCAGAGTTTGCATTTTGCAGAGTACAAAGAAGCCATCTTGGAAAGCTTGGAAGAACATTATAAAACTACTTTACTTCTACTTTTATTCTTGAAATATTTAATTTTTCTTTATAGACTCTGGACAGAAAAAGTACAAATTGGTTATCAGTATGTTGAATAAAAAGTGGCTACTTTGGTACAATGGCCACCTTCGGTCACAAGGCTTTCTTGGTATTACACATTTACTGACTATTCTATGAAATGCTGCTATTTGTAGCTCATAAATACAAAAAAGATAAGAATAAGGGTAAATCAGACTTTATGAATAAGGACTGAGAGACTTTTATTACTTCAACAGATATATACAATACAGAATTTCAGCAAACACCATGAGATGTTCCTTCTGCTCTGTTGGTTATCAGGAGAAAGGGAGACAAACTCTTCAAAGGAACACCCCATGCACAACTCCACCGGGGAATGTGCCAGAAAGGAATTCTTTTGGTATTTCTTACACTGCCCCGGTAGCCAGTTGAAAGACACAACAAAAGTTGGGCTACCTTCTCTCTGGGCTGAGATGGGGAACTGCTGACTTTTGGACTCAGCTGGAGACTTACTTTTTCTGCAAGAGGGCATTTTAAGGCGATAGGCAAACGCCCCGGAAGTCCGTGACTACCAATCATGGTTTGCTGGTTACAGAGAACAGTCAATGCCTCTGCGTGTTTTTTTGAACAAAATCTTTTTTATTAATTTAACCATGTGAGAACAAAGAAGCTGATCTTTAGGTCTAAAACATCTGCTAATCAAGAAATGTATTAGAATGCCAGCATATCCGAGACTGAATCAATGTGCATGTGTCCATATTCATCACAAATTTAAGAATTTACCCAAGATTTTGATCTCTGAAGTATTTTTTTCCTGACCTGTGTTGTGGGGGAAGGCTAAAGATTATATATATGGACTATCATGCAATAGCTAATTCATATTTTTAAAAACATTATTTTCTGGACTAACTTGATTATTAAGCTGATTATTTTCATGGGGAGCAAAGATTTTTTTGTCATATCCATTCTGAAATCCCTTTGTTTCTGTTGTTTCCTGTTCTTCTGCCATGTACCATTGTGAAGAGCTCGACTCCATCTCCCCAGTGACCTTCCCACAGGCACTGGGAGATGCTGTTAAGTAACCCTGCAGCCATTTCTTCTCCAAGATGACCAATTCTTGGTCCCTGAACTTCTCCTCACACGGCAAGTATGCCAGTCCTGATCATGCTAGTGAGCTTTTGTAAACCGGCGCTCCAGTGGTTCAATGCTTTTTTTGCTTAGGAGTGGGGTGTGGGCAAGTGATGGCAGGCAGCAAAATGGGTGCAGCATTCTGTACGTGGTCTAGGAAGTGCTGAGTAAAAAAAAAAAAAAAAACAAAATCCACCCCAGGATACTGTTGGCTTTGTTTTCTGCCCAAGTACAGTGCTGGCTCATGTTCAGCTTGCTGTCTACCAAGACACATGCATGCATGTAAAACTATTCATGTTTTGAAATAATTTGTTGTAAACCAAATCTAGACTATGTTCATACACTGTATAACCTTTTAATTAAAAACTTTTGTAAATAAAGTTATATAGCAAAATATGCAATATACATTTATTATTAAAAACAAGCAAGCCAAAAGAATAAAATTGTGTTGAAAAGTCTCTATCAATAAAACTATCCAGACTCAGAATTAAGCTTCAAGTGTATGAAATTTACTGGAGACACTAGTTATGTCTCATTGGGTCAGCAATTTTATTCTTCAGTTATAATTTTACAGTGTCTTTCATATTACTACAGAGATGGATATAGCTGTTCTTCATGGTTTTTATCTTAAACTTTCATTCTGAATGGTCTTGTTTTCCTTGAATCAGAAGTATATGCCAAGTACTGATATACATGTTTTCAAACAGAAAAGTTACCTTTAATGCAATTACTATACTGCAAAAGAAAATATTTTACATAGTCAGTTTCCTGTAAAAGGAATTGAAAAGTTGTACACATTTTAATTTTATAAAGGCATGCTAAACTTCCATTATCCTAACTAGAAATCTTCCTTGCGTGTGAGAAAAAACTTGAAGTTTGACTTTACTCTTTCTTAATGTAACTTACATCAGCAGTATTCCTGAACTTCAGGGTGTACTTTCAAAGGAATTTTTATAATATTTAGCTTCTTGAGCAAAGAGTTCTTGCAGTCCACAGTGACCTCACACATGCTCATGGCAGTCAATTATCTTTCTGTAAATTTTGTAAACTCTCAGTTGTTTTACGGAGGACAAATAATTTTAAAAATAAAGAACTTGATTGTCTTTCAGATGCTCATGAGAATTTTACATCATATGGCCTGTGAAGTCACCAGTTTTAGATAATTGTTACTTGCATTATTTTAGTTAAAATATTAAGTAATGTGGGTGTTGCTGTTGAGAATATTCTACTGCAGATACTGTGTGTAAAGGGTTGGAAAAATGTCTTTATCACTGTGAAAGCTTTGCTGTCTACACTGAATGCACTGTCAGTCGTCACTTTGCCTGTTCAAAAGGAAAGGTTCATACTACTTTTAATCTGTGGTTTTTCTCCTATTTAATTGAAGTAACAGTGAAATGTCCATTGCAAATCAAAGGTCATTTTCTCTATATAATATTTAAGTGATACCAGTGCATATTGGTAATAGAAGAAATAAGACATACTGAGCTAGTTCTTCATGCAAGGTACAAATCTATCTTCCACTCCCCATTATTCTTTCTATTCATGCTTTTATTAGACAACTTCTTTCCTGCTCAGTGATCTAGAGAGCATTAATAGAAAGCCAAAAAAACCCCCCAAACCAATAAAACAACAGAAAACCCCCAAACAACCAAACCAAAACCCCAAACCTAAAACAAAAAACAAAAATGAAGAAAGTTTCTATGAACCTTGGAAAATGCTCATAGACTCAGAGGTGGTCAGAAAAAAACCCACCACGAGCCACACATCTGGTAGGAGATTTTTATTCCTGGTTTTTATACATCTTTTTTGTATAAATGACTGGATTATTGGCTAGTTCCTGAACAAAGTTTTGTCCGGCTGCTATGGGCCAAAATTTGTCACAAGTACAAGAAACCACTCTGTCAGGCAGATAATGAAAAAGTAAATTTTGGCTGAATCCAGGAAAATACTTTGGCAGCAATATATTATCTCTCTTGGTCCTTGAAAAATACTGCATTTTCATGTTTCATTTTAATGGAGCCCACGTGCCTAGCAAAATATCAGATTGGATTAATGACCTTATTTTTCACATTATTATTATTACAGAATAGTGGCTTTCAGCAGGGACCATGACTCATTTAGAGAAGACATTTACAGATGCTGAATACAATACACTGAGTATTTTAAAAACATTAAAAACAAGGTAACTCACAGAGCAAAAAGTTACCAGAAGACTGCTTCTCAATCTTTCCTGAAGCAAGGCTCCAGCTTACATTCAGCAGGGATTTAAAGCTGTGTTCCTGTGCAATCCGACATGAAGACAGTGTTTATGAACTCTGTAAGTGTAGGTGACTTCTGTTTTCTACCACCCTGAAGTATGAACTGACTGATTTGTGTGAAAGTATTAGTGTGAGGGTCCCATAGTATACAAAAAATATAAGTTATGAATTGATAATCTATTTTATACATAGCAAACAGAATCCACAGAAGTGAAGCTGCACAGAGGAGAAATATACCCTTGTCATTGACTCTGATAAAGTTTTCATCAGTGTAAACCAGAACATATTCCACTTAGTACGTTCTTTACACACTGGTTTAGAAAGCAGTATGAGTCTATAATCATGCCTAATCTGTAAGGCAATCAATAAACACAAAATTATGAAAGGAGAACTGAAAATCTCATTGTATTTATGGATATACATACATATATATCTTATATTGTCTTTTCTTCCATATTTCAAGGCAGTAGACAAGCAGTTCATGAGAAAAGGGGTTTTTTTTTCTTTTCAATACCTCCATAATAAGATTTGTTACTACTTTTGACATCTTAATTTAATCTCTTGGATCTAAGCTTTATTATTACAATTTTACCTTTTGTTGAGGTTGATAGTCATGAATGATTTGTATTAGTAGGTTTTCTGCATGCATGACCTTTTTTTGTACACATTTGGGTAGTTTTATCCTCCCCTCTATACACCTAGTTATTGGTTTCAATGTCACCTATCCTTTTGGCTTTTACAAAATACTGAAACAATGAAGTTGCCTTTTCAGGAAAGCTAACTGCAGCTTGGTAATAAAGTCACTCAATTAGTACTGCTAGTGTGTCACTGATTCTCACACACAGCATTGTCATCCAGATACTTGTTCAAATTTCAATGAGACTTTTATTGTAAATAAATTCAAGTATATTCTACAGTTTCTGGTAGAATGAGATGATAATGGCAGTAAAAGGCTTTTCTGCATAGTTAGAATTTGTTTGAAGCAGGTTTAGGCTTTTGTCCCTGAATTACAAATAGCTCAGCAAAAGCTAGTGGATCCACAGTTTTATGCTACAAAATAACTGTCCATCCATTTCAAGGTGTATAAAGAGACCTGGATGGGGGTCCAACACATCTCAGGAGTTCTCAAAATTAATTTTTGTGTAAATGAAGGCTGGGAGTTGGTGGTTTTGTGGGGTTTATGTGGTTGTTTTTTGGGGTGTTTTTGGTCTCAATATCTATTCAGATAACATGCAATATTTTCAACAGAAAAGAAACTGAAATAGTAACTGGTACTTCAGACTAGTGACTTCCCCACTCATCTGCAGGGTAGGTTATCAGGATTCAAATCCCATGTTTAATCAATGTAGAACTGACATCCTTACTGTCTTCATTTAACTACAAAATTTTCAATAAAATGCCAACTACAGTGGATGCATGTACTTGGCATGTACAGTGAACCTGATACAAAACTGCTATAGTTTAATATTTACACTAAAAAAAATACTGAAAAATACTAAATTTCCTTTCAGACAAATCATAATGTGATGGTTAGTGAATGTAATGTGTCATAGTCACTGTCACACTTTGTAAAAAATTCTTGAAAGATCTCTGGGCACTCATTCATTGTGAAGAAAAAAAAAAGTATGTGATGCTGCACAATACTACACTTTTGTAGGCATCCTCACAGGTAAAAGGTGATATGGAATGTATTAATCATTAATCCTTGGTTATAGGAACTTCAAAATTTTAATTGAAGCGTAGAATACTCTGGGAGAAGCATCCAGGAAGCTGTTAAGAAAAGTGCATTTTCAAAAATGGATCAAAGCAAAAGGAGTATTGTTTACTGTAACAAAAACACAGAATCTGACAGATCTGTAACCAGTTATCCTTTGGTAAATGGACTTTCTGCAGCTAAAAATGTGGGATTAGGCCTTTTTCACAAGAAATAATAGGATGTTGACTTAACGACTGCTGACTACAATACTTCTATATATAACTTAGGAATTTATGGCTTCAAGGGTAATTTTGTTTGTGAGTACTATGATGTTAGTATTAATTTACTGTGATTTTGGTGACTTTTATAGCATTGTTTTTTGTTGCTTTTGACCTGAAGAAATTGCTGCCCAAAGTTGTATAGCCTTCCAGTTATAAATCCTGATTTGCCTTCTGTTTGTCATTGTGCTGTTTATGCTTCGTTGGATTATCATTCTTCATGTCAATACTTTTATGTGAAAATGCCATTTTTGTGGTGGATGGTACCTTATATATCTATATATACACACACATGCTCTACATGTAAGATACAAATAAAAGATGCTCTAAAGTTGCAGTTACCACCCTTAGAAAACTACCTGAAGTTTTTATTTAAATAATTGAACTTTGTTTTGGCTTTACCCCTAGCTACTTTGTTTCCTTGGAGTCACAACAGAGCAAATTTTTCATGGTATATTATTATTTATTATTGTTGTGAAAATCTTGGCCCACACAAGTTAGTAATCCAAGTGTAAACTGAAAAGCACCAGGTGTGTATCATACAGGAGAAACATGCAGGAAAAAATCAGTATTGATTATTGTGATAACAGTGATCACAGTATGTCAGATTCCCAACTATGCAAGAATTAATGCTTTAAAAACTGACTTTAAAATTAACTCTTTTCCACTGCCAACTGTGTTATAGAATAATAGCTCAATTTCCATATTCTTAATGTAATCAATCTAAAATAAATTGTTTCAAACCTCAAAAAAAGAAGACTAGATTGAACAATGAGTTCAGAGATAACAGGAAAAA
Source organism: Falco peregrinus (assembly GCF_023634155.1). Classification (NCBI taxonomy): domain Eukaryota; kingdom Metazoa; phylum Chordata; class Aves; order Falconiformes; family Falconidae; genus Falco; species Falco peregrinus. The sequence continues at coordinate 69,032,190 of NC_073724.1, forward strand.
AATTGAAAAAGAATGCCAGAAACAGTAAAATTAAGTAAATGAAGGTACATTTAACTGTACTTTACATTCCATTAATTCCATTATGCTCAAGTTATCACTAAATGTGGATTTGTAAATACCATCCTATTTTGAAGTCATAAAGATGTGAATAAATTACTGAAGTGGAATGTCACTGTAAGAAGGAAAACTAAATCAGATTTATAATTTGGTGGTACGCTTTTCTGTTTGATTTGTGACCTTTTTCCCTTTAATTAATTTTTTAAATAATCAGGAGATTTGGGAGGAAAATAGTTGATTTCTTTTGCATTTAAAGAAAAACAAAATATTAATGCAAAATACTCTTTTTCATACACTCAATACATTACATTGAGATTCAGGTTATTTATTAAGAGAATTGTAAGATATTGTAAAGCCTCTCAGAGACCTCATGAAAGATTTGTGCAAAGGTTTTGCAGTTGCGTGCTTCCAGCAAACATGTTTCCCATGGGACTGAGCAGGACCCCATTATAAGCCATACGAGAAGGCTAGTGTCTTTTCTGAACCCAGTGCTGTCTTGAACAGTATGACTGGACATGTAACGATTGTATGGATTAGGGAGATTTCCATGCCCTTCATCTCTCATCATATAACTTAGTATGTATTTGTGCCTCTTTTCTGAGGATGTGGCTTGTACCAGGGCAACTCAGAGATCAATATTAATAGGAAGGTAAGATCAGAAATCCATATTACAATGCACTGACTTGTCAAGCAAAAGTCACAATTTTAACAAGCTTATGGCATGTCTAGGTAAAACAGGTAATTTTGAGGAGAGGAATGGGAACAGAAAATATAGTAACATGCCAGAGATTAAATGTGAAACCTAACTACTCTACTTCTACATCTTACATAGCTGTTTGCCAATCTTTTATTACCATGTGCAGCTTGTGTTCTGCCTCCATCTGTGATATACCTGTAAGTTACACATGGAGTATGAGATTTATATAATTTTACCTGTCTTAGAGGCAAACACCCAGAATAAGTCATCTAGGTTCCTTCTAAGTCAAAGAAATGAGGCAGGTAACACCAAAAGGTAAGCTTTTCTATCCTGTAGCAAGTGTCTAAAAGATAAGATGAGTTGCTTCTAGGTGCTTATCTCTATTCATTAGTTTAGATAAGAAGACTGACATTTAAGTGACCTACAGTAGAAAATATGAATCCCATCCTTAATGTTTTAGCACTCCAGGTGCACTTCGTTTGCCCTTGCACAGGTGTCCAGTGGTATTTGAGATGCACTAAACTTTCTGCTACAGTTGCCCTCAAGATCCTACGTGATACCTTCCAGCTCTGTGTAGATACTTGATCACTGTAGCCCATCACACACTGCTGCATTACTACCTGCAGGCAGCTGAAAGGATCCTTTAAGGTTCAGTAAGATGCATCTAGGGAACAGCATAGAAGTTCCACAGTTCAAATATTTAATCCCCAGTTTTCACTGCTATGCCATTAAACAGCAAGGGTCCAAGTTCTGTGTAGGTATGTTTTCATAGTTTTTACCAATTTCACAGGGATTTGTTGATTTGTTTGCAAGGATCTGAGAGCACAGTTTGTAAGTTGTTTTTTTTTCCCTGTAAGAATTGAGGACATTGAATCTACAGCTACTCTCCTAGTCTATTAATTTTTTAGAAGGGAAAGCTTTATTCCTCTTTCCTGCTGCCTGCATTTCCCTTCTGCTGCTAACGTTGTCTAAAATTTTCTTTACTGTAGACATGGACGTCTATATTTATATAAAAGAAAGCCTAGCCCTTCCAGCAAGCCTTCATGAAGTCTGCACGTCTGCCGTATTCATCCAGTCCCTCTGCAGCGCTACGCACACAGGGATCTGAGTTGGGGTTGACCTGTTGCCACTGCCGGGAGGACCGGAGTGCCCGTGGTGGGTGTGGGCCCTGAAGCCCAGGGCCCTGCTGTGGTTCTGGGTGTACATTTCTCTCCCCGCATTCTCCCCTGACTTCTTCTGGGGGTCCCATGGGGGAGGGCAGCAGGTGCCTGTGACACAGAGGACATTGCTCTGGCAGGACAGTGAAAGCACATGAGCCAAAGTGGGGGCTGACCAGCTCCAGTTGGCTCTGACCAGCCAAGGCCTCCGAGCCACCTGAGACTGGCCACCACTGCTCCTGCAAGGGACATGATGCCTAGGGCTCTGCTAGGGATGGCAAAAAACCTCACTTGCTGGGGTGAAATTTTTACTACACATATTGTGTTTCATGAAGTAAACAGGTACTACAGAAACAGAGGAAAAGGTTGTACAGTACTGTGAAAAAGGAGCTTCAGAAATGTGCATGAGAGGTACCTTAAGCATTTTAAAGTATGCATTGGTGTCAGCGCATTCGACTGCCCCACTGAAATGCAAAGGTGTTTATGATAAAAAGAAACATCCAGCCTGAACAATGACAACCAAATAACAAATATAAGAAGCAAATTTCCATATAATTTTGCATGTAATTCAGATACAAAATCTTGAAACAGAAAAATTAATGCTGAATGTAACAAAACAAGTGTAAGTGGCATAAAATCATTAGGAGTTAACACCTTTGTATGCACTGAGAGTGACATTACCTTGGAGGTAATCCCAGAAGTGTTCTCTAGATATGCGAGTGACTGTGAGATGGGGCCATTCAGAGAAGATACGCATTTTCACTTTCTTTATTCAGCTTTATATCCTTTTAGAGATTTCCTTGATTTACTAAAAAATTCATGCCCTGATAGTAGTGAGTTGTTGAGACTGAAAAATGAAAAACTTTTATCAAAATTATTAATGAACTAGAAACAACTCATCAGACTATTGGGCCTTTTGCCTCTAGAGTTCAGCTGAATAGGAAAAGGAAAAAAAATTCTTCAAAGACTGGAGTGAGTTGAAACAGATATTATGCTTAGTTATATTAGAAGACAGCAGAATCACCAGAACTTCCCTCCTTTCCCATATGAAACTTCTTACTGCTCAATATATGAGCAAACTTTTGCACTTTCCCCTCTTCCCCACCAAATCACGTGATGATTCTCGGAGGTCAGCTTTGAGCAACTCATTTAGTTGGTAGGACACACCTTTGGATCTTCTTCAAAACATCCATTGAAACTAAATGACCCTGTCCTATTTATTAACCAGCTACACTATGTAGAGAGAAAGGAATTAATTTTTCATTTAAGATTCTCCAGTAATCTATCTGAATGGAAGGAAGCTATTCTGTCTTGTACAAAGCCATGATGAACAGCTACAGTACTTGGATCACAGATGTTTCGCCTGTAGCACAAGGTATCATAGAATCATAAATGGTTTGGGTTGGAAAGGGCATTTAAATGTCATCTAGTCTAACCCTGCAATAAGCAGGGGCATCTTAAACTAGATCAGGTTGCTTAGAGGCCTGTCCAACCCGCCCTTGAATGTTTCCAGTGATAGGGCATCTACCGCCTCTCTGGGCAATGCGTTCCAGTGTTTCACCATCCTCATTGTAAAAAATTTCTTCTTTGTATTTAGCCTGATGGTAGTGCTGCTGCAGGTGCAGACTCCAAGAACTTGTCACATGGTTAATCACAGATCCACTGTAAAGTCAGTGCAAGATGTTAACATTCAGATGACAAAAGAGGCATCAGGAATGACCTGGCCAAAAAACATGGCAAGCAAGGAACTGTGGATAAGGTGAGCATGCAGCAGAGAGTGCCTTACTTGCATTAAACCTGTTTTAATAAAGTAAATTAGACTTCTGTAAGCCCCAGCATGCTGGGAGGACTATAATGTGGTGGTTTACTGTGGGATATGATGAAGACAGGTATAAGAAATTGGTGTTGTATAACAGCAGGGAGCTTATAAGCAATGACTGATGGTTTAGGGGAGTGGAAAAAAAGAAACAACAGAACAAACAGAAAATAGCTTCTTGTCTTAACATCACCAAAGAATAGCACCAGGATATTAGAAATAGCACTAAACCCTGGAGGTTTGTGTGAGATCTGATTAAACCTTGCTTAACCATGAGTATGTTTATTTGTAGCAGACATAGAGCTGATTTGCTGTATCCTGTATAGTTTGTAAGTCCCATCTTGGCTAATATGGTATACTTCATTTCTACTTTAATGTGATTTGGTGAACTGCAATAGCTTCTTGTCCTGCCTACACAAATTCCTTTTCCCACTATCTTGAAGGATCAGCTGGTGGGTGAGCTGAAAGTACTCACTCAGCCAGCCCTGTTGGTCACGGGCCGTGGTCCTCATTTGATGTGCGGCCATGCTGTTCCTGCACAGAAGGTGTGCTCAGCTGGTGGTGGCTGGAAATGCTTGAGACAGTTGGAAAACTCTGAGAAGCAGGCGAAAGGCAAAAGCAAATGGAAGTCACTGCCAGTAAGTCTTAGTAATACATGCGGGTGCGGAAAATCAAGACATTGGGCTTTCATTGCTTTCATTATTCTCCTGCCTGCACAGTGGCAGCATGAACAGCTCTAGTAAGAATTAGTTTTCCATCCTGAAGTGTTTTCAGGGAGGGATGCTTCTCATGTATGCCCTACCACAGCACTGATCTCATGTAACATTCCTCATCCATCAAGTCTACGATATGTTACTAGAAAATCAGTGCATCAGAAATACACAAAGGAAAATCAAGATATAGCTAAAAATAGCAAAGTTCATTTTAAAAGGATTGTTCCTCACTGCTGAATTGTCATTGATAATATTTTAACAAGCAAATACAAAAACAACAGATGAGTCAAATAGTGAAAAACAGTATAACTAGGACTCTTTGAAAAAGGCATAATTTATAGGTTTATGCTTATAATGAGTAGCTACTAAAATATATCAGAACACCTAGGAAGACATTTTAAATTCAAAAAATAAGCAAGGAACCATCAAAGAAAATGTAGGAAAGAGAAAGAAACGTCTTTAAAAACATACTAGAAATCTGAATGTTGATATATGCTAAAGCTAGAAGTCACTGTAAACCTTATGCTTTTTTGAACTGTGTTGAAAATAAGTACAAGATAATTAAAATTATTATCCTTTCTATGCATAAGAAATTTCAGAAAAAAATAAGTCAAAAAAAGAAATGTTTTCTGCAGGACATTAAAAATATTATTTTCAAAACTTGAGAAGTTTAAGTAAGTTTGAAAAATAATTTTGCACATATGCAATTCTTTCTTTTTACAGCCTTTCTATATTAAAGAGAATCCTTCATGTTAAGAAAAGTACTTATCTATGTAATTCATAAAGTTGTTTGGGACAACAGTGGTAATGCCTGAATATGGTATTTTAAAAGAATATGAAGCAGAGTTAATATGAAATGTTTAAAATAAATTTAAGAAAAATAAGTTTTCCCACAACATCCACTTTTAAACGCTGTAGTTTCTTTTCATATCTCACTGACTGCATAACAGGACAGCATGCTCATTGTCCTTTAGTTATCAAGAAGCACTTAAAGTATGGACTTCATGTATATTTAGAAATATTAAGGAATAGATCTGTTCATAATAGAGGTTAAAGCAGTTAAATTCAAATCTCTTTGGCTTTATGTGCATAGTCAATTATGGTAAATATACTTGGGATATGGATTAATGGTGAAAATCACTCAGGTGCATCGAAGCATAATGGTTCATGGGTGCAGAAGAAAAGAAGCGTTGCTCTTTGCAGGTTAAGCTTTGGCCAGAAACCTTTGTTGTTAGATGCCTGAAATAAGAGAATTAATTCTACTTTCTACTGAGACTGTTCAAGAGACTTGTACAACGTATTCTTGTGCCTTGCATATCATCCTTTTTCCATACAGAGATCCAGGTGATGAAAAATAATACCCTTAAGGCATTTCTTCCAACTCAGATGTCCTCACTGAGAGATTCCTAAGAATTTATAAAGTTGAGAAGAAAAAACCGATCGGCTTTAGGTGTGGTAAGTAGCTAAGCTGTGTCAAAAATCTGCAGTGTCAAAAATATTCCCTAGACATTCTTGTTAAGGGAGCACATCACAGCTGCTTTCTTGGTTATTTGCCAGTTTCTTTCTGAAGAGAATGAGACCATAATTTTACTTCAACTTCATAATATTGACATACATGGAATAGTATCTCGTTCCAACATACAGTAGGGCTACAGTCAGCATACACAGAAAAAGCGGGAAAATAGTAAGTGCTCCTAGGTCCCTCATTTAGAAATTAATAGCTGGAGAGTGATGAATAGGAATGGCCTTGCAGATACAAGTGCCAAGCATTTGCTCAGTTATTAAATGACTGTCCTTCAAAGAACTGGACATTGAAGACTGTATGACATCAGAACCTTTGAGAATAAATCAAGTGTACATAAATGAAGATGTAGAACTGAGTTGAGTTGAATTAAAACTGTATTCATAATGTTCATTGAGAATGTGAATTGAACTAAAAGAATGAAAATCTGTTAAAAATTATAAAAGCTCTGGAATTTTTTCTTCCTTTCCAACTGTAGTTAAAGTCAATGGCAAGGAACTAGGTTGTGCAGTGAGAGTAAGGTATCTCTCAGATAATTAAAAGAAGTAGAAGCAGATCTAGTGTGTGTAGACAGCTGTTAATGGAAACCTGCTGGAATACCGGCAAGATAACAGGACTTACTCAGAAAAGGCAAAAGAAAAAAAATGATGCAAAAAATGGAATAACTTAATGATAAAAAAGTTTAAGAAGCAGTCAATTTAGTTTATTGAACAGAAGACCTAAAAGTGATTAAGTACTGGTATAAAAGAGATTGGTAATGAAATGTTTTTCAGTAGTCTTCAAGTGGACAGACAAATGGGCACAGACTACAACCTTAAGTCAGGTAGATCCAATTTTGAATTAAAATGCAAATTTATAAATGTGTAGTTAATTTATTTTCAGAGAAGCTGTTTAAGAAAAGTGAAAACAAATTTGTATTATTATTACTAAATGAGACAAAAGAAATTAAATGGAAAATCTTTTAAAAATATGTTTATTTCTGTTTCTGGAAGTTTTTAGCAATTTGGTGGTCACTTTGTAGCCTTGAACCATATAAAATCCATGACAGATAAAGAACCACCAAAACACAATTTTAGACAATGCATATTTCACCTAATTCTATTACACTGTTTCACTCTAAACCATATTCCTTGTGTTAAAGAGTATCTGGAAGTGTCACTTATCAGGAGATCTGTTGTCTTCCTTTTATCAAATAAACAAAACAAACCCAAGAAAATGTTAACGACTGCTGGACTGCAGAAGAAATGTACCCTGGGTGGCCCAAGGGAGAGGGAAGTGAATTGTTCAAGATCAAGAAAATTCTTAACTAAAATGTAATGGAAAAGACATACTTGTGCTACCCCAAATCTACAGTTTCTGCCCTTGTTTTGCACTGCATATCCTGCCAGAGATAACCGTGTTGCAAAGCTGTTTCTTGGAATGTAGTTTGCATAGTGTATTCATAGAATCATAGACTCCCAGGCTGGAAGGGACCTCAAGGATCATCTGGTCCAGTCTTTCAGGCAAAAGCACAGTCTAGACAAGATGATCCAGCACCCTGTCCAGACAAATCCTGAATGTGTCCAGTGCTGGGGAATCCACAACTTCCCTGGGGAGATTATTTCAATGGCTGATTGTTCTCACTGTGAAAAATTTTCCTCTTGCATCCAGTCAGAATCTCTCCAGGAATAACTTGTATCCATTACCCCATGTCTTTTCCATGTGACTCCCTGTAGAAAAGGAGTCTTCATCTTCCTTGTAGCCACCCTTTAAACAGTGGAACATAGTGATAAGGTCTCCCCTAAGTGTTCTTTTCTCAAGGCTGAACAAACCCAGTTCTCTCAGCCTTTCCTCATATGGCAGGCTTCTGAGCTGTAATGACAAGTGAGAACTTGATCTGAAGAATCTTTGGCATAAATGATGAAGCAAAACCTCAAGTTTCCTGGACCTTAGGCTTAATTTGTACAAATGTTTGTTGGAGTAACTTAGGGTAGGAAATGTGTACTCACTCAGCAAGAGACTGATTTTTAATTAGTCAGCTTGCAAAATCCTTCTTAATTTGGATGTCATGAATACCAGATAGCCTTAGTTGGCTCATTTCTGTTATTCATGCACCTTATCCAGTGCTGTATTCATCCAGTGTTGGCTTCAGGCATGGGGAGTCTTAGGCAGTTAGTTAGGGCAGTAGACTGCCATGATAACAAGTGAACACAGATCAGTTATGTACTTCGCCTGTATGAAAGCAAAAGAAGTTGCAGTTGCTGCTCATGAAAGTGTGAAATTGAAGAATGGTTGCTACTGTTGAAAGGAAAAAAGAAAACATAATAGGAGGAAAGAAGGAAAGAGAGTAAAGGGCCTTCTGATGTTTTTTCCCTACAGGTACCCTTTACACTATTTTGCTTTTCAGGGGTCCAGGGGTCTGTCTCAACTCTTCATTATATTTTCCCTTTCCTTTCCCTTCCTTTTCCCTTCCTTTTCCTTTCCTTTCCTTGCCTTGCCTTGCCTTGCCTTTCTTTGCCCTTCCCCCTTCTCTCTCTCCTCTTCCCCCTTCCCCTTTCCCTGTCCCCTTTTCATCTTATGCTCTTCAGAAACAACCTGGCCTCTCCTCTTTTTGGTGCAGTGAAATTCACTTTTGCTTACACAGTTGAGAAACTTTGAGCTGGATTAGATCTTCCTTAGCTGTTCATTTATATGGAGAAATCAGCCTTATAGGAGTGAATTGATCTGGCCTAGATTTTTAATTTCCTGCTACTTTATTTATATATCTTATAAAGTAAATAATGAGCTCTGATCTGACCACTTTAACTGGAGAGAAAGGCCTTGAATTTATAACAGATAGTTTTGTGAAAATAGTAGCTCATTGCTAAATCAAAAAAGAAACTGGAAGTTGGAAACTGCTATTAAGACCATCACTGTGCCATTTTATACATAAGGTACATCCAGACCTCAATTGCTTTTCTCTCTTTTGGTCCCATTATTGCAAAAGATACAGAAATGAGGAAGTATGAAAAAAGATATGAAAATGCCAGCATTTCTCCTGTAAATGTACAGATACCCAGCCTTCCAGTGACAACAGTGGGATAGATACCTTGTTTAGAAAACAGTTGTCACGGGCAGGCTGTGCATCTGTGCAGCCTCTGTGCATTAATTAATTGTATTGGATCCATTGATAGCTTGCTAAAATACAGAAGGTGGCACTAAATGCATCTCTGGTAAATGCTAATATTTCTTTAGTTCCCATATATATTGCTTAGGATGACAGCTCCTTTTCAAATTCTTGGCATACCATCCAAAAAACTGTTACCCAGGTTTGTGATACAAACTGTATAGCCTACCCTTCCTGTTTGCCCTCAAGTATGTATTTGTCTTCATGATTACTCTAGTTTTTCCTACTCTCCATCACAAAGTCATAATGTCAAAAATGTGTATGTATAATCTTGGCATGAGCCAACTCATTCCATTAAAAACAATCGGATCTCTGCATCTTTAAGCCTTAAGTGAATTAAATGTAATATATATTTTTATTTTGTCTTGTTTATTCTTCGTCTTCTCTCAAACTAAATGTTTCCAAGAATGACCTTGTATCTTACTTGCTTTAGCTTTTCCCAGGATAAAACTGAATTTGGTAGGAACTTTTAAATTATTTTCCTAATGAACAAACTTCAAAGGTTACTAAGCCAGCCATTAATTCATATAAACTGCTATTACAATCAGGGACAATCTAGCCAGTACAGTTGTTGATCCTGAAGGCTGTTCTTTCCAGATTTAAATCCCTCTTGCCAGGATGAGCTGGGTTGCTCTCTATTCTCCACTGTCAGTACGAAGAAGGAGTTTGACCCACTTGCTTAAATGCAGGCTTCTGGTGTTATTTGTGATGCCTTGGAATGCCTGGGACATATGCAGAGGGCCAGCAGGTATGATCCAGGGAGATCTGCACTCCCTGAACCAGCAGCCAGAGGCTAGACAGGATACCCTGAGGCATCTTTCCATGGAGCTGTTTATATTGAGGTAACTGATTCTTCTCTTAGCCCTCCACTGAACTGCAATAAAAGCTTAGACATCTTTGCAGACAAATATCTTAAACCTTAAATAAAGATTTTTAGTGTGATTTGGGAAGCTGTAAGTATTTTATATGCCCTCCACCTGGTATTCCAGATGGCTGTGGTTCTCCTGTAGGTCCTGTGTCAAGTCTGCCAATCTCGTGGAGTTACTATGGGTTTCTTACAGTGTCTCATATCACACTAGATGCCTAGTTTTAATTGCCGAATGAATTACTTTAGGAAATTATTATTCCATACAACTTAAAGGCTTTAGTGCTGCACCTGCTTTTTACTGGGCTATCATGGATGTTTTGAATGGAAGATTAATAAAAAATGCATAGATATGAAGATATCCTTTTGCTTTTTCTCCAGTCTCAAATTTTTCACTTGTAGTGATTGTTTCATAAGCTGATGAGTGAGATTAATGTCTCTTCTAAACCATGACGTAAAATGAAACAAAATTCTTCCAGTAATTAGTTCTTTCTTGTATGCATTGTACCTTGCTTGCATTCACCTTCATTTAGATTTGATGCTGGCCTGCTTACTACAGCTTTATTCAGAACCAACTGCTCTTGGGGGTTTTGTTGTTGGGGTTTTTGGTGTGTAGGTGGGGGTTTTTTTGGTTTGGTTTGGTTCTATTATTATTATTATTGTTATTGTTATTGTTATTGTTATTGTTATTGTTAATGTTATTGTTATACAGAGGAACCAATTTAAGCACATGTAAAATCTGCTGGAACACCTGCCACCCCCAACACCACCCACACATGACAGAAATGTACTGCAGAAAGCTACAGTTTAGATGCTTTAGTCAACCTGAATAGATATTTTTTATATTCCTAGCTTCCCATATAAGCAGCAAAGGATTCCCTTTTCAGCCTTCTATCTTTTTCTCTGTGTGCATCGTTTCTGCTTCTCTTTGCTAAAACTTCCTGGAGCTTCAATACAGAGTGATTAACAACTTAAAAATCCACATTTACCCTCACATTTTAGAGCACCCAAGAGCAGGGGGTTTGATTTTGTTCTCTTGATAAAATATTTCATAATCCACTTAGCCCATTGAGGAGGATGTTACATCACAGCATTACTACTATGGGCAATGGGATAATGATGTATCCATACTGTATGAATGTTTTTGGATTTCTCAATGAACCATTTAAAGTGAGGGAGGATATGAAGAGGCAAATATTCCAGGATGTGTGTTTCCCTCCTATTTATTATAAGGCAAGTCATTTACTTAAGCTATTAAAATAGTGATTGTATTTAGTAAGCTCTGCCAGTAGGGCTCTCTCTTGCATTACATTTGAATTCAATCAGGACATTTTCATTTTGTGTGTATAGTCTCCTTTTCTAGCAATTTTAACCCTGAAATGATAAATCATGAGTCCTATTTGTGGAACCTATTAGCCAAAGAATTAGAGTGCCTTTGTATTCAGGGCTCTGACAGGAAGATATTTCTAAGTTATTTCCTTTTTAAGTAATTCGATTCTTGTTTAGTGAAGATGTTCATATGCAGTTAATGCCCAACACTTTTAACTCCAGTGCCTCAGGAAATTTAATTAGCAAAAATAGTAAAATTTGGCTACTTGCCACTGAAGTCTCAAAATCTTAATGTATACTTCCAAGAGGTGGAGGGAATCCCAGTGGTGGTCCAGATCCCAAATCAATCCCAGGATAGACAGGTACTGTGTCTCTACCTTGAATCTGTATTGGAACAAGACTCAGGTACATGGCATCACTCCATGTCTTGTGGTTCCTACTGGAAAGAAACCCAAGCCGGTATAGAGGTCCCCCATTCTGAACAATCGGGGATCAGGAATATACCCATTAAAACAAAACAAAAAAAAAAAATCAGACCTACCTTCAGTTTATACCAATACATTCAGACCTTTAACTGGATCAAGGGCTTTCCTTTCAAAGGAGTCAGGATTCCTACAGAACATACACTGTACATATGCTCTCTTAGTAAGATTTTAACAAAATTTTTTTTCATAACACCTAGTACCCCCACTGCCAAAGATATCCCTTTGTACTTCTGTGCAGCAATTTTGTTTTGGTATTTGGAAATAAATATCTTAAGAAAGTTACTCTTCTTTTAAATATAAAGAAAGAAAAAATTCCAATGTGAACAAGAGCATCTATTGACTTAGTGTCAGTAGAAAGAGATTTGTCCCCTTTACCTCAAATGCCAAACTAAGACTTTGGAAAGTGCCTATACCTCCTCACTAGATAGTGCTTCAGCTGGCTTAGACTAATCATCAATCTGTTTACATAGTAAAAATTTGGTGAGATGCTTCCATCTTTCCCTTCCTTTGGAAATTTCCCATTTCATGTCCATCAGCTATGTATAGACTTTAGCATGCAAATCCTTGACATATTCAAAAACATTACTATGATGCAACTGTAAAACATTCATGCAAAGTAAAAGAGTCACAGTAGACATAAGGACAGTATTCCAAGAGTACCTCACTCACTCAGAATAGGTACATTGTTTGGCAGCAGCTAAGACTTTGACATAAATAATTCATTTTCAGAACAGATATAATTTTAAGTGTTGCTATGATAGAAGTGTGTGTGTATGTGTGTGTGGGGGGGGTGTCTGCAGGCCAGCTTGCCCCATCTGTTACTCTTCCGTTGTTATTTTTGAGAATTATTTCCCTGGAATTTGGTAGTGATGCAAACATTAAGAATTTTCAAAGACTGTCCTTTTTCAGCTTTGGTTTTGTTTTGGGGGTTTTGGTGTGTTTGGGGGGTTTTTTGGGGTTGTTTTGGGTTTTTTTTTCTGTAAAGGCATCTGATTTCCTTTCATGGGCTATGTGCATCCCAGTTAGCACGCAACACCTTTTAGCTGCTGTGTTTATTCCAACTTCATAAAAAGAGCTCTCAGACCAGAATTTTGGAGCAGAGATTTTCAGATCTGTTTACCTGGTCATGTTCAAGTTTACAATTGTATTCTGACCCCTAGAAAAGCTTAGAACTGATTCCAGAAACTTGAACATCCAAGAAATGTTTTTGAAATCAGGTGTCTAAGTAGGGATTTAAGCAATTAGTTTTCAAAGTCTGAGATTGCAGACTTTACATATAGTTAAATGTGTTAACTGTATATCACAACAACCAATGATCCAAGATTCAGTTCAATTAATTTAGATCAATTATGAATTAGATTAGAATGTGATTCAGAGCACAGAATGATATCAATATGTTTTTGGTAGTTTCTAGCTTTTTCCATTGACTGAAGACATAATGTAGATGACTGCATCTGAGGCAACTCAGCATAAAAGGAGGTAATCCTTTCCTAAGTGACCATATGGTGAGTACATTTAAGATTTACAAGTATGCGCCAAAGTTTCTTTTAAATGCTGGATATAATACCATGCATCAGGCTAAACAAAGACTGAACCAAGCTTTATGTTAATTCTGAATCATTGGGCAGCCTAGAGATTCTTAATTCTTTGCCTTTGCTTTTAATTTCCTGTTAAGGATTGTATCTGAAAACAAGATCCCCAAAATGATAAAATACTGATAGAAAGGCTATTATTGCAGAATTTCTAGCAGTGAATTTGACCAGAGCAGAAATACTTGTTTTTTATTGTTACTATTATTATTTTAATAAAGTGAAATGAAAATAAATAGTCTTCTCAGGGTTTTTCTAGTGGGAAAAGATCTAAGTTCCAATAAACCATGGACCTTTATTCAGCCAAACCAAAACTGAGTACATCTTGCCTCTTGGACTTCTGCCATAGAATACTGATCTATGGCTTTGATCAAAATGAAATTCTATGTAAGTCTCAAAACTTTATAACATATCAAGCAGCTCTAGCAGAAACTGAAGAGGTAAGAATTAAGACTTGTTTGAATTTTTCCACTGTCCACATCAGTGTTGCACAATGCCAGGATTCATTTATGATTCTTTTGTTCATATCCCAGTTCTTCATTTCTACCAAGGTCAACATGCTGTACTAACTAAAGACGGTAATAACAAAATCCAACAGAAAGCCCACAGTAAATTTCATTTAAGAAATAAGTCTTCATTGTAAAATAACCAGATCATTTATAAAGGCTATCCCTTTAATAATAACGTGATCACCATTGCTTTCAACTCTTTCCATGGTGTTGTGCTGCATTGTGTCTAGAACTTCAAAGCTCAAAGCTGATATCAACTTAAGACAGACTATTCTTCTCTCATAGTGAAAATCAGCTACAGTTTGCTGCTAATTTTTAGAAGTTGCATTCACTGTGATGAAATTAGAGTCAAGATGTACTGTGAGTCCCCCAGCTGCTGCTCCACAGGGCTTGGGTCTTCTTTAGGTTTTGCCTCACATTCTGTCTTATGCTCTGTCTTCTTAGTTCCTCTCTGCTGCACCAGCCATGTGTGGAAGTTTCAGGTAGCCTAGGACAATTTAGAATGGTGTGCTGGAAGTATTACTGAAGATGCTGAGTCCTGTCCATATCACTCACCTACGCTTGTAGATGTCATTTGGAATTCTACATAAAATTCATTTTTAAAAACAAGATCTCCTAAGGTTGCAACTTTTCTTGGGTGAAGCTCATGAGGAACCTCATGCCATGCTATTATGGTATCTACAGAAGTGCAATGAACACCTCCAACATTTCATTTAATATGTTTATTAGACTCTTCTTAGTCTTTTGTTTAGAATTTTCAATAGACCATTTGTTTTCTTACCAGTTTTATTAAATATTTACCTTTTTGGTCTGATAACATACACTTGACAAGATCTCTAAAATTATTTTTAAAAATCATAATAGTTATTATTGTCATTATAACTAAAACAGAGTATATTTAGATTAGACATTAGGAAGAAATTTTTCACTGTGAGTGTGGTGTGACACTGGAAGAGGTTGCCCAGAGAAGCTGTGGATGCCCTGTCCCTGAAAGTGTTCAAAGCCAGGTTGGATGGGGCTTTGAGCAATCTGGTCTAGTCAAAGATGTCACTGCCCATGGCAGCGGGGTTGGAACTATATGATCTTTAATGTCCCTTCCTACCCAAACCATTCAATGATTCTAGGATTATTCTGTTTTTGAAGTCAGTGAGTAAAAGTTATTTTTAACAGAACAGATCAATAATGCCATCATAAAAATAAAACAAACAAACAAAAAAAACCCCAAAACTTTAAAGCAACTTTAGTAATTACTTATTGCAGAAAAATGGTTTGATGATGAATGCATACAATGTCAGGAAGACAATTTTGAAAATATGGTTACAGAAGTCTCCATTTGAAGAAGACAATCATTTGGGCAATAGGGAAAAAAAACCGCAAAGAAACAAAACCAAAAAAAAACCAAAACCCAGAAGACCCAGGAATGATATACAGAACACAGAGACCAGGTAGAATTGGGAAATAATCAGGCAACGAGATCATCAATAAAAAGATAAATAAGGAGAAAATTGGTTTATTGTGTTGTCAACCCTTAAATCAAAGATGTTTAAGAGAGATTCATTTATTATTCCTCAACTAACATGTGAAACTCCTATCTAAAACCATCTCTTTGTAGGATAAGATTATTTAGAGCTTTTCTAAAGAAAAACTATACTCAATGAATTCTTTGAATGACTGCGGTGGGTTGACCTTGGCTAGCTGTCAGACACTCACCCAGCCACTTTCTCACCCCCTCTCAACAGGACAAAGGGAGAAAATAAAATAGAAAAGCTCAAGGGTCAAGATACAGACAGGGAGATCACTTACCAATTACTGTCACAGGCAAAACAGTTGACTTGGGGAAAATAAATTTGATCTATTGCCAAATAAAATAGAGTGGACGGTAAGAAAAAAAAGACAAAAAATCAAACTACTGTCCTCTGACCCATCTCTTTTTCCCAGACTCAATTTTACTCCTTCACTCCTGACTCCTCTACTTACCTTTAGCCTTGAGCAATAACAGGCTTTATGAGGAGTCAAGTTTTGTGGTCAGTTGCCACTCCTTTCTCCTAACACTTTTCCCCTGCTCCAGCATGAGTCCTCTCCATGAGTCACAGTTAATTTAGTAAGTATCCACCTGCTCTGGTGTGGGAACCTACATGGGCTGCAATGTGGACATCAATGCTGATGTGGTCGTCTCCACAGGCTGCAGGCTGCAGGAGCACCTCCTCTCTCTCCTTCATATCTCACCTTGGGTACTGCAAAGCTGATTCTTACTTTGTTTTTTCCATTATTTTTTTTTTTAATTATTATTATTTTCCCCACAATCCTCAGTCCTCATTCTTCACTCCTGGGCAGTATTTCGCTTTTTCTTGAGTACATTTTCCCAGAGGCACTACCATCTTCATTGAGAGGCTCAGCTGTGTCCTGTGATGGGTCCATTGGAGCCGGCTGGAACCATCTGTGTCCAGCATGGGACAGCTTGTGTTGTCACAGAGGCCACCTCTGAAACCCCCACTGCCAAAACCTTGACACCTACACCCAGTACAGTGACCTCTGTAGTTTCACACTTCCCTTCTTTTTTGCTGCATCTGTACTATATAAATTGCATTGTCAAATATGTGCTTGTCTTCTGACAGTAAATACTTTGGGCTGTATGGACTTGACCCACACATGAAAATTTCATAGACTGTGTACAATGTATATTAAAAGACAATGATACAACAATTTTTCTTCTCTTCATTCCATGAGATGTTGTGTTTAGGATATAAGCAATATACCAGGTGGCATCTATGTTTGAAGGCTACTTTGGAGCCTCTGAGCTACAAAATACACTGTCTTTTCCCTTTCACACAGTTTTGTAAGTGTTCTGATAGATATTTCTTTTCTAATAAAAGGTTATTGAAATCTTAGAAAGGCTTCCAAATGAGATATAATATCAGCAGTACCTTCGGGGAAGGTGCCAAATGTCTTTCTCTTAGATTTCTTTTTTCTTGATGATTTATTTAGAAAATCAGAATCTTTCCGATTTTAGTAATATGCATCAGGTGATTTTGATTTTCTTTTCCTTTTGGTCATTTACTGGTGCGGAAAAGGAAATATTTTATTTTGTCCAGGAAAGCCATTTTGTTCTATTATGAGATTTCAAAGGGCTGAGAGAGACTTCAAACTAGTTAAATGCCTTAGCAGTATTAGTCAGATGGAGATACTGAAAATCAAAATCATCACGGGTTAGCTAATCCTTTTGAATTTTAACAGAAAGGGTTGTTCAGTGCACCACACTACCATCTCTTAAGTTTGCAAAGCACAATACCCAGTGATTGATGTATATGTTTAATTATACCACCACCTTTGAAATACCAAGGAAATATTTGTGGGTATTTTTTGCCTTTTGACTGTTACAAGTGTTACGGTTTAATCCCAGCCAGCAACAAAGTACCACGCAGCCACTCACTCACCACCCTCCCATCTCTGGTGGGATGGGGAGGAGAATCAGGACAAAGTAAAACCCGTGGGTTGAGATAAGAACAGTTTTATAATAGAAATAAAGTAAAATATGCTACTACTACTACTAGTAGTAATAATAACAATAATAATAATGATGATGAAAATGAAGATAACAAAAAAAGAAAGAGAAATAAAATTCAAGGGAAAAAAATCAAAATAACAAGAGAAATGGTGCACAATAGGATTGCTCACCACCTGCTGACCAATGCCCAACCAGTCCCTGAGTAGTGCTCCCATTCCCCCAGCTCCCTGGGCCAACTCTCTCCAGTTTATGACATCAGATGGTATGAAATATCCCTTTGGCCAGTTTCGGTCAACTGTCCTCATTCTGTCCCCTCCCAACTTCTACTGCCCCTCCAGCTTTCTGTCTGGCAGGACATGAGAAGCTGAAAAGTCCTTGACTTAGTATAAACACTACTTGGAAACAATGAAAAACATCAGTGTCTTATTAACATTATTCCCATACTACACCCAAAACACAGCACTTTACCACCTACTAGGAAGAAAATTAACTCTATCCCAGCTGAAACCAAGTCTATGATGGCTGATCTTTCTTGTATGTATCTTTAAGAAGTGGTTCCAGATTTTAGGTTCTAAGTACACAGAGGCACCACATGCAGTCAAAATTCAGGCACAACAGCTCTGAAGAATAATAAGATTCCAAACACATGCTTACTGATTCCTATGACAGAATTCTTCTCATCTAATCTCAAAGTCAAGTGTGTAGTTTTAGATGTTGATGGAAGCTGCTTCCACTGATAGAGGAGAGAAAGAGGCATCTCCATCAAGTTGTTCATCCTTGTAACACATGTAAGTGGAAGAAGTCATTCACTGAAGGGTTATTATGTTTCTCTATTAACTGTAGAAAAAACCTGAATAACTAGAAGAGGTATTTCTGGAGATCTGAAGTTAGGTGAGATAAATCCTTTTTTTAAAAAAATAAAAATAAAAATTTCTCTAAACAGTATTTTTACTCTATGTGCTTTTGGCTTTATCTAGATAGAATACGAATCGGGGCAGTGCTATGCAAGCAAACTGATTAAAGGAAAGAAGGAAAAAAACTGTCCAAGAATATTAATCAGCAATATGCAATTAGTGGCTATTTTCTAAAAGCTGGGTTTGTTATTGGGATGCAAAAAGCAGCTAAGAGATGTTCAAATTCACTGGTGTTGTCTTCCCTGCTCCTTGAGAGTAGTATTGAGAGTGACTCTGCTAAAAGATAAGAAACCTATAATTACATTTTTTTCCCTCAGCCCATTATATCATACAATTTTCAGTCTTATACAGAAGCTCGTTTTCTTTCAAAGACTGAAAGTGATCATTAAACACATTCATAAACTGCTTTTCAAGTGAATCTGAAATTAATCCAAAACTTTCAGTTTAACTGAAGGGAAGCAAATTTATTGTTGATTTTTGTTTTGACTTGTGGGGGTTTTTTTCACATGAACTAAAGGGTCATCATAACCTTTATAAAAACAGCAAGAAAGAGTGTGAGCAAGGTGTAAGTAAGGGGAAGTATGGGAAACTATGTTTCTTTTCTGCTTCTGTGAAGGAGGGAGTGCTTTGAATGAAATTCTTCACATTTGTGAGCATCAAAGTAGTGAACAAATTACCTGTATGACAAGTACGCTACACTTCTGTCATCTGTCTGCAAGTGGCACTTGTAGGAACCAGAAAGACAAAATGTATGTAGAAAATCAGGTCTGGGTCAATTTTCCATTGAGCTGCATAAAATTTAACTTTTCCTTCTAAGTCCTCTATGTATTTTGTGTGAATTCTGATGCTGAGTTTAATCCATGAATCAACATTTTCAAAACACACAGTATTTCAATGATACTGAAAATTCTTTAATGTATCCATATACAAAGCTTAAATGAAAAACAGTGCAGATGTCCATAAAAGTCAAGATGATTTATTGAAGTTTATGACAGTTCTGAAGAAATGACTCTAGAAAAACTGTCAAATTTTATAGAGTGCAATATTTTTTTTCTATAGGCTTTATATTTCATCCCTTAAAACCCCATGTTAGGAAATACAATGCTCTCTTATAGTCATAGGATGATCAAATATTTATAAACATATATTTTCTATGTTCTATAGCTTTTTCTCAAATTATTTCTTAAAAGCAATAGATAACTCAGTTCTTAATGAATGTTGTTTCCGTATGAATGTTGCTTCTGTTTCAGTTTCCTGTAATAGTTCTTAGCATTGTTTCTCTCTTTTTTTTTTTTTTCCTTCTTTTTTTTGGAGGGGACACATATTTTTTCTCTCAATATCTGTGTATTTCCATGGAAACATAATTCCTTGGCTGTTACATCTGCTGTGTTATTTTTCTGTTGCTTTTTTTTTTTTTTTTTTGTCCTGGTGCTTTAGTATTTATCTTTGCAGTGGAATTTTCTCAAACTACATCTCAATGATTCATACAGGAATAGCATCTTTCACTGCCACTGTCCCCTTTTTCAGATGGAGGGGACCGGTTCTGCTGCAATGTACCTCAATAAATTTTCTACTATCTGTGAGGATACAGGAGTTTTTTATTTACTTCTTGTCATTTCTTTTAAAAAGCATTCAAACCCCAGAAGAATTCAAGAATTCCAACCCTTTTACATGTGTAGTCTAAAAAAAAAAACAAACGAAAAAAAAGGTAGATATTTTTCCAGTACTGATTCTTATGACAAGTTCAAAAAACATTTCTTTGCAATATTTTACTATTTAAACATTTTCCTTTATTAGCAGGATGTTGAAAACCTTAGTATCATCATGGTATGATGCAGCAATAATCTGATGTGATTGAACAATACTTATAGAACACAACAGTTAATAATATGATGTGATGGACAGTCATAGTTGTTCACATGTTATTTTGACGGGACAGTCTAAATAGCTAGAGTTTTAAAGGACATCATATCAGAACATGTAGACTGCACAGTTTCTCCTGAAACCCTAAGATATGATTATAATAATCAGCTTACTGCTTTGCACTTGCTGGAAGCTGTTTGCTATTTCTATGGGTTCAGGCTAGTGCTGTTATGTCATCTCAAAGAATTTCAGATGAGATTGCATCAGAATGAGAACATTTATTTGTAGAGGTTTTATGCATTTATGCATCAAAAAAGAATGTACAAAAAGGTAGCTTCTGAAAATACATATTGTTTCAGAATTGTAATGAAAGAATTCTATGAGAAGGAAATATTTTTCAACTATTCAGTCCATAGCCAATCATCAAAATACTTTTTCTTTTTTTCCCTAAAGCATCAGTAGGTTTTATGTCAGCTTTTGGATACTTTTATTTACTAAGCTTGAAGAATTATTCTTAATGCCAGGGAAAAATTCCCCAAAATGAATTAATAAAAGCATCTGATAGGAATTTAGATTCATCTTATTAAAGGTAAGAGTACAAGTAATTTTTGGAAAAGCTATATAAAAGTGGAGGAAATCAACACAGCATTACTACCTTCATTGTACTGTATGTGACAGTATTAAATGCAATATAAAATCTTATCTCATTACGTTACAGATTTACTACTACTATGTCAGGGTCTTCCATCAATACCTGAATATCTTACGCTGTGATTATGTTTACAAATTTCTAACGTTATGGCAATCTTCTGCCAATAATGTTTTTCTAAGACCTCCCAGATTAAGACATTTAGTATCAGTCCATATTGCAGTATGCTAGGTGGCATTTGCTAGCTCAAAATACTCAATGCACTCAAGATGACCTTTATAGATTTATAGATTTGCAAGGCCAGGTAGAATGATTATGTCATCTTAGCCTGATCCTCCATATAACACAGGATTAGTACTTCCCTGTATTGATCTTTTTTTGGACTAGAACATATCTTTCAGGAAAACAAGCAAACTCAACACATATAGCAACTTTCCTTTTTAGTAAGGTTCAGAAGTAATAATCTACTACAACTTTATTTTTTTTTTCCAGTATCAAAAGTCATCTTTGTTAAAGATTTGCCAATGTTTTCTAATTTAAATTTGACATAACCCACTCAGAAACCCAGGGACGACTTATCTATCCGTCTGTATATTAAAATATTTCTGTATCAAAATATCATTTTCTTGTAAACCATGCTGGTATTCTTTCAAAATTTCAGTTTTAACATAAAAGTTCTTTTGTGTTAGAGTTGTGTCTGCCTACCTATGATGAGCTAAACTCGATGTTCTTCACTCAAGCCTGTACCAGTTTTGGCTGGGATAGAGTTAATTTTCTTCATAGTAGCTAGTATGAGGCTGTGTCTTGGATTTGTGCTGAAAGCAGTGCTGATAACACAGAGGTGTTTTAGCTCTTGTTGAGCAATGGTTACACAGAGCCTTTTCTGCTTCTCACACTGCCTCACCAGTGAGTAGGCTGGGGGGGGGCACAAGAAGTCGGGAGGTGACACAGCTGGGACAGCTGAGACCAACTGTCCAAAAGGGATGTTCCATACCATATGATGTCATGCTCAACATATAAAGCTGGGGGAAGAAAGAAAGTGGGACATTCAGAGTTATGGCATTTGCCTTCCCAAGTAACTGTTACGTGTGGTGGAACCCTGTTTTCCTGGGGGTGGCTGAACATCTGCCTGCTGATGGGAAGTGGTGAATTAATTCCTTGGTTTTCTTTGCTTGTGCTCACAGCTTTTACTTTACCTGTTACAGTGTCTTTATTTCAACCCAGAAATTTTCTCACTTTTACCCTTCTGATTCTCTCCCTCATCCCGCTGGTTGGGAGTGAGCGAGCAGCTGTGTACTTAGTTGCCAGCTGGGATTAAACCATGACAAAGCCCTATAAATTATATTTTCCTCATATATTGTGAATATATCTAATATATTCTGAATATATTCTATTGCCTGATATATTCTAAAATAACTTTGCTTTGCCTTATCTCCCAGTTCATGTGATTTTGCTTTGCTTATGTTCTGAGATGACCAAAGACCATGGGACTGTCAACACAGAAAAAAACCAAAACAAACAGAAAAAAATAAAACAAAATAAGGCAAAACCCCTTGAGTTATTGAGCTGTTTTCCATAGTAAGGCTTATAAAACTGAACTCTGCATATCATTAACACTGTCACTGAGTTTTTGGTATGTGCAGAGCTTGGGCACAGCAAGTCAAGTCTGCCCAGCACATGTTGTGCAAGCAGTATGACTTCTATACTTACAAAGGAACTTGTGTCTATTAGGAGATAACAATACTAGTTTTTCTGTGTCTCCCAGATGGCTATGTTGTTCATCATGGTGTATTAGAAGTCCTCCAAAGGGAGACCAAATACATTTCTGTGTCTTCAAGGCCAGATAATAAGTTTTCCTCTTTTCATCATGCTCATCCAAAGAATGCATTCATATTTCCAAAGTACATCCCTCCTGGTTTTCCTTTGGATAGGGTAAGAAAGCAAAACTTTTAAATTCTTCCATAAAACTGTCAATTTCCGCAATTTTTACAGTAGGCCTCCTCAGTCCAGTTTCAGTTCATCTTTCATAAGCATGGATGAGGTCTTTGAAGTGCCTTGTATGCTGTAAATACATCTCTTCTTTTACTAGAATTATTTTTACTGATGTAGGCCAAGACTGCTTTTATGAGTTTAAGACCCTGTATGAATCTGAAAAAGAAACCTGGGTGCCAAGGTATGCAAAATGATACAAATACTGGGACTTTCACACCTAACTTGCATCTAGACACCTTCTTGTAAAGCCTTACATTTAGGTGTCTTAATTTTGAATGCATTAATAACCTTTTTTTTTTAAAAAGAGAAGAAAAAAAAGAGGCTACTAAGTTTGCTAGAGAACGATGCAAGCAGCTAAATAAAAAGAGAGATCATTGGCAATGAGCAACACAACTTTTACAGGTTCTAGAAAATGTACAAATCAGACTGTGCATTGATGACACAATGAGCTATTTACACCTGTACATTGTTTGTACAGTCTTCTCCTGTAAGTGTTCCATACTATTTATTTTCCACCATTGTTCACTATACCATATGATTAAATAGTGTCAGCATTGAGTAATAAACTGATAAACCAGTTATCTTCAAAAGTATCCATTTGCCATTTTTTCTTGGGTTTTTTTGGATGTTCATATAAGGAAAACCAAGATGACAAGCCTGGTCATTTATATGCAATTCCATATTAAATCACATTATTATTCAGTTAAATCTAGCTCATCAAATTCAGTGGTAAAAAGAAACATGAAAAACAGAAGTAACATTGAAACTGATGCTTACAAATATAAAAGCCTGTATGAATTCAATTCTATTTTTAACTAAAAAGATGAAAAATACAACTCTCAGTTTTCTATAATTAGTGTAATATCCACAATGAATGAAAGATATTCTGGGTTTTTTTTCCATATTCTAGTAGGATAAAAGAATTTATGCTGCTGGAGCATATTTCTGTACCTTTTATCCATATTTTAACACACATAAATGCATGCTGACTTGTAAGAAAAAGCTGTAATCTTTGTAAAAATATTCTTCAGCCCAGCAACTCAAGTTAGATTTATGGGACAGTTTGCCAATTGTACTGCTTTTAATCTCCTGAAAAGTTATATATTACGCTTCAATTTTTGTAGTATTAGTGAAACATCCTTCCTAGCTCTCATCTTGCTTTTTCTTTGTAAAGCAAACTGTCTGAAGGTGGGCATTCAAACTTCTCATTATTTTGCCTCTTAATTTTTTTAGATGTTCCTTCTTCCACAGAAAACACCTCTTCATTTTTAAAGCCCCTGCTACATTGCAGCCTCTGCTTGTTTTAGTATTATGTTGAAAGACGATAATTCCTTTTTTTGCATATATTATTCATATTTTTAGTTTTAAAATGCAAAATGGAAGTTCCATATGGCAGTTCTCTGGAATCTAAAAAAAACCCCAGCAGTTTCAAAAAACTTTTTGACTGTACTAATTTTTATGAGATTTTCAGCTGTTCAGGTCAAAGAATTTCGGTTATGCATTTCTATTTGCCTAGAAAGACCCATTTTTACTTGTAGAAAATACTTCTATCTGAATGTCTTCCTATATAGATCAAGAGAAGAACAGATTAACTTTAAATAAGTAGGCCTAATAAGAAATTGAGGTGTTCTGTTTTTGCCTTATTCTTAAACGTAGACAATATCTGTAAAATACATGTTTTAATTTTTAGGCTCTAAAATAATGAAGAGCCATAGAAGTTGCTTTTAGAAATTTGGAAATATTATCATTTTCTATGTTAATACTTATTAAAATGTTATCAAAAGATTTAAAGGTGACACACGATACTTTATTTCCTTTACAAATAATAGTTTTATCTTTTTAGAAGAATATTATTAAATTACTTTATTGGACCTCTTTTTTCCCTTTCTTTTTTCTCAAGGGTTTGCATTCCAGTAGGGTGAATGTCATATTATCTCTGTACTTCAATATTTCATCTACTTCATCTGTTGCACTCAGCAACTAGGAGATGAACATAAAAGCTTCAGAAGCTGGTTAAAATCATGAAACACATTTGTCATCTATTAATTTATTGCTACAGTCGCATAAATTGCATAAAGTTAATAGTCTTACCTGGCAATGAAAAAAAGGATGCAATTTATAAAAATAATCTGCATCTTCGTTGATTAAATAACCATGCAGGCTTTTGTTATAGTATAACTGTCAACATGTTCTTGGAAAAAAACAAAAGACTGAAACATAGAATAGTTTTCATGAGTACGTTGGTTTTAAGTCAAGAATTTTGGTTCAAGTAGCTAAGGAAGCATGAGCCTAACACAATGTAAAGATAAGAATATTTGGCAAATTCTGAAGCTGGGGCTAGTGTATATTCCTGCATTTTAGTCAATGCATATGTAATACAAGATTAATAAGCCCGTGGAGAGGATAGGACTAAGAACCACATAAGTTACGTCCTTCTGGATGTCTTAGAGAATGAATATATTCTCTCTTGCACAGCATTTTCTTTGGCCTTCTCTTTAGAGTATTAAGTACAGTCCCCTCCTCATTTCCCTGTGATGTCAGGGAAAATTCCTGAAAAGTAGGAGCTGTGGTTATGTCTAACTCCAGACTTGCAGGGAAACTGACATACTATTTTCTATGGTTTACATTGCTCTAGCCATGAAGCTGTTGTACAAGGGCTGAAGAGCACCTCTTAATTTCCGGAAGTCCTTCTTTATGATATTTCCTTATTAAGCCTTAATACATCCAAAAGGTAGGTGTTAAAATACTGTTCTTATGATCTGACTTTCCTTAGTTTATATAGAATTAATTCACTAATGTGGTCTGATGAAACTACGCAGTTTGAAGCTCCCAACATAAAAGGATGCTTAGATATTGTTCATAATATCTAAAGTACTTTATTCTGGACATGATTTTGGTGGAGATAGAAGACCTATAAATTTATTGGTTTTCATGTTTGTAAAAGAAGCAAACAAAAGAAGTAGGGACAGGAGAAGTAATAAATATGAGGGTGTGGGTTTTTGCTTTCGTATACTGGTTTTTATTTGATGAATGTAAGATTCGGTTTTTATGTTCATATCTAAATCATTAGTCTCAGGTTTTTCCTTAGACTGGCTTTTTATGTTCTACCTCTTCCTGAAGCACTTTCAAGAAAGAAAAAAAAAAAAAAAAAAGAGAAAAAGAGATGGAAACTGTCTGATGTGGACAATGTCAGGAACTCATCTGTAGGTTTAAAGGGCAGAGAGCTGTAATGTTAAAAATTATCAGTCATCATACCTATATGATGGAGTCTCTTAGAGCCTTAAGAAAATTGAAAGAAATAGAAGGTTAAAGCTTTGCCAATAGTGTGATCACTAGCAAAGACAAAGCTAGACTACATGGCAAGAAGGTGAAGTGGCCTGGGAGCTGGCCCTAAGAGTGTCCCTAAGAGCAGGAGCACAGGAGGAGCTGGCTATCAGAGGGACCCTAGGCCAGCTGCTAGAGGGACAATGTGGTCACTGTGTGTTTGTGTCTAGGGGTGAGGCACCTGGGGACCACCTGCTGGATGGACCATGTGTCCGACACCAGCTCCTGGGGAATCTGTGGTATGTCAGTGCTTGTGTGTGTGTGTGCATGTGTGCATGCACACCTTAGCAAGGGGGCCTGGAGTGGGGCTGTGGTCTCAGGGGCTCATATGTCCAGGTGACAGCAACTGTGGGGACAGGGATCCAGGGGCAGCTAGAGAGACTGTGTGTCTAAGCTCAGCTGCTGGGGCAATCCATATTAAACAAACAGGTAAATTTTGCCTTGATGTACCAGCCTGAGATGAGAGAGGTGCTGGATGAGGCCATTGGTACTGTGTCCATGTGAATGCTCTGTGTGTCGGTGATCTGTGTGGCTGGATATGTTTATATGTACATGTGCACTGTATATGTGAATTTGTGTGCCTACTGGGAATACGTGCTCAGGTTTACTACTGGCTAGTCCTGGGGACATGGAGCAGTGTCAGCCTTGTCTCTGTTGGGCAGCTGTATTTGGTTCTCCTCTAACAGATACTCCAAGGTAAAATCTGTCTTTTTCCTTGTTTTGCTTGGATAGTTAGGCATAGTTCTCTAAACAGCCCAGTTTCCTGAGACACTTGGTAAAGTTGTTTACCCTCTGGCCCATCTCTGGCCTCTGTTGGAAGTATGGTTTCAGCTCAGCTGGTTTGAATGACAAGGCTCAGAGAAACTTGTGGATGTTGTACTGCCTTGCCCAAGGAACTTGGTCTTAAAGAATAATGGAAACATAGGCAATGACACAGCCACCTGCACACAGAGATAGCTTAATAAACTGAAGCAGAAACAGGGAAGAAAACTAGTGACATATGTATATTTTAGAATTGTCTCAGGAATAAAATTATCTTTGTGGTGGGTGACCTTGGTGGGATGCCAGGTGCCTACCAAGCTGCTCTCCACACACCACCTCAGCAGGGGCAGGGAGGGGGGTGAATGGTGGGTGGAAGGTTAACAAAATAATAATCTTGTGGGTCAAGATAAAGGCAGTTTACTGAAGCAATAGCAAAGGTCACGTGTGTGTAAGTAAAGGAAAACAAAAGATGTGTTCCCACCTGCAGGCACTGTTTGGCCACTTCCCAGGAAGCAGGGTTCCAGTACATGTAGCGTGTTGCTCAGGAAGACAAATGCTGTAAATAAGGAATGCCCCCACTTTCTCGTCCTTTCTCTTAGCTTTTATATCTGAGAAGATATCATAAGGTATGGAATATTCCTTTGGTCAATTTGGGTCAGCTGTCCTGGCTGTGTCCTCTTCCAAGATAGTGCTCATCCCCAGCCTACTCAGGAACGTTGGAGAGACAGCCTTGATGCTGTGCGAGCAGTGTTCTGCAATAACCAAAACACGTGTGTTATCACTGCCTTTCTAGCTACCAGTACAAAGCACAGCACTATGAGGGCTTCTATGTGGCTCAGCCAGACCAAATACAGTCTCTAATTACAAAATCAAAGAAAATTAACAAAAAGAAAGGAAACAAAAATGAAAAATATATTATATGAAGGAAGTGAGAAGTGTTCACAAGTAGATTGAAAACCAGGTTCAAAATCATCAAAGTTGGAAAAGGAAGAATATTTATAGAGATCAGACAAAGCCAGATTCTCAAATGCCTATGTAAGAAAAGAAACAATGAGGCAATGACAGGTTTATAAGCATTTTTTTTTTCATTGGAAACACACATTAAATAAATGGAGTCAGAGAACTGTGGATAGATAGGGATAAGTAGATGGTGGAAGTTGGAGTGGAGGGAATACTAAAGGAAGAATCTGGGACAATAATAATAAATAATAATAATAATTAAAAAAAAACCCCAAAAAAACCCAAAACCAGAAAGAATCTTAAAGAGCTTTAGACAAATAGGTTTTTTTGGAAAAAAATACAGAAACTATTACACTCAAAATGGAGAAGAATGATGTCAGTAGGAAATGCTTTGAAATATACAGAATAAGGTGTCAGTTTATCATTGAATTTAGTGCTTTGCAACTACATACACTCAAGTCCTCAAAATTTTATCTGAAGTGTCTGTATTCACTGTAAACTCTACCACAGCTCACAAAGCACTTTCCAGTTCTACAAACTAAGGAGATCTATATATATATTGAAAGAAAGACTAAAAGTCACAGCTGTGAAGTTCTGTGAAAAGGGAGCAAGAAACATCAAAGTTGCTGTAAGTACTCTACTTGCAGCAGTATGAAATTTTATGATCTCCATGCCAAAGGGAAAAGGAGAATAATCCCAAACAGTTTCTCAAAAATTAATGTGTTGAGAATTTCTTCCTCTGCCAAAATCTGGTGATCAGCTAAACACTGAATACTTGATCAAGACATCAATAAGGAAAATTCAAGATTTTAATGGCAGTGAAAAAACTTACACATTCTGCTATACACACTATCTTTTCCTGTGATCAGTATCTAATGTTTGATAGGAAAGAAAAAAAGTCCTTGAACAAGGTATATGAAGGGCAGAGAAAAAAATCTTCCCAGGCTGCTGCAAGTGATAAGCAGAGCCATGAAATACGCATTTAATATAATAAAATACTTTGAAAAGTAGAAGTACAGCTGAATCTAGTGCTAGGGCTATTTGAAATGGGAACGGAAGTGGGACTACAAGTGGAAAAAAGCTCTTACAGATAGACACTACATTTTTCAGATGGAAAAAACATCATAAAGTTCAAAGTTTCAAAGTTTGTTTAGCATTTTTTATCTACCCTTTTCACTGAAGAGGCTGGAACAAGTATTTTTTCATAAAAAGAATGTTTTAAAGTAATAGTGTAAATTTTTACTTAGTCCTCAGTGGTTACAATCTACTATTGTACCTGCAACGGATAATAGCCTAGGGCATGCTAACCCTAGTAGCTGGTGCCCTGAATTACTGTTCTTTTGACATTAGAAACCATGCCAGTGAACTGTTACAGCTGTAACTGTAATATTTTGTGACCTCTCCATATTTGTAAACACAGTAAAAGGAACTGAAATACTCAGCTTATTGGTCTTTCTCCCTGCCAAAGCAGTATTCTCTACAATATTTTTTTCTTGTCTTTTGTTTATTTACAGTGTTCAAACACTGAAATTTCCACTAATTTCCTCACAAAGCCATTTTATATCTTACTAGGGGAACTCTTATATAACAGCTTGTTAGAAAATTTATCAGTTTATTTCTTTTTATTTTCTCTTCACTTGCTTAAGATACCTTTTCACTTTTTAGTACCAATACTGCCATTTTTCTTTTTAATATTCCAGCCAAGCATTATATACTTAATTTATTTAAGACTTGCTCATGTGTCAGTTCTTCAGGAACTTTATTCTGATGTCTTTCCAAGTATTGATTATCTTTCTGGTAAAGACGTACCTGTAAGAGAAAGGAATACACTGAGTACAAGGGGCAGATCTCTCCAGCTAGATGTATATACTGTAATTAGATGTCCCTGGTCCATGGCATTGATTTATGTTCAGATTATTAGTGGATTTTTATCTACTAATAGGCAGTAAACTAATTTCTAGTGTTCTGCTTAATATCCCCTTTGGTTAAGTTTTATTGCCACAGCTTAGTGGTTCCTCAGAGTCATTATATTTCTCTGAGAGATAAGGGATAACATGCAGATTTCTAGAGAAGCCATGCCTGAAGTGGAAGTGCTACCTCTTGTTCTTAACAGAGGTGGCATGATGGCATTTAAACATTTTAGATATACTGAGGCTGGTAAGTAGAAATGTGTAGCAGGTGCAGAATCCCACATGAAGAATAGAAGTAAACCCAGGAAATGATTCTTTAATGAGCTATTAAGCAGATTATTGCACAATAAACATATCCCTTAACAAAAAAGAAGCAGCACAGTAGGTGCATTTCTTTATTCATCCTTATAAAATTCTGATTTACTTTTTATTGCCTTGTTTTTCTGACTTCTCTTAAGTACAGTTCTGGGTCATTTAGCACTTGTCTTTTCTCCAAAACAGAGGCTTGATCATGTGCGTTTAACATTTTACTTTCTGCTGCTTTTGCAAAGATAGACTAATCTGATGGATGGTGATATTGAAATACTCAACCTGCTGAGAATATCTTACATGGTATAGAAATGTATTATAGTTGTGTGAGCGTGTGAGAGTTTTTCAGCATACCTAGAACACATTAACAAAATGTTCCACATAATTCTAGTGATTACTTTGAGTTTTTAAAAAAAGCATTTCAATTTTTCTCTGTGAGATACTGAAAAGAATGAATCAATGGTATCTGTTCTTTAAAGTATACATGCTGAAACCTAAAGCAGAAAGCATAACATTTGGATAATGAATTATGTTATCACCTATGGCATAATTATAATCTGGTCACTAATAAATGATAACTCTCACTGCAGTTTTATGGTTTATCCACATACAGATGCCCAACCTCAGAAATTTTTACTGAAACCTAAAGATCAGAAAATACTAAATTCCTAGCCCCATTTTTTAAATCCCTTATTTTTAAATAGATACATCGAAATTATTTATATACTTCCAGTCTCCATAAATGATTTTGAAAAGTACTTGTGTTCAGGGAATGGTTATTGATTGTTAAAAGAAAATCCAACATCACTCTTCAGCATTTATTACCGAATAACAGTGAACAACTCACTTAATCTACACCCTAGCTTCTGAAGTTTAAATCTCATCCTGGAAGCTTGTTCAGTTGCTTGTTCTTGGTATCCTAGTTGGCATCCAGCTTACACTGCAGAAGGACTTGGGTCTCCTAAAAGTCATTGACCATGTCTACTGGCTATGTGTGGTTGCCTTGGATAATTTGGAAGTTCTCATATCGCACTAGAAGACTGTGTCTATCTTAAAATATTTGTTTTGGAAAGACCTCAGTTTGCTCAGAGCCTTCTTCAGTTGAGTTCAGAACATCTCCAAGGATGAAGACATCTCAGTCTATCTAGGCAATCTGTTCCAGTGCTTGATCACAGTGAAAGTGATTTTTTTCTCCCCTTTTTGTCTAATCAGAATTTGCAATGTTCCACCTTGTGTCTGCTGCCTCTTGTCCTATCACTGTACGCCTCTGAGAACAAGGTTCAATATTGTTTGTAGACAGCCATATGGTCTTCCCTGAGCCTGTTCTTCTCAAGGGTGAACAAGTCCTGTTCTCAGCCTCTTCTTGTTCCTCATGTGCACCCTGATGATCTTGGTGGCTCTCTGCTTGACTTGCTCTAACATTAGTAAGTTAAGTCAGTACCTTTCATGTACTGCAGAGCCCAAAACTGCTGACAGTACTCCAGATATGACCTCACAAGTTCTGAAGAGAGGGAAGTAATCGCTTCTACCCACCTGCTGTCTTCACTTTTGCATATGCATCCCAGCAGGGAGTTTGTCTTTGCTGTAAGAACATATTGTTTTCTAGTGGGATACTCACATCCTTTTCTGCTGTTTTCTAGACAGTGAGCCCCCAGTCTGTACTGTTGCATCAGATTAACCTGTCACAGGTGGAGAACTTTGCTTTTGCCTTTGTAAAATTTCATACGGTTTCTCTTAGCCCATGTTTGTAGTCAAAGGTTTCCCTGAGCAGCAACTCAAATTAAATGCTCCTCCTGATTTGTTCAGGCCATTAGGAAGTTAAACAGTATTGGCACTAGCCTAGACCTCTGAGGGATGCCACTCCTGACCATCTGATCATAATCTTTGAAAAAGAACACTCACCCTGTAGTCCACTTATTCAGTCCTTACCTCACTAATCTGGTGGTAGAGGAACCCACACCCAGAATGCCACTGCCAGAGATGGGCACCTGTGTTCAAAATGCTGCAGTGCTGAATCTTGCAACATCTAAATTACAGTTCTGGAGAAGTGTTTTTTTAGATCTCATTGCACGCTTTTCTGTTTACTTAATAAAACTTGAGAGAAAACGTGCACTACCGATAAAACCTGAAACCCAGCCCTCTTCATAAAAGATGCATTTTAATAGGTATGAACTTACATTTCTGGCTTTAAACCCTAAACTTTATTTCTTTTAGCTATTTTTATTTCTAAGTCTCAGTCTTGATTTTTTAATCTGTTCCCCACCCCCTGCTTTTTCCCAAGCTCTGTTCACCTACCACAAAAATATTTAATCAGCCTGTTTTAATCAGTCTATTTACCTTGTAAAACAAGTAACACAAGGTCTGTGGCTTTTTTTAGATGACAGCATAATGCTTTGCTGTGCAATAGCTAGCCACACCAATACTTTTCAAAATGTCAGTGTCTGTCTGCCAGTTCTGTTTTATCTCATAGGAAAGTTTAAAATGCAAGTGGACATACAATATGATTGCCATTTTTGTAGCTACCAAGTTATTTTCAGTAGCTTTCTACCTGGCATGATTACCTTATCATTATATCTTCAAAAAAATCAATTTAACGGTTGTCCACAAAATTTATGCATTTCCATACTGTGCACATCTATGAAGGTAAGTAAGTATCAGATAACTTCTGAAGAATACATAAGTTTCTAAACAAGAAAAATACTATTCCATCAGTAAAGCTCATTACAGAAAAGATTATAGACACTCCGATGAAGAAAAATCTTCACTTACACTTCCATTATAGGAGAATCTCTTGATAAACATTACAATAACAGAAATGTATGCTGAAAAGGGAAATGGAATATTTCCTCGTTCAGGACAAATGAAGCTGATGAATTTCCATATACAGAATACCTATCATTATAAAAGACTAATTTTTTCCCCCCTACTTTTCCCTTCACATCACACTGATCAATAAATTGACAGAACAGAAGTATTTCTGGAACATGAAATAATGCTGCAGTTTCTTGACTTAGGTAATGTCTTCAAGAAATCTGTGCTTTTGATAACATTAGTAAGGCTTGGGTCTAATAAGCATAAAATATTTTCCTGACTATGCCAAACTTTTGATTGTGCTTAAACTCATCCATCTGCAAAGAGAAAAATATTAAACTTAGGCTTGGGAGTCCTAGCAGGGAGAGTTGCAGAACCTAAGTTAGGAGATTGCCTAGCTTGTAGTATGAAAAATACAGTTTACTCATCTCTGTAGGGAAGTTAAATAATCTTGAATAGCAGTATAATTGAAATACAGAACAATGAAGTTTTGTTGATGCAAAATACATTTATATTAGAATGATAACATCTGCACTGTGGACTGAATGAAAGAAATGATGTAACATTGTCATACCTGTAAAGACTGAAAGGCTTTATTTAGATATGAAAACAGGTTGAAGAAAAAGTTAAATATTAAAGGAGGTAAATTAGTAAGATGCAAAATGGACAGATTTTATAATTATTTTAACAGAAGTATCTAGTCAATGATATTTGGTATTGCCATTTAAAATCTTATTTTACTAGTCAGCAAAGGCTTGTATTTTTCCTGTTAACATCATTAATTAATCTTTCTGTATGGTTATTTTCCCTTGTAGTTCATATTTGCCATTTAGTTGCTACGCTTTCCCTTTTGCACTCTTCATTGTTAATCTAAGATAAAAGACTTGTACTCTCTTTGAGGTTAGGAAATCTTTTTATGGCTTAGATTCAAATTATATCCCTTAATTAACAGGCTACTGGAAAAGTGTTTAAGTATCTAAGATCATAGAAAAAAAAAACAACAACAGAAAGTGGAAAAAAAATGTAACACCTCTGCCCTCCCTCCTGCTTTGTGGTATAGGCTCTTTTATTATTTATACTGTGGTAACTCCCAAAGGTCCCAACTGTGAAGCTGCGGTATATGTTACAAAGCTACATGTGGTAAACATAAAAAATACCAAAGGAAGACAATTTCTGC
This sequence comes from Falco peregrinus, assembly GCF_023634155.1. Classification (NCBI taxonomy): domain Eukaryota; kingdom Metazoa; phylum Chordata; class Aves; order Falconiformes; family Falconidae; genus Falco; species Falco peregrinus. The sequence goes on from NC_073724.1 coordinate 69,066,250, forward strand.
TCCCAAGAGTTTTTGACCTGAACAAAGACCACCAAATATTTTCAATTCACCAGAATATGGATATTTATCTTAGAGGTATTTCTGGACATACACAACAACTTTAGTCTAATGTTCTTGAAAATTGTCTCACCATACTAGAACAGTTGCTTGGAATGCCTTACCATTACCTAGAATGTACAGATCACAGTTTCTTACACTGTACTTCTACCAAAGAGATAAGCTTTCCTCAGCTCACAAACATTCTAAAGGAAAAATTGCTCAGCAATTGTGAACAGGAAAAAATAACTACACCTCTGAGATACAAGTAAACTCCACATTAAGATAACCAATTTTTGAAGTCCGTTTGTATGGTTTTCCATGTGAGCAAGACAGCTTGGTGTACTAGCACTTACAGGATCAGATTACATTTGCCAAATGTTTATTGGAATTTGTTAATATTTTCTTGGCTTCCTGATGGATCTCTGAAGGGCATAAGCCAGCTGTGTGCCATATGTACCAGTCCAAGGTAGACATACTGGCTATCTTGAAATGTCTCTGAATGTGCTCTATGTGCTCTGAAGACTTGCTCATTAATGCAGAATCCAGAAGATGGTTCAGCTGCCTAAGCCCGGGTAACTCCTGCCATATGAGGAATCCTTTGGTATCTTACCAGGTCCAGGTCTGCAGCTGCTGCCTCATAAAAACAGGTTTCTTGTAACTTCTGTGTCATACCTGCCAACTTCCTATGGATGTTTCAGATAGGCATGGTGTTAAAGCAGCAATAGACACTAAGCTGAGGTGTCTGAATCATTCCTGAAGAAAAGGAATTTTATGTGCTTTCCTGGAAGAATTGTGCAATTGACCCATCCCAATGAAAGACAAAATGAGTAAAAAGTAAACTCAATATATTTTTTCAAGCACTAAAATATTCTCAGAGCAGATATTTTTGCTGATTTTTTTTTTTTTTTTTTTTTTTTTTATAAAGCATGGGCAACTTTTGGAAAGCATTAGAGCATCAAGGAATTTGAGACAAGTTATGTAATTTAACTAATTTATTTCTTCTGCTAGAGCAATGTTGCTACAATTTTTTTCAAAAGAAGACCTAGTAACACATCATTAAACAATTTTTTCTATTGTGCCTTAATCCATTGTAGCTGACCTGTCTCTCCAAAACATTAGTCAAATCAGATACCCAGATAATAAAACCCCTTGCAGTTGCATACATAGTGATAACTGCTTTACACTGTGCAGAAGTAAAACAATCTGCACCAGAATTAAGAGAAGTGCTTTTTCTTGATGACCTGAAAAGTCATGGAATTTGTAGAATTATTCAAAGTCACATTAAGTTCCACATCTCTGACACAATTCATAAACCTTGCAAACATGACTCTTAATTCTGATTACCACTTCATCTCTCCTTCCCCAAGCCAGCTCATTGAATACAATTTTACTGACAATTGTAACAAAATGAAATAGGGCAAATCATCAGAACACTGTGCAGCATTGTTTGGGATAAACCATGAAGTTTCTGGAGTAGTTAATATATTTTAATAGCTAAATCCCTATTTATTGGAAATTTTTTAATCTTTAAAGATTTTACAAAAGAAAATTACCAAATAAAGTAGTTTTGTGGCTTGAATAATTTTCTCTCCATTAACTAAAAGTCCAAGCTGTAAGAGGACAACAAAGACCCTTTCTGGAAAACATGTTTTAATCTGTACATGGAAATGTGATGCCAATGTAGACTATAACTCTGCAGCCCTATAATTACAGTACTTCCATTGCTAGTAACAGACTTCAGGCTCTGTATTAACTCTGCATGGACTCAGGACTAGGATTTGCATGTCTTGCTTTGTCTGGACTTGTGCTGGTCTGCCAGGAATTTTTGGTTTAGCTCAGTTAACAGCAACAGTCTCACAGACAGATGGCTGTTATATTATTATTTTTTGTTGTTGTTTAGCTTTATGTGATTTTGTGGTAAAATAACTATGGCTGTAATTGTTTTGGTATAAATTTCTTTAACTAATAGTATTAACCAGTTGTCATTCAGTATAGAATGATCTATGACCACAGAACACAGTGCATAAGAGCAGTCTTTAAACTGTGGGCACAGGATGAAACCAGAATGGCCAGGACTACATGCAGGTCATGGATCACCAATTATTGATCATCAAAGGAAAGCAACCTTGATTGCTGGGTGCAAAGGATATCGGGATAATGAAGAAAAAGAAATATCATGTATACACAGTATAAAATATACTAGAATAGTAAATTTGGGATATAATATGGAATCACTGGCCAGTGAAGAAAAAACATGGTGTACTGTGTATTAGAAAATATTTTAGAGTAATCCTAAGTGGACTGTAGGAGAAGGAGGAAGAAACCCCCACCATCAATGTTATGCTTCTCTTGGTGAAGAATTTGTCATTCTGACAATTTGCTGTGACCCTTCTAACACCTGCCTTCTTAAGGAAGGCTAACATCATTGTCTTAAAGACCCAGAGCAGCACAGCAGTGGTTAGCAACGCAGAAACCAGGACAGAAACTGGAAAGTTTGTGTATATCAGTTTTTACTATTATTATTGGGAAGCAGCACTGATAGAATACTTGAGAGGGTTTGCGTTATTATGGTAACTGGATTCATAGTACTGATATGGTTAGACTGCTAATGTTCTAATTACACTTTCAACAAATCATTGTGTGTATGTTTTTACTGTGTTACTTTAGCTCAGAAAACTTGTTTGGGGTCTTTAGTCTGGCAGCCTGCCTTTGGGACTTTGTTGTAAACTGGGTGCTGTCAGGGAAGACCCAGATGGCTTTGTCATAATCCACAGAAACGTCCCATGTATCTTAGTATGGTTACTCAGATTCTGTGAGGCAGGTAGGTAGTTAAGCATGTGAAAGCTGGAAACACTAACATTAAGATCAGACGTAATGTTAATTTGGGACTCTTGTACACATGCTTTACAATACAGTCCTTAGTTATATGATCACATTCTCTACTTCAGAATTGCCATAAAAAAAGAGAGGAGGAAAGAAAAAAGTCACATTTAATTCACCTTGTATAATGTAACTTGCTGCTTGAGTCCATTAGTTCAGAATTTTCAGTCAACCTTTTAAATATCCATTAAGTAACACAGGGATAGCAGTGTTAAACTTTATGGATGAGACTTGCGTAGAGGAAGGAAGGCAGTGGGTTGATCAGCACTGATAATATGCAGCTGTGGCCTTGCCTCAGCGGCAGTGGGTTGATTGACATGGATGATGTGCAGCTGTAGCTCATTCCTGCTAAGTGGTTAAATAGCTCTGAGGATGGTGGGAGAGGGGGTTGGATGGAGGAGGGGTTGTGTGGTCTGACCTCTGGGGGGAAGGAGAAACAACACAGGCAGCAGAATCTGATGGTAAGGCCTTGTTGCAGCTTACTGGTTTGTGCTGTAGCAGGACTTGTATCTACATTCAGACACCAGATTAAGGTGCATGCATATCTGTATATGAATTAGGAAATGGGATCTAATTGCCTAAACATTGGCCATCTGTACATCTAAAATTATGTACCTAAAAGCTTTGTCTTTATGTATATTTTAAACTGCTAATCCATAAACTGATGTTCCAGCTCAATTGAATAAGTACAAGTTTGAAGGAGGTTTTGTGTATTCATCTATATACCTATTCATGAAAATACTGTATTTGAAGGTACAAGGTGCAGTGATGTATTGCAAGGTGAATGAATTCAGGGCTTATTACTGTTTGTTTTTTTAATCTCTCACTGGCATCATTTTGTATGTTTAGTCAATAAGTAGTAGAGAAGAATAACTGATAAATGGTGCTACTTTCATTTTCTAGAATTTTCCTGTGCTGTCTTTGGCCAATATCCTAGGATTTGTCTATCATATTAAAATAAACTTTTATATACAAGTTACTTAAGTGCTGTAGTTTTATTATACTCTGAAAAATCTGTATTTGTTTTTTGCATTAATTTCTCTTAACTTATATAATAAGAAATGTATCCCCAAACCCAGTCATTGTTCTTTTCATATTCTTCTTCTTAGTCTAGAACACTTGTGTTCAAATACTTGAATTTTTATTAGACTTTTTTTCTGCTTCCGTTCTCTTATTCTCTAAATTATTTTGAGATTATGATCAAGAAAATCAACAAAGCCTAGAAAGCAGACTAATTAAATTTGTGGACAGAACTTAATTTGGTGAGCAGAAAAGCACAAAAAGTACATCACCAGAAGAAGGGTTAAATCCTAGGTAGTTTGGTCAAGAGACTGAGTTTCACTTGACACTACGTTGACAGAATTAAGAAATACTTTCCAATCACAGTACTTTGAAATGAATCAGGACTCTGTTAAAGAATTCTTCTGCACACACAGTTAGACTTGCAAACCATGGTAAGCCCTTCGTTTTTTTATCTGTGGAGTTGTGGGCTATTTTGCAACAGAACACCAGGAATACATCAAGCCTGTGGAGGCTGAAAGGCAGTACACGTCCACTCCTTGTGATTCTTGATTTGTAATCAATTTGTGAGAAGCTTGTAATTTCAATTTTCCTTTAAGATACTGGTTTGTACAAACTAACTTTTTTCAGTGAACACACAGAAAATATATTGTCAGTATATGAATTGTTTCTTTCCATATTCTCCACATAGAATACCAGAGAGATTATCCTGTGCATGGTTCTGTTTGTTTTTTCATGCGCTTTCTTTGAATGTGAGTTCCTTTTATTAATTTCTGTGAGAATACAGTATTCAAGTATGTTTATGTTTTTTCAGAGGTTTATCTTCTTGTGAGTTTGTTATTTTGATTTTGTTTTTTGTGGGGTTTTTGTTGTTTTGGGTTTTTTTAAGAGAATGAGAGAGATGGGCAAGGCAATTCATTGACATGGCCAATCTACTTATGATATCAAAAGTGAAAACTGGAAATGGTAGAAATACTTGCAATTATTTCAGGTTAGATGGACATCAAAGAGAGGACCTAATTCTAAATCTGCCACATGAAATGAATATGAGTATTTAGAGTAAAAAAAAATATGTTCTGAATTACTTGGAAGCAAGACATTTTAAACCCTAAACTTATGGCAGATCTCATACTAAGTGCTTACACCAAACTGGAGTTGAGCCTCTGAAAACAATTCTGAACACTTCAATTAGACACCCAGTTATCTTGGATGAGTAACTCCCAGCATCCTTATTGTTTGCAATTAAAAAAATGAAGTGCCACAAATTCAGTCTCTGTTTCAAGTTATGGGATGTTTTCCCTTCACTTGTCTTCTAAAATCCTTGCTTATTATGTTTGACAATGGTAATGGCTATAGTAATGACAGCTTTTCCTCTTCACGGCTTCTTTGCCAGTACAGACTCTCCTACCAAATTATATGTCTGTCTTCTGCAACAAATAACTTTGTACATTGTATATCTGAAGTTTTCAGCTTATAGTAAGTTATTGGGTAAAATAACACTCTATCCTTTACACACAACATACATGAATACCTTAACTCCCTTGGGCTCTGTGTTATTTTTGTTTGTGGTTTTTTTTCAAACTCATTGCCATCATGACAGAACACACATACTATTACAGGCAGTAAACCATAAATGGGAATGACTATACCATTTTGTTCCTTTTTACTGCCTGTGGGAAATTGCTGTAATGATTTCAATCAGGTCAAGCTCAGCATCTCTAGGTCAGCTTCTAAAATAAAACAGGACTGCTTTCTCCACTGTATAAGATCTGCTGCATATATTTGTCTCATATGTGCTACTTAGAATTTTAGAAAAATAATAATCCCAAATTAAAAAGTTCAGACAATAAAAAGCATTCTTAGTGGAACTGCCTAGCTGTATAGATTTGTGAGACTGGATCATATAAGAACCAGAACATTCCACAACATGTAAAAACCTGATTAATTTCTTAGACTACAAATCAGTAACAGAAGTGACTTCTTAAGACTAACAAAATATTAAATAACCAGGAAGAGAAGATATATGGGAGCACGTGGGTATATTTGTGTGGTAAGAAGGTAGATTTGTAAGATTTTTGTGCATGCTTGTCTTGGTGCTTCCTATCATGCTTATCGCTACTCAGCATTTAAGTGTAAGAATCAAACTAGTCCTTACACTCCTAAGGTGGGATTCATCTTAACTTCAAATATCTGAAAGTTTTATGGTTAATCATTACCCTCAAACACAGCTATGTATGGCCCCCCTATTGTAGATAAAGGGAGACTGCTTTGGGAAGTGATTTAATCGTAGTCCAGCATAAGTGAAGTTTTCTGAGATGTCTTTCTCTCTATTGACTGTAGAAGGAACCCAGCTAACTTACAATATGTGCTATTTCTAATGGGCAACAAGAGAAGAACTTGTATTTCTGTGTACAAGCCAAAATCCTGCCAAACATAAGGTGGGTAGGATTCATCTCGCCTCATTTTAGAGGCTGACAGAAGATACGTGCACTTGAATTAGTTTACATTACAATGCACTTTTTATTTCTTGGTGAAAGAAGTGCTTTTTGTGTGCAGCCAGTCTGACCAGTTCCTGAGCATACCTCAGGAAGAAAGGGCTTGTGCCTTGTGTATAATTACATTTCCTTGTAAACACATAGATCCCTGAAATTCAGTCACTACATAAGCATTCTTCCAGTTTTTTCACTGTCTGTTTGCAGTCTGAAAGTTGGCATAGTTTGCATAAACAGGACACACACACGGATGGGGGAGAAAAAAAAAGTTACTTGTACTGTTTTTTTGTAAAAAGGAAGAAAACCTCACTTTCTTGTCTGGCTCAGCAGAAGGGAACTGAGTTCAGCTAGAACTGATGCATTCTAGGTAAATACCCCAGCAACATGCTATGCAGTACCATTTTATGTGTTCCTCTGTAACTGTCCATGCAGCCACACTGGACAGATAAAACCAGTGAGACTGAAAGCTGGAGTGAACAATTTGTATGTAAGTTAAATAAAAAGACCCTGTTACCTAATTATTCCTTAATTTATTCAATTGCAAAATAATGCAAATACTTTGATTTTTGTTTCTTAATAGTGTTAAATAGCTTTTGAAAGCTGAAGTATTCTATTTAAGAAATAACATACAAGCTTGGTAATAGTATTTAAACAGATGTAGTCTACAGTTGTATACAAAGCTCGTAACAATTATGTTGTAATATTGTAAGATTAATATAGTGTAATTTTGGATTACTCCTAAAAGCTATAGCATGATAGCTTTAAAAGCATTTTTGTCTGCTGTGTTATTAACATAATAAAATAAGGAAAACGTCTGGAGAAAATCCTTACCATGAGAAATTTATAACCAAAACATAATATGGATAGGAGAAATAAACCAAAATGACCACAAAAAATTCAGAAAAAAATCCAATGTAGAACTTGCTGATTACATTTACAGTAGCATGAAAATAAAACATAAACAAATGTTGTTATCTGAAAGCTTCACCTTGCATGTGTATTATCATACTGCAAAAACTTGCAGTTATAGGAAAACACTTTTCCTTCTCCTTATGATAGAAACATCATATAGCTGTCTTTTTGATAAAATATTACTGCATTTTGTTTGAAACTGTACTTGCAGCTAAAGTCTCTATGCCATTCAGAAGGCCTCGTGGACACTTTTGGTAATGATAGTAAATTGCATTGTGTTTGGATGAGCAGCTTTATATTAGCAGGGATGTTGTCACAATCATTTTGAAGAATAAAATGTTTAATATGCAGTTAAAATATGAATAATCTAGTAACCTTTTCCTGAATAAAAGTTAATGTCTATTAAGGAGACTAAATATTTTCTGTTCAGATAGCTGACATTAGCATTATAGCTCTTTGCTACTGCTTCATGTCTCTCGATAGGAAAGTGTTAAAAGGCTATTTAATGTTTTATGCTTACTACTTACATTTTCTATGACATGTTTAGTCACTGTAGGTAACATCTCTCAATATGCTTCTTGTATATAAAGTAGAAACATACAATACATCCAATAAACAAATATAAAGATAAGACTGCATATTTATCTGATTGGGACAGAGTAAGATTGTTTACAACAAATATTTTTTTCCTGTCATTAGTGTGAAGTTAAGTGCACAAATATACATGTATGCACACAATAAAGAGAAATATGGAAGGGGTTATTCTATTTAATTTTAATTTTTTTAATTTTACTTTAAGAATAAAAGTCATATAAGAAAAGGTACAGGAATAAGTTAAGACAAACATAAACAATTTTCAGGGAAATTGACATTTAGCACACATGCATAGAACAATATCTCTGAGACTGTAATGTTTAATAAGCAAATTAATGTTGAAGTGCTAAGTAAACCACAGCATCCATGATTATCACTGAAGCAGCCTTTGGTTGCTATGAGCTAATCTTTGCTGAAATGAACACACAGTGATCCCAAAGTAGATGCTGAAATTTAAAGTTTGAAACAGAAGTCTTAATACAAAAAATTTATGTGCTTTTTCCTCAAGGAAGTGTATAAAAAAATCTTCTAATGTATTGCAGTTGATACTTTAACAAAAGAAAATAAAAGGCTGAAAGAACTTTTGTAAACTGAAAATCTCTCTTCCTCTCTTACAAACTAATTTCTGTACTTTGTAAAAAACATATAGTGCTGAACACACAGTGCACCATTATTTACAGAGACCTTGTCTGGAAAATTTAGGTGTTATTAGGCATTGCAAAATACTTCAGAAACATTACAGAAGCCTCGGACATCTGTGCACAACCTTTAAGAAATCAGGAGACATGGTCTGTGTCTAAACTGCCCTGCAATATGGCCAAGTATTGTGATCTCAGGATGGAGAAGCCCGTGGCAACCTACTGGAAAGCACCGCAGTTTTTTGCCTGCACATACACTGTGTTCTTCTCAGTAAAATGTGAGCAAGAAGGCAGAAATATGTGCTTCCACCTCTTTCATGTGCTGGAGCTTTTCAGTGGTGTATCAAGGAACAGGGAAATATCCTGGAGTCCCCCAATTTAGACATACTTGCACCATCTGAGAAGTTAGGACTGTATTTCCTGTCCTGGGGTCCACCCTGCCTTAGTATTTCATGGTAATAAGCTGAGCCAAGGGTATAGCATCACCAAGTATCTAAGTAAAATAGAATCAGGCAAACCTTAAGTTATTACAATGGGCCACAGTAAAAACCTTTGAGGCAGACAAAAATGAATTTATTTTTTTTGTCATGGAAATAGTCTTCACCGTTTATTCTCAATCTGTGTGTGAATCTCCCAAAGGTATGAGCTGGCACTCCATTCAGTGGCTAAAAGAAAAACGCAGTCCCAGGGTTCTGTTCATGTCTTCTGACTAAATTTTCCTGTGAACAGAACAGAGTCGTAGGGCAATTCTGATCCTCCTGCATATGCAGTAACACCACTGCCAGAAATGAGAGTTCTTTGCAAAGAAAAAAAGCAGAATAGATAAGTGCCTCATTGTGCAGACAGGAGAGGAGAATTTAGTTTTAATGATCCCATTACTTTCTGCTAGACTGCTAAAAATTGCTAGACTGAATAAACTAATCCAAAAGATGCCTTTTTAAAAAGAAAATAACTGGAATGACTTATGAAATTTATTTTTTTTTTACAGAGACTCTGTAGGGCAATTAGGGCAGCTCAGTAAATTCTTTATGTCCCACTGGATATTGTATTTCATAACAAACTAATTAATATTTTATCTGAAAACACTATGAAATTTCATTGTTTATTTTTAATTAAAACTAAAGTACTGAAACAGTCAATGACAATTACAAATAGATGAAAGGCATTAAATATGATAATTTGAATTGTTAATTATGCGTTATCACATTGACATGCTAATCATTTCTGGTGAAGACACAGGATACTTTACTTAAATACCAATATAACTATAACTGCACTGACCATTTCAGCTACTGAGAAAACTTATGTAGTGCCTATACAGAATTGTAAAACTTAGAACAATATTATATGGGATTTATTTGTCTTTTGAAAGATCAAAACATTCACCTTGAGGACATTTTCAGTCTTGTATTTGAACTGTGAAAGACAGTAATGCACTTATGCCATAACAGTGCAAAACCAGAAGGCAAATTTTAAAAGCTTTTTCAGGAGCCAATCCAGCTATGTATTTAAATGTTGCAAAATGCACCATTGCATAGAATAGTACCAACAAGACAGGCATCTAGATGTATCCCTGGTGGAAACTAATTCTCACAGGAAGAGGCATGCTAGAGCTCTCTTATCAGCTGCATTGTGTAGCTACCTCAAAAATCACCAGAATGAAAACCTAAGGGTTTTTTTATTGAGACACCAAAATGAACATCACTGCTTTTTGCCCTATGCTTTATCAGAACAGCAGAAGCCAATGTCTATAGGATTTTGGTCTTGTTACTTCAGGATTATGAAAGAAGCAAAAAAAGTGTGAACTATACTAGAATCTGATTGCTTCTTTGTTACAGCTGCTTTCCTTATAGAATGCAAAGAAATAGCTGCTTGGAAAAAAAAAAATCAGAATGCTGATTCTGCCATGAGTGACACAAATACCTCAAAAAAAATGTAATATAATACAATTACTTTCTGCCTCAAGGACATGAGACAGTGGTTGCATCCTATAAGAGATATATCCTATATAACAAAGACAACAGAAAAGTTTTTAGTTACTCAGCTGTGATTTCACAGCTCTGTGTGTATAGTTCAGTAGAGTTACTGGCTGAGACATAAGCTTGGCTGCTTTCATGGTTGCCAACTTATAGTCAATCTCATTTATAGCTTTTTCTTAGTATCTTTTACATCTTTTCAAGCTGTACTGGGCATGGCACCATTACCTGGGACTGGTGATTTAAATCACTAATGGTGATTTAAGAGATCTTTTCACAGATTTTATGATCGGTTCTATCTGAGTATATTAGACATGTTTTGTAAATGCTCTCTTGGAATTGGCTCTAAAGATCGGCTTGACTGCATGTATGGCCTGGCATAGATGCCAAAGGCAATGGTTAAAGTCCTTGTACCTGTCTTATTTTATATGTTCATGACTATTATTTTTTTTTCTGCTATGTTGCTGAAAACAGAGCTAAAAGTTCTGTTCACAAGTACATGAACATGCACTCAGATTTTGTAATGGTGACTTATTAAGTAATACAACTAATAAAATAAAATACTTTGGTGATAAAATAAAATTATTATGTTGGCAGTTTCTGTATTCACTACAGGAAGTGTTGTTTTCTCTGTAAACACCATTGTTTTAGCAGGCTGCAAAACCCTGGACACAAAATCTACTAAGAATGTCAATAGAGTAAAATTTATGCTCTGCGCTTTGTGTAAATTCTGCTGTTGGAGCAGTCAAGGGGGAGAAAATTGCATGGTGTATAAGCTTGCTGATAGTGGATTAAATACTGAAATACATTGCAAAAGAGTCTAGCTTGATTTATTGGGCTTTACTATTTTCTGAGCAAATTCTATTCCTTGGCTGAGCTCAAACAGAAAAAGGATATAAAAATGCACCAACTGCAGATTGTCTTGATAAACGTCCCTAACACTTCTAACATTCTGCTTTGGCTGAACTGAAAAAGGAGAGGGAGAATGGTGATTAGACTTTTCTACAAATTTTTGTTAATTTGTTTGTTCTTTTTACACAAAATTATGATTTTTTTTTTTTATTAATACTAGCTGTTTAGGATCTCCAGAAAGGAAGGGTGGGGTGGAGGGATGTATAGCCAGAGGGAGGGAAGGACAGAAGTAGGGACGGACAAAATGTTATTCAGACAGTCTGCGAGATAAAAAGTTAGTACGTACTTAAAAGGCAGACATAATAGAAAGGTCCAGTTCAAATGTAATTTAGGTTAAGTGTAGATCCTTAGATCTTTTAAACCGTATTTTGTAGAAAGCAAATAATTTCTTTTTTCATCCTTGGAGCATTGAAACTCATCTCAGGAACTTCAGAAAGGAGAACCAGCTCCTGTAAGGTTTTGTATAAGACATTACATCAAACCCAATTTTCCCAGTATAGAAATGGAACAATGATGTAGAACAAGAAGAATTTGAAAACCTTGAAGATGTGCAATACATTCCAATCATAGCAAATTTTTTGCATGTATAAGGCATTTTCAGGGAATGAAACCCGCACTTTTTAATGCAAGTTTTCAGAAAATGCTGAACGGAGCTTTGTAGGTTAAAAAATGCTTAAACTCTAGAAGACATAAACATAAAAACTGAAATTATATTTAGACAATGTGTGGTTTTGTCTCATGTACACACAGATTAATTTTGATAGTACTTTGCAAAGATGAAGTGTGTTTCTCAGAAATTTGGACAAATTTCACTTATTATTGTTGAGCAGATAGCCAAAGGGTTTTGCTGCTAGAAATTGTTTTGAGAATGAGACTGAAAAAAAAAAAAACCAAACCTAAAAAATCTTTTGAACGTGTCTATGCTTTTTCTAGAGATCCTGTCACTCAATCTGTCAAATCTTTCAGTCAGAATTAGAACATTGCTGAACAAAAATCTTGAGTATAATAATATTTTATCTATTTTTGCCTTGTATGAAGAAAGTAAACTTTAAGCTATTACTGTTTAGTGAAGTCTTCTGAAACTCTCTTGGTGTAAAACCTAAAATTTCATAGCTTTTGCTTTCATCACCTCAGTCAGAATCCTAGCCTGTTCAGCAAGTATTCTTCTCTGACACACTGCAGAAGTCTTCAAATCATATTAATGTCTAGGATATTTCCAGTTCCTGACCTGTACAATTTTTCCTGAGCATAAAAACATAAGGTCAGAAGTACAGGTTAGATCAACATTTTATCGCTCAAAGTAGCTAAATGTCAACCTATGGGAAAGAGCATAAGGAAAAGGGAAAGCACAATATGTGATGCTTCCCCCTAATAATCTTCAGCTTCCAAACACTAATAACTCAGTTAATTAAGTGCCTATGTAACCCATAATAGTTTTCTTCTCCATGAGCCTAATACAGCTTTCCTTTGAATTATGTGTAAACTTTTGAAAAGAGTTCCCTGGCCTAACTACACGTTGTGTAAGTGTAGGAAATATATAATAAAAAAATACTCTTTTGCATCTTTGTCACCTTCTGATGTTCCCTGGCTGTTTGTTTAAACACAATGAACAATTCCTGTGAACAAACAATTCCTGTCCACCTTGTTCATTCTGCTGATGCGGCCATGAGTTCTTCCCTGTGGTAGGTCATTTTTGTTTCTTGTTTGGTAATATTCAGAATATGTTAAGGTTTGGCCATGACAAATCTGTTAAGTGTTTTAAGCTCCATTTGAGCAGGCAAGCCTTACACGTGCAAAAAGAAAGACATTTTGGAGCACTGCATGTTGTCTACAGGTTTGTTATAGGATGAATTATCATTTACACTAGAGTACCACTATAGAAGCAGAAGGAAATTATGGGGGACGGTAAAGTCTGTCTCAGAGATCCTCTAGCAGACAATTTTGAAGAAATGCCACTGAAAATGGGAATAGAATCCTGTGACTCGTTACATTTTTGCATTATTAAGGTTGCACAGGTTATAGATTCTGTATCCATATTATATGAAATGTTACCAAAGGAGAAAAAGAAAATAAATTCAATAAGGGCATATGTAAGTGTGCCAAATAACTGTATAAAAATTCAGTTGCCCTTTTTGTTTGGACATCTATTTAAGAACTGATTTAATCTAATTACAAAGGAATGGCAATGACAACAACCTAGGAGAATACTAAGATAATTTCTTTTTATCAAATCTATTTTTGCATTGTGCTAAGTTATTAACTGGTGTTTAGCTGTGTATGAAGTAGGAGAAATAGCCTAAAATCTAGTATCTTAGAAAATAAAGTTTCAAATAAAATGATTACATGTAAATTTTTTCCCCTCTTCTTTTATTTGGTGGTGTTGTACATGAATGGGATTCAAACCTTTTCTTAGACATCTAATACTTTCGGTTTTTAAGCAAGGATTTTCTTCAGCAGAAATGTTAGCTGCCTTTAATTCTGTGATATTTCTGTTATTACTGTTTTTCTAAAAGCAAGTGGTTTTGCAATGTCAAGTTATAACATTAGAGTGATTCAGAAGTGTTTTGCCATGTGAGTGTAGGAGATTTTTTTGTGATTAAGGTCCAGTATCATATATGTATTTATATATTTATAGAGAATTACAGTGGTGTGCTCTGCCCCACCCATCCAACACCCACCCACTCCCCCCCACACACAGCCCCCCACTCCCCCCCCCCCCCCCGACCCCCACCCCCACCCCCATCCTGACCTTTATTTCCATAACAATGCTCAAGTGATAACTACCAGTGGAGATTGTAATGCAGGGGTCCTCAAACTGTGGCCCGCAGGCTGGATACGGCCCCCCAGGGTCCTCAATCCAGCCCCCGGTATTTACAGACACCCCTCGCCCATCCCCCCGCCAGGGGTTGGGGGGGAAACCAAGCAGCTGCAGATGACTGCCTGCCACTTCATCTGCGCGCCGGCCCCCTGGTTAAAAAGTTTGAGGACCCCTGTCATAATGGATGTGTCTGGTCGTGATGGCTGTATCCTACACAAAGGGGATCGACAAGGAGGGTGTGTGTGTGTGTATCTAACAACAGTGCTGGTCAAGGTCTGACGCAAGCCAAATTTAAATGAAACTAACTTCTGTAGTCCATATGTAACTATGGCTAGAAGTCAATTACCTTATTCTGTAAACATTGGACAGCCCAGGGCCCTCTGAACTCTCCTGCAAGGCAGCAGGCTGTGTGTCAGGATCTCCCCTCGAGCAGGGATTCCTCTCAAGGCTGAGAGATTCCCTGCCTCAACAGATTTTCAGTAAGTGATAAATAGCATGCTAAACTTTGAAGTCTTAGCTAAGTGATATAAAGGATTGATTGTGCACATATGATCCTTTAGATATAAACCACTGACCAAGCCTGGATCTAGCTGTGCCTAAACTCCTCTCTGAGGAGGAGTTTAGAATGCAAGGATACCCTTTCTGAACCTCATGACTGAACAAGAGGGTCTTCCTGACAACTTTGCCTGACCCTGTACTTTATGCAGTAAATAATCAAGTGTACCTTGCCATCTAATTTTGTTAAACTATCGCATTTACTGTCAAACTTTGTTAAATCACTATTTTTCATCACATAATTATATCATAGAATCATACAATGGCTTGGGTTGAAAGAGATCATCTAGTTCCAACGCCTCTGCCCATGGGCAGGGACACCTTCCACTAGACCAAGTTTCAATAAACATACTGCTGCTTCTCTCTTACGAGTGAAAAGCATCAGTCCATCAACAAGGATGGTCTGATTTTTAAGAAGAATTTAAACGTAGTTTTAGGGAAACAATATTCTCAACTGGTAAGTTAGACAGCAGAGGAGCTTAAGGGTTGTTTTTCAGCTTCAGGTCTGCCCTCATGTAAGAGAAGCACTGTACCCCAGCTCTCAAGAGGTAACCTATGCTGCAGTGAAGTCAAGGATATGATAGTGTTATGCTGCTTCAAATTAAGTCCTCAGTTCTTTACAACTTTTACATACCTTGAGTGAGCGATCCTTATACAGATTATTTATGTGGACATAATGGAGTACCATTTTTCTGCATAATTAAGCCATTAGAGAAAAAAATTATCTTGACTAACTGGTTACCTGCATAAAGCTAAATGATGTATGGTCATCTTTAAACTGTAGAAGCAAAATAGGTACTTGAAAAATTCATCTAACATCTTCAGGAAGAGTTGAACTGTACATTGTAAGGCTCTGTTATTTGCATGAAATATGAAGTGAGATGGAGGTGACCAGTTGAAACAGAAAAAAAAAAAGCTGTTTATATTAGAATTATGTGAGAAGAATTCTCACCCTAAGAGCCTCTAAATTGCTATAAATGGATATTGGGTGAGGTATCCTTCATTTAACCTTACATAAAATCAGATTTACTGATCCAAATCCCTGGCTCAGACTAAACATAACACAGCCTCAAGCAACACCCCAAAACCAATGTGGCACTTGGAATATGTCAGACATGACTGATGTATTTGACTGTTCCCTTCCTTTTCCTTTCCCTATCTACACCTGCATCTTGTACAATTACAATACACCGCACCATGTCCTCTTGCATTTTGGTCCTCTGTATTAGATATAGCAGTCTGGGATGAACTATGTTGCTGCTAATCAGCTGTGCCTGGAGATCTGGATTCTGCATAAGAAGCTGAAAATGCCATGCTTCTGGTTTGTGGCATCTCTCACAATTAGGGATCTTACAACCAAGAAATCCCTGTTCTTTCCTGAAATCTTATTTAGCAATGACCCGAGTACCCACTCTCTGACAAGTCAAATACTAGAACCCTAGAAAAAAATATGAATTCTGAAAACTATATTTAACATTCTAATTCCTTGTCTTCAATGGGTATTCAAAACAGCCCAAATGTTGTGTTTGGGGTTTTTTTTAGAATTCAGTACTGTTGAGGTCTTTACTTTGTTTGCATACTTATTGATTCTGTACCAGTCTCAGTAGCAAATAATTTTGATGAGATTTTTGAAGCCAAAAATAAGCAAATGCAATATACTTCTTTACATGTCTTATTTTTTATGCATTTAAACATTCTTGAGCTTAATGCATAATTGTTCAGAAAACTATCCAGCTATAATATTCTAAAAATGTTATGCATAACATGCTGCTGGTTTAACAGTTCCTATTCAAATGAATGAGATTTGGGCTTTACAATTTACTTTGGTAGAAGTACAAGTGCTAAGCATTTGAAGATTCAGAAATCAATAAACCATTATGTTTGGCTGACTGCCTTTTGAACTACTGCTATACTGTGGCATTAGAGGTGAATATAGACAACCCGCATTCTGAAAGTCTGTGTCTAACCACATAGATACATATATTTATATGTATGTGCATATCTATATACATATATAAACAGAGGGTCCTAAGTTGTCTTCAGCAAGGTTTAGTTCATCTTTGTATTAAAATTTCAGATGAAACAACAGATATCAAGTTATTTGTGAAATAGGTGATTTAAAATGAAAGAATATAACTTTTTCCATTTTTTGTTATAAAAAGATTCTAATCTTAAATGAAGCAAAGAAAATTAGAAGAAAGGTGGTATGTTTTTTTTCCCCTTGCAAGGTATGTGGGAAAACCAGAAGGTAACAAAATTCCTTGTTTCACCTCAGTTTTATAATAATCTATCAAACTTTTATAAAGCATTTAATTAAGCACTGCATGACATTTTGATAAAGAAACTGGAATGATGTAATTGTGAAGTAAAAACTGAACAAAAGACAGAAAGTATTGTTAATAGAAGAAAAATAAAACCCAACCAAACCAACCCACAAACAAACAAAACCCCAACCAAACAAAACCTTTATTGAACGAATGTATTTCTAATTTGGACACTAAAGTTCAGCTTTTCTCCCTATGTTATGTTAGCATGGAATGCAATTAAATAATATTCTAGAGAAGAGAATATGTCTGTTTGATTTAAAAAGAAAGCAAAATGAGTCAAACATTCTAGTGGGCCATATTGATTAGAATATCATAGTACTATAAAAAGATGACTGAGAAACTAAATAATCAACAGAAACAATGCATGGAGTTCCATAACTGGTGGCTGAGATGAGCTGATACAGTGCTGGGCACATAGCACCCGGGTTCACCCTGGCCAGCAGCTGAGCCCTACACAGCTGCTCCCCCCGACAGCTGCTCGCTGGCTGCTCGGCTCAGTGGGATGGGGAAAAGGATCAGGAAAGTGAAAGTGGGAAAACTCGTGGGCTGAGATAAAGACAGTTTAACAGGGAAAGCAAAAGCTGTGAACACAGGCAAAGCAAAACAAGGAATTCATTCACCACTTCCCATCTGCGGGCAGGTGTTCAGCCATCCCCAGGAAAGCAGTGTGCCATCATGTGTAAAGGTTACTTGGGAAGGCAAAGACCATCACTTTGAATGTTGTTGTTGTTTTCTGTGTGTGTGTTGTCGTGTGTGTCCTTTCGAGCCCCACCCCCCACCCCCCTTTCTTCTTCCCACATCCCACAGATTTGTATACTGAGCATGACATCCCATGGTATGGAATATCCCTTTGGCCAGTTTGGGTCAGCTGTCCTGGCTGTGTCCCCTCCCAATTTCCCATGCCACTCCAGCCCTCTCACTGGCAGGGCCTGAGAAACTCAAAAGTCCTTGATTTAGTATAAACATCACCCAGCAACAACTAAAAACATCAGTGTGCTATCAAAATTGCTCTCACACCAAATCCAAGGCATAGCACTGCACCAGCTACTGAGAAAAAAATTAACTCTAACCCAGATGAATCCAGGACACATAAGAAAAAGGAAACAAACTCAAATGGACTCCATCACCTTGTAAAAATCTGAATGTGGACCATACATATTCAGCAGATTATGGACATCTATTTTAGAATTACAGTATCAACAAATAGCTACATGGCAGAATATAAATGATATTTAGGACTTCAAGAAAATACTAAAACACTTGAGAAATAGGAATGGTATATATTTTTCTATTACTATTGTATCAGCAAAATCTTAGAGCATAGAGCATATACTTATGTCAATGTAATATCCACTGGTACTGCTTTTGTCCAGCACCTCAATTTAAAAAGAAAAAAAAACAAAAACGTAAAAAAAATCCCAAACCAATCACTTATCTTTGGTGCACATGATATTAAGAGGATGCTTGGACTGGGAAAACCAGTAGAGGAGCATTGCAGCCTCTTTAAGTAGTTTTAGAAAGAACCAGAGTTGCTAAAGCAGAATGAAAACATAAGTATCTAAATTTCTGAGTAAAGGTATACAATTCAAAGAAAATGTAACATAGCAAGGTACAAAGGAGATCACGTGATAGCTGAAGCCATGTATTATTATGGAAGTACAATTGTGTAAGTACAAGACACTTGTCATAATGAAAGACTCTGTGGCAGGATAAGTCATGTCTTCTCTAAGGATTAGGAGAGAGGAAAGAAGAGCAGAGAACCTGATTTGGAGATACAATAAATAGACAAACAGAATTTGCTGTTTCTTCAAAGCAGAAATGATATTTTTGCTGATAAGCCTATAATCACACAGGCGTTAGGGTGTCTCACAGGTTAACTAAATAAAGCAGAAAACTTAAATGCTGTTTTAACTGTGCACTATATTTCTATATAAATACAAACACATAGGTGGGTAGTATTGCTGTGTTTTAGCATAGGGTGGATAGTGTGTAGATGGAAGGAGGAAGAGGAGAAAAGTAGGGCTGGAAAACAACTGAGCTTTCCCAGTTAGAATTTAAGGAAAAAATCTGTGAAGCTCTTGTTTATGTCATACACAATCAGTTAGAACTGGAAGCAAAGCAAAGATTGTCTCTAAGCAAGAATGATCACTGAACAATGTGTACCTACTGCAAGAAGCAAACTGGTTGAGAGTTCTTGTCAGAGTTTAGACACTGAAGAAGAAAATAAAATGAAAATGAAAATGGGGGAAGTATCTTTTTTTTTTTTTTCGTATAAGAACGATTTGCCATATAAAGAATCCACCAAGGTCTACAATGCATCTGACATTATGGTCATCAAAAAACAAATCTTAAGTATTTTTTTTCTAAAATACAAACAGGTTCCAATTAATCAAATACACTGAGGTGGGCTGCATTATGGGTCCAACTAGATGATTGCCACAGGGTCTTCTTGCTTCATTGCTTGCAAATCTAAGTAACCTGTATTTTGTGATCTTGTATAGATGAGAATTAGGACTTCTTTGAAAGGTGATGTGGAAAATGTTCTGATATTAATGACTGAATTGTTAAAACACAAAAATGTGTCAAAGTTAGCTGGAGACTGCAAAGTAACAAGTGAAAACTCAGAATCAAATTTAGTAGCTATAAAATCCTCTTGGTTCATTTAATGATATAACTATTCTATCAAACCAAAATAAAAGTCTAGCAGCTTCTTTAAAGAGATCCAATTCACTTTGGTATTACAAAAAGAACATTTAGTGACATGCTGAGATTTAAATGTCCAGACATGAAGGAAGGGTTGAAACCTTTTTGGAAAAAAAAAGCAAATTTAATTTGGTACATTACTCTAATCCCTGCAGACTTGACTAACTGAGTCATTTTCTATAGACAAAGGATTATTAAACTTTTTAAAGAGCTAGATCACAGTTACAGTCTGGCTGCAATTCTCACCACTTCACAGTCCCTCTGATTAT
This sequence comes from Falco peregrinus, assembly GCF_023634155.1. NCBI lineage: Eukaryota > Metazoa > Chordata > Aves > Falconiformes > Falconidae > Falco > Falco peregrinus. The sequence continues at coordinate 69,086,385 of NC_073724.1, forward strand.
ACTCCTCAAATGTCAGTCTTTTTGCCTTTATCTCTTCTCAGGTTGAATCATATAATTCTTCCACTGTTAAACTGAACTCTTACAACAGTGACCTGTGTATCAGCTGCATGCTACATCCTGAGGGTTTTATTACCTGAGGGACTTGACTTCTGGGAACTATGGACAGTGATGAATATGCCCAAATACTTTTCTTAAAGCAGAACATATTTTACTTTTAAAAAGGAAAAGAGCATCTTTTGTGAAAAGATTTTTTTAAAAAATTAAGTCTATATATTTCTCACCTAAACCTTTCTGTCTTTCAGAACAAGTTATGTAAAGTTAATATTCTATTGGTAGGCTTGGTAAAAGAAGGCCAAACACTGCCACCTACTAAATCAGATTTTTTTTACCCCCATTTATTAGTAAAGGCTACAGGCTTTGCACTTGTCATGGTTTAACCCCAGCTGACAACTAAGCCCCACAGAGCTGCTCACTGACCCCCCAGCAGTGGGATGGGGGAGAGGATCAGAATGGTAAAAGTGAGAATCCATAGTTGAGATAAAGAAGTTTAAGAAGTAAAGCAAAAGCAGCATGCGCAAGCAAAGCAAAGCAAGGAATTCAATGACCACTTCCCATCAGCAGGAGGTGTTTAGCCATCCCCAGGAAAGCCGGGATCCATCATGTGTAACAGTTACTTGAGAAGACAAATGCCATCACTCTAAATACGCCCCCCCCCTTCATTCTTCTTGCCCCCAGCTTTATATGCTGAGCATGGTGTCATATGGTATGGAATATCCCTTTGGTCAGTTGGGGTCAGCTGTTCCAGCTGTGCCCCCTCCCAACTTCTTGTGCCCCCCAGCCTGCTCGCTGGTGGGGTGGGGTCAGAAGAAGAAAAGGCTAACAACCCTGTGTTAGCATTGTTCAGCAGTAAAGAAAAGATCTCTGTGTTATCAGCACTGTTTTCAGCACAGATCCAAAACATAGCCCCATACAAGCTACTATGAAGATAATTAACCCTATGCCATTAAAAACCAGCACAGCACTACAAGGTCCCAGGATATGCCTGGGCTTTCACATTTTAGCTGGTAACCACAGAGAGATGAGCAGACTGTGATAACTGAGTGTATAGAAACAAACTCATGTGTACCTGAGAGTAAGGCACAAAGACCTTCACTGGCACTATACTTGCCCCATTGAGCAATCCAAAATGCTGAGGTCTCACTGTGACACCCACCAGCTCCCAGCTTGACAAAGACTTTTACTAAATGTAACACTCAGAAGGGCCTTGGAAGGGAAAGCATAACATGAAAGAAATGGGGTAGATGCCGTAAGACTTCTTGTACAACAATTTTGACTGTGATACTAATCAGAATATTCTACATTTATCTGTATGGTGAGTGTCAGTACTACTGTAGCAGGAAAATGACAACTGTAGAATTTTGATGGCACTGGATTACTTAGATTTTAACTAGGCTAACAGTAAGTGCTTGTTTCTAGGTATATAGTCTTTTTGACATTGTCTCACATAACATCCTCGTATGTAAATTCAGGAAGTGTGGACTAGAGCAGTGCACAGTGAGGTGTGGGTTGAGAACTGGCTGAATGGCAGAGCTCAGACAGCTGTGATCAATGGCACAAAGTCTGGCTGGAGGCCTGTAGCTAGTAGGTTTTTCCCAGGGGTCAGTACTGGGCCCAGTCCTGTTCAATTTATTCATCAATGACCTGGATGAAGCGACAGAGCATACCCTCAGCAAGTTTGCTGGTGATACAAAGCTGGGAGCAGTGGCTGACACACCAGAAGGCTGCGCTGCCATTCAGCGAGACCTGGACAGGCCAGAGAGCTGGGCAGGCTGAGAGGAACATAATGAAGTTCCACAAAGGCAAGTGTAAGGTCCTACACCTTGAGAAGAACATCCCCATGCACCAGGACAGGCTTGGGGTGGACCTGCTGGAAGGCAGCTCTGCGGAAAAAGATCTGGAAGTTCTGGTGGACAGCAAGTTGCCCATGAGCCAGCAGTGTGCCCTGGTGGCCAAGAAGGCCACTGGGATCCTGGGGTGCATCAGTAGTGTGGCCAGCAGGTGCAGGGAGGTGATCCGCACTCTCACATCTGCCCTGGTAAGGTGACATCTTGCTGTGTCCAGTTCTGGGCTCTGCAGTTCAAGAGAGCAGGGGATAACTGGTGAGTGTCCAGCGGAGGGCTACAAAAATGGTGAGGGGACTGGAGCATCTCCCTTATGAAGAAAGGCTGAGAGCACTGGGCCTGTTTAGTCTGGAGAAGAGAAGACTGAGAGAGGATCTTACCACTGTCTATGAATATCTTAAGGATGAGTGTCAAGAGGATGGGGCCAGGCTCTTTTCAGTACCAAGCAGCAGGGCAAGAGGCAACGGGCATAAACTACAAGACAGAAAGTCCCATCTGAGTATGAGGAAGAACTTTTCACTTTGAGGGTGACAGAGCACTGGAACAGGCTGCCCAGAGAAGTTGTGGTGTCTCCTTTTCTGGAGACAGTCAAAACTCGCTTGGACATGAGTGCATGCAACCTGCTCCTGGTGAACCTGCTTTAGCAAGGGGTGGGACTAGATGATCTCCGAAGGTGCCTTCCACCTTCCAACACTGACTATTCTGTGATTCTCTTTTGCCTGTAATAGGTTTTATATTCTTGCCACTTCCTTGACTTTGGCATAATTGTCAACAGTTATTTAGTATGCTGACAAACCTGAGAATGCTATTGTTAGTTAACGATTTTAGTAAGCCTTTATTTTTTTAAAGTATGTTTTATGTTGCAGTTTCTAACCTCGGTATTTTTTGTAGTACATTAAATAGGTATGTACATAAGATAAACTTCTTAATGACCAGATTGATGTATGATATATATAAACTGTTGCATAGTAGCTTCATTGCCTAAATTCTATCACATTCTGGTAGTAAGACTGTACTTTATCTGTTTGTGCCATTTTTTACAGTTTCATAGAGCTGCTAGTGAGCTCACAGTCAGACTAGCTAACAACTAGGACAAGAGGCCTGAGTGGGACTGAAGAGCTTGAAACCTTGGGTGCCAGCTACTGGAGGAGAGTGAGTGTCTAGATATGCTTGAGTGTCAGCTACTGAAAAAAATTAGTGACTGGGATAAGCTACAGCAGTCCACTGTATTTCATGTGTGCATGTAATCATTAGTGAACTTCAAGCTGAATTAGGTGGTAAGTCCAGGACCTGGAAAAACCCAGGCTGAAGCTCGTGTTTCAGTCTAGGCATGGATATTGGATGAAGTTAAGGTCTACACTAATATCTTCTTCTTAAAGAAGAAAGTGTCTCTCTTTTTCAAAGCTAAATCAAGGCCTCCAGAACCATAAGCATAATGTGTTGTAGTTTTAGAAAAACTTGATTACCTGGATTTTTATAAGATTCACAGTTTCTGAATGCAGGAAACAATACCCTGGAAGTCTACTTTCTTTGATCAGACAAAAGATAGCTGTTTAAGAATTTCTAAGGCTTATTATCCTAAGACTTCAATAATTCAAGTTAATAAACTGCTTTCTCCCTTTTATACCCTATGCACAATAAGCACTTTCATTTTAAATAACAGCAGTTACTCAATTGGAAACCATGTTCATAAAAATATATATCTTGTACTGCATTTGGGGCTAATATTGATTTTACTCTTAGAACCAAAACCAGAAGATAAATACGCAGCCACCTATATGCTCATCACTAAGCTTCAAGCTGTATCTACTTTGCAGTTCTAACAATGCAGTCATATATTAAGAAAATCTTGAACACCAGCATTGGAACATGGAATTAGATACATCACGATAGCTGAGTGATTTACAACCATTTCAGGTAGTTTGGTCTGCGTGGCAAGTCTAGTAAAAGATGTAGTTGAGTATGTCTATGAAAGTAGTATCATAACATCAGTTACATCTGATGACTAAGAACTGTATTCCATAGTTTTATTAAAATTTGATAATTCACCAGTAAAAAGACTTGATGTCTCGGTGAAGGAATATCACCAGTAAAGCTATCTGATCTACAGACAAGGACTCCCATCTATTATGCACTGTTGGAATTTTCTGCAGAAAGAGTCATAGGATGGGGATGTAAAGGCATGAAATTGTAATAGAGGTTTCCTTAGAGGAAATAGTAAGGAAAAAATTAAACAAAAAAACCCCAACACAACAATCCATTTTATACAGGTGGTCTTCTGCATGTTAGGTTCCCAGGACTTGGAGAGAAGGGAAAAAAACTTCGCATGGGAAAAAAACTTCCCACACTGAAGGCTACTTCCAGATAACCCAACTCAATACTGGATTTTGGAATTTCCCTAATTAAATATTAGGGTGGGGTTTTTTTTCCAAGTATGTGTGAAACCTAATAATACACTTGTGAATTAAAGAAGGAAATCAATAAGAAAGGTGCTCCAATATAATAGCAAAAATGTGACAAATGTGTCAAGCAACAGTATCAACAACCATAATGCTCTGTTATAGTGCCCTACAGATTAGTCCCTCCTGGTTTGAATTAAGAACTTTAAAATTAAAAAAGGTGTATTTAAATAATAAATTTTATTTATATATATATACACACACAAATTTAATAAATGAGGAGAAGGAAGAGCCCAAAACTCACTCTTTCTGCTGTAACTGACTGAAAGCTAGAAAGAGGGAAAGAAGAAACTGATTGTTTGCCCTTTTTGCTTTGTGTTGTTCGAAGTGTTTAACAACAGGTACTGGCCGTACTGCTGTTGTACCTTATCTTGTAAGTAAATTGTTTCCTGAATTATAGTTCTAAATGCAATGGTTTTGACTGATTGCCAATCTGGGAATCAGAGTAGAATCTTTCCTTTGGCAAAAAGTGATATGGTACCTACTTGTTTGCTTTTCCTTTTTGTCTCTATCTGCTTCAGAAAAATTCATATTTTTCACATTATGTAGCTCTGTTTTTTGCACAGTTTTGGTAGGAACAAGACAATGAAAAAGTTACATAAATGCATAGTGCTTAAAGAGGTGAGTTGAGGTGCACTTGATCTAACTTAATGTGCCTCACAGAAACTAAAAATTGGATTAATATTGCTTGTTAATGCTTGAAATACAGAACATTGCTCAAAGGCAGATGGAGGGAGAGCAAAAATTCTAAGAATATAATTCCCAGTGGGAATAAGGATTTTCACAGTTCAATTTGGATTCTTCTAAGATATGTCTCAAGACACTGAAGTGAATAACTCATGTGAAGGAAATTTTAGAGCACTGCAGTACTGAATTTTGTAGAAAAAACCAGAAATACCTGAAAATCGAGAATTATATAACATTTATCTTCATTTGCAACTAATGAAATACCTGAAAATTTAAAATAGAAAGGAGACATAGAATACAACCACATAATATCAAAATCTATATTCCAGTTAGCTGTTTTCCATGGTTTTATGATTTAACTTGTCTATGAGAGACAACAATATTTATCATTTCACAAGCAATGAAACACAATCATGTTTGCAGAAATACTCTGTGGACATCTGAAGTGAACAACATTCTACTACTTGAAAAGATAAATCCTGAGTTACTGGAATCACACTACATATAAATAGTTCAGTTCTTCTATCTCCATTGTAACAGGAGATCACAGTAATTATGAGTATACTGAACAACTTATAAACATAGTGCTTGTTATATATTTTGCTGAAGTTAAATAGCATAAATTAGTGTATACTAGGTTTACTTACCACTGAACTATTAAATGCTATACTACATTCATTTTCTGGCATTTTTTCTTCTGTCCTTGTAGTGCGACATAGCTGTAGCACTAGTGGTCTAATGAAATGAATAATCTAGTTTAACATTAGGTGTCCAAAGGTTGTGTGTTTCAATTTGAAATAATCACCTCAGATGGTCTTAACACAAGAGCATTTCCAGAGGAGGTTTACCTAACATTAGTTGCTTATTTTAGAGTGAACAAAAATTATCCCATGATTACATCTTTCAAGTGACTATTACTTGTCTAGAACACAAACTTTGAAGTAATAATTTTATTTCTAAATATCTTAAGTTAGGATTGATTAACTTTGCCTACTAACAGTAAACTGTCAGTAGTTTTTCTGAAAGATAGAAGACTGTTATGTAAAATACTTGTTCTCAAATCCCAAACCAAGTTTCTATACTTGTGTTCAGAGCTTTGCCTGATCTTGCATTTTTCTTATGATTTGTATATAGTTGGGAAGCAGTAAAGTTGCCATATTTAGCCTTTTTTGTTGTTAGAAGCCATAATCTCCAGATTTCTGAAATCTCATCAGACACTTTCAAGGAAAAGTAAGCACAGACCATACCATGCACAAAACCCTTTTGGGGTGCAGTAGTATACCATTGTGAGTCTAAGCAGGTAAATCATAGATAAGCCGACAGCATAGTTTTTTCTTAAGTTTTTTTTCCCATTCCTTAGCTATTGAATAGATATGATTGTGTTCAGGCATGAGTCAACTGAGGAATTTATCCTTTTTTTGCAGACCCATGAAAAGCACCATGCCATTATTTTTGTTTTGTGCCAGAAAACAACATGATAAAAATAAGTCATGAGTTTTACACTAAAAGAAATACAACAAAAATTTATTAGCTTTTAGTATTGGTTTTAGTTCAGTGATGAACTTATGAATAGTTCCTTCTATAAAGTCAAGGTGTTTTGCATATCCAAAAAGATCACATAGGATGAGCATAAACCATTAATGAAGAATATTTAAGAAAAATGGAAAAGATATAGAAAACTATTCTTTGCAAGAACTGATAAGATTTCACAGTCTTGTTACTTTTTAATTGGGACAAAATGAGGCAGAAGAAAACATAAATCATAAAAAGCTAAACCTTGATTGCCTCGAGAGAAGAATGACAGGCATAACCTTATTTTAGCAACTAAGTATCACTACAGAGATTAGTTTGTACATTTCCTATTACTTATTTGTTCACAAGAGGGGAATTGTTTGGGTCAGAGCTCATTTAAAAGGAAGATCTAGCTGTTTAAATCAGAAACAGTAAAGTCAGTTTCCCTTCTCCAACATAATAAAACTAGCCCTATGAATTAATTATATCCAGGGGCAGCTCTTACCTTGAAAATAGTGAGATCTGTTCCCAGTAGAATTTAATATCCTCTGATTAAAGCAATATGACCTCCAGCATCTTTCTGCGACTTGTTTTCCTCTTGCACTAAACATGAACAGCATGCATACTATCACCAAGCCCAGCTCCAACACAAACTAGAACAGGAAATGTTTAATTTTTGTGTAGAATCAGTAAAAATAAGTAACTGTCTTTGAAGACCTCAGGAGGAATAGCATGTCTGGCTAATTTGGATGCCTAAATTTCTTAACCATAATTGTCTGTTCAATAACCCGTAACAAAGTTTTTAGTCCTACTTCAGCTTGCAGGCTTTTCAAAACTGGTGTGCTTTTAAAGTCAGCAAAACCTGTACTGTACGTGTGGTGATTACCTTGCCAGTGTGAGGGTGAATGAGGAAAATACTGACTCGCATTATTTTTTCTGTTGAGTATAAAGAGTATAGAAGGAAGAAAAAAAGGTAATTCAAATAAAATTTCAAGAGTAATTTCAGAATAACTCCATCGCTGATCAAAGTCTTCCTCTGGGGCAGGGGGAACCCATAAAATTCCTCACTCTATTTTTGTTAATTCTGTATTTTTTAAACCACAACTCATTTTCTGTAAAAGAGGGCTAAACATAGAAATACTTTAACCATTTGTTGAGAAAAGAAGTAATTATTTTTATCAATGACAAAATCTTTTCTAAGGGCATCATGGGCTTAGATCTTCACCACTCTAGTCAATACAAAGTTAACATTGACATTCAAATTTTGTATTGATAGACAATGAAGAAGCTCCCTAAGCTTTCAACACATTGAGGCCAATTTCTGGTTCCGTCATTGGCTGAGTTTGTTCTGTAAGACTGTACGCAGGTCTGATGAACTTGTACTACCTTTGCAAGACTTTTTCCTCTTTGGAATCTCTGATTTCTACACACGTGACCTCATTGTGAAGCTTTTCAATTCATTAGCAGGTTTATGTGCACTCATAGGTTTTTCCTCTCATTTTTAGCTCCTTTCTCATTTTTACAAAGAATGTAACTGAAAAGCCTTCCTTTAGTCAAACTTTCTAATGGATACTACAGTTAATGGCAGGCAGATAGTTTGCAGGATGATGCTACCAGCTTCATCTCTTTAGGAAAATGGGATAAAAATAGGTTTTTTCAACCTTTATAGAATGCCTTCCTGTTCGTAGAATACTGTTTAAAATTCAAGTTAGATGCACATTTCCATGCACTCTAATTGATCCTGTTTTGATTTTTTAATAGTCCATGTTTAAAAGAAAAACCAAATGAACAAAAAAAAGAAACACATGAGTAGGAACTCTAGGTGGCTTTGATTTCAGGATCTGGTCTATATTCTAGTTGATTCTGATGCTGTCCCTGTAAGTTTGTTCATATATGCCAGCTATACTTATATAAGTCATATCTTCATGCTCTTGAGTCAGATTGCAGATTCTTTCCTAAAGAAACATAGCAAATTAAAACAGGATCTATCTGAGCCTCCATCTTGAGAAAATTCAGCTGAAATTCGCTGAGATTTGAATTTTTCCTGTTTGCCTACCTTTGTTTAAGATTTGAAATGTTATATATGGCAGCATGTATAATAAAGATTTCATTTTAAGAGTTACCTGTATCTTCCAGTTTACAGATCTGATAGACTTTAACTTCTATAAAACAATAAATTTGCAAGCCAAGACAGATAAATCAGTTTTCCCCAGAACATGTGGCAAAAACTGTTATTGATAGTTTCATGTGCAATGTGCATGTAGAAAATACTATAAGAAAAAGGAAAAAAATATTGGATAAAAATAGACAAGGGTTTTTTTCTCTTCTTTAAAAAAAAATTTTAAAAAAATCCTGCCAGTGTGTTAATAACACAGGATACTGGCAACTACATGTAGCATAACAGTAGGTATTTTTTCCAATTAAATTTACATATCCTTATTGACACCATACCAGATGGCTGTTCAACATGTTTCCCTTCAATTTACATGTGGAAGAAAGCAAAAATTTGCAGAACGTTTAGGTGGTTTTTGCTTGAGTTCTAGTTTTGATGTCTTAAAGCAGTATAGGGGTTTCTAACATTGAGGTCAACACATCCCACAGGGTAATTCTTCACAACGGAGATGTTTTTAAAATGTTAACAAAGAGAAGGTAAGTACTTATTATTTTATAGGCATTTCTACTGGTCTTTCAACATATGGCACTATAAACAAATGCAGTTTTTTAACTTACTTTAGTGAAGGGACTACTGAACAGTGTTTTTAAATTATCTGTGTTAAAATGGTTGGTTTAACATTTGCTTCTCTTTACTTCATAAACACACTAATGGGATGGAAAGAAATAAGCCCTTTCATTTCCACACCGGGGAAGTACCTCTTCTTGAAGCATGCAGCAGTCCTGTGTATGTTCATGTGAGGGATGGGTACTGCGTTTGGAACATTCTATTCTCTTGTGATGGAGGAATGTGTCAGATCACATTATAACAGGTGAAGAACATTAATAATTCCCATGATCCAGAGGAGAAGTGGGACTCATATCTGGCTCTTCTAAATGTAAGACAACAGACAGTGCTTTGGCATAGCACCATAGCCTATCTTTAGCTCTTAAGAACTTGTTCGCAAATGGCAGTTTATTCCCCAGTCAAAGATCAAATTAGGTTGACCAAGCTGGCTTTGATATGTGACTGTGCCTTAAATGAATGAAACACAAGAGCAGAAAAGGAGTATAATCTGCATAAACTTTAAAGTGCTTACTTTTCCAGCTGTACTACTATTCTGTTTGATAAATATGTAGCTATATCTTGTTTATAGACCTGGAGACATTTAGTAGAAAGCATGCTGAGGCATCTTCTTAGATATCAGAAGTATGCTAGGTAAGCCTAAACATTTGGATTTAATCTGGATATTTTGCACTAAAAAATCAGCAACATTTCTACAGTTCTGAATACACCTGAATTATGCTGATGGAATGACAGGATATTTCCACTATGCAGTCGTACCAAGTACCAATGCTTCTAATTGTTGGATATTTATAAGTGAGATGTTTCATTATAAAATGCATGGGTAATTTACAAAATCTAAACTCCTCCAGCAGTATAAAATCTATCATTACATAATGTTTTCCTAAAATGTCACCAAGGCTGCTTGATTTGTGTTGTCAATAGCTTACTTTGGGGATCTTCCCTGAATAGCTCTGCATCTCATGAGTATTTTTCTATTGCCTTTTCCTTCTGAAGCTATGCAATAAATAAAAGTGCCTTCTTCTCTACCCGCCTTATGTATATCTCTGGCTCCTCTATCTACATGAAGTTCTTCTATTTTTTTAAGCTATCTATAGTAAAAAACACACCAAAGAAACAAATGAATATCCTAATTTGATACATTTTTTGCTTTGGACCTTCATCTCAGAGGTCCTGGGAAAAGATTGATTAATGTAAGACTTTCGGTTACTACCATAAGAAGGGCAACAGAACAACATAAAAATAATTAAAACAGATTATTAAGCAGAAGTCTCAGTATCTGTTTCTGTCTTTTAAAATATTCTTTATATATATATATATATATATGAGTATATATAACTCACATGAGTGAGTTATTTGATTTTGGTGTTGGTTTTCTTTCTTCCTCTGCCCTTATAAAAATATCCCTTTTCACTATATATCAAGTATTAAGATTTTGTGACTCCTTCTAATTATATGAACTACAAAAAGAATATTAAAACAATCATCTTTTTTCATGGTAATTGGGAAAAGTGTCCATTCATGCAATGTGACTATAGGATACATATTTACCTGCTTGCTTTAAGGGAGTATAAGCATGATAGCACACTCTCTCCTGGATGCCTCTAAGGAAAGATACAACCCCCCCTCGAATGGTATTTTATGTTGTGTCTGGAATCTGTCTTGGCATTGCCAGTCAGCATGAAACCAGAAGTTCCCCTCTTCATTCATTTCTGCTTCTGTTCCTGAAGTATTCAGACAATAAATTATGCAAAATAACATCCTGAGTGGCAATTAATAAGAAATTGTCTGCTTGCAGGAAACAAAATCATCTACATGCACTTTATTTTGTTTGCAGTTATGCTATTTCCATGGGGAAATTACAACAGCTATATCACAGCACATAAGAATAGATTAATCTATGAAGTATGTTCATAGTGTCACTTTTCACATCTTTTTTAGTGACAAGTGGTACAAGTGGCCATTTGAACACAGCATGGGAATAATTTTATGGAACTGATATGTGTTCCTTAAAATATTCATGTCACACAGTCCTGTCTTGACAAGATGCTATTCAGTCTCTGTGTCTATGAAGCAGTCCCTACAGCAGGAAAAGCAGGAGGGGCTGCAGATTTGCAGGGCTTTACTTTTTAATGATTGATTTATACATTTTTTGTGTGTGTTTTTTTTTTAAAGAAAATAGGTAGAAAGCCATGAGGTTGAGATTGTTATTATGTTTTGAGTACTAAAAGAGATGCATTACAAACAGCAGTGTTAATGCTTTGCATTTACTCAGTTAATCATTATTTGTCTAGAGGCATTTGCATAGAGGCAGTTTGCTCATCTTTTAAAAACTACTTATGTAGCAACAGTGACACTATTTTTTAGTGGTACTTTTTAGTATCTACTTACTTCTTAGGCGGGTTTTATATTATTGTCAATTAACATGAGAGGTAATGGTTTATAAAACTGGGTCTTGGGAGCGTTCAACATTTTTGCTTCAGCAAGGCTGCTTATTCTATAAAGAATAAAAATTATACATCCTACTCTGTCATTTCTAACTTTAAAAGTCTATATGTTGAACATCTATGTCTTGAGTTAAATTTCTTCAAAACCATCTTACAAAGAAAAGTAGATTTTTTTGTCTCAGCCACTGTAACAATCATCCTAAATGGAGGCAAAGAATGCAATACCAAATGAAGAGGATACTAATGCAACATTTCTGCATGTTCTCTGGAATTTGTGGCAGTTAATTATGTCTATCATCAAAAGCATTTAATAACAATTTATAAATGGATAAGTCTGAGAAAAGGGGGAGATAGCATATGCTGGAGCTATATAACCAGTTTGTTGGAATATTCCCTACAAAACTGAAGTTAATTGAAAAACTCTAGCTTAATCAGGCCTTCCAGAGACTCTTGACCCCGTTTCTTTCTAAACTATTTTACTTTGTGTAAACTCACTCCTCAGTATAATTTCCATGACTAATTCTGGGAACAAAGACTAGAGCTCAGGACCTCTCTACTTTTAACCTAAAAGGAACATGGTCAAACCATGGAACCAATGATTTAATTTTTTCTGCTTATTTAAATGACCAATTTTGCATTCTTCCAGTCCATAGCTTTTACATTATTTGCTGGTTTGGGTTACCTTCATGCTGGGTTTATGAATGTTGTTTGAGAGGAACTAAATGCTCCTCCTGAATTGTGCAGGGAATTAATGTAACTGGGCTGGTATGGTGAATTCTAGTCAGACTAAAGTTGACCATAGTCAACAAGGATAAGACATGCAAAAATTCTTTTGGTGACTGAAGAACCTTTGTTTGTGGTGCTTCCCTTTCTCATCTGGAAAAGAAAGAGAAGGGTGCCTTTTAGTGGTGCTGGTAGGAAAAATATATCAGGAAATTTAATGATCTGAATGAGAGATTTTATCTCCTAGGTAGTCAGGTTTTAAGGTTTTGGCGTTGGATTTTTGTTGATTCTTAACCAACAGACCAACTGGTCTTGTTATCCAGACTCTGATTAGTCTCTGCTAATCAGTAGATTAGTAAAGTAGTCTTGATGGATTTTTAACTGCTTACTTTTAATTAGGTACACTGTGAGTGGAAATACTGGTCTTGAATAAACACTTCTATGAAAAATAATGTTTCATTCTCTTAGTATTTTCCAGTAGATTCCTGAGATGTGTTATTGAGGTGCCTTTTTATAATTGGAGGCATAACTTTCATTGTTCCTATGAATTAGTTCCAAAGTATGTGTAGTTCTTAGCCTCAGAGAATCTAGAGAGCAGTTTGAGATTCTGTCTATTCTCAAGGTTTCAGTTTCAGTTAAAACCACTTGGAAAAGCTAGTGCTTTTTTGTCCTGTTGCAGCAGCACACCTGGGATCACACAATCATTGCAGGTGTTCATGTGACCACCTGCATAGGCACGTTGCAAACTAGTCTTTTAATTAAGTTATCGGTATTGTTCCCTAGTGAACCTTTGCCTTAGTCGATACAAAAGATGTTGTCTTTTCCTTCATAAGCAGCTATTCAATATTTATGTTTTGTCTTCTTTACTTAGCCCATATTACTTGAGCTCTGATTTGAACAGCCAATTAATCATGGTCTCACAGGACTTATCTGCGGGCTCATCACTGTATCTATGCTATTTGAATGATTTAAAGATATTGATGAATGCATAAAAGTTCCTATAAGGAGAAGACACATTATGAGTAGCATTTTAGAGATACTGAGAAAGTGAAATTAATTGTTTCCACCGGAACTTAATGACAGTCATAGTAATTTTGTTTCATGAAGGATCTTGACATCTGACTTCTCCATAAACTTGCCTCCCTTCAATTTCATTCCTCTTCTAAATCAAAACAATAAATAGCTGAATGCTTTTCGGAAAAGTGTGTATACATCTCCTCAGTTCCACCCTAAAAACAGTGTTCCTACAACTCTTTAGAACATGTGAGAATCTATGAACATTGCAGCCAGGGCTCCTGTGATTCTAGGAGAAGTCTTGCCAAGGAGAAATCTGTTGTTACTAAGCAGGAAGGGTTATGCTGGACTTGCACTAATTATCAGAGGAATCCTATTAAACTGGGTTGCCTCCTTGAAGATATTCCATTTAAATTTTAATAAACAGCCTATCCAACAAATAGGTTTAATTTCCACTTAAATTAAGTGGGTTTTCAAGATGTAGATCTGATTTTTCAGCTTAATTGCTGCTCTATTTATTGTTCAAAATTAAGATCTAGAGTTCTGTTACAGTTCTTAACTGCAAATTAGACTAGGCTCAGGTGAGCCTTCTCATGGGCGACTAGTGGAAAGGTTCAGCTCCACTGACTTATTCAATGTTACATAGGACCCCTGCAGAGGAAGGGATAGAATCAAGTTTTCAGCAGGCACCACTCCATATTTTTGTCATGAGAATGACCCTTGTTTTTGTGGTTGCCAGGCTAACCTTCAATATTCTTTGTTGCACAAAATGTTCTGTGCTCTCTATGGGTAAAAAATATTTCCCTTTCAAAATATTTCCCTTGGCACTATGTACAGACTTTAATGTAAAATGAAAATGGGAACCAGGTTTCTATAAAAATGGGGATGCAAAACCATTTGAGTATATATTACATATTTTGAATACAAGCAGACTTTACAAATATACTGTTCTGGCACATAATAATACATCTGTCAGAAAATCAAGGAGTGTACCCTTTCAGCTGCACAGTATTTAGAAATAATTCTCTATTTCTATATGTACATCTGTGTCTATCTATAAGTTAACACTGACAATGGCAGCACAGATATTGCTGGAAGAATAAACAGTTATATGGTGTCAGGATGTCTTCATTACGTTGTTGGAATGATCAGATGGTGTGCAGAGGGACAACAATAACTATTTTTCCTAACAAAAAAATTAGATAATATTCACAGATCTTTCTGAAAAAAATCCTCAAAACATACTCAGAAATTTTTTATGTTCTCTGAAGGCATAACAGCTTTTTTTTTTAAACTCAATTTACAAGCAGTCAGGACATATGTGTGACTCAGTTGCCAAATTCCTCTTAAAAATCAAACCCACTTAGTACTAAGCAGTAAAAGTATTAAAAATCAGCATATTTCTTACAGGCTTAAAATAGAACTAGCTTAAGAAATTTCCAGGAAGAAAAATGTGTCTTCCTAAGATCATGTTGTAGCCTGAATCAAATTCCTGTAAGCACACTGACTGAAAAAAAAAAATGGATATTGAAACAGCAGTTGGTTTATCAGAGCTTTGGTCATACATTCCTGTGTTAATACCTGCTCTTTCTGTGTAAAAAGTCAATAATTGCTTTGTCATGCTCTTTAACATATAATATGTTATCTGTTTAACAGAATAAAAGACATGATAATGCAGAAAGAAGTTGCCTGTCATGATTTCAGGAACAGGCTATTCAAGGTAACCTGCAGATATCTTGTAACGGTAGTATATGCATTATTTCATTTTCTGACTCAGGCAGTAAATCCTGATTAATGAGCATAATGTAACTGATGAAATGTTATATGATAGTTAAAGCATTTTTTGTTGTCCTTTGGTTTTGAAATCCTGAACGGTGTATCCATTCCTTGCATATATACCATACAGGTATATTTTATGATCCAGAATCTGTCTTCATTCTTAGTTGCCTTGAAAGGGAAGAATGTTATATTACAGTCCCATAAAACTCCTGACAAAAGGAAAAAGTAAGCGATATAACTTTCTAATGTTAACCTACTCATGTAAGATTTTAAGGTCAACAATATGGTTTATGTTAATCTGTTCTTGTCAAATTAAAGAGAATAGCAATTTAGGGACAGAGACAGAGAGTATTTGTTTGAGAAGTTCTAAGAACTGACATAGCTGGTATGAAAATTAGACTAGGATTTATGCTTTTTATTTTGTTTAAAACATCTGAGATAAAATGAAGGGTTATTGAATGTATCTCATGTATGTACAGGCAGCTCCTATTATATATATAAGAATTTTATCTGATGCCCTATGAAGTTTTACAACAACTACAAACAAAATGGGAACTGACCTTAAAAAAAATCATTTGAGTAATAAAGCACTATGCAAGGTCCTATATCTTGCATAAGCAATTAGCATTTCATCAAAATATGGTTTACTTTGTATTATATTTCCTTCATACTTTCAGTATGTGTCTGCTACCTGGTCCTGATGATTTACTGCTTCAATAGTATGTCCATTCCCCCGATCTACCATCAGAACTACCCTTGTAGTAGGAATTGTCTTGTCTGTCACAGTACAGATTGATGCACAATGTTAAAGGTCTTCACAATTACACTGGCATCTTTGAGGCAGTACTCTTTTTAAACACTTTAAAGGAACTACAGGCAATTTGTTCTGTTTACAATTTGACTTGCTAGGATATTTTTTGTTTTCCAGAATATAACAATCACCCTGTTGATACTCCATCAAAAACTAGCTGATTCTCAGAATTAAAGCAAGAATCAGCTTAGAACTGTTCTGGGTCTACTTAAATGTTAGGTAGTCATTCGGCATATTAATATATCTTGTTTATCCTCGAAATAGAGCAGCTCCTACTCATGTAAGTATATAGGGACAAGGATCACATATTTGACAGATATACTGCATGCACTGAAATCCCATTTATGTTTGAAAAAAATGCATACATTAATGAGGTCTTAAGTTACTTCAGCTATACTGAGAGGGCACTGAAGATATTTTGTACATAGAAAAACTCATAACTGGAATAATCAGTCCTTGCAATTTTCTGGGCTACTATGGTGAGCTACTGACATATTTTCTATGTGTTCTAAGTGTCAATTTATAGGATAACTGAATAGACTTGATTCAATGCCATTAGATATCTAAGTCTCCCATCTGTTCTTCAGCTGCCTTCCCAAGGCAATACCAGTCTCCTGTAGGCTTTGTACCATATCTCCTAGACCTTCAGTGAATATCTTGAACTCTACAGGGTATCTCAGATGTCACCAGGCCTCTATGTGTAGGCAAGAAATGGTCTTGTGGTGTAAAAATAACTAGACCATTATATTATACTGTGCCTTTAAAAAAAGAAAAATTAGCCACTTATGAAATGGTCAGAAAGGGATTCCAAATTTTGTTAGAATAAGAGTGATCTGAAAAAGTTTCTTTTTTCAGAAAAATAATCAGAAAAGATTCTGGTGGGAACTTCTGTGAACTAATTCTGTCTCTTTGAGATGATTATGTATTAGGTAAACATTTGAAATACAAGAAAAGATATTAAAATACAAGTATCATTAGATACTTTAACGTTTAAAAAAAAAATTATTCTGATGTCCACATGGAAACACATTCAAAATATATTGAAATTGTACATAAAAGCATGCTTCTGTTTCAAACATAGAAGGATTCTAATGAGGATCTTCAAGTTTGTTATTAAGTAAACAACATGAATCACCTGGGAAAAATTATTTTTCAATTCATTGTGTCTAAGGACAGCTTGACTGAGGCAGATACAAAGATTTCATTTTATACATTCAACTTAACTTATTTCGTTCTGAAAACAAATTGAAATTGTAACTTTAGAGACAATGCTTTTATTATGTATTTAATTTTTCTCTCACCTTTTCCCCTCCTTCTACATGTAACAAAATCATATTCTTGAATTATTATAATTGCATATATCTTTGATTTATTTCCCTTTGATATAAGCTCTTTTCATCCACATAGGTCATATACTGGAAAAGGTAAAGGCATATGCAGTTTAGAACACTAAATCGTTCCTCAGAAGAATTTTAAAGGGTTGAATGCTACAGTTAGTACACAGGTGAAATGTAGGTTCATCTAAGGACTAGGAAAAAAGGAAAAAAAATCCTTCTACCTAACCCAAAAACTATAGAAGAATCCCTGTGGCGTTACATATCTGCACTGTGCTAGTATTTGGTGAATGGTGTCATGTTATTTCATTTGAAGGGATATTCAGACTTTCAAACTTCAAAGAAGTAACTTTGGCATTTTGAATTGACTTCTGAAACCTCCCTATGCAGAGGGAGCTTAAGGTTCCTAAACTGTGCTCTCCTTTGATGGGCTTCTGACTGAGGTGCCATGGAAGCTTAAACTGGACAGCAGAACTGGCCTGCTGAAATGTTTCATGTTTAGCTATAATGGATTAATTGGGAAAAGTGCAGAAAGATCAGGAGAAAACATGACTGGTTATGGAAGATGGGTAGAGATAGATTTGTTTAGAGAAGGAAAGGAATAATAAACTTCAAATATGCAACTGTTTGCTGCAAAGAGGCAGTGAAAATTGTCAGTCCTTAAAATGACAAAAATATCAGTAGGCTTAAATTGTAATTCAAAAGTTTGTTTGGGTGTATATATTAATCAGTAATAGCTACACTTTGTATATACTTTGCAATAAAGTCTAATCTTTATGGGATTTTCAGAAAAGTAAAGAAATAAGTTTAACTATTCTTGAACAGCTTCCATTCAGACTGTTTAATGTAATGAGCTTGCATCTTCCTGTATAAAATATTACCGAGCAGAACAAAAGAATTTAACTTAAGTAGTAAGATATAATTTAGTGTCAATACAGTCATAAGAAACTCATTTACAATTAGCATGCTTATGTCCTTCTTTTTCCCCCTTATTTCCTATAAAAAATAGACAATGATCATCAAAATAGATAATGCAGAGTCTAAGAGATAAACCTCTTCTCTACAACAATAAAAAACAGAAAAGTAATTAGTATTTCAATATTTAACCACACAATATATTCACTCAGTACAAAACACTTCAGGATTTAATTCAGTAAGATTAATGAAGTCCAGCTGTGTGCATGTTCCCATTTTTCTAACGAAAAAGATCTTCAAAGCTGAAGTATTGCACATGAAGTTTTGTGCTCTTGAAGATGCTAAAATATAGCTGACAGGAGATATACAAAGTGTGAGGTTATCTCAAAACCTTTTAACCAGACTAGAGCCAGCCAGCTTCTGCAGAACTCTGGTGGACGGAATTGCTTAATTTATTTTAGAAATAAGTAGCCCATTGATCTTTACTACTGCTGCTGTTACTTCTACTACTGTTGCTACTACTATGACTAATTAATTGCTTCTTATGGTGCTTTCACTGCAAACTAAAGCAGCTTCACATTCTCATACTGTGAATTTGCCCACATCAATGCTATTCCCATATTTCCTTTTCCTTCCTCCTGTATTCCTACTAATGATCCTTTCTGAACATAAAAAATGGGCATGTTGTCTCTTGAAAAGAACAGAGAAACTAATGCAATGTAGCAACAGTAACAAATATGATGTTCTTTGGCCATTCTTCACTTAAATCTGTGAGTGATTAATTTTGGTTAGTGTAAAATTCATTAGGTAAAATGTAGGCAAGATGTTACAGGTAAACTTGATGTAGGATGCTTATTATTAGATCTTTTCCCTAGAAAAAAGCTTTAGAGTATACTAATTTAGGTGATTACTTAGGTTCTGGGTTTTGTCTGGGTTTGTTGGGGTTTTTTTATTTAGTTTTTTATTTACCATGCATTAATTTCTTTCATTGTTGGGCAATTTTTATTGTACTCAAACTAAGTTTCTTGTGTTCCTTTTACATGAAGAGAGGATAGTTTGAATCTATGAAAACTTTGACCCAATGTAAAAATATGAGAGAACAGCCCGAAGATGATATTTCTAATGAATTAATGAAGTTATTCATAAGGCAAGAAAATTAATAATGTGTAAACAGTGAAAACCGATTTACCTGTTAAAAATAATTCTTCCCAAGGAAATGACTGTGCCATTTGAAACTTGCAGCACCGTGCAAATCACTTTTGGAACTACTTGCATTTACATCAAAATCTTCCAAGAACTGAACATGACCCACTCTGAGAGCTATTTTGTGAAGTATTACTTCCTTTGAACATTTTTTTAAAAGCTGACATACTTCACTTCTATTGAAAAGTGACGTCTGTCAGAGACTTAGATGGAGGCATGTTAGAAATGACATTCAGAAAGACCCTTCTTTTATAAAAATTTCCACTTCCTATTATAATATAGTATACTTCTTCTAAAAAGACATGTGAAGTATAGCTGAAATAAACCCAAATATCTTTCTGACCAAAGCAAGGTGAAAAAGAAGACAGACAGCACATGCTTCCACCAAGATTCTGCATTGACACAAAACCAGTAGGGAAAAAAAAAAAAAAAAAAAAAAAGCCCCTCTCATTGGTACATAACTTTTGTGTATGTGTGTTATTTTGCCTTGTTGATAACATTCTCCCTTGGCAATGGCAATGAAACCATTATTTTCAGCAAATCTAAGGAAAAAATCCTACTAGTAGAAAAAAGACTATAACATATTTAAACAACTTTTGTCCTTGATCTTCATTTTTTTAAACAAAGGACTAATTTACAAATCAAATAGCAGCAGGTGAGAAAATACAAACAAATATATATTCCTACTGCTCATCACATAGTGAGTATAAACACTTATTGTACTTGCTCTGTATTTTTGATTCAGAGTGTTAAGTGATTACAAATTTGTCAAAACTTTTAATTAAGACTGTACTCTCTGGATTACAGAAAAAAAGCTGGACTCTTCTTAGGGTCTGTTTAGCCTATTCAACTTTGCTTCTGTAAGAGCTTGAGATGCAAGAGCACATTTTCCTTAGTATTGCTTATAGGCACACATAGCTCATATGATGTTTTTCTCAGCTCTAAATCACACTTTTTTCATACAATCTTAATTTAAAAAGAAATTTTAAAACCCCCAAAGTAGCAGGTAATGTGCCAAAGTAGTTGAAAAAGTAAACTAGATTTTACATTTTATTTTATTATCAGATTTATGCATACCTTGTAACAGCTCAATTTTCATACTCTTATAAGATTCAAAATGCTTAACAGAAACATTTTTACATAATTGCCTGTGCTGATGGTGAAAATTCTGCTCATTAGGAAGTAAATTATATATTGGAATGCTGTTCCCCTTATCTGTGCAGTTTGGTATATGGGTGTCTGGGAAATTTAGAAGTCTGGTGTAACATTTTGCCTTAAGGATGAAAATAGTGAAAAAAAGGGATACTATATTTTGCTTTATAGCATTCAACTGGAAAATGTGTCAGTAATCATACTTATGGAAAGCAAATGAACCAGTTTTTGTAAATCAAGACTAAAGTCTGGGTTCATTCCGATGAATTTTTAAACTTAACTGTATTTTGTAGCCTTCCTTCAGCTATCATTAAAGTCAAAGGAGAGAAACCCTGAGCAATCATTATCTAATTGATATCCTGTTAAAATTCCGGAATTTATGTGAAGGAAATCTGGGGTTTTATATCTGTAATTTAATTCTGTTGTTAATTTGCGTGCATTTGTTAAAGACATTTTCTGTTTCAATGCTTAAAGGTACAACGGATGACAAGGAAAATTATGCCCAGCTGCTTATAAAATTTCTTTGATCCAGAGCCCCTCTGTGAATCATTTTTCCCATGGCTTTAATTAACATAACCATTTCTGTTTATCTGGTGGTGGCATTGATATTCTTAGAAAAAATTAGCTATGTGAATGCATTGTATCTGATACAAGTATAATTATTTCAGACTATTTTCCTGAGATCAGGGAGGAATTCTCTGTACATTTAGTGTACCGAGGGAGAAAAACAGAGTAGATGCACTACAGTCTAATTTTATAAGACAGAAATGACAGCATAAGAAAAAATGGAGTAAAAGTTGGGTGTTGTTGTGTTTTGTTTTGGGGTTTTTTTAGCTTGCCATCTTCAGTTCTATTCAATGCCCCTTGTTCTAGTACTGAAGAGACAATGAGAGAGTTTTCTCGTCCATCATCCTCCAGTGCAAATATTTTACAGCCTGCTATCAGTGCTTAATCTAGAGGCCATTTCCATATTCATCAGCTCAGTTTCTTGCTGGCATGGGCTGGAAGCGCTGGTTTGTAAATTGAAACACTATGCAACATCCTTAACAAACTTGTTTGCTTTTCTTTTTATTTCTCAGCAGCACTGAGGCAGCTTTCTTATTCGTTGAAAGAAATCCTCAAAGATGTTGTTCATCAACTTTTCTGTCTTCCTGTGTTCCCCCAGAACTGGCCTCATGATCTTGAAATGCAGCCTTTTGTCTCTGAAAGCCATGTTCACTTTACATAGCATGCACACACGTGCCACTACTAAAGGATCAGGTAACAATTCTCACAATACTCTGTGCAGCGAGTTGGACTTTCCCCACTCCTGTCTATACTAGGGGGACTTCTGCTTGCATTCTTTTGACTTCAAGATATCAGTTGTTGCTTTTGTTTGTTTGTTTGTAGTTGCTGCTTTAGGTGGTGTGGTTTAACCTAGCAACTAAGCACCACACAGCAGCTTGCTCACTCTCCCCTGCTCCGGTGAGATGGGGAAATGAATCGGGAGGGGGCGGGGAAAGGCAAAACTCATGGGTTGAGGTGAGAACAGTTTAATAATGGAAATATAATAGTAGTAGTAACAGCAGCAGCAGCAGCATTAATGTAAAGGAGGGAGAGACAGGGAGAGAGAGGAATAAAACTCAGAGAAAAAAAAGAGTATACAATGCAGTTGTTCACAACGCACCGACTAAGGCCCAGCCTGTCCCCGAGTAGAAATCAACAGCTGCCGACCAACTCCCCCTCCCCGTGTACATGCTGAGCATGCCATTCTATGGTATGGCATATCCCTTTGGCCAGTTCAGCTCAGCTGTCCCGGCTCGGCTCCCTCACGGCTTCTTGTGCCTCACCTCACTGGCAGAGCATGGGAAACTGAAAAGTCCTTGACTCTGGGTAAGCCTTGAGGAACAACTGAAACATCAGTGTGTTATCAACACTAGTCTCATACTAAATCCAAAACACAGCACTGTACTAGGTACTAAGAAGAAAATTAACTCTGTCCCAGCTAAAACAAGGACACTGGATGATCTGCTACACTTCTGAAATACATGCTTTTTAAGAAGAAGCATATCACAGGTACTATATTCTCCATTCTGGATAGTATCTTGTGCATTTCTTCTAGAAATGATTACAAAATCCTTACAAATTACTGAAACTGTATAATGCCTGTTGGTAAAAGAGAAGTGTAATTGTTGTCATGCATTATAGAGTGTTTAAGCGCTGCGCATTTTCTCTTGTATTTCCACGGGAAGTAGAAGACTATAGATAAAATAGAATTGAATATATTAAAGCTTAATATACATCACATTTAACATAGTACATATTCCACATTTAGCACCGTATAGTCAATCACAGTTTCAGCCATCTACTCAAAGTTCCATTGCAGGTGTTTCAGGACAAGCAGTATTAACTGTTCACAGCCATACTCTACCTGGAAATGGGAGGCAGCAGTACTGCTACAACCTTATAACACTGCCAAATGATATGATGAGATATTAATTTTATGGTTAAAGAGCAGTAAAGTTAGTTCCCATGGGAATGTTTTTTCGAAAGGAGGCATTATTTTCAGCAAGCCTCCCAACTGTAAACCTCTCTCAGTTACTCTGTTATTTCCTAAAATCTCCTGCTGGTAAAGATCCTAAATAGTATTCGTCTATAGTAGTGAATGCAGGATTTAAAGCCATTAGTATATAGCCCTATACTCTGCACCCTAATAATGAACTAGCTGAATTCTGAGAGAAACTATGTTCATTCTGAGCTCCTTCAGTACAATTTTTTTATCACAACAGTGTTAGTAAACACAGAAAACTATACTTGAAAAGAGGATTTTAATTAAACAGTGTTAGTAAACAGAAAACTATACTTGAAAAGAGGATTTTAATTATTTTCTTAGAGTGGCTGACTTCTTGTTTTAGATTAAAAAAAAACCAACAAAACCCAATGTGAATTCAAATAGACAAAAGCATAAAAAGGGTCTATTTGATAAAAAATCTGAGGTGGGTATTCTTGTTATTAATGACCTCAAAAATTCATTATGATTCTGAAATCATATAGGAAAAAGTCTCAAGAGACCCATCTACAGGACCCTGTTACCACTGAGAGGGCTATATTTCATATATTACTGTTCACAACATTCATGTGTTCACAGCAATAGTGGTGTTTCAACTTTCAAAATGATCCTGTTGAAAATCCCCCAAGCATCTTTCTGTGGCCAGACTACAAAGAGATAGATAGATAGATAGATAGATAGATAGATAGATAGATAGATGTTATAATTTTCTCTCTTTAATTCACTTGCAGAAAAAACCAAACATTTGTTATGTACCTAAAACATAAATTCCTTAAGTTTATCAATTTTAATTGTGAACCTTGTGCATTGGTGCAAGTGTTTTTTGTACTTACAGAATATTATTAAAATGTTCATTTTCATACCTGGCTGCAATATCCTAGCCTGTGATTTGTGAAAATGAAGCAACACTAAAATCCAATGTAAGAGTGATATTCAAAATGTCTTTTACAAAGTTTGGACATATTAGATTTACTTTCTTGGTTTTAATCAATCACAAAGATACTAAATCAATCAAAGATATTGAGGAAAAATCAATTATTAGAAATCAAGGCATTAGCATAAGTTAATTGAGGGAAAAATATATTTTCAGAGCTTTTAAATTTCCACATACAACTTTCAAAGACAGGAAAAGGCACTAGCTAGAGAAGCCATAGTAAATTCCATTAGAACTGTGCCATTAGCAGTTCTATGTTTGGCCTTCTAAGATGGTGAGAACTCATACAGAATCTATGGCAACTACCAAATTCTTGCGAAGCATGGACCAAAATGCCCTTTCCTTGATGTATGTTTTTAAAGACAGTCTTTGATAACCCACTGTTTATATGTTTGTCAGGGCATGGAAATCGATACCTGTTCAATACTCTTTAGTGCATTATAGAATTTATGTGCTGGTGAACTTCCTAAACAGACAATACATTGTAATCAAACACGGAAGTAGTAATAAAGGCATATTTTCATGTTCTTAAATTCTTTACACTAATGAGAAATTTTCCAAGATTCCCTGGAGAGCAGCAAGAAATAAGGCTTTCTAGAGTTTCCCCAGTTGCAAACGAGTAATATTTAGGTTCCGTTTTCTGATTCTCTATGTAAGTACGTATATGTGAATATGCACTCACAGACACACACACACAAACATAAACACTGACTATTTAACTGGTGTACTGGAGACTGAAACGGTATCTTATTTGGTCAAATAGCTTTTTAAACTGAAAATTCCAGCATTTTTGTACAATGAGCCTTCACTCCACGTAGGTTGCTTCAAAAGTAACAGTGCTTGTGCTATAAGTGCAGGTTGGGAGTCATAAGGCTAAAAGAGAGGAAGAACAGGGGAAATACTGTGAGAGAAGTGGTAGCCTAAACATTGATTATAACAAGGGAATGTCTTGCTAGCGAGGAACTTTCTTATGAACTTACTTTGATAACACCTGTATAACTTTCAGAACTAGCAAAAAAAGGGATTGCTTGCTCATTTGTTTTTCCTGCAGATAAAGGCAAATAGAAATGAGAATATTTTAGTTCATTTTATGTGTACAAAGTCATTGATGTATTTATATATTGACATAAGTTTGGAATTAAGTGCCTTAAAACTCTGTGTCTTATATTCAGATAAAATTAGATATGAGAAAATAATTATATTTTCCTATGACAATTATGTACAGCAGATACAACATTTACTTTCAGATCTATAATATACACATCTTTACACATCAGTCACATAGTCATATTTTATTCAATGTGTCATTGATACATTTTGCTTTATATTTTGTGTTCCATTTGGTAGTTTCTACATTTAAAAACAAGCAATTAGAGCAGTTTTTATGGGAAACGGACTTGCATTTATTGGTTAAATTAAGAAAATTATAAGACAATTTATAATTATGTTAAAAGATTTATTATCAACATTAACACATTACAAGGAGCATTTTTACATGAAAAATTCCAAATCAGTCTTGGTTAGCTGAGGTAAAGATGATTTTTCTCAGCAGGAAAGATATTAGTATGCTGAAATATCCTTTTTCTTGATTTTAGTAGGAAATCTGTATTTCAAGGACACATCAGAAGTCTACATTACACAAAATAAAACTGAGATTTTTAAACCACTGTGGCCAAGAAACATGTAAATTGTCTTCTCATTGTAACTGCTTTAATGTATTAATTTAGCACATGTTTTATTTAAGGGCTCAGTATCTTATCATGTATTCACCTCAAGAATATTACCAAAGGGAGTATATATACATGTATATATATATATATATATATTATTTGCTGTCACCCTCAGAAACTGTACAAAAGCCGTTGCTGGAGTTACGAAATGCTCAAAGTATATGAGATTGTAGAGCTCTACAGGTAACATCAGGTTTGCAATTAGAAACAAATTCACTTTCTACTTTTGCAATCTTTTCCTTACAAGGGATTAACAGAAGGTCAAATTACAAAGAAAAAAATCATCCACATTTTTCCCAGGTAGGATATGATCTAATCGTAAGGTATGGGGTCTACTCTTACCTCATTATTAAGCAAAACCTAACAAAATACAGAAAAAATACATCTGACCTATATATTCCTCCATTCTTACTTTCATTTGTTCATTAATATCAAGAGCTTCTGTCAAAAACCTATTTTTTTATAACAGTGTGAAATGTGAAAAAATGTACTTAACAAAGGAAGATCACAGTTTCAATTTTTAACAAAGTATATAAACAGTAATTAAATGAAGTGGAATGTAAAAACTAGTCTACATAAATCGTCATCAGGCAAACCTGCGACCTCTCTGCTAAGAATCAGTCTGTCTACAAAGGCTGAATGCTGAGTAAATCTGGGTCCTTCAAAAAAAGTGAATTAGAAGGTAAATGCTGTTACAGCCATCTTAACCTAAAGACGCCTAAAACTGACTGCTATGCAGTAATGCATAACTAGATTCATATATCTTTATTTCTCCTTCCATACCCAGACTACATCTACTATTTGATATGAGGTGTTGCCAAGAGATTCTTTACGTACAATAATTTAGCAGCTCTCACCCTAGCTATCAAACCAGTTGTCTGGCTTCTCTGTCAGACAAGTCACTATTGCCTTTTTTAAAACAAAATAAGGTAATAACAGCTCATGTGCCTGACTGTCATCAATGATATTTAATTCTTTCCCCAGCAGGATCAACACCTGCTCACAGTGTGAGTCTTTCAGAAAAAGGCAGTTGTCTTTTTTTTTACTGGCAAACAAAGATTATGAGCATGGAAGCAAGTCAATGAAGATGACTGTAAAGGTTTATATTGCTGGGAGAGAGGGGGAAAACTGATTTTTTTTAGGATGGAATGGTGTCGGTGGTGGTAAATTAATTTTAAACCTACAACATTATTTTTAGGTTAAAAAAAATGAGAAGAAAAACATAATTTTAGTTTTTAATGTTTCTGCAGTTTTCTTTTCCTAGAACTTGGAGAGGAAAGCAGGCACAAAGTACTTCTATCATAGAAACAGTTGAAATGTGAAGGTCTCTGGAGTTTTTAATCCAAATGTTCTGTTTAGTGTTGGACTCTGTATTTTATACTACCATAAGAATTCTGTCTGTAAAGAAATTTTATTTTTTTATTCATATTAATGTGTCCTGTATAATATTGCTATAGCAACAAGATGGTGTTGTTTCCTTGACAACAATTGCATGCTGCTTGTCAAAACTGAAATATCTTCCTCTTTTTCTTCTCCCCACAGTATTTTTTTTTTTTGAGAAACATAAGAACACTTCACAACTGTTGATTCACTAATTAATGATTTGTTATATAGTTTGGACTAAGTTAATATGGCTTCATTTGTTGATGTGATACTTCTACTATATGAGACATAGTATAACATCTCACCATATAATTTAGGTGCCTAAATTTGAAAGGTTTTGGGTTCCTTAACTCACAACTTCTACCCTGAAATTCCTTGCTCGTTGGCAGGTCTAAACTTAAAGGCCTATAAACTATGCATATACCTCATTTGCAATAACAAATTTCACCAGCTTCCAGATTTCCATTTATGGAAGCGCTTCAGTCATAATGTTTCCCACCAGCATGAAAACTGGCTTACACCACAGCACAGTCACTACACATACACTACAAATTCTCTTACTTTATTCCTCTCCTAATGTATCTAAAGACTTAAAATGTATCTCAGCTATATAAAATGTATCAGAAACAGCACGATACCCATAAGTTTTTGGGCTGTAATTTGGATTACATACTAAATACTCTTAAGAATAGGTATTTCCTCAAAAACATGAATTCAAACCGATTTATCCCTGCAAACATCTTTGTGAAAGCTTCTCTCATGGAAAAAAAAAAATCACCAGCATATCAATGGAGTTGCTTTCCTAATGAATTAAACTTTTTCTTAGTGTTGTTATGTTGCTGAAGTGTCATAATCTTGCATTCTGTGACTTTCCTTCATTTTTAATTTCATAGTTCATCTAACTGTACACGATACATGCAAAGTCTATCATGTGCCCCTTGAGATTTTAATCCCCTGCTTATTGGTACAACTCCTTTACCAGTTTCACCATTCACTGCTAAAAATGTTTTCCAATTACCTCAACTAGTAATTTTGTTCTTACTTTCACTTCCATTTCTCCAAGGTAGCAATCACTTATTTTCATTCCCTGACCCAGGGTCTTTGGTGAACAACTGTAGTCTCAATACAACTTAAGTCAGATTAAAAAAAACCAAACAAACCCAAACTCAAACAATAATAGGGTGGGATTGGTTCAAGTGATTCATGCTTCAATCAGTCTTATTTTACAGCTTCTCCCATGAAATAGTCATACATTAGGATCTGGAGAAAAACGTGTACAGACAGATGCGTGCTAAAATATTGTACATTATTATTACAGAAATTAATCATATATTTCCCTTGCTCTATATTTTCAAGGCACAATTCTAGTCCAACATATAGTGTAATGGGTCTGGCTGGGATGCAGTGAATTTTCTTCCTAGTAGGCTGTATGGTGCTGTGTTTGTGGAAGACTGCATCAAAAACAGGCCAGTGTCTTAGCTGTTACTGAACAGTACCTGCACAGCATCTTTTTACCATGCTGTGCCACCAGCAACTAGGCTGACAGTTCAAGACATTGGCAGGGGACAGCTAATCTCAACAGGCCAATGGGATATCCCATACCATATGGCAGGATACTTAGCAATAAAAGCTGGGGATAGGAAGAATGAAGCAGGGGACACTTGTGGCCATGGCATTTGTCTTCCCAAGTAGCCATTACACATACTGCTGCCCTGCTTCCTGAGAAATGGCTAAACATCTGGCTGCTGATAGGGTAGAGTGATGGAGTTTCTCATTTTACTTTGCTTGTGCACACACAGCTTTGCTTTACCTATTAAACTCTCTTTATCTCAACCCAAGAGGTTTTTTTGCTTTTGTCCTTCCAGTTCTCTCCCCCATCCCACTGTGGGGTGAGTGAGCATCTGAGTGGGGACTTAGCTGACTACCAGGGTTAACTCACAACACATATTAAAAAATAAATTAATAAAACTCTTGATGGAAAATCAGATCTTCAGCTTTAAAAACCTGTTCTAAATCTGCTGCTAGTTACAAGTTGGTTTTTTGCTGAAAAGCAAAAACAAGCAATGAAAGCTCAACGTTATGGAGCAAAACACAGAAAACATTTGTTTCAAATCAACAGATTTTTTTTTAAATGTTTCACATTAAAAAATAAATAAGTCTTTTTGTATAAGAGGTTTTCATAGTCAAATTATTTTTTGTTCAGTTAATTTAACACTCAAAGTTGAAACTTTTGGAGTGCCTACAGTTGTCAAGACCTAAAGGGAGCCGTTCAGGGCGACCTCCTTCCCCTTGGGACTGGTGACCAAGTTCCTCATCCCCTTGGACTGAATTAAGGTGAAATGAAACCAGCCAACCAACTTTATAATTTATTAATACACAATACAAGGCACGTGGGTAGATACAATAATCCAATGGCAATTACTTGACTGAATAACTTATTTGGATAAGCAAGTCCCATGCCACACATTTCTAAGGAGAAAGAGAGGAGGAGAGGGAGAAAGATACAAAAAGAGAGAGAGAGATAAAGGAAAGAGATATCACCACTCATGGATCCAGCAGCATCCCATTGGTCCTCTTCACTCTGGATATCTTGGTGGTGGGGGTCCCACCTGAGCTTCTGGTGGTACCATTTTTATATGGTCCAAGTCCCAAAATCTCCACCTGGTTCCAAGAAACATCATGCATATGCATGGTGGGTGTGAAGCTAGGTGAGGGTAGGTGCGGTCTCGTTCTGCACAGGGTCGGTGTATCCCAGATGGTCACAGGGGGACTATTTTGGGGTGGCATCAGATGAGACCCTCTCCAAGGTTGACAACCTAGTACCCTTGCACATGCACAGTTAGCTGTTTACAGGCACCAAAACCACAGGATGTGAGGGTGGGAAAAAAAAATCATCTCAGTCCTGCCTCTGCGGGGCTGGAAACAGGTATCTCTTTCTTTCGTGTGGTTATAACACCTGCTATGCACCTGAGTCAGCAAAGCTCGCACCTTTCTGCACCAAGAAACGTTTAAGGCAAATGTCCGCTCATCTGTCTGCAACAACAGTATAGGTAGTATTCCACACTCATGGTATGAGTTATCTGAGCTGTTTTTATTTCTACTCACTGTGAAACAAATTGTATGCAAGGAATGCCTGATTCTTTTTCATCAACTATAGCCATCTGTGGGATACTATAGAAATGTGTGTATACACAGTGAGATGCCCATAGATCATTCCCACTCAGTGTATAAAAAAGTTAATCGTGTTTCTTTGCAAAAAGTTGTCTTCCATAACATCCTGTGTCCTCTCCTGCTGTTTCTAACATACTTATCTTCCTTTTTATGTGTTGCTAGGTAGGGCCTGGCGGCCGGGAAGATCTCACGCTGTACGGAAACATAGGGCCCCCCTCCAGGTAGCCAACAGCTTTTAGCTTATGATGTAAGCAGACGGAAGTGACATTGTAAACCTAGGCTATATAGTGTCGCGTCGCTCAGCAATAAACGCCATTTGCCATCCACCACATTGGTGTCTGCGAGCTGATGGACCGCGTGGCCAGGGGTTGGCCGCCGTGCCGTTCCTGAACCAGGTCACCGCATGCCTGTGAAGGCAACATTTATGCCTTTATCCTTCATTTGAGGGTTTAGCTTTTTTCTGAGGAATACACTTGACTAGTTCCCTACTTTTTTCCTCTTGGCCAATTTCCTCATAGTGTTAAAACCCTCCCGCATAATGCCCAGTCACCACTGTGATCAAATAGCTCTGTGAAGGAATGGTAAGTTTAAACATAGGTGCTCACAATGATTTTTTCCTTATGAATTGTATTATAAGTCAAATAACGTCTTGTTCTAAGATGCTGACTTTTTAAACTACTCCGTTTCAGGTTCTGAAATTATTTGTCCAGGTTTAGCTGGGAAAAAACCCCAAGTTATTGCCCAACAATTGTTCATAAAAACATAAAAACATTAGAAGAGACATCTTTGACTTAAGATGGTAACTGCAATGTTAAACATTGACAAACAGAAAAATTCTTTTAACAGTGGGCTAAAACTATTCTGTTCTCTCAGGGAGCAGCTTAACTGCTGCAATTTACAATAGGAAATATTGGTGAGACCCTGAATAAAAATGCATATTCATGAGAAAATATGAAACATGACATTAAAGCAAAGAAATACCATTTTTCTGGTAATAGGATAAGGAAGAAATATACTATGGGTTAAAGTAATTGCTAACATGCATCTTTTACAAACAGCAGTGGTCATTGACAGTAATAGTTCTGAAGTGCGATATGTTGCAAAGGATGTTTAAGATCAATTCTATTGATGATATTATTTTTTATTTTTACTTCTAGAAAATTCCTGTGTGTTTTGAGGACTATCTTCTTCTATTAGTGCACGGGTACTAGAATTGTAACCTGGAGTACAAATTGAGGAAGTTCTTTGGATATTGTCCTATCTTTAAAGAGAGAACCTTGAAAGAAATAGCTGTGTTAACTAGTGGCAACTGTCAGCAACAGTGAAGTTGGAGACTTTTTTTTGTTTGATGCCATTTTACCCTTTGTGGACCACAGTACTGCCTATATCAGATGTGTGCATAATTCAGAAACTATATACCATTCAAAGTTTTCCATTACCTGCACAATCAAGCATTATAGCTCATCTTATAAGGAATCATGAAATTCTGATAAATAAAAAAACATGCCGCTCTATGTCTCAGCCTCAAACATTCAAAGGTGGTGAACATGAGCTGGAGAAGTTGACATTCCTCCCCCCTTTTACATTAATTAAGCATTACCAACACAGCACTGATACTGCAACAATAAGGCTGGAAAACTCATTTCTTGTAGCTCCGCTACCATAGCTTGCTATAGGCAAAGAAGTCTTGACTTGAGGAATCAAGTTTGCATTAATTAGTTCACATACAAGTTAATTAATTAAATTAACACTATAAATTTCTTATCCCTGCTCACACTTCTTTTTCCCCAGGCTCAGCTTCACTTCTTCATTCTCAGTTCCTCTGCTTCCTGTACTACTGAGGGAAAGGGGAATGGGGGTCATGGTCAGTCCATAACACTTTGTCTCTGCTGCTCTTTCCTTCTCACACCTTTCCCCTGCTCCAGCATCGGGTGCTTCCCATAGGCTGCAGTCCTTCACAAGCTGTTCCAGCATGGGCTCTCCACAGGCTGCAGCCTCCTTTAGTTCATCTCCACCTCCTGCATTTTGAGGTCCTTCAGGAACTGCAGCGTGGATATCTGATTTATCACAGTCCTCCATGGGCTGCAGGGGACAGCCTGCTTCACTATGGTCTTCTCCACAGACTTCAGGGAACTCTGCTCTGGCACCTGAAGAACCTTCTTCTCTGTCCTTGGTATCTACCCATTTGTTCCACATTTTTTCTTCACTCCTCTTCCCCTCAGACAATATTTTGCCCTTTCTTAAAAATCTCAGGTGGGCCACCAATCTTGGCTGATGGGCTTAGCTGTGTCCTCTTGTGGGTCTGCTGGTGCTGATGGAAACTGTCCATGTCTAGCATGGGGCAGCCCCAAGTACTTCCCACAGAGGCCACCCTGAAGTCCCCCTGCTGTCAACACCTGCACATCTGCACCAAATACAAGCTGCAAAAATGGCCATATGATACCGTTTGTCACTTTAGCAGGGACATTAACATTTTTGGAAGTAGTAAAAATACAATAAACCATTTTTTGAAGTTTTGCATATCACCTCAACAATTAATAAAATGAATAAATTACACTCGAGAACAGAAAAGAAGAAATCTCTAATGATGATGTCTGACATACAATTCCAAAGTTTGGGTTTGGTTTTTTTTCTGAGAATTCTTATTTCATTAGAATCAGAGGGTATTCAAAATTCAGTAAATAATTTTTAAAAATATATTAATTTATTTGTTTTACAAACCATAGCTAATAATATACCAGAGCCTTCTTTTTCCTTTTTAAAAGATATCTATATGATGAACAATAAAATTATAAAACCACTCGTGATTTTATTTGCTTCAGTGTTTTCATTATGCAAAAATCAATGCCATCACAAGAGAAGCATTTTTAATAAATAAAACTAAAAATTAGGTCTTTTTAACTGTTTTTTGAGGTTTGCAGCCTACAGTAAACCAAGTGGAGTGTAGGATAAACTAAAAATAATCACTTAATGGAAGGAGGTGGATAAGAAATGTGGGATGTGATGAAAGGAATATGAAAACCCAACCTCAGATCCCATATGGAATCATATATTGAAAGTGTAAGATTCAAAAGCTATTTTTCATGCTGTCCATTATTGTCCTATTTATGTTGGTGGATATGTTTGCTTAGAGTTAAGAATTACTTGTATCAGATTTGCTTTCTTTAACCCTCTTCTAAAGAATGTCTCCCCTCCCAAAATTAGAAATAAACTGAGTTTTTTTCTGCAGTGTTTAATAATCCTTTTCAGTGCAATAATGTGGCACACACCTCATAGTGTGAAAAATAATTGAAACTTTTAGAATTCCACACAACATTCTTATGTCTCCCAGAGACACATTGCAGGTATCAAGTGTGGTTGTTAAGCTGTCCACATATTCTTAAGAAAAAATAAAGATACCTATGTTCTGTTTATTAATTTTTTACCATAAAATAAAATTTTGTGGAAGGAGACCACATTTATCATATTTTGCCTCCGAAACGCAATATGAATATAATAAGACAGTTGTAATTACAATTTAGCTTTCAGATAGAATAAAAGAGTCAAGCACTGAAAGATGTAGGAATGTTTATCTTTTTTTTTCATCATTATTTGAAATACTGGAGATTGTTTGTAGCTAGAAAAAAGATAGACATGAAAGCAAAAATTTGCCCTCATGTTTCTAGAAGCATAAAAATCTTTCAGGTGCCTAGTCAATTTGTCCTGAGGGCCAGCTCAGCTGTAATATCGAATTTGGGATCAAGAGGGAATTTTCATATTTGCAAAGACTCCTGGACATTTTTGCAATCTTCTCTTCTGCAAGGCATAGTTCTCTCCCAAGGATCATCATGTCAGATCACAAACTCTCTGCTTTGGCAAACTTCAGACCTCATTTTCATGTCATCTGTTCTGTGAAGAATACTAGCTTATGGTGTTACTGTTTTATGCTTCAGCTTCTGATTGTTACAGGCTGTTGGAAGTGTTCTACAACTAGTGTTAAGCAGGATCATGAGCAACAGCTGTTCTGTAGACTCATGCAGATATATGACCTTTTTGCATTTGTCTGTAACAGAGAGGCTGGTTTCAGTACCTGTGTGTATAGTGGAAAACAGAGAAAACAGTGCTGGCCCC
Source organism: Falco peregrinus (assembly GCF_023634155.1). Classification (NCBI taxonomy): domain Eukaryota; kingdom Metazoa; phylum Chordata; class Aves; order Falconiformes; family Falconidae; genus Falco; species Falco peregrinus. The sequence continues at coordinate 69,120,935 of NC_073724.1, forward strand.
CAGAGCCTTACATCCATAGAGTTTATGGCTAGTGTAAAGTTAATTTATTATAATAATGTTCAGATGTTTTTATAAGGTGCAGCTCCTATTTGACTGAAAAAAGTAAACTACCAGCCTGAGATACTTCTGCTAATTAGGCGTGACCTCATTTATATTAACTTTAGAGAAAACAGCTGAAGAGTACTTCTGATAATTCTTCACACTACTAAAAACTGAAGCAATTCTGAAGTCTTATAAATGAAAAAATAGAAGAGTCAGAAACTTGTTGATTAAGTCTAGGGGAATCTGTTTTTTAACCCAAGGAAAATGTTTATAAAAAGATGTGGGGATATTAAGAAAATCTTTTCTCTTAGTTGAATGGAGATATTCAGTTCAAAAGGCAGTGCAAGACAAGAGGAGGATGAGAACAAAACATTTTACCTACAGCCAGTTTTCTTGTCCTTTGATGAAGCAACTTTAATGGTGGGAAATTCAGATCAAATTGACATTAACTTTGGGATTTAAGTAACTTGGTTCACTGAGGTAAAAATAATAGTATTTAATTTGAATAGGAGAAGAATCCAGTATGATACCAGTGGCAAAGTGTCAACAGAGAACTGATCAAAGTAATTACAACTAAGGTCGTTCTGTCCATATTTTTTATTTCAGAAAGATGAAATATGAGATTAGGGAGGAAGGAGTACAAAGACATAGCTAAGGACAAAGACAGATGACAGATTATGGAGAAGAAATGTATTTTGGAAGCTGTAATGAATCATAAACATCAAGAAAACAAGGGCTACATGTATGGTACAGGGAGAGAAAAAACTCACTGGCTGAGCAGCAGCCTTGCTGAAGAGGACCGACGGGGGTTACACCAGATAGCAGGCTGAATATGAGCTGAAAGTGCACTCCCAATGTCAATAAAGCAAACTGCATACTGGAAGGACACAGTGGTGGGTGCAGATGATAGGAGTTAATCTACTTTCATTTCTCAAGATAAGGAGAAACTAATATACTTGGATACCTAATTTTCGTTCAAAAATATCCTTTTTTTTTTTTTTTTTTTCTGCCAACACCAGTTATCTTTCCTTACCAGCTGTCTCAATTTGGAATAGACAAATATTTCTTGGACTGTTTCAACAGCATAGCTGTGAGATCACATCAATCCCATTCGATCCACACCTCTTATGCTATTACTAATGTCTTTACTCTGATGATAATATACAGAGAAAAAGAAAAACAACAAACAAACCAAAGAAGTGCTCAGTAATTAGGTAGCCGTTGTTCTACATCAGCCCAGAAAACTAGAAGTCTGAGACTCTAGTTTCTAGAAGTCTCACTATACTTACGACACCCAGGAAACAAGAGATATTTTATCCAGTAGTATAATGAAAGGTATGGGACTGGATCTTTCCAAATGAGTTATAAATGTTCTACTACTAACTTCCCACAGTCTGATTCTTGACACCAGCTTAGCAAGCAAGCCATCATGATAAGTCAGTGACTTGCAACACTGAGAGCCTTGATGTCATCTCACCAACCTACAGCTGCTGCACCGCTAATCTTACAAGGCACTTATCCTTTGCAATAGATCCAGGCAACTGAGTTTCTTTCCCCTTTTTTTCAACAGCTTCCTGTTCACTTCTGCTGATTATTGCCTATAACTCACAAGTGAGACCAATTTGTTTGCTCCCTTTAGTGAATCCTTCTAAGCATACAGTAACAAATGAGTGAGCCAGAAAAAGGAAGGCAGTGTGACAACTCCTGTTCATGCCAAGTCATTTGAAAGGCTTTCCTCTTTTAAAGGAAGATGTAAGCCATGGTAGGACTATTAATTACTGTGTCCCTTACCTAATTTGTTTGAATGAAGCCAAGTAATAACATTGTTGTCTTGCCAGGATTTTTGATGGGTATCATGCAAAAAAATGACTCATTGGTCTCACTTTGTAGAGAGAGAACAAGTCTTTCAGATTACTTTATAGGTAATGGAGAGACAGAGTCTCTTTTAGACCACAATTAACCCTTTTGCCTTCCAGGGTAAACGTTTAAATAAATTAGAAAATCCATGTTCTAAAAATGTCTGTTTCTTTGAAACAGTATGAAAACATTTAAGTGTGACTACTTCAGATATAGATGTCTGCATTGTAGTCATCTAAAGCTAGCTGAGATATATATGTGTCAGAGCTTTATATGCTATATAATATTGACTTGATCTTCTACAGATTGAAGAGAATGAAGAATAGTCGGAATAAATAAAATTTTTACCATTTTGAAGGTTGTCCATCGGTTATGTCATTAAGGTCATGTTAGGATTGAAAAAGGAACCTCTGAAACTAAAATATATAATTCTCTCTAAATTACTGTGACATTTGAGAGTGGAATCCTAATGTCAGTTGAGTTCATTACATGTTTGCCATTGATTTCTGACGTGATATGGATTTCAATATGTACAGAAATACACCAGGTTCTGTAAACCAAGAAGCAAATAGGTGAAACAATCCTGATTTTCACAGTGGTAACATATTCCTGAGGCATGTAGTGCCGCTTTTAGATAAACTACAAAAACATATATAAACTCAACAGGGTGTTGTTGAGTTTGAGACATTCCTATGTGTTGATCTTACTAACTTTGTTCGTTGTGGATCATTTTTAGATATTCTGAAACATTTATATCATGTATCTAGCATACAGCTAATACACCAGTTTTCCCAGTATTTTAAGTTTTTATGGAACTAATATTCAAGGGATATATAAGATTATTCTGGGGGGAGTGACAGAGGGAAGCTGATATATGAAGAGATGTATTTTCTTTTTGCAACACTGTTACTGAAATACTTTCTTCATCCATCTATAGCTTATCAGAAGAGTGGATTTATTCTACAGCTCTTTAATTTTTGTTTGCTATTCTGTACTTATAGGCTACTGCTTTGGAAATATACCTAAAGACTTCTAGAAAGCATATGAACATTGAAATTCTGGGGAAATTTACATCTTTCAGCATGTGAAAATCTCCTGCTGTGTCCTCTTACAGAAGCTGTGAACAGCAAGTTCCTGACAGGCATAAATGCTCAAGAATTATAACAAGTATAGCACTGTGAAAATGACTGGGTTTGTAACATCCGATATGAGATACTGATATGGCAAAAACCTATTTGTATTTAAAAATCATTAATAATGCTATTATACTGATTACTAGTAAAGATTTTATTTTTATGTAATACAAAGAAGCTGGAAAAACCTTTCAGTTTGCCCAGACCAGACATCCCAAAATATTAGTGTGGTATCAGATATTTGATTTGATTTGATTTAAGGAAAAAATATTCTGATTCAGGAACATACAATATGAAAAACCAAAAATAACTACCTGACAAAACTAAGTAGGGAGAGGTTCTCCTTTTTTGTCTATTTGTTCCATGCAATTTTACAGGCAATTTGACTTTTTCTTAGCCGAAGTAGACTCGAACACATACTTTCCTCACAGATGACAGAACCACAAAGGAGTCTAAGGCAAAACCAGCTGGTCTTCAATTGGTACCATGACAGCAGAAAAGTTCCAAAAGGCAGGTTGCCTCAACATATTTTTGTCCATTGTTTAGGATGCTCTATATATGGTGAGGCTCACTACTTTATGAGTATTTCCTTTATGCCAGAGAGAGACTGGATGCAGTTAGAAGGTTTGTGCCTCTTCAGTGTGTAACCAGGCACCAGAGAGTCACGTTTCTGCCTCTGCTGTCTCGTCCTCAGTGCAGGTCAGCTGAGAGGGGAGCAATCAGCAACAGCCCCGACCCAGAAACATGTACTTCCTTGTACCAATTTGTGCTTGGCTAAGATGCCCAAACTGACTGTAATGAGGTTTCCTCCCATGATGCTTGAGAAAGAGTGGAACATTGGCCATAGGACCCAAAGGGACTTCTTAAGGGTGAGCCAGAGAACCAGAGAAAAGGAGGGGATATGAGAAAGGATGCTTCTCAATAACTTTTTTTTTTCCCATGTAATTACATTATATGAATTCTTACATTTTTAAAATATTAATTCGTGGACTGTAAATTCTTGAGGCCATGTATATGATTCGATTCTTTTCAAATGTGATAAGATCTTGAGTGTAATGCTAGTTAGCAAATTCCCAGTTTTGGAAAAGGCAATACTGTACTGTAGAGAGAATTAAATTGCCTTTACAAAATGGAGTGACAGGAAGCAATGAAAATACAGTCACATTACAAAGACGGAGGACCAAGTAGGTCTCTAAGTAAATACACATTCACAAGTCTTTAAGCCAAATTGTTTTAAAATTATGTTTGTTTGGCTAATGGATGTATCTTCAGTTAGTACTTAATGACTGTCCAACAGAGTTGTACTCAGTGATCAGGTTAGAGTTCCTCATTTGCTTCATTGTCACTCAAGACAATTTAAATTAAATTAGCTTCAATCAAATAAGCAGTAACTGAAAGGGGGAGAACAATCTGAAAGGTGGTATCTTCTTAAGAGGATGACTGTAAGGCAAAAAGGCACATCTAATTCAGCCCTCTTTCACTTTTAACATAATGAATTAATACAAAAACATTAGGACTGACAGAAGACAACATGGAGACTTCTAGTTGCACTAGTGTGTTTTGTTGTTGTTGTTAACATATCACACTTTTCTTCAGCTTGCTGCTACTTCCAGGACCGGTTTCACTTTGTCATTCTGTGGTGATGCATGATTGTTTTCACCAATGTACAGATGATTCCAAGGATCCTGACCCTCTACTGCCAGTTCATGGCACAGTTGCTTATCTGTAGTTATTAGCTATTAATATACACATTTTCATTTTTCAATTGCTTTTTGATAAAGTAAACCATAAAAATCCTTTCAAGACAGAACAAGCTGCCTGCTTTTGCTTTCTCTTCACGTGTCACATCTTTCCTGTGAAATAATTAACCACAAAGGACTTTTGATTTCAAATATGTATATGCCTCCTGATCATTTATCAGTTATATCATAAATAGACCAATGTTGAGATACCTAGAAGTGTTTTCCAAGCCACCACAGAAGATAAAGCCATTCAAATAGCAGTTTTGAATTTTGTAGTACTTCTCACTTACTACTGTTTTCTAGATAGTGATGCTTATTTATTTTTCCATATCTGCTAGAATTACATTGTCAAATGGCTTTACTTTTAATCAGGTATTTTGCTGCTCCTATTATTATGAAAAAACAATCGAAGGTTATGCAGCAATGAATTACCTTGCATCTTCACCTGTTCTGTTACCATAGCTTCATTGCGTAAAATACATGCTAATTTTTTCCCTGTAAGATCTTGATGGTATACCTCACTGGTCTGTGATTAGAGTTTCCCCAAAGCTAAACTTTATGTCATAAATTTCTCTTGGCATTTTAAAAAGATAGGTGATTGAGTCAGTTTTTGTTTGTGGATAGAAAATTAATTTCAATATAAAGCAGCCAATAAGAGAATTTTCTGGTCAGCATAGCTCTTGTGGATACAATAAAGTATGATTTATGAAAGGAGTAAACCAAAATAAATAGCACAGTTTTGAATAAGCAATAATGTTACTTGTTGAACATGCTTGTGATTCCTCAGTAAATGTATAGCTTTTTAATGTTATGAGAGTTGTTGTTCTCACTTTTTAATAGAACTTAAAAAACAGCTGTTCTATTTGTCATCACCAAAGATATGTGTGTTATGATATTTTATAAAAAAAATCACATTTAATTTAAAAAAGCAGCATTTCACACAAAATTTAAACTTATGTACTGCTATGATTCCAATACGTCAGTACCTCTCTCTAAGGGAAATTCAGTACGGAATTTATAAAGAAACCAGAAGTCTCATATGTTGACATTCTAGTACAGGTTTAATTTTTAATTCTGACACCTGAGCTTTTGTGCTACCTTCAATTACTTTCTTTTTTTTTTCTTAAATAAAATGGCTTTTAAAACAAACACATACATGATTAGTTAAAAGTCCATTTATTATATTTTACAGAATGTTTCTTTTTATATCTGCAGATCAGGACTAGATAGCCAAGACTGAAAATCTACAGAAATACCAAAGTTTGCTCAGCATTGTTTGAAATAGAGATACACTGTCATTACGATTTGAGAGGTTTTGTACTTTTTTGGTGTATGCAATGAGAACTGGAACGCCTTTACTCTAAAACGACTTGGCTGTTCCAATTCTTTCAGTGTAGGCAAAGACTTAAGAAGAAAAACCACTAGGCAGAGCACAATAAGAACTACAGGTTTACCATTAATTGGCTATATTTCAGAGCTAATTAGTAGGATCCATTAATGCCTCTTTGGTAACACAAGGTAGACTATTATTTCCACATTCACAATTAAACTAGCAAAGGACTTTCACAGTTGTAATGTATTTATATTCATGTTTACATGAATCACAAGGTTTTTTTAATTCACTACTTCTTTAAGTGGTTCAAATCCTAAAACATTGTGATTGCACTAGGCTGTATTTCCTTTTTAAGAAAATTACTAACTTTATACGAGAATACGGGTATAAAACCATGACTTCTGATTAAAAAAAAGACAGATATGAGAACATAATATTCATTATTGTTTTAAATCTCATGACTGTTCTGTCAATTTCATGATTAGACTTAAAAGACTGCGTTGGGCATGGTTGGTAATAAAACATAATTTTTGTCACACTTCAGAGTGAATTTTTCAGAGGCTTGGAATGTATGGCGATGCAAGCACAAAGAGACATATCTCTCTATTTAATGTTGCTACCATGTATCCCTTTAGGAGACCTCTCAGTATTATTGCTTGAGATGAGATGCTTCACAACCAGCAATACAAGACTGCTGAATGTAAAAGTAGTAATTGTATTTATATGCCACTGAACAATAGGATGTCAGTTCCTGTTCCCTTTGATATTTATGAAAGTTATTAATAAATGATAATAAAAACATAAATAATAAAGGGTCAAATTTCCTTTTGTTTGTTTCCTCTATAGTCTTTGAGAGCTTTTTGGATACGTGGCAGCCCAACCATACAGTAGGCTTAGCAAAGCTAGGATATGGCCTTAAACTCATCCTGTGGATGGGTATGTATCTTTCTTTTGACCACACAGGAAGCCTTCAGGATTAGTTTAGATTAGGAACTTTTTTTAGAAAGCTTAAGTCTAAGCATAACAGCAGCATATAGGTATATCCTATAATTTGAATCAAAAGATAAGTTTAAAAAACTATTCAATGTCATATGTTTAGTTTTAACACAGCCTAGAAACATTTATGGACAGTTACAGTTACAAAATGTTTAGGAATATAATCCTTTTTTGATCCTCAGATGTTAGTATCCAATTTATAACCAAAGGCTCAGAGAATAACTTGTTTTCTTCTAGTTTACTAGTGTGTTTCACCTGAAAAAATGCTTACAATATCAGTTCCAAATCTCAGTTACTGATCATTGAATAACAGATGAGACATGGTAAGAAAGATATACATCTCAGCTAAATCAGCTTTGGTGTACAGCTCTGCTTCAGTCTTTTCATACCCACAGAGCAAGAGCAGTCTATTCAGTATGAGGGCCACCACCTTTCCTCCAAAGTGCTTGAACTCAGAGTTATCTCACTCAAGAGTGTTTTCTGTGGGGGTGCTGAGAGCAACATGCCTTGGACATTTCAGTATTGTATTTGAAGACATGCCTCTTGTTTTCAGTACTGAATTCTGACTATGCTACAGCAAAAATCCTTTTTATTCATATGGAAAAGCTGTAAAGATAAAAATGCCAAACAGATCAGTGGAAATTAAAAATTTGAGGTTTTCATCAGATTTTAGTTATCTCTCCCTTGGATTGAGAAAATATTGCAAAACAATAGTTTCATGTGTTGTTAAAATACATTAAAATGGCATAGATGTTGGCTGAAGAAATAGCTTTTGGGATGTGTTTTATAAAGTCCTAATTATGGTGGCTTTATTTATTTAAAATTAGAACTTACTGTACAAGCCAAGTCCTAGGAGAATCTATTGATTATACAAGTACAGTATTGAAAAACTCTTCCAGGTCCTGTCTGAAGTATGTAATAGGTATGAAACATCCTAGAAATTAAAGAAAAAATACTCTGTCATCAATAAATGCAGTAGAAAGTTACTTTAGTCTAGTCTAGTCTAGTCTGCTTAGCACCCATATGGAGAGCATTAGGGTTATGTCAAATTTTAGGTACTTCCAGCAGGGGATTGAATGATAGCTTTTTTATTCAACTATTTCTGATGGAATGAAAAAATAGTAATTTTCTAGGATCTATACAGGATGGTGATGGAACTACTTTCACTGACTATTTTTTCTGCTTGTAAAAGTTTTATTCAGCTGCTAGGAATGTTAGAAAGTGTTGCATGTTGAGCTGACACTTGCTGTTTGTGCTTGCAAATAGCTATATATGAAAATGTGTCAGTGGTACTCTGTGGACAGAGTCCTGTGAGAAGTATGGCATAATGACACTCTCCCTGAAAGTTAAAAAGAAACAAAAAAAAAAAACCAAAAAAACACCAAACAAAACACACACACACAACAAAAGCCCCAAACCACAAAAACAAATCGAAACCCCTGGTTTAGAGACTGCATTGGGAAAGAAGCTACTTTTCAGTAGAGATTATTTTTCTTTCTCTGCTCTCATTACTGATCCAGAACAGGGAAGGAAATTAGTTCTCCAGCAGATCCTGCAGATGAAGACTAGCAGTACGTTTTTCTTCATTTAGGCTTCATTCCTGCATACTCCAAAAAAACCTCACCACTAAGAAAATCCAAACCTGACTGTACTCTAGTCTCAAAATTCTGAAAGTCTTTGCTTCTACAGTTAGAAAATATATTCCACTCATTACTTTGAGTATCTTTAGAGTACTGGGAGTAGTGTGTTGAGATTACTCTAGGAAAAACTACTAGTTTTGGAAGTAGCTTTATTAATTCAACTGGTATAAATGACAAGAAGAAGAAAAGCAGGCAGAAGAGGAAGAAGAAAAGGAAGAAGAAGGGGGTTTAGGTAGAACTACATCTCAAAAATAGGCTGGTATTTTCGGTGGAAGCAGAAGTATTTGTTAAATACCATGTTTTCTAATCAGAAGACTGTTTATATAACCACCTTATTGAAATACAAACCCATCAGTATTAAATACTGTTCTCAATGGATTTAAAATAATTGGTTCCAAAGGCAATTTTGTACACCTAGGAATATAAAAGGCATAAGAATTTGGAATAATTTTTTTAAGTGAAAAAAATAATAATTATATTTCAAGGTAAACACACCCAACAGTAATAAACTCTCCAACCTCCAGACTAGAATTTGAAAATAATGTCAGAAAATATAATTAGACTATATGAAATACCTAAATGGGTTCAGTGGAAAGTTTTCCATTTATTTAAGATGTCCACAAATTGACTTCAAAGAAATAAACAGGATGAATCAGGACCCAGTGTGTGATCAAAGCTGTGACTTAGTGTCACAGAGTACTTTGGGGACAAGTCATAGGACTGGAACGTTTCTAAAGAAAAATATGAAATTGCTGTAGAGAATGCTTCAGGGTGAAAAAAAAGAACAGAAAAGCTGGTATGATATTATTGTAGAGGTCCACTAGAGACTGTTTGATTAGTATGTCAGTACAGATATACCTTTTTCTGAGCCACTTCCAAAGGAACCTTGCAAAGGACAGAACCTGGTGATAGTGAGGGATTTTTATTCCTATATCTATGAAAAAACCCCACAACAGTGCATTGACAGGTGTCACAATCTAAAGAAAGGCTTACCTGTCCTTTAGGTGTATAAGGGTCACGACCATGGATACAAAAGGACATGGAGGTGTTATCCTGTAAATGTCTCTAATTTATTATAGATTACCACAAATACCAGAATAATCACTGCTAACAAGTATACTTCTGATTAATAAAGAAAAAATATATAACAAACTATTACAAATTAATAGCAATAAATAGTATGGCAGAGATTAATTATAGCAACAAAATAGCAGCAATCAATTATTTATCTACTATTGCAGGTCAGTACAAACAATGTTAGTGAAACAACAATAGATAAAAATGTCTGTTTTATTATAGACATGAGAGGATATAACACACTATCACCTATAGCAGCCAATAGGTGTTTTTAGTATCTGGTTTTGACCTGGAATATCCAATAGACAATGATATTTCCTACACTCTCAGATGAATTTTTACTTTTTCAGACTGTTTTCCTGTTCTTACAGTTGGAACAACCAACAACAGTTACTGAGACTATTTTCCACCTTTTTGGATAATAAATTGCCATTGCAGTTCCTTGGTTTTGCACTTATTGATGGTATTGCAGGCTGTCTCCAGTTTCTAGGTACTCAGCTGTACTTCAGAGATGTCAGTTGCACTTCTCAAGGATGCTTCTAGATCACAGCCCTAGTTCCCAGGCTCATAGTTCCCAGGCTGGCAGGAATTTTCTCTGTCAGTAGCAGACATTTTCTTCTGTTCAGTAATTTTCCCCTTATAATCATTTGCCTTTATCACTGCTCACATCAACAGGTGATCATGTTGCAGTATGTGCTGGGGACAACATGGTGCTTTAGAGAAATGAGGAAGCTAAGAAGTGATCATATATTTTAGATTGGTTCTAATTGCTTAAAGAATGTAAAACTAGACAGAAATTTACATGAAAATGGTCATTATTAGAAGTGTAATAAGCATAGACAGTAGAATAAACATAAAGGTTTAAAACCAATCAACCAAACACATAAATAGCATATTCAGAGTCTGGGGATCTCTTGGGAAGATTAGAAAAAATGTAGAAAATCTGGCAGTTGCTGAAAGAGAACAGATTGAATTTCAGTGGTAGTATCAACAAGTGAAAAACAAGGTATACTATGAGGTCATTGTGGAAAAATCAGGTGCCCTTTTCTGATTTGAAAACAAAAAAAGGAACAGTGCAGAAATAAAGACACAGAATTAAAGATGACTGCGAACAGCTAAGGGAAGTTTGCACAGAAACAGAAATATTCCAAATGAAAACTAAGCTTCAATTAACGAAGGGTATAAAAGTGTATAAAAGGTAACAAGAAAATATCTATAGATACTCTATTTAATATACAAAATTATGAAATCCTAGGGTGATTTGGTTTGGAAAAGACTTTTAAAGATCATTTAGTCCAATATCCTTTACCATAAGCAAAGACATCTTTCACTAGATCGTGTTGCTCAAAGCCCTGTCCAACCAGACCATGAACACTTGCAATGATGGGGCATCCATAACTTCTTTGGGCAAATTGTTTCCCTGTCTCACCACTCTCATTGTAAAAAGTTTCTTCCTTATGTCCAAGCTAAGTTTACTGTCTTTTAGGTTAAAAATGTTGCCCCCTGCACTGCCACTATGCACCTTGGTAAAGTCTTTCCCTGTCTTATAAGCTTCTTTTAAGTATTGAAAGGCCTCAATGAGGTTTCTTTGGAGCCTTGGCTTCTCCAGGCTGAACTACCTCAACTCTCAGCCTTTCCTCATATAAGAGGTGTTCCAGCCCTTTGGTCATTTTTGTGGCCCTCCTCTGGACCTACTCCAACAGGTCCATGTCTGTCTTACACTGGGGGACCCAACAGGTCCATGTCTGTCTTACACTGGGGGACCCAGAGATGGATGCAGTACTGCAGGTGCAGTTTCATGGGAGCAGAGTAGAGGCTGGGAATCACCACCCTCAATCTGCTGGACATACTTCTTTGGATGCAGTCCAGGGTACAATTGGCTTTCTGGGCTGCAAGTGTATATTGCTGGCTCACATCCAATTTTTTGTCTACCAGTCCTCCTCTTCAAGGCTGCTCTTAAACCCTCCATCCCCCAGCCTGTATTGATACTGGGGGCTGCCCTGACCCAGGTGTGGGACCTTGCACTTCATGAGGTTCACATGGGCCCAGTGCTCAAGCCAGTCAAGGTCCTTGTGGGTAAAATCCCTTCCTTCTCATGCATGAATTGTACTGCTCAGCTTGATGTCATCCCCAAACATGCTGTGAGTGTACCCAGCCACACTACATCATTGATGAGCATATTAATAGTATTGGTCTCAGTATGGCCCCTCAAGGGACACTGCTCATCACTGGTTTCTACTTGGACATTGAGCTGTTGGCTGCAATTCTTTGGATGCTTCCATCCAGTCAATTTCTTATCCATCTAACAGATCATCCATCAAACCTGTATTTCTCCAACTGAGCAACGAAAATGTTGAGAGGGACGATATCAAATGCCTTACAGAAGTCCAGCTAGATAACATCTGTAGCTTGTCCACTGATAGTCACTCCATAGCAGAAGGCCACTAGATTAGTCAGGCACAATTTACCGTTGGTAAAAGTAATGTTAGCTATCTCTAATGACCTTTCTGTCTTTGATACGTTTTGACATGTTTTTCAGGAGGATCTATTCCATGATCTTACCAGGCACAGAGGTGAGGCCAATTTTGTTTGCCATCTTAAATGCATATATTAACTATAGCTTTGCATCATGTCACCCATATTTACTTCCAACCTGCTGGCACTGTGTCGTTGTTGTGATTTTATACTTGATGATGTTTTTTAAACTGTTTCCTCACTCTTAGTCCTTTTAGGTAGATGCCCTCTAGTATTTTAAAAGATTTTTTTAATATCAAGCTGTCCTCCTTTAATTTTTATTCTTTCTTTTGATTTCATTTTTCTACTCAAATCTATGCCGAATTCTTTGGTTTTTTTCTGACTAGAGCAACAAGCTTTTCAAACAGACTCTCCTCTTTATCTTAATTAAAAAAAACCCCACACATCAGCTGACAAAAGAAATATTTTAAATCATTTTTACCTTAGCAAAAGATTAAATACTGATTTCTGATTATGCATCAGTACAATGCGTAGAAAACATGTAGAGTGTTTTGGTTGAAAGAGCAATGGAATTTGAGATCCTTCCCTATTATCCCTGAAACAACCAGTCCTTTCCTTTTTTTTTTCTTTTTCTTTTTTTTTTTTGTTCTTAAAAGTACTTGTCACTTTTCATATAGAAAGAGAACAAAGCCAAAATTACTTCTGTATGCAGCAAGAACTGTATAAAGGACACAGTAGAATAGTGTCATACTCTGAAGGGATGCATTTTACTTAAAAAATCATATTGTAAATTTTTGTAAGCTACCATTGGCCATCATAGAATACTTTATTTATCTCCAAAAATTAGAAGAGGAAATCTAACAGCCTACATATTGTAGGAAAATTAATATATTTTGAGAAACAGTAAAATATTACTGAAATCTAGCAAACACCTTTTGACATTGTTGTCCAAAAACCTGGCAACGTAAAAACTGAAAAATTGGCATCATATAGTATTACGTATGCCATCTGAGTGAGAGCTATTCGAGTTTGACTCATCAGAGAACATATATTTTACCCTTTCTATACCTTGAATATTTCAATATTACATTTATTTCTGCTTTTCAAGATACAAGTAACTTTCTCTTTCATTCATTAGCTCTCCCTGACTTCTATTTCTCCTTTCTGCAGACTAGTTATTTTCCAGCTCTCCTTCGTGTGTTGGGAGAAACATTAAGTTTATGAAAATTCATTCTTACCTCCCTTGGTTAATCTATCTTATATAAAAGTTACCCTCTGTCCCAGCTTCCCATATAATTTTCGTCAGCAGGGCATTGGAGTGTAGTGTCTATAATTCCAGTCTCCAGACTATTTATAGAAACACATTATGGCACCTCGTTCCCTCCCTCGGTATCTGACATGCATAGTGATATAAATGTCTTGGCTTCATGACCATGTTTAAGCTTCTTTTTCTGATACCAGAGGCTGCTTCTATCAGCACTTCCTCTTGCAGACTAAGTGATCAGCCAGCTGACTGAAGACTTTTGTATTAAACCAGTGATGTGATAAATGGCTTTGACTTCAAAAAGACTTATTCATCTCATACACTTACTGGAATTGGAAGATTGGTTCATAAGCTGCAATTCCAGTGCACTTACTTTTAAGGAACATTAGACTAAATATAACTATTCTCTTCATGAAAACTGATATGAAAGTTGTCATAGGGAAAAGATTCTCATTTTGACATGAAAGAATAAAGAATACATGGCAAATATAACTTTGATCTCTGCTGGCAGTAACTTCCATTGCTGAGAAACTTGGCAGCCCCAGGTGATTTGTAACATCAGCCCATGATACAAAGGAAGAGTAATCTGAACCAGACAGACAACATCAAAGAGACTCATCACGACACCAGAAAACTTATGAAAAATTAAATACTATTATATCTAAATAAAGATAAATTTTAAATCTCTGTCTTAATTGATTCTCAGTTTTGTTAACCAGTCTTTAAATTAACTATATGGAGAAACTTGTATCTAAAGCATAAAGGGCTCCCTCCATAGAGCAGATCACTTGTAATACACAGCACTTGAACCCTGGCCTTATCTGAGGCAGGCACTGTCCCTGGTGGCCTTAAGACGGAATTTTGATGTTGGGAGGGTGGTCACATTTCACAAAAATTTTTCACTACATCTGTAACTATCAGTGCTGAGAAGATAACTGAGTATAAAGAAGAAAGTGAAGGTTCTTTTTATTTATCCCATTCAGTGTTTTGCTCTTCTGGTGTTTAACACCTGCGGTGCATTTTCTAATTATTCAAAAACAGTTTGCTGCATCAGATTTTACAAGGAAGTTATTTTGTTTTGGAGAATCAGGAAGTCAATGACAGACATTAGGAAGATGTAACATTATTTTGGGCAGTATAATCTAATTTTCTGAAAAAAATCACTTTGAAGATCTGAAAAATACAGGCACAGTGTGCTGACAAATGAGAGCTGGCAGGACATGCACTGTTTAACCTGCCAGCTAGTGCAAACCTTTGGCCTAGCAATTAAGTTGTGGTATGACAAGCATAGACAGGATTGTCTGTACTTAACTGATAGAAGAGAGGTTATTATCTACCATTTCAACTTCAGTATAATAAAAATTCTTAATTTAATAAGAAATGGTCAATGAAACATAAATTTAAAAACTAATGAAACAAAATTTAAGACAAAAAATAGTGGCTTTAGCTGATACATTGGAAGAAGAGTCGTTTGCCTCTGATGGAAGTTAACTACAATTAGCTGCAGTTGACTCCAAGCTCTTCATTTAACAGTTGTTGATCTTGAAAAGTAATTTAATGAAATTATTTTTTAACTGTTAACTACTTTTAAGTAACACACTGTGGATTTTTGTATTTAATTGTAGTTATCATCAAACTACATACAAAATAATAATAATAAAAAATATTCCTACAGTAAAGTCTTTACTGTTTTTTTCTCACCCCCACCCCCCGAATAGTGGATTCATTTGCATCCATCTACCTTGAAGGCAATGATAAATTCTTATACTGCATTGTTTCATCCTTCTCACTCAATTTAACATGAGAATAATTCCTAACCAAATACAACCAAACTAGATCATCTAGGAGCAGTGAGACCAGGATGTCCTGTAAGAAAAGGGGCACTAGGAACAGGGGGTTCCAGCCAGGATGGCAGGGCAGGGCAATCCCTGACAATGACCCACCATGCTGAACAATAGTCTGTCAGTATTTTTCAGCAGTATTTTCCTTCTGGTCAGTAATTTTCCCCTTCTGATAAGACCACCTTTATTGCCACTCACATCAAAAGTCAAGTCGGCAAGAGAGAATCAGGGATGGAATCAACAGGGGTGTGGCTGGGCAGAGGCAGGTCTGCAACATAGCTCCAGGACAAAGGAGAGAGCCATAGATGAACTGCAGCTAAGAAGGGCCACCACAAATGGTGCTTCTTGCACAGCGGTCTGAGCCAAGATTGCATCACTGCTCTGCTTCCCACCACTGGCCCTGAGTGAACGCAGGTCACCTCCAAGGAGGTAGAGAGCATGCTTCAGATCTGACACTAAACCAACATTTATTTTTCAACTTAGAAAAACCATGGTTCGATTTTCTATTGAAACTGTCATTAAAAATCTAAGAAACCATTAAAAATCAAAGAATCTAGGCAAACCAGGTTTACAGTAAGTCTCAGCTCAGCAACATTACTGGCAGCTCCACACAGATAGGGTCTTGGCTCTACATTAAACTGCCTTTCAGGTCCAAGTTGTGACAAAAGAAACAAATAAGCAGTCTGAAATGAGACCTGATATAATTCTATGTACAAAGAATACAGGACAGATTTTACTCTTGTCCTGTGTCTCATGAATGAATATTACCTACAATCACATCTCACTTATTCATATATGAATATAGAAATTGAAAAATCAAGTTTATATTAAATAATACCAAAAGTTCACATTTCAGTACAGATTGAATATCTCGATTTTTTAGCTCCAGGTAATGCTAGTAGGATTACAGGGTAAAATAATCTAGGAAGACTCAGGCTGAAGAGAAAATTGAAAGGAACGCCTGAGGAAGAGAGCTTGGAATTGAGTTACAGAAGTAATTACTCTGCATGATGAATTTTAATGGGTCAAAACAGACATATCAAGTGACTTCTGAAGATTTCCAAACTATGAAGAAGATGGGAGAAGTCACAAACTTAGATAATGCCTTGGGAAAAGAAGAACCTTCCTCTGTTACGAGGGAAAAAGATATTTAGAAGCATGAAGATATATTTATAATGTAAATATTAAAATGTATTCAAAATGTATTTATATTTAGAATATAAAAATATAGTCTATAATCTAACAATATTCGATGAAATAATAATATGGTCGCTAATGGAGGAAATCAAGTGCTTGATATAATGTTATCAAGAACAGGAGGAGCTATAGAGAAAAAGAAATCAGAGTTGCAAGATTGAAGAACAAAAGTAGGTGGTGATTCTGAACAGTTTACTTTCTATAACATTCCAATTCATAATGATAATGAAGTATTTTGTGTCCCACTATATCATTATTATTCATTTAATCAGAGGAGAAATTAATTTGTATGAAATTGTAGTTATGCTAAATGGGGGACTTCTCAATTGTAGGAGGTAAAAAAAATCTCTAAAGGGAAATGGATTCCTTAAAGTTCCTCTGAAAAAGTATTGTGATTATGGTAACAAAAAAAAAAATACAGAAAATACAGCAATCCATTGAAAAGCAATTGTGTTAAATTCAATTATTAAATTAAAAAAAATCAAGTGCTGTTAATACTACTTAATTGCAAATCTCAGTGAGGAGTTAGATATAGCAAGCATTGAAACAGGCTGCCCGGAGAGGTGGTAGAATCACCGTCCCTGGAAGTGTTTAAAAAATGCGTAGATGCAGTGCTTAGGGACATGGTTTAGTGGTGGACTTGCAGCCCTGCAGTCCAGTAACAGTTGGACTTGATGATCTTTTCCACCCTAAATAATTCTATGGTATAGCTATTGTGACTTTCATAAAGCTTTGGAATATACTAATTTTTCATAAATGCTTCTTAATCAACAATGTTCAGTGATGCAAATTTTATCTGTTTAGGTGATACAGATGATACAAGTTATTGCACATTATGCACATACATGGATCTTGGTAGGAACTCAGTGCTTCTTGGAGGGAACTTAATTTTTACAGATTTTCTTGGAACAGGAGTACTCAGTGATTTCCAAGAACACAGTGATTTTCTGTTCGTGAGTAGACCAATAGGGTTTACTAGATAGATAGCCAAATCGATGTTCACTGTAGATTTCTTACCCAATACATTTTAAAGTTACCTTTACCATTTTCCCAACTTTGTCATACTGTTAACTATAGACATCCTCTGAATGATTTATACACATGGCTATTTTCTTTATGTCTTTCCAAACTGAAGAGGCCCCATATTGTACCAGAAAGATTTCTTATGATGCCAGTTTGTTCTACATTTTTGGATAAGAAATGCAATCTCACTTTATTAACTAGGCTCGCAACACCATCTACATAGTATTCCATTCATCCAAAGTGTTAGTGGTTCCTTATTTTCTGTCAGCGTATTTTATTGACTTTCCCACTTGTATTTCAGTTGAAATTGTTGGTGAAAAGTATTAAATATTAAATAACACTGCTGAGGAACTTCCTGCAGAAATAAACTGGTGGTCCGTTTTCATCATTATCAACTCTATCTGTCCTTCTGAACAATTTCTTTTTTTGCTTAACAAATTTCCACCTACTCTAGATTTCCTAGTAATGTGGCACAGTACCAAGGTCTATGTTGATGTCTAGGAAGATTAGATCAAGTGTATTTTCCTACTATAAAAAATCAATTATACTGTCCAAGAATTTATCAAGTAATTTGGACATGATCTATTTTTGTTAAATGCATGTTGTATCTCATTCAGTCTCATCTAACTGACTTAATTTTTGATCAAGTATATAGTTCTGTTTTAACTAGGTTGAAATTGATCTTTATTTGTGCTTTCATGATTTATTCATTGGAATAAACCCATATCTTACGTGAAGTCATATAAAATTAAAGTTAAAAAAACCCAAACAAACCAAAAAAAGACCAACTAAATCTGTACTGATAATTAGGTAGCAAAGAAATATTTCATTACAAAGAAAAGTTTTTTTAATTTGAAGGAAAAGAAGAAAAAAAATCGGAACCTATGGGGAAAAAGGTGACAATGCATCATGATACTTGTCTACTATCTCATTTTATCAGCAGCCTTTCCATTCTTGCAGGACAAGGATTGACATAAATCATTAGATTAGCCTGTTTTCCAGATGCCAGATTTACAGTCTGAGCTGAAGTAACAAGGAAGAGATGGTATTAAAGGGGCAGACACTAAAGTCTAATGTGCAATTCATCACTGAATACTTTCCTTTTATCTATATGTACAAAGGGCCTGAATTTAAGGGAAATCACCTGTCTTTGTCCTAAACTTCAGTAACAGTTTGCACTACAAATAGCCAAAACAGTTGTGTAGTCCAGAGCAAAAGCTGCCGTTGTTCAGGATGTGCAGAGCTCCCAAATTTGTGAAAGTTTTCTCTGGTGGAAAGCTTTTTGACTTTTAATTGGAACCCTTATTTTAAGATATTTGCACTATTGGTAAATTCTACTTTGCTTTTTTGTTTTGTTAAAATCTTTAATATTATAGTAGAATGGATGAGCCCGACAGTGCATGTGTGCTTCAGAATTTCATACCTAGAAACTGAATGTCATGTGAAATTATTGATGTGTGAATATATGTCTCTCCACCTGTATATTCACCAAGTATTTTCAGGACCACAGAAAATTCAGCTCAAGTAAGTTCTTTCTTTCCTTAAAACTATTATGTACAAATACAACAATAAACCATTCATTTTTAGTATAATGGTTGAGATTTCAAAGGATGTTTACCTTGCTTTTGCATATATTTCCTGGTTTACAATTTATTAGTCTTCTGAATGCATTGCAAGAATGGTGTAGCTTGAATGGGGTTATAAAGTAAAAGGAAAGGTGGCTGTTTTACCAGTCCTTTGGAAGCTTCATTTTTCTACAAGTCACATATTTCACTTACTTTCAATTCACATTTGAGAATCTAAATCTATATTGAACATATAAACATGTATTTTTATATAATTATTATTTTATTTATTCTGTACATGATTTATGTAAGTTAGAATGAGAAAGATTTGCACTTAACCATTAGCATCCTAGATTAAATCTCAGCTGTGAAACACAGTGAAATTCTCCTGACCAGCTGGGGTAGTTCTCTAATTTGTTCAATGCACTGTAGGCAGTTTTTACAGGTTTCAAGATAGCATTGTGTGAAACAGTATCCATGGTAAATGTAAGATAGATATTAATCCTATAGAATAAAATTAAAATATATTGGCTGAGCCAAAGTATTATATGTGTAAGAATATGCTAATTTATTACAGGAAGCAAATATATTTATTTTGTAATTGTAAATGTTTTTAATCTTCAGTTTACTTATTCCAGCAGTCTTTCTTGGTTTCTCTTTTAATATTGATTTAACCATGTAATTGCTTAACTGGAAATTTCCAGTTCTTTCTAGGTCACCTGCTGTCACCCAAAAGTTTACTGGCAGTTGAATTATTATCATGATTTAACTTCAGAACAACTGTACAATAAGGAATGCCATTTAAGATGCTAATACATACAATATCATTTTTCACCAATGAAGCAATTAGCCTGGTTTCTGACTAAGGAAGGAAGTTCTCTGATTTGTTACTTTTATTCTGGATGATGATAGTAATATCTCGTTCCTATATATTCTAAATTATGCATATTTTTATTTATTGATAGCATTCAGTTTAGTTTAAAAATGTGACTAAAATCATTAATAACATCTTTGAAATGAGGAAAGTGAGGTTTAGAAAAATAAAATTAATTCTTTAAGGTCTTCAGCAGTCAGGCATCTAATCCAGGTTTACTGCACTTCGTTACTAATCTAATCAACTTCAAGTGGATTATTTTGAAGGAATGTGTTACCCATGTCATTATATGGCTTTTATTAAGTAGGTTAAACATTATTCCAAAAATAAGCTACTAAAAAGTAAGTAAAAAATATGTTTCCAGAAGCGAAATTAAAAATTACCTTTGTGACTATTAGGTGTAAAGGATTTTTAAACCTTTATATTGCCAGGATATAACTGATTAATAGCATTTTCTAAATATTTATGACATGATATGAAATTTAAATGAGCTCCTTACTTGATCAGGATAAGTAACTTTTAACATGACCTTTTCTGGACAGTTGTTAGTACTCTTAGAAATATGTTACAACCATACTTAGTTGATGATTAATGTTAACATTGACTTTACAATTGTAATAGACATTTTTAATTGATTTCTCCCTTAAGATGATTGCAGCTCAGTAACTGAGGAAATAGTCCTTTATTTTTTTAATAACTGAAAATTAGATTTTCTATTTTAAAGGAAATAAACTTCACTATTTTTGTAAGCAGAAATATAAATATATTACTTTATATAATATAACCAATATTACTTCAATATTTATTATTGACATGTATTTACAGTAATAGTCTGAGAGTTTATCAAATCAAATCATATTCAGAGGAGGTTTTTTGTTACATATTTATGATTTTGTTTTCCTGTTCTTTTATTTCTGGCATTGAGTTTCTTGGTTTATTTCCCATTTCTGTTTCTATCTTTATCTATATTAACTGGTATATATTAACAGTTTATGCTAACTGATAAAAAGTACAAGATCTGGCATCTGAGCAGTTGAATAAATTTTGTAACAGTAAGAATGTGCAAAGTTGAAGAATACAATTTTCACCATGATATTTAACAATGTAGTTCATTTAATATCATTAAGCACATAATAACCCTCACAGTTCTAGTGAAAGTTTAGTGCAATTAAAAAGGCTTTCCCCACTTCCCCACCCACCCCAGTTTGTCTCAAAAGCTGCAGTCAGCCAGAGGTTATAGGGGAAGGACTTTTGAAATTCAGCAAATAAGAATCCAAACTATATTCAAGGGAAGGTAACGTATTGTAGCTTTTTAGTTAGAAGTGGCTCATTTGGTAAGCAAGCTGAAATCTTTTAAAGACTGCTTACGATTGACAACCCTAGTGAATCTGTTACCCCACTAAGCTACAACACTAAAGTGTAGGAAATCATTGTCACTTTTTCCTAATAAAAATAAGAATAGTAATAAAGTGGACCCAAAGGGTGATCAACAACTATGCAGAGCAGGCGATCCTGAAAGAAACGTGCAGAAGACCCCAGATCCCAGCAACCAGCACTGTATAGCTGGGACTACCATGCTGACTCACGCAGCCTCACTCCCAGGCTGTGCCATCTCTCCTGTGGTGAAAAGTGTTCACACAGATATCTGTAATACAGATTCTTATGGGTATTAGGGTCTGGGACGGAGATTGCAGCAAGACCTTGCTCTCAAGAAGGGATTGGTGCAACAAGGTATGCCCTTGTGGCAAGCATTGCTCAAGTTCATTGGTAAAGTCCAAATCCAAGGAGTGAGTGTGTAGGGATGAGACTTGGTGAAATGTTTAGGCAATAAAGTAAGAATGGGATAAGAAATAAGAACCCCCTGGTTCCCCGATGAGAGGCTTTGTTGCGGGCTTGTTCCTTTGTATACTATTTTTTCATGGGAAAAAGTACAGAAACTGGAGGAAGGTAAGGGTGATCTGGAAAACAGTTAAGTGCTCCCAGCTGGGAACAGAGGTCTAGGGTGGTGATTTAGAGTCCCTCTTTTCCTCCAGTAGTGATGAGAGGGACTTGTTCCTTCCCCAGAGACAAGCAATCATATCACAGTTATTAAAGAGGAACAAGGGGAGAAGAAGGCAGATGGGTTTACCCCAGGTGCTGGTTAAGGCATGTGACTGGGTGAGTCCAGCTGCTGCTGTGGAGCCTGGGTGGCTGCGATGATACCTCAGCCCCTGCTCCTGCAGCCTGCTGGCATTGCATAACCTGGGAGGGAGCATAAACTGCAAAGATGGGAAGGAGTGATCATGTTGGCAAAATCCTGGGAGGGCGGAGCTGCAGGGGTAGAATTAGCACTAAGGCATCGTCTCAAGGAGTAGACAGTTGTAATACAAACCGGTTCCCCATACAGTAGTGTGGTATGGCCTGTGAAAAAGCCAAGTGAGGGGTGATGGCTCATGTGTTAGCAAGCCCTGAGTGAAGTGACCCTAGCTTTGCCTGCTGTTGTCCTGGATGTACTTCATATGCAGTATGAACTGGAAGCAAAGCAAACTAGACAGCATGCCACTATGGACAAAGCAAACACCTCCATTCCCACAGTGAAGGAATGTAAGCACAGCTTGCTTTCACCTGGTAAGGAATCCAGTGCACTGGAAGCAATTACCTCATGGGTAGAAACATCATCCCACCATTTACCATGGGCTAGTTTATGAGACCCTAGAGGTGGGTGTTACCACAGAACACATGCAAAACATTGAGGACATTGTCCTCTAGGCTCAAACACCATAGCTATGCAATTAGCCCTAGAAGTGGATGAACAGGAAAAGCAGCCCATAGCGTATGTCTACACTGATGGTGGCCAATGCTGTATGGGGATAGTTAGAATGATGGAAAAAACCCACAGATGGAAGTCAGTGTAAACCTGTCAAGGAAGCAGCTTGATTATAAGAATAGAGAAGTAAGTTAGCATAAATAACCTGCCAATCACTGTGATAGCTACAACTGTGTCTGTCACTGCAAAAATCATGAATTACCAAGAATCTCTTAGACAGGCAGATTGTACCAGCAATAGTCATGGCCAGTAGTTAGGTCTGAAGTGACACTGAAGAGGTTAGTCAAGAATCAAATATTGCCTGCCACATTCTAGCACTGATGGTGTCTGGGGTCACACAGGAGAAACATTGGTGATAGGAGAGATGCCTGGGGGAGCCTTGCCTAGCCCCAGGACCATGCACCCCACAGGTAGGACTGCTACACTGACCCCATTACATGTCTCCTGCAGGACAGGGAGGTTGTATGAGAAACCACTAGCATGAGATGCTCAGCTTCTCTACTGGACTGCACTCTCTCTCCCACGTTAGAAGGAAGTTGGGTAATTCACAAAATTTTGTGTACATCTGTGATTGAAATATTTTGATATCCAAGTTCATATTGTCTCCCCAGTGTCAAATTAATCTTAAAATATGACAGTTTGGAACACAGGCCTAGGAAGTAGAAACCACCTCATCATGAATGGGATTTCAGCTACACCTCCAATAATCCATGTAACACTTCGCTATTAGGCCATAAAGAGACAAAAAAGACACTCAGCAGGGTATCTAACTACAGTCTGATGAGAGGAAATCATGTAAAGGGAATTCTGACTCTTGATTTCTCACTCCAATGTTCTTCACTCATTTGCAGATGTTAGCGATCCCTGCAGAGAAAATGCATACCTTCCCCAGACACTAGGAAATTGAAGGAATGGAAAACATTAGAATCATCATTTTGTCTCTACCCTTCTAGTTAAAGCACTTCTCTATGTTGTGAGAAGTAAAGGATCAAACCTGTAAGCTAAGCCTCAGGTCTTGTCTTGAATTTCTGAAATAAATTATTCAGAGATGCAATTTCTTTATGTAAAAGAACCTACTTCCTCTTTTTTTTCCATCATAAAACATGAAAGCTGAAATGAAAGTAGAAAGCAAACCCACCATATGTTTTAATTTTAAAACACCTGCCTGCACCTTTTGTTTTTCTTACATACTCCCTCGTTGAAAGGAGCATTGAACCATACTACAGTCTCAGTTCCTGACATAGACTACTGAATTGAGATCTAAGCTCCCAAGTATTCCCAAAGAAAACCACCCCTGAGTAATTTCAGAAAGTTCATATTTTCAAAAACAAGGTTTGATTCTGGTAACTTAAAAGAGCCAGGAAATAACTAACCTTTCAGGGCAACATGCTTCCCTGCCTGACATCTCATAACTAGTCTGAACTTCTCTTGTTTCAATTTATTATTGTCACTGGTCCTGCCACTGTGCACCACTGTGAAGAACATGGTTCTGTCTTCTTGTTGACCTCCCTGTAGGCACAAGGGGCTGCTCCAACATACCAATTGTTCCCCCTGTTAAGTGTCATGTGCAAACTTTATGTGCAAACCCTTTATTCGCTCCTCTGGCTCATGGATAAGGATGTTGAAAAGAGCAGTTCCCAGGACAGACCAGTAAGACCTTCAGAGCTTCCTTTCCTGAGATCCCAGTCTGCTTGCTTGAAGTCCAGAGTCAGTAAATTGCTTCTTGCACTCCTTGGAAATAAACAGTCCCATGTAAGGATTAAATGGGACTCAGTCCTTATACAATTGGTCTAAGAAAGATGTTAGACATGAGATTCACAGGGAAATGTAGGTATTCCTTCCTAACTGTTAAGGTGTTTTAACAGTCTCCCAGGGTCTTGTCTCGTGTTGTGCAGTGTCTCTCTCTCATTACCATTACATGCATAAGTCATTGTAAAGAATAATTATAAAAACTTTAAGCAAAAGAACATGTTTGATGGGCTTTGAGCAACCTGGTCTAGTGGAAGGTGTACCTGCCCATGACAGGGGAGTTGGAACTCAACGATCTTTTGAGGTCCCTTCCAACCAAAACCCCAACCAAAATGATTCTATGAATCACTGTAAGAACCCCTAGCTATTTTACTGCCAAAGCTTCTCACAGACTGTGGTTCCCAACATCTAAGTAACCACAGCCTGTGAAACTTACTGAAGCCTGGAGATTTCTCAGCCTTCATATTGCATTAAGCCTGAATTCACAAAGAGTCCCAGAATATAGAAATCCTTTGAGATACATGTTCAGGTTATCATTACCTCAAAAGTATTTAAGAACTATCTTTGGGACTTGATTCCCAAAGAAAGTCATTGACTTTGATGGATTTTGGATCAGGACCTAAGTGAAGTGTCTAAGTTCAATTCAGCTTTGCAAAGAATTTCAGTGGGATAACATCATAGTAGGAAGATAAGGAGAGTGAGAGTATTTCACTACTTATCTGAAGAATCAGAGCACATCCAGTGGGAATTAAACCATCAGCTTGGGAGAACAGTCTTAGTGGGAAAAAAAAAGATTAGTTTTTATTCCCTTAAGTACCAAAACATTTATTTTTTGCATTATAATTAGAAAGTATAAATATGTTTTTGCATACAGATTTGACATAGATGACATTGTCAGAATACATTTTAATTTTTCAAATAAAAGTGAATAGGTAAAAATGCATAATTCATAAGCAAGATGCGGTGCCTGCCCCTGTGGGGACTTAAGTGAATCCTATGATTGACTAGTCACAAGTGTGACTGACATATAACTTAATATCTTTTCTGCAGTTCTAGATGATTCCATTGAAAATCCAGGATATTTTAAGGAGTTTTTTCAGTTTCCCATATATTAAACACTTGGGTTCCTCTAAAACAGGCGTCCTCAAACTTCTTAAACAGGGGGCCGGCATGCAGATTAAGTGGTAGGAAGTCATCCGCGGCTGCTTGGTTCCGCCCCCCAACCCCTGGCAGGGGGGAAGGGGGGGGGGGGGGATGTTCTGTAAATACCAGGGGCCAGATTGAGGACCCTGGGGGGCTGTATCTGGCCTACAGGCCATAGTTTGAGGACCCCTGCTCTAAAACAAAAAAATGTATAAATATATGTTACTTTTTTAAAAACAATTAGGCAGCTTTTAGAAAACCATAATATGTAAAGATACGTGGGTTTATATATAGGATATATATATATCTCCTTTAACATAGGATATCCCTTTTAAGATTTAGCTGTGGTGACTAAATGAAAAGACAACATAAAATCAAGTCTTAGGAAGTAAATCTGCCTGGATTATTCCGTTTTCTCTTTACAACATAACGGAGACATTTTGTTCACTCTTTAGGCCACTGAGATATACTGAATATTCATTAGAATATGATAAATGCAAGGACATTTTTTATATTTCTGCCCTGGAGATAGTATTTAGTTTAGAAACCTCTAGCATGTTTATAGCAATTCCTCTCAAATTTACATTTTGTACTTACTGAGAGACTCATCTATTAACGCATGCCACAACTACTTATTGTAGTCACTAGCTTTTCCTACTTCAAATACAAGTGTGAAATAAAAGAGCTGAAATTATATTAATTTATAACAATGTGTTCCTTAAACAGGTAACTGTTGGGGTTTTTTTTCTGACAGCACTCCACTATAAAGGATCACGTTGCTCAAAAGAATAACTACTTTAATTTTCTGTATAGTATATTAATCAATACATGACGTTCCTATTAGTTACTAAATTCCAAATGTCAAACAAGTCTGTTTTCATAAATTCTTAAATATTTTAGAAAAAAATATTAACTAAATGACAGGCTTATAGATGGCAAATAAAAGTGAAATGTTTACTAGTTTCTTTGGATAGGGGAAAGAATAATGTATTTGCTGTCATTGCACACCTGCAGTATCTCCATAAAGAAATAAATTGTTTGTCCATGTCTGAAAACACCTAATTTGTTTTGAAAATATTTGTTTTCATCTAAATATATTAAAAATACTAAGTGTTAAATCGAAGAGAGTAATATGAGAGTAAGGAAAAGTAACAAAGGCAAATCTGACATCTCCTTGCCACAGTCTGTTAATGAACTGGATAAATTCACAGACAATATCTGAGAGTAAGGCAGAGGATAATACTTATATTCAAGCACATATTTATGTTCTTCTGCCTTGCAAAATAAACATACATATCAGACACTGTTAGTGAACTTCTCCATGTCCTTACCAAGACATAGGCCAAGTTCCTTCCTAAATGAATAGGAATCATAGTTGAACAGGACCTGTGAAATGCCTGCAGGCCTTGGAATCTTAGGAATTACACATTAAAACAGTTATAGAATCATAAAGTCTTAGAATATCTTAAGTTTTAAAGGACCCATAAAGATCATCAAGTCCTACTCCATAACTAGACCATATGGCTATATAACTAAACCTACTATCTAAAACTAAACCATATGACTAAGAGTGTTGTTCAGATGCTCTTGAACTCTCACGGGCTTGGTGCTCTGACCACTTCCCTGGGGAGCCTGTTCCACTGTGCGACCACCTTCTCAGTGAAGAACCTTTTCCTAATGTCCAGTCTGAACTTCCCTTGTCACAGATCCATCCCATTTCCTTGTGCCCTATCGCTGGTCACCAGAGAGAGGAGATCAGCACCTCCCCCTTCGCTGCCCCCCTTGAGGAAGCTGTAGACAGCAATGAGGTCACTCCTTCTCGAGGCTGAACAAACCAAGTGATCTCAGCTGCTCCCCGTAAGTCTTGCCCTCAAGGCCTTTCACCATCTTGTTTGCCCTCCTCTGGACACACCCTAGTAGTTTGATGTCCTTCTTATATTGAGGCGCTCCAAACTACACACAGTACTGGAGGTGGGGGCTGCCCCAGTGCAGCGCAGAGTGGGACAATCACCTCCCCCGACCAGCTAGCAAAGCTGTGCTTGATGCACACAGCCCAGGACACAGTTGTTGCTTTTGGCTGCCAGGGCGCACTGTTGGCTCATATCCAACTTGCCATCAACCCAAGCCCCCAGCTCTCTTTCCGTGGGGATGCTCTCCAGCCTCTCATCCCCCAGTTTGTACATATAACCAGGATTACCCCATATCAGGTTGAGAATCTGGCACCTGGTCTTGTTAAATTTCATATGGTAGGTGATTGCTCAGCTCTCTAGCCTATCCAGATTCTCTGTAAAGCCTCTCTACCATGAAGGGAGTCCACAGCTCCTCCTAGTTGAATATCATAGGCAAACTTATTTAATCTGCATTTGATTCCTTCATCCAGATCATTTATAAAAACTTTGAAGAGCAGTGTTCCTATAAATTGAGCCCTGGGGAACCCCAGTGGTGACTGGCCACCGGCCTGATGTACCCCATTTATTGTAACCCTTTGAGCCCAACCCATGAGCCAATTGCTCACCCAACGTATCATGGACTTGCCTAGCTGTGTGCAGGACATTTTATCCAGAAGGATACTGTAAGACACAGTATCAAGATCTTTGTGAAAATCCAAAAGCACCACATCTAATGGCTTCCTTTGGTCAGCTAGATGGGTGCCCTTGTCATAAAAGGAAATTAAGTCAGCTAAGCAGGACTTTCCCCTCATGAACCCATGCTGGCTATGACCAATGACTGCATTGCCTCTCAAGTATTTTCCAATAACTCCCAGAACTGCCTTCTCCGTGGTTTTACCAGGCACTGAAATGAAACTGACAGGTCTGTAATTGCCAGGGTCTTCCTTCTCACCCTTCTTGAAAACTGGGACAACAGTTGCCAGCTTCCAGTCAGCTGGGACCTCTCCAGACTATCAAGACCTTTGAAAAACAATGGGGAGAGGTGTCATGATGACATTGGCCAGCTCCTTCAGTACTCTGGAATAAATCCCATCAGGCCCCATAGGTTTATGTGCATCCAGCTGGAGCAGCAAGTCTCAAACAAGTTCAGGGTCGGCTGGGAGTTTATCATCCCCCAAGTCACTGTCTTTCAACACAGGGCTCTGGGAGAGTTACAGTATATGTAAGAATTGTAGTCTATATTAAAAAGTTATTTATTGGCTTCAGTTTTAACACATACCATAAGAAAATTCTCTTTCTTATTTTTCAGTTTTTTCCAAATATTAGCCAAAGTCAATGGGTAAAGGAATATGGTACTTTGCAACTGGAACCACAATGTTTAAATACCATGTCAGCTGTGTTATTGTCCCCCCAAGGAAACCTTTCAGTTATTACTACCTTTGGGGAAAAAAGAGAAAAGAAAAAAAAAAAAAAGTAGCACTCACAGCACTCAGTAGTAGACTAGATGCATAAATCTGCTGCAAAACACCATGAAAAGTTAATAAAGATGTTTTGTGTTTATTGGCCTGCGGTGGGTTAGCTTTGATGAAAAGTTGAGCTCCTATCCAGCCCAGCCACGTGCTCACTCTGCCCCTCAGCAGGATGGGGGTAAGAAAATGGGAGGAACAGGAATGACAAAGTACATGCATGGAGATAAAGAAAAGAAGATCCCTTACTAATTATCATCTCAGGCAAAACAAACTCAGCTTGGGCAAAACTAACAATTTGTTGCCTGTTAATTAATTAATCATTGATTCAACTAGCAGACAGGCACTAAACCAACCTCTTCCCTTTCCCAGACTTGGCTTCACTCCCAGCTCCTCTGCTCCAACCCTTGCTGTCACCGCAGGTCACACAGCCTCTTTACTGAGGCAGTAAGTGGCACAGAAGAGGGGGTGGCAGGGTGCGCTTCGGTCAGTACATAGTGGTTTGTCTCTTCCCCCCCTTCCCTCTTGTACCTTTCCACTGCTCCAGTGTGTGTGGTCCTCCATGGGCTGCAGGGGATATCTGCTCTGGCAGCATGGAGGATCTCCTCCTCTTCCTTCTCTCACCTTGGTGTTCCCTCTGCATTTCCTCACTTTTTCTCTTGCCTCCTATTTCTTTCTCCAATGTGTTCTGCCCTTTCTTAAATATGTTTTCTCTGAACTACCACCACTTGGGCTGCTGGGCTCAGCTGTGCAATGTGGTGGGTCCACTGAAACCCACCACATCTGGCTGCCTCCTACCAGAGACTGCCATCAGCCCCCCCTGCCAGCTCCTGAGCACCTGCACCCAGTAAAAGTAACTCCGCTGCAGGAGTT
Organism: Falco peregrinus; assembly: GCF_023634155.1. Classification (NCBI taxonomy): domain Eukaryota; kingdom Metazoa; phylum Chordata; class Aves; order Falconiformes; family Falconidae; genus Falco; species Falco peregrinus. Next base: position 69,150,920 of record NC_073724.1, read on the forward strand.
GCAGAAGTATATGCTTAATATAAATCCTAATCACCAAGCTATTGAGTTGTGTTCATCTTTTTTTATGCCATCTGGCATAGTGGTGCCACAACTGTGAGTGGGCTGTTTCTTTTCCCCATAGCCAGGATACATGCTGAAACATGGGAACTATGAGGAACTGTAACTTGTAGCTGTTGTACCTGTTATTCCAAAAGACAAAATGTAATAATTTTGAAAAGCCTTAGCTGTGATGTACTGTGTTGCCACCTTTTGAAAAAGATCTTAAGGACAGAGATGCCCTATATGTGGCCCTTAGTCAAGCGCATCAGTTTCAGATAAGTGACATTACAAACTTAATTGTGTGTCCAGGATGTCCTACTACTAGGTCTTGCTTACTCTTCAGATGCTTGATGTTGCCTTTCTTTTTTAGGAAAAGACTGTGAAAGAAACCTAGACAACATTTCTGGTAACTGCTGTGATCATCATCTACTGATGTCAGATGTTTAAAACAAGGGAGATGTTGCCTGTAAGTTGCTAAAGGCAACTCAGGCAGGAAAAGAGGGCAGTTACATTGAACATTAGTATGATGCTTAAATTCTGGCAGTTATCAAATGAAATGTCTTAATATGTCTAAAAACTTGTCCCTAGTTTTAATTCTACCCTCAAGGAAGCAAATTATAAACCTTACAGGGCTCCCTAGTGTGTCCAAACAAATTTATGAATGTTTTATTCTATGTATTCATGTTTTTCATTTTTCTATGTCAATTTTTATTTGTTTCCAAGAGGCCTGTCTTGCTCTGTTGTTATGGGTGATTGTTGAAGCAGCGCTGTTTCCTCTTGCCTGATTAATTTTCTTTTCTCTCTGTCTATTATCTATTTTTGCCCTCTATTGTTTGTTTGGTTTTGTCTGTTATGACTGTTCAGCAGCTCACAGAAGTGAAAACTGTCCTTACTATTGTCCACGTGATGCTTCACACCTGTGATCTCATTTGTGGCTTTTCTAACTGGTCAGTAAAACATCCTTTCTGGACATCACAAAGCAAGCCTAACATGTTTAGACCTCAGAGGAAGACTACATCTAATGGACCAGTTATTAAAGACATTTGAGGTGTTACTGATTTCTACAATTTAACCTCTTGACAACTACTATTTTATCTTTCATGCTGTATCAAATTTTTCCATGCAATCACACAATAAAGATTTGAGAATCATCACATAGACAACATGTCGATAGCTTACCTTTGGTATTTTCTTACATGTAATGATTTTCAGTGTTGACAGGCAGCTGGGTAGATGAGGTAAGATGGGTGAATGTTGTTTACCTTGACCTCAGGAAGGCTTTTGACACTGCGTCCCACAACACCCTCATAGGTAAGCTCAGGCAGTGTGGGTTACATGAGCAGACAGTGAGGTGGGTTGGGAATGGGCTGAATGGCAGAGCTCAGAGGGCTGTGATCAGAGGCTGTAGCCAAGGGTGTTCCCCAGGGGTCAGTGCTGGGTCCAGTCCTGTTCAATTATTCATCAATGACCTGGATGAAGGGACAGAGCGTGTCCTCAGCAAGTTTGCTGGTGATACAAAGCTGGGAGCAGTGGCTGATACCCCAGAGGGCTGCACTGCCATTCAGTGAGACCTGGACAGGCTGAGAGGAACATAATGAAGTTCAACAAAGGCAAGTGTAAGGTCCTACACCTAGGAAGGAACATCCCCATACACCAGGACAGGCTTGGGACTGACTTGCTGGAAGGCAGCTCTGTGAAGAAGGATCTGGAAGTTCTGGTGGACAGCAAGTTCCCCATAAGGCAGCAGTGTGCCCTTGTGGTTAAGAAGGGCAGTGGTGTCCTGGGGTGCATCAGGAGTGTGGCCAGCAGTGCAGGGAGGTTGTCCTCCCCTTCACCTCTGCCCTGGTGAGGCCACATCTGGAGTGCTGTGTCCAGTTCTGGGCTCTGCAGTTCAAGAGAGCAGGGGACAACTGGTGAGTGTCCAGTGGAGGGCTACAAATATGGTGAGGGGACTGAAGAATCTCCCTTAAGAGGAAAGGCTGAGAGAGCTGGGCCTATTTAACCTGGAGAAGAGAGAGCTGTGGGGGTGGGGTGGGGTGTGTATGTGTGCATATCTTATCAATGTCTACAAATATCTTAAGGGTGAGTGTTAAGAGGATGGGGCCAGGCACTTTTCAGTAGTACCAAGCAACAAGGCAAGAGGCAACAGTCACAAACTACAAGACAGAAAGTCCATCTGAATATGAGGAAGAACTTTTCACCTTGAAGGTGACAGAGCACTGGAACAGGCTGCCCAGAGAGGCTGTGGAGTCTCTTTCTCTGGAGGCATTCAAAACATGCTTAGATGTGACTGCAACCTGCTCCAGATGAACCTGCTTTAGCAGGGGTGGGACTAGATGATCTCCAGAGGTCCCTTCTGACCCTGACCATTCTGTGAAAACATGGAATTCCTATGGAATTACAGATATTAATGCAACATTATAGACCTTTCACATGTTAGGATGAGAAAATATTTCCATTTACTATATTTTCAAGATATCATTCCTGATTTTCTGGTTTGTTTTCTAAACACTCAAACAGGTTTTTGTTTCCATACCAGCATTTAATTAATGACAATGGAATACTTATTTAAATATATAATGTTTCCTATCTGTAAACATAGTAAGGAGATGACATGAACCCAAATGACATGTTTGGACAGGTCCTTATTAACATCAGCGTGGCTTGACTAGAAGATCATCATTTGACAAAAAAACAAACACTCTGCTGCTTAAAAAAAAGCCCCATTTTTTTAACCATCTAAACATATATTTTGAAAACAGGAGCTATAAGAGTGCTTCTCTTTTCACTAAAATTTTAAGATAGCTCATACATTTTAAAATAATAATGTGTTACAGGCATGCTCAAATAGCCCAATAATTTTCTTCATAAAATTCTTCAGATTACTCTAAAGCTTCATGCAAACATTCTTTGGCCCCTTAGGAAAAAGAAAGAATATTAACAGCACAAAGTTAACAAAATATAATTCACTCACCAACCCACAAGGGAAGCATGGTAATAAAAAAAAGTCTGTAAAGATCTGATTTTTCTGTTCTTTTATCAATGGATTTATTTGCAGCTCCATGTATTAAACATAATATGAATTTTTAGTGAGATTTCCAGTGTGTGAAATGGGTGCTGAGTAGCCATGCTGTCATTCAAGAAGCATTTTTAAAGGATTATTTTATTTGTAGTCACAAATGAGAAATAACACACAAAAATATCCTAAGAAAAAATGTCAAGCTGGTAAGTTAATCAAAGGAGAAGAGATGTCACCTGAACTCTTGTTCCAAAATATAGAAGCTGTCTATCCCATCCTTTTTCTTATGAGCTGCAGATACACACTTCTGCTCAAAGCAGGAAAGAAAGTTTGGGTAATACTGTCTTTCTCATTGAGAAGTTCTGAGTGGAATGAGTAATTTCATGCTCTATATCTTTGTAAATAGCTCAGATTAAGTCCTGTGGTCACTGCATTTGAAGATGTTTTCAGATGGAAGGCTTTTCTCCCCTTTCCTTTCTTTCTTGATGTAGGTTGTTTATAGTTGCTCTTTCTTTATTTTGTCAACATAACACTAAATCTTCCCAATACCAAATTTACTGAGAGTTCTTGCCATAGCAATTTCAAGATGTGACCTTAGCATGAACCTTTAATAAAACTAAGTGCTTTTATCAAGATGAAGGCTCCCTTCTCCCTTCCTTATTCTTTGTCCTACCTTTCATGACTGGAAACTCAGTGTATTTCCAGGTGACCAACGTGGGCTACCTGTGGATCCAAATCCTCCAGAGTTCGCTGCAACATGTTCAGCAGGTAAACATAAATACAGCCTGGGAGACTACACACTAATTTTATGTCCCAGTAGGAGAAAGGTGAAATACAGCTGCATGCAAACTCCAGTTTATATGACAGATTAAAACATGATGATACACTTTTGGTTTTTCCTACCATATACTCCCATGCAGATCATAGAATCACAGAACGGTCAGGGTCAGAAGGGACTTCCAGAGATCATCTAGCCCCACCCCTTGCTAAAGCAGGTTCACCTAAAGTAGTTTGCACAGAGTCACATCCAAGCAGGTTTTGAATGTCTCCAGAGAAAAGAGACTCCATACCCTCTCCGGGAAGCTGCCGCAGCACTCTCCAAATTATCAATAAGGTCTCTTACCATCTTATACTATCATACTCTCCATACAGTCCCTCTGCTGTCTTCTCCTCACCCCATCCAGGGCATATATTCTCTACCCTCTTGCTTCTTCCTCTCCCCACTTCTTTTTCAGCTGCTCTCTCTTCATTGGCTCTCAACCACTTAGCTTAACCAGCCACAGCTGCACCTTACCTAAATCAGCCAACCCGCCACCCCTGAAGCCAACCCACAGTTGTATATTATCAATGCTAATGAATCCAGCTTCATTTCTCTACAGGAAGCCTGTTCCAGTGCTCTGTCACCCTCAAAGTGAAAAATTCTTCCTCATATTCAGATGGGACTTTCTGTCTTGTAGTTTGTGACTGTTGCTTCTTGCCCTGTTGCTTGGTACTACTGAAAAGAGCCTGGCCCAATCCTCTTAACACTCACCCTTAAGATATTCATAGACATTGATAAGATTCCCTCTCAGTCTTCTCCAGGTTAAACAGGCCCAGCCCTCTCAGCCTTTAGATGCTCCAGTCCCCTCACCATGTTTGTAGCCCTCCACTGGACACTCACCAGTTGTCCCCTGCTCTCTTGAACTGCAGAGCCCAGAACTGGACACAGCACTCCAGATGTGGCCTCACCAGGGCAGAGGTGAGGGGGAGGACAACCTCCCTGCACTGCTGGCCACACTCCTGATGCACCCCAGGACACCACTGCCCTTCTTAACCACAAGGGCACACTGCTGCCTTATGGGGAACTTGCTGTCCACCAGAACTTCCAGATCCTTCTTCACAGAGCTGTGCAAGGGACAGAGCTGAATTTTCCTCTGAGATCTCATGAAACTGAGTCCTTCTCATTAAGAAGATTGAAAAAGTATTTCAGAAAAGCTTGCTCTCATATTGTAGATTGGAAATAATCCATTCCACTCTAGACTAGATTAGTAATAACTGATCTGTAACACTTCAAACTTTTATTGTTGTCAGTACGTATTTATAAAATGCCCTGAGGTTTTTATTTTGCTACTATCAGTGTAAGATGTTTTATTCCTTTATAAAATTAACATTATGAGCAATCAGCAAAATATTGTTGGGGAGACAATTTGTCTACTGGTGCTGATTTCAGCTCACAGTACCAGTATAGATGTATGGAACACATGCATAAATTCATATGTGAGTCCTTGTGTGGCTACTGTTCAAAGACTCATGAAGCACTGAATAAGTCTTTTTTTGGGGGGGGTGGGGGAAAGTGTGTATTTGCTTAACAGCAAATTAAATAAGATTACCTAGTACCATGAACTGATATAAAACACCCTGATCAAAATAGGAAAAAATTAGTATGGGCACCTAATAAGCTTATTATTAACAAAGAAAATATAAAATTAATTTTAAACTTATTAAAATAAAAATTAAATTTTAAATGTTGCTTTATATGTATTACCAGTTTTGTTGGTCATGTTAATACTTTCATTGAAATCACTTTGACCTTGAGATAATGTGTGTCATCTTACTTGGAAACAAAACCTAACACAATCATATCCTAACTATCCATGTTTAATTCCGCGTGACTGTAATTAGTCTTTTGTAAATGTAATTCTGGTCATTTCGTAAAGTCTCCTTATAGAGTAAGATATAGAATTTATACTGACATTCTCATTACGTTTTTATTTAAATTCTCACTGTGGTCCAAATGCTTCCATTTAGGGAACCAAGCTAGATCAACTTTATCTGAACATATAGAAACTGCTGAGGATTTGTGTAATGAAAAGATTAATATCTCTTGTAAGATATTCTGGTTTAAGCTTTGGAGTAGGAAGATAGCCATGAGAAGATTAAAAATAAAGATGTTAATCTGCATCTTCTTTGTTGAATACAAAAATTAAATGTTGAATTTGAATAAAATAAATCAGTATGTTCTCCAGTTACAGCTCTCGTTGCTATCCTTCCATATGGCTTGCTGACATTTTCCTGATGAAGAGGAAGAGCTATTCAAGAATGAGCATTGTCTTCACATCCACAAATATGCAGCTAAAAATGCTATATTTTCTTACAACAAGTTAGATTTTTTTAATTTTCAAAGAATGGAGCAGAGTGAAAGCAAGTAGAGGAACATGAGCATTTAAGGACATAAGAAGGCTAATTGAGTATCACATTCTCTGGGGGTGGCACAGTTAGACCACGATGGGAAGAAAATGCAAGTGCTCAGCAGTTTATTGTATATCAGCACCTTCTGTTCCTGAATTTCTGGTGGATCTTCTGGCTTGGTCCTGACATTTCATTGGCTTTAGGTAAATACATGCTCAGGTTCAAATAGGCTTAAACACAGGGGTTTGGCATGCTTTGTTTTTTCAGTATAAAGGTTTAAATGTTGTATTTTATCTCTAATTGTAATTGCATACATGGTCATTAGAATTTTTATTTCCATCTAGAAAACTGTCTAAAGACTATTCCTATATCTGCATGCCAAAGAAGTATATATGTCCTTATATATATATATCTGTATTTGCATGTCTGTGTGAGTACATGAATGTACATATATACGTACGGTAGCTAATTTTTCTTAGGGTAGCTATCACAGTAGGGAAGAGGTAGCTGCCATCAAATTGCTGTAGAAATAATGGCTGCCAGAATACACTTAAAAAGAAGTGTATTCTGGCACTTAGTAAGAAGGCATTTTTTCTTTAAAAGTTTGTATTCTTAATAAAAACAATACAATGTTAATTCCAAGGTCAGCTGAAAACTCCAAAAAGGATTGTCGTGGTTTATCTTCACCATTTTGATCACTGTAAGTTCAGAATTCAGAATGAAGCCAGTGTGATTTGTACAGGTTTAATTGACTACAAGGCAAGGTTACTGGAAAGGTTAATTAAGATCTACCTCCTGTGATTGTAAGAAAACAATTTGTGGTAAGTACTTCAAGAGGTATTGTTTCCTATAAGAGCAATCAAGCATTTTATATTTAGTGGCTTGACATTAAAAAACAAAACCAAAAACAAAAACACAAACAAACAAGTCAATCCCCCCCCAAAAAAAAAACAAAAAAGAGCTTTTTCTGATTTACTTGAAAGCCTGATAATCATAAATTATAAATCGTCATTTACCTGCAACACAAGAAAGATAAGACCAAATTATCTGCAGTGTTTTAGCTGGAACTTTCTATATCTGCTTCAAAGTACTTGCCCTATAGCATCAGTTAGGCATTGGCTGATCCTTTGAGTGATTTTTATAGTGATTAAAATATAGGCTGGTAAAGCAAGACCAAAATAGATTCCTTGGCACTCCACCAGCAGGCAACAGGAGTGTAGGTCAAATATACAGCTTTTCCTCTTTGAGCAAATTTGTCCTCAAAGGTGACTTCTTTCACAAAGAAAACAATAATTAATTAGATAATTATGTTGCTAAGTAACCTTCTAAATTGGCAGAAAAATTGTATTTTATCTTAAAATTATTTCCCTAGAACTTATAAAAATGGTAGAATGGAATTAGTCAGAAAAAACATGTTTACAACACATATTATTGACTACACAAAACATCTAAACTCTGAGTCCCTTGCACACATTCACTTAAGGTAATCCATACAATATTCACTTTGGTTGTGTTTGGGGTTTTTTTTAATAAAAGCCAATTTTTTTTAATAATAGCCAATAATAGCCATTCTGTGGAAAGCTGATGTTGCAAGATAAGGTGCTGATGATACATAACTTCAAATTTTGATTTCTGTTTTGAAAATACTTTAAAATACTGTATCAGAGTATGGATCCATGTCATGTAACTTAACACTTGTACAGTATATGGGTTTATAGCTGTCTAGAGTCTCTTTAAAATCATTACCATGAAGTTAGCACTTGAACAGTGGGATTCATTTGCTTCATTTGAGGAATATAACTTAGGATGAGATGGCTTGTGTTGTACTATTGCCTAATTGCAAGTAAAGATAGGGTGACCTCTACATTTGATCAGATAAGTCCAACCCACATATTTCCATTTATCTTGTATTCTACTTATTTGTGAGATTTGACAGGTATAATTTGAGTTGAAAAGCTAATATTTTTCTAAGAACCAGTCTGATGACATCTATGGTCTCTACTTCCACATTTCTACACAAGGAAACTATCATACAGGGAGCTCTATTTGGTTTAATTTATAAAGTTACATCAAAAGGACACTTTTGGTAAGTATAAGAGGAAATGTGGGTAAAGCAATGCAGAAATAAAGCATGTTTGTGGATAAATCAGCCCTTTGTTACCATTACAAAAATATTTTTGTCCCTGTATCACTTCCAAGTTACCTTAACTCCTTAGCCAATGTGTTACTTGTCATTCTGGCAGGCTGCTGCCACCCTGCGATTCTTCCTTCCTTTTGTGTTTTTACTATGTTTGTTTAGAAACCCTTTCACATTGTCAGGCTGATGAGATTTTTGACCATGGTATTTCCTGCTTTCAGGCCAGGAATGTAAGAAACCAAAAGACTTTATGTGGGACTGAGGTAAAGAAAAACACTGTTACGAAGCTCCCTCTTCTCACGTGGACTGGATTTTGTTTCCTTCTTCCTGTGCAAACAGATGCAGAGGGCTTTCAATCTGATACATACTCTTTCTTTCAAATGCAAGTTGGATCTGTGGTTGAGAGTTTTATAAAAAATTTCTGCCCTCAGAGTATTCATGAAGTTACACAGGCTGAACCCAGCCTTCTAATTGGAACCAAACCAATGCTATTAATTAAATTTTAGGTAGATCCAGCTTTTTTTTTCCTATTTCCATATTTTAATTGATCCTCCCTGCTCACAGAAATACAAATATGTAAAAAAATGTTACATATGTATATTGCTGGTAGTTATCACTTATTGCTAGAGTATAAGCAACTGTTATGATTCGAATTATACACAGAGTAAAGCTATATTATTTTTTGTGCAGTATAAAGCAACACTGAGTTAAGATAGATCAGCATTTTATGTCAAGGTGAAGAGTTAAAGCTAGAAATTCTAGATATGACAAGCAGAGCAATAAAGCAAGGAAAACAAAAAAATATATACCTTTCATGATTATAAATACATTTGAATTTAAATTTGTCTCCTAACATCATCAACTTCCTCATAAAACAGAAAAAAGGGGGAAAAAAATGCTACCCTCTATTTCCACTTCTTAGAGAGGTGAAAAACATCAGACACATTTTTATGTTTCCACAGGCTGAAGCATAAAAGGCCATACAGAAATAAATTTCAAATAATCTGCTTCCCCTCCCTCCCCCCAAAAAACATGGCTGGCAACTGGGACAGGAGTGAAGCCTACCAGGATGTATCTGTTGTACTACAGACAAAAATTAGAATGAAATACTTACTAGCTGTAAACAAACCTTCTGTTTAACAAGATTAGAGAATTTACTGATATACTTCTTTTTTTGTTCTATAGAAGCCACATTTTTTTGTATCTTCACATTTCCTAATGTGAAAAATAACAAATTTTGCTTTATTCTTAGAAATACTGATATAAACACTTTTACAATAGTCTTTTGCTTGCTGTCTTTTATCTGACAATATAGAATCAGTAACTGCAAAACTTCCTATACGAAAAATACAGTAGGTGTAACTGTAGTTACTGATATTTTTGCTGATTGACAGAATGCTCTCTCCACTTTTTTTCCCCCAAAGTATTTTGTTCTTCTTGATTAACATAACATATAACTTTAAGCAGTTTGATGATATCATGTAATTATTATGTTAATGATAGTTATGGCTATAACGAGCACTTTAACATTAATTCAGTCTTAGACTATATGTGGTACAAACTACACTGTGACAGATAGCTATTGGGAGAATCAATTTTTTTTTCATTTTAAATTTCAACTTTATATACCAAGAGGATGAACATTCAGGATGATTTTACCTGCAGTTCTCTTAGAATTCAGTTCTCCTTCTTGCTCTCTACTTTCTTTCTTTCTGAAGTCTTTTTTTTTACAGGATTTTAAAAGAGTTTTAACATCTTCCATTATTAAATGTTCTAAAGAAATCATAGTACTACTGCTTGAGATCAGAGTGTAGTATTTGATCTCAAAGAACTGGTGGTGTGGGAAAATGAGACAGCTTTCAGCAATGACAGCTCATACAGTTTTGAAGTTTTGAAGAAGTGCCAGAGGAGTGAGGGCTCAGATTATTCTCTCAGTCATTTCCAGGTTTTTACCTCTGCTCAGGTTCTTCATCCATCAAAACACCATCTTAGTAGATGTCCTGAAAGAAATACCAGCACTGTGGTTTTTTGTAGAAGTCTTCCTTCTCAGTGCTCTTCTGAAAGTTGTGCTGGCCTGTGCCTAAACTCGAAAGAACCCCCTTCTTTTTTTTTGTTCCACACATATCTCTGAAGCTCACTTTAATCTCTTCAGTAGCTAGGAATGCTCCACAAGCAGCTAATCTCTGTAAGAACTAGAGTTCCACTCTATTTATAACTTACTGAGACTGGAATGTACTTTCCTGAAAGCCACTGAATAGTTTTCATAAAAGAATTCTATGCTATGACAAAAGAACTTACTTGGTAATGCACAACGAAGGTGTATTCTACCTTCTTTACTCACTCAACATTTCAAGTAAAGCATAAAAGCCCACCTCCATAGTAATTTTCTCCAATTTTTATTTCTTTCATGCTCTTTCATTATTTTAAGGTTGCAAATGTGAAATACAGAAATTTAGACTAGCATTGTGTTTTAACTGGCAAAATATTAAACCTGTATCATTATTTTTTCTTTAAGATGTGCTGTCAGACCTTGTGCAAGACACACACACACACACACACACAAAAGAATTTTACTATGCTTTTTTAATTAGAATACCCTTTTTTTTTAGAATACCCTCTTTTTCTTTGAATGCTATAAAAAAAGCAAGATTTAATCATCAGTTACAACCTTAGTGTTGCTATGTGAAGGTTTGATTGATTGAAGTTTCCCCTTACAGTGACAAACTATTTAAATAAGATTTGTGCCCTTAAAACACAAGATATACAATCACTCCAAGGGACAGATCTTTTTAAAAAAGATGCATGGTCATATTAGCTGGTTATACAACTGTGTCCTCATCAGTCAAGACTTACTGAGTGCATAAAAAGGTAAAAGTCTTAACAGCTAATAATTTGCAATTTAATCATTTCGTGTACTGTGATTGCTGCTGCTGTCCAGCTGGAGTCCCACTGGCACTCATGTGAAGAAGAATAGATTTCAAGCCAAGTCCCACTATCACACTATGGCATCTATTTTATACTACTTTAAAATTCATGGTTGTATTGTGATCTAAAAGGCTATAGCCAGCAAAAGGGAAAGGCCAAAGACACACTGTGATGAAGCAGAACACAAAACAGTCATGGAGCATCTGTAACATTTTAAGCTGTTAGTTTTACATGTAAATATTAAAATAAATGGCAGAGAAACTGGTAAAATAGCTGGGGGGCAGGGGAAAGTAATAAGAGTGGGATTAGAAAAGAAGAGAAAAAAGATGAAGACAGTTCTACAAAAATGAACCTCATAATTCTGTTTCTGAGAGAAAAAAAATAAGGTTATGATTTGGTACAAAAATAAAAAGAAAGTAAGCACACATGAGAGAAGATAATCAGGTAAAAGAGAGACCCTGAGCCATCAAAGATTTGAAGCATAAAGCAGAAATGGTGGAAAGATGAGTGGAAATGCAGAGCTGTATCACTTTGGGTAACTGAGCAGAGAATTTTTACCCTGAGGGAAAACTGGCCTTACTTTGCTCTTACTGCCTACTTGACAACTGGAAAATGAAAAAGAGAAAGATGCGAGCAGCTGGGATGCCAAGTGTTGTACGTCCTGTTCTTGCTTATATTATGGAAATAATGGCTTTTGCCTTCTGTCAAAATACATGTGCCGCTATTCCAGCTCTTACAGGAAGTACTTGTATTTAAATGCTGTCTCTACTCCCACATAAATACAACATCACATCTTAAATATCTATGATTGGAATAACAAGAGAAATGCAGGTTCATTTCCATTGTTTTGAACTGATCCTGCCCATTCAATTTGCAAGCTAAATGACACAAAACTGACACCACCTTACAACAGAAAAAAAATGGTAGATTTGTTTACAGGGTTTGTCAGTGTCCTTTGTTGTATCATAATACTTTTACATGAGCAGCCTTTTTCAAGGTGAACTTTCCATGGTGAAAACTGAAATGAAAGTTGGACACCAGAGAGTAGTTTTTTCTTCATCTGTCCTACTGCCTTTATTTACAAAACGTGATTTTTTAATTAATGTTCCTAACACAAAATATTTACCTAAATGTATTATCAGTGATTGTGATTAATTTTTATGGCATTTTAATGCAGTTTATACTTTCTCATTCTAAAATCTGAAGTATGCCTTAATTATGAGACACTTGGAGGCTGCTATTTTGTTTGTGTCGGTACACATGCTGAAAGCATTGTTGTTATTATTATGGACATTAAATGAAATACAGTGTTACATGAGAATTCTGCTTATCCCATGAGTCTGTGGATATTTGGATATGGAGAGGTGAACTGTGAAAAACAGTATACAAAAAATTCATTTTCCAGCTATCAATACAATTTTTATGAAAAAAGTATGGAGATATCTCAGACTATAAAAAATTTATAACAAAGAAATCCTAGTATATTGGTAAATTGAGGGCACCACAGAAAAATCTCTTACTCCAGGAGGCGGAACAGTATTCAGTCTCAAACTACATCTCTGTGAGACATGTATTATCTTACTGTTGAGCAGTGAAATGTTTTCCTTAGGAATTTGAGAGGCATAATAAAATTGGATAAATAAATGGAAATTTTGGAAAAATAAATAAAAAGGAAACTGTAACAGACCTGTTGGTACCTTAAATTTCAAAAGACCAAGTAGATGCTGAATTTTTTTCTTGAAAGGCTAGTTACAAACTGCTAAATCTGATGAACAATCATAGTATATCTCTTCTTAATTTTCCAACCAGTTTGCCAGCCTTGCTAGATGTCCTTATGACCTATTGGAAGTACCTACATTAAGGGTTCACAAACAGAAGGACTTCAGGAAGAACATTTCTGAAAATGATGATTACTGTAGAAAGAACTTTTATGTGCTGGATTCATAAATTATGGTTAGACAATTGATGTTAAAGGAAATCAAAACATTCACTAGATGACTGAACAATGAATATCCCAAATTGTTCCCAGACTCATAAAACTCATCAGTCCCTGCCAAACAAGAGAATGAGCTGTGCAAGTTGTAACTATAAGGTGATACTCAAGAGGGAAATGGTATGTAAGACTATTTCAGTGAAGTTTAAAGGAAGAGAAGGAAGACACTGATATGGTAGAAATATGCATGTAGTTTTGTAAAAATGCCATACGATGTATGTAATTTTTTTTTTCTTGAAAAATAACATGTCATTTTCTATGGTCCCCTGAAGTTAAACTAGAAAAATGTGAATACACAGCTATGTGGGACACTGACGTCTATAATTATTAAATTACCGCTCCTAAATTGTCACTTCATAAAGGTTAGAGAATCTAAACAGAGTCTACGGACACAAATGTGATTAAAAAAAAAAATAAATCCATTTGAATGCCACTTCAAGTGGTAGCTGAGACTTCTGACCTCTTACTATATTTTCCTAAATTTCCAGGGAACAACCAAAGAGGTAATGAGTTGTGACTATAGTCTGACATTATCCTAAAGATATCAAAATGAAAAAACACAGTGCTTACCTCCTACCTGAATGCTTTGCCACCATTCTTATTACATGTTAATCTTTCTAAAGAGGAAGGTTGAAGACTACAGTTTCCTAAACTGTATAGCATCTTATTCAAAAAAATGACATACAAATTAAAACCATCAAGTTTTTGGCCATTCCCCATGTCTAGTTTCTTATTCTGTAATAAATACATATTTTTAACCCAGTCATGAAACAGATACAATAAATACCATATAACATTCTGGGCTGATTTCAGATTTCAGACTTGTTAAAGACTCTTTCTGATCTCAGCCATTCTGTGTTTCTTCAAAGCCATGTTGTTATTAATATCAGATTGCAGTGAAATTGTCTGAACTCTGGTTTAGTATGTAGTAGTAATTGGGTTTGTTTCATAAATGTAACAATCATCACATGACTTTTCTCACAGCATGTATCATGCTGGCATATACCTTCTTAAAAGTAATTAAAAGCTTGCATATAATCATCATTTTTTTCTCAGTCTCCCCACAGGCAAGGGAAACCTGTACCCTTACAGCTGTTTTTATATGAATTATCCCCTAAGCCACTGATCTCCTACTAAATCTTAAAGCAAGTTAATAAACCAACTAAACCCTGCACACAAAGTAAATACCTAATATTCTTGTCTATGGGTGAATGCTCACCTGGAGTGGTACTGATTATGTAATTCATTCTGATGTTTCTGCAAGTGATATCACTAAGAGTACTGACTCAGTGACATATCTGACATAATATCAGCAGTGGAAACAGAAGAAGTAAGTTGTCGTCCTGACACTGCTAAATTAAAGAAACCTAAAGGATTATCTATTAAGAAAAAATATGACAGTAACCATCACGAAATAGTTGTATTCTTCAGAATTGAACTTTTGCTCATTTGACATTGTCGAATCCTGCATTACAAAGCTTACATACAGCAGGTTTGGAGTCAGGGTGCAGAAGGCATTGTTGGCATTTTTACTGTTCAACATGTTATGGGTTTCTATTCCATCTTTCATCTGAAATTTCTTGATCTGAGACTTGACATTCAGAATATTGCATCACATGGATTTACTTGACAGGTGGGCTTCTATAATTTAAGATATTTTTTTTTGCAGAAAGAAAATAGGGGTTAGGTTGGTTTGGTTGGTTGTGGGTTGGTTTTTTTTTTCATTTACTAACTTAAAACAATGAAATGGGAGTGATGACTGGAGAAGCATGCAGTTTCTCCCTAGAACAACAGTTTCTTTCTTTACTGTCTTCTGTTCATATTGAGTTTCTCTTCTGCACTATAAAGAGCTGATTTTCTACAGTTTTCATTGGCTGCTAATATTAACATTCCCCAGCTGGCCTTCCAGTGTTTCCTGGGTAAATTAGCCATCATCTCCTGGGCTGACAGCCAACACAGCCCAACTATTTCTGAACAGAACAACTTTGGGCCCATTCAATCAAACATGATGTCCTTAAAGAGAAAAAGAAAACTAAAGGTCTCTGGAGATGGAGGCCAGACAGGGCAGACTTCAGATTGCTAGAGTTTTGTTTAGTTTAGCTTAATTTATATGCCCACAATTGTATACAGGAAGTTGTCATAACTCAAAATATTTACTTTGAAACTGTTTCAGTGAAACAGAAAATTCTTTACGATTGTGTTTAAATAATAAGTATTAAATAATAATAATAATAAATTTAAACATAAATTTTAAAAAGGAAAATCACAAGAATATCAAGTAATGTCATTAATTTTCTGATTTAAAATTTCCCCTCTTAAGTTTTAAAGGCAATTATGCAATAAAATACTTTGTAGCTAAATATTTTGTAGTATATTTTAAAGTAAAATGATTGTTATGCAGTCTAAAAATAAAATGGACATCTCATTTAAGTCAAAGCAAAGTCTAGGACCAACTTAATCTAATAAATTTTACAGCATTTGGGGACAGTTTGGAGTTTGAATTTAAAGAAAAATAATGAACATTATTTTTATTATGAAGTAGTTTTGACATCTAGCAGTATTTAAATGGATACAGAAAATCACAATTGCACCATTTAGAGGACAATGCAGAACAACAATAACCTGAAATGCATACAAAGTTATTACTTCCTTTTCCAAGTAGGGCATGAAATTAGCATGGAAAATTAATCTACTATTATCAGGAATGCAGAGATTATTTGCTTGTTGGTACTTCTATGATTTTAGTACAATTCATGACACCAGGATAATGTGTTTCACTGAAAATTAAACAGGAGCTATTAATTTCAACTATCCCAGAGGCCAGAAAGAAACTTCATAAATGTTTCATTCATTTTGGAATATAAAGATACGTATCGCTGAGGAAACAGAAACAGCTGCTGTGGCTAAGAGAACAGTATAAAGAAGCATAACATTTTTGTTGATATTCAGAGCTCAAGAATGATATGTCAGTGTCAGGAAAAGATAAGAGTGAGGCACTGAGATAATTAAAGCAGATAAGATGATGGTAACAACCCGCTGCAGTCATTGTTTTATTTGAGAAGATAATCATTATTACTACTTAATTAAAAGTGTACTAAATGTGTAGAGATAGTCAGTTCCTACAAGAAAGAGATTATTTACTCCTTCATATACTGAAATGTGTGTTACTTCTCTACACCATTTTTGTCAAGTTTTTGAAATCTTTCCTTAGCATGTAACTGATCAGCAGAAGACGAGGGAGGTTGAGAGTGGTATACATTCATCGAATGACTAAAGATGATGATATGACAAAGAGGAATGAATTGATTTGGTTGCTAGCTATTTAACCAGCCATGAGAAAACAAACATGGTAGCGAGAAGTACACTATCTGAAATCAGTCTGCTTTGATAACAAATTGAGACTTTTGAATGTCTAACATTAGATATACTTGATGCCTCCTGGAACAAACAATGGACCTGTTTTAATCTCACTGCTCTTTTGGGAATTTTAGGAAGACATGCATGCTTTTCTATACCATTAGGTTTGCTGATCCATAGCTATAACAATTGTAACTTACTTAATCTTTGAGGTATTTGAAGTTGTTAATGACAAAAACTAGTTATTTGAAATGTTATGATATAAAGAACCGGTAAAAAATAATAAGATTTATCCTAGAAAATGCATCGTGGTGACCAGAATTAACCATGCATTGCACTTATCTTGATACTTTTATTTAACTATTCTTTAAATAACTTAAAGTGGGCAATAGCCGTATCTGAAATGTTACATATTCTGTGAACATCTCTTGAGTTTATCTGAGAGAAAGAGGTTGAAAATTCGTCACCTTATATCTAACACATTCAAGAGTGTCTGATTTCTTTTATGTCTGGTCTGTCTACAGCCAGAAAAAAAACCTCTACATATAACATCTGTTTAATATTTTTGCATATTTGAATGTACAACCTGAGGTAAAAAGGAAAGTTCAGTAAATTATGCATTCCTCACTGAAGAATACCCAATAACTACCATAGAGAGGAAAGAGAATTTCATAGTTCCTTGAAGCAAAACATAGTTTTGATACAACAAGGTAGATACAACAGCTGCTTCCCAGCATAACAACGTAAAACAATTTACACAGCAATGGAAATACAACTTCTATTCTCATTGAGAAGATATTTATTTTTTTGTTTTCCAACTCGAGAAGGAAAAAGAAGGAGTATGACACCACAGGAAAGATTAGGTGAACTAAACTTCGGAGGAGGGTATTGGCTATGGAAGCTGAGAATTCCAGCCAAAGAGAAGCAGAAAAAGTAATGCAGCTGCATAAGGAAAATAAGTCCTTTTTTGAAGAACCTTACTGTAATCTATATTGCATCTGTATGGAATCAGTGGAGCAATCGTCCACAGAAGTCAGCAGAGACAGATGTTTTCTTCAGTGACTGCCAGTAAGGCTGCAGATGCCCAAGCATGCAACAAAGTGCCTAGAGTATAGATTTAAACTTCAAGAGCTACATAGAGGTTTTGCTTCCATCAGGTCACAGTGGGCTTGACCTCTTATAAAAGGTTTAAAAATGTTAAAAGGTTATTCTTCACCCTGTGTAGCCCAGTGGTTAAAGCAATTAGTTAGGAATCTGATTCCCATACTTACTTTGCTGTACTGTAGAGAAACTAGCAGGAATTCCAAGTGTTTAGGTTTCAAAATATTCTGGGAAAGTTTTGTCTGGGTGCCATTTGGTGAATCTGAGACTAGAGAATTAGGAAGAAGGGAGACTGTTGTGTTCTAGGCAGCTTATACAATTATCATTACCATTATTGTTGATGTATTAATAATAATTTATTAATAATTAAATTATATGAATTATATTATATTTAGATAATTATTACTAGAGTGTATTTTTAAACTGAAGATCTGCTCCTTTCTGAAGTAAAGCACTCAACTTCACTCCTCAAGGCTCATACTGCTTCAGGTATTGAAAATAATTGAAATCTTTCTGTGGGTGTTTTTTCTCAGAAAGATGTTAATGCTAGAATTAAAATTAATCAAAAGTCTTCATTTTTCAAGTTACTGAACTGATTTATTACTTTAGTCAGGAAAGGAAGTAGTGATTACTTTCAACAAATGACAATATCAGCAATACAACCTATTGTGTAATTTCTTTAGTAAAGTTTTCAGGCTTTGCTTTGTAAAGTTGTATTAAAATAATGTAAGAAAAACCAAACACTGAATACCAAGTGCTTTTTTCTTAATTATAGCTTTTAATATTCTGTCATCAGATGAGAATAAGACTGTGCTGGCACACCAACAGTCACATCTGTCTTGTTACTGAAACAAACTATGGAAACCTTTCCAGTTTTCTTGTTCGGGTTTGAAAAACAAAGGAGAACAATAGATGCTCCAAATAACATTGAGCTGTATGATGTTTTGAAAGCATCCATCACATGAACATAATGTTACAAGATTAATTGTGAAGTTGTGACACTGCATTTCAAATTCATTCTGTTCTATGGAAAATGTAATTACACTTTTTTCTTTTTTCCAAATAAGAATAGCTTTCATAAGAAAGGAAATGGGCCAAAATTTGTCAGTGTTAGAAACCATTGCACTAAGACCATATTGAGAAACCCAGTAGTTCTATGTTATTTCATGCTTCTCAAGCAGTGAAGGGCTAATGAAGGGAAATCCTGACTCAAAATTCACTCAAGACAATATGGATGTTCTGACTGACTTAATTTTTCATGGATGAGAACCCTTTCAAATAAGCTATCTGTCAGATTTCTATCTGTATACATACAAACATTAAAATAGAGTTGCCGTTATGTTTATTGCAATTATAGTAAAAAAGGAAGGGATTTGCTGGCTTTCAAAGTTAACTTCACATTTGGGAACTCAGTGTTCTATACATGTGTAGATAACTTCAGTGTTATGTTGTCATTGCTGAATCAGGTAACTGGGCATACAGCCCAAGTGTGAGTAAAAAACTGTATATGAGCTCAGCATTAAGCAGCTCTAGAGAGGATCCTCTTCTAGGAAAGGGAAGAAAATCCTTTATGCACAGTAATTTTCATGAAAAAAAACTGTACTCATTCCTTATTCCAAATTAAACTCTACACCAACTATGTTTGGTCTGTTGATATGTTGGGGGTGTTCTAGTACTAGATCCCTTATTCTGTCACAAATTACTGCTGAATACACACTTTCCAAACTTTTTTATATGAACAGATAAGCAAAAGAATATTAAATATTGGAAATATCATCCTGATAACTTTAAAAATTATACCAAAAACCTTTATAAGGTAAAGAATTGCAGTGCTAAATAACTCAATGCTATCAACCAAATTATTGTGATGTACACAAATTTCCTTCTAGTTTTCGTTGTTTCAGTGTCTGTCAAAGATATGCCTCATGAAGTGAAAGGAAAGAGTTAAAATTATATTACCAACATCTTACGCATTATCTCTTTCTTTGCAGTTCTTAATATATTCTTGAAAGCTATTTCTAGGGAAGAATTCAGATAACAGAAGGCTGAGCAGATGGTCGTTTCCAACTTTATAGTTCCAGAAAAAGCAAGGGCTTTCATTGTTGCTGACATCTGAAGTCGATGCAAGAAGATGCCTACCATGACAGACAAAAAATGTAACAGCTAGTCAGCCCCATGATCAGGCAGTTTGGCACTTGGTGACAGCAGTTTGTCTGTGTGTTGAAATCAGAAGAAAAATTAAACTGAAACCATATGAATGCTTAGAAATAAGTTAAATTACTTTCATTTTTCTGTTATCATTTTTTGCTTTCAGATATTAACAAATCCACTAAAAGTATGTTTCATTTTGACAGAGAAAAAGAAACATACTGCAACCAAAAATATGACATCAAGTGATTAATATTCATATATCTAAAACTGCAGTAAAAGAGTTGTACAGAAAATACTTAATATTCCAAGTTAAAGTTTTGTCAGTTGCTTACCTTCAAACACAACTGAGTGTAAACCCATACCATATTATCAGGAATGCTTTAAATAATGCCTTAATATCTAGTATTTAAACAGCAGTACTTCCCTTTTAAAGGTGAGTATTGCATTTTATGCTGGAACGAGAGGTCCCGGCATCCTAAGCAACTACAGCTTGCTGCAACACCACAGTAACATAGCTGGGACAGTATTATTTCTTCTCTTTCTCAGCAAAACATAATCAAGGTTTTACTACTGCTACAACGAATACACAGGAAGCAAAATGCCACCTGCTTTTTAACACATGCTGAGGAACTGTTATGGAGATGATAGCTTTTCTCTCACTCAAAGCTTTAATATGAATTAGGTTATCACAGACAGCCAAATGCAAAGGACTGCAGAGGTGGCAGCAGGTATTTGCATTTGCATAGATTTCAAGCCAAAGTGTTCTGAACTCTACCCAGCCTAACAGAATTTGACTCATACCTCCTAATTCTAGAAAAGCACCTTAATCAACTAACCACAGATAATGACAAGAAAACTTGGTTTGCTACCTTTCGAACAAACAAAGCTAGAAAGAACATAATGGGAGTGGGTAGCAGCTGTTAAAGGATTTGATTGAATGGATAAGAACAATTGAGAAAGATGACATTAAGTCCTTTTTATTTACTTATTCATGCACCACCCCACCCCACCCCCAAAATGCATACCTAGTCAAAGGAACTGAATCTGAAAAATTAGTTGTTCTCCCTTGGAGCAGTTTATGAATCTATCCCTCATTTCTCCTCAGTTTGCTAGATGAGTTGTAGGGGGCAGTCAGAAGTTAATCCTATTCCCGGAACAAGTTTTCAACATTTGGGGTTGTTTTAATTATTATTATTATTTTTGTAATTGAAACACTGAGAGGTTCTAACATTGCATTGATTTGTCCATTTCTCATCTTTGTACTAGCTCTAAAACTAACAAGCTCATGTTCTCAAAGGTACTGCAGAGGATATATTTGAAACAGGAGCATCACCCATATAAGTACAGAACTTGGAGGGGGTCCCAGTCCCCTGCTGTATCATGTTAGTAATCCCTTTCATAGGTATACTGAAGTCCTATACTTGTTACTACCTGACATTAAAATTATTCTAGAATTTTACCACAGAAATTACTCGAAACTGTTTTCTTGTTTCAACCTTAAATGTATTCATCCAGTTTGCATCTTTGTACCTTAAGACATTCTTCAGGACTTTTATTATGACAAAGGGATTCCTCTTTGCAACATGCAGTGTATTATTAAGTAATAGGATAAAGCACTTTATTAATTGCTCTGCCTCTTTATCTTGTCTGAACCATAGATAAGTAAATGCTTATTCAATCCCTTGTGTAAATAGTTCATATTATTAATGTAAAACATGGATATAATGTTTTTAAAGTCTTAGCATACTAATAAAGAATATTAGTGAAGACCAAACTCTGAGTTGCGTTTGCAGTTTAGTTGCTTTCCCAAATGTTACATACTGTACAAATTGTATTAGTATTTACTAAACAAAACTCATAATTTATTATAATTTCAAGTAAGGTTTTACCTTTTTTAACTGAAATAATTACCTGTTTCTTGGGGAGTCCTTAATGAACAGTACATAAGAGAAATCATCACTTTGAAGAAATTAGTCTATGAACTATAATTAATTAGTTGTTATAACAGTCATGAAATGCAGCTGTTGTGATTATTTAATATGTTTTTATAGAACAGTAAGCTAGGACGGGCATTTCTAGAAAAGCATTTTTACTTCTGGGTGCAATGCCAGTAGACACATGGATAAAACTTTAACAAAAATGAATAAATCAACATACCCAGAAGCTATGTGACATGGTTGTAGACTCTGAAGAAATCAGTGGCATGTGTGAGTAAAGCTGATGAAAATATTTCTAGACATATGCTTCAGTAGTCCAACTAAGTGAGCCAAATTCAAGATATCTGCTAATGGTGCAACTAACTGACATTCATTTACATACATATATTCATGGGAGACTAAAGGGTAACTCAGTGCTTAGGTACTGAGGATGAGTAGACCGGGCTAAATATCTTTTTTTCTATTCTTGCCTCCTGTGTAAAATTAAGCAAGCTATTTTGAGGGGTTTTCATGAAAAATTTGAAGTTCTAATGTTGCAAATAGTTTTGAGTACCACATCCTGAGCCCTGATCACCCAAACTATTTGTCTACCTAGGAAGATATTTTAAAACCTGCATTTTTTACTCAAAAAGATGTAATCAGATTATGCTGCTCCATAATCCATTAATCAAATTATGCTACTCTGTAAAGGGCTTATAAATTGGCTCAGTTTACCCTTTATTATGAGACAAATTAAGGAAATTAGGGAAGTTCTTTACAAAAAGGAGATGTGTGATCAACATCTTTTCACCCTGCCAAGAAACAGATAGCAGACCTGGGTTGTTCTAAATTCATCCTGAGATGCATCCTTTAATATTCCTCAAAAACAGGATTTGATTTTGATCATAGCTGTGAGTCAGTGTTTTTCTGTGTTATTTTCATCTAGATGCATCTTGTTGTTCAAAGCCAGACAGTCTTAATGAGAAATAAAAAGGGTAATTTAACCAGAGGGAAGGTCAATAATTAGATAACAGTGGGAAACACAAGATTAGAAGTGAAAAAATTGTAAATGTAGTCTTAACATGGGCTTAGCTGTAGGAATAATTCCTGGTATTTCCATACCTTTTACTTTCAATTTTGTAATGTTCTAAGTATTAGACACTAGAATCTAGGGTTGAAAAAATGTTTGGGGAGCTTCCTAAGTCCTGAATGTCTTTCATCAAAGCTCATATCCCTCTCTTAACTTGATGATAGGTGTTTATTATACATAAAACTACAGTTTGTAGCTCTATCAGGACTCAAGTGATATCCCATTTCAGCTTTGCAAATAACCAGTCATCAATACATGAACTGCTGTGCTATTTTGGCTCTTATTTTCTACTCTGAACTGTTTACTTTCTATTCCTTAGGTACTTTCAAATTTCATATTGGACATACACATTTTGTTTAAGCTGATTAGTGTTGGCACAATACCAGTTCTGCAGTAGAGACTACTCCTTTACAGATTAACAACTTGACCACTAACAGCATTGTCTAAACTATGAAAGCTGTTTCTCAACTAGTAGCTTTTGCTGTGGTCCCTGTATCACACAGAGTCCCTGTGACTATCAAGGCATGTAAGTTACCAGCAAAGTTCCTAAAAAGGTGGAGATCTGTGGAAAAAAAGAGCAAGTGATGTGTTCTTGAAGAAAATAAGGAGACATATCCTTCAGTTTCATAATTAAGTTGTCTTGCAAATAAGAATATCCCTTTCAATGCCTGGAATGTATTTGACTTATTTTTTTAAACTGTACGTCATATTTTGGGCACCATGTGTTTTCCTAATCAATCATAAACTTGCCCTGAAGTGCAAGTTATCCAAACACAGTGTGTATTAATAAAAATGTTGGACTAAACTAATACAGAGTTGGATTTGTGACCAAAACAGCATTGATAACACACCAGTGGTTTTGCTACTGCCAAACAGTGCTGGCACAGCATGGAGGTGTTCTCTTTTTTCTCACATGCCCCTCCCCAGAAACTAGGCTAGGTGCACAAGAAGCTGGGAAGACACAGCTGGGACAGCTGACCCAAGCTTACCAAAGGGATAATTCACACCATATGATGTCATCCTCAGCAATAAAAACTCAGAGAAAGAAGGAGGAAGGGGGATATTTATAATTATAGCATTTGTCTTCCCAAGTAACCATTATGTGTGCTGAGACGCTGCTTTCCAGTAAGTAGCTAAATGTCTGGCTGCCAACAGGGAGTAGTGAAAATTCCTCTTTTTGCTTTGCTTTGCTTGCACATACAGCTTTGCTTCACCTTACTTGTTTATCCCAACTGATAAGCTTTCAGCTTTTGCTCCTCCTGTTTTTTCCACCATCCTGCTAAGTGGAAACTTGGCTTCTGTCTGGGGTCAAACCATCACAGCCAGTTAGAAGAGATTAAACTGAACAGAGAAGTTTGCATGTCTTTAGTACAACTGACAATTAAAAACTGTAATGATTACGTAGATCTGTGATTTTGGTTGCCAAATAACATCACTAGGTATTTCAAGATTTTCACATTCCAGGTTTTCTTAAGTAATCAAACTTTATATATATATATATATACACAAATATATATTTTATATATAATACATATAAATATCTAACATATACATACCAATTCAAAACAACAAAATGTAAACTAACTAAAATATAAATCCAAGTTAGTTTTATAGGGCTTAGAATTATACTTAAGAATAGATATAAAATCAAAGAGATGAAAAATTTTAGAACTTAATAAATAACACCTCTTCCATAATTTACTTAGGGACCTACAGAATTTTCTAACAGAGACTTGTCCTCCCTTACATTCCAAAGAAGAGATAAAGTGTCTAGAGAAATAACATGATTTTCTGTAGCTGTCAGAGACTTAATAGAAGTGAATAACTGAAATAGTGCATAATTACAGGTCAAAAGCTATATAATATCCAAAGACTAACTGGCTCAGACAATTCAATTTAATTTTCAGGTTTGGTTTTGTGTCTGTGTGATTTTACAGGAACAGTAGTTAGGTTTTCTTTGGATGATATCTAAAGCACTTCGTCATTCTTTAATATGACAGGAAAAGTGGCATCAAAGATTATATGTGAACTTTCAATGGTTTCACAAAACATTTTTTACATTCTTACTCCAGTTCCATTTAAATCATTGTTAGATCATGTATCAGCAAATATAAATATATGTTTTTTTCATTTTTGTTTTCCTGTATGCAAATTTGATTTTTGGCACAAAAGCAATGTTGCTTTCTACCATTCCCTCATTCAGTTGAGAAGGCTTTTACTCCTCTTTTACACGTTACCACCAATGCCTTAAAACATTCTGAACTCCTGACTTAAAAGAGTTGACTTGTAGCACCCATTATGTCAGTTATTGGAAGTGGATTACCGTGGAAACAGAAATGGAAGATTCATAAATTTAGATGAACAGACACAGGTCTAGAGTCAGTTCAAATCACCACTCTATTACAGAAAAATTAGCTGCTACTCCCATATTGCTGAATCCCAGGCCACCAGTATTCACAACAACCTATGTGTCCCAAGTGGAGTCATGGTCAGCCTCTCAAAGGAAGACAAGTGATTTTAATCTTGAAAATGGCAGATCTAGGAATGCTTGGACACCTAAGGTATGGTACATGTAAGACTTCAAGGGCAAATTTGAGGTATCTTGCAAATGTAATTGACTTAACTGTAGGCAGTGCTTGAATTGCTGTTTGATTCAGATGGGTTTGGGTTTCAGTAGCAACAATTTCAGCAGGCAAGACTTGGCTCCTTGTTCTCACTTTAAAATCCAAGATGCTAGCACACTAATTTGGCCTATAAGGCTCTCTGCTTAGCACTAGTGAAGCCACACCTGGAGTCACAAAGATGATTAAGGGAAGGCTGAGGGTGTTGTTACTGTTTAACCTAGAGAAGAGAAGGCTTGGAGGAGGGGGGTCTCATTAATGTATATAAATACCTGAATAATCTTTATTAATGATCTAGATGATGACCCTCCGCAAGTTTGCAGATGACACTAAACTGAGAGGAGTGGCTGAATTTGACTTCTGAAAAAGTCAGATGAATCAAAAACGTATGATATATTCACTTTCATATATGTTAGTGATACCTAACTTAGCTCTGTGCTAGGATTATCTTTATCACATAACCATCAGTTTGTTTCCAGGCACTCTCATAGGAAGAAACAGCAAAGTTCCTCCAGAACAAAAAAGAACAGTGTGGTTCTGTGTAAAGTTTCCAAGAAGAGAAACATTGCAGGTAAGTGAATCACACCTGAATTTGGTTGGCCATCTATGCCTCTACATGGTTTTTTGGTATCATCCTAGCAAAGCTTACATGCTAAGATGCTACACATTTCCTCACCATGTATCCTAAGCTATATAATACATAACCTTATTTCATGCCCAAAATCTTCAGTCTTGTGCAGTCTGGGCTGAGAGGGCCATGATTCACTATGTGCACTGCACTTGTCCCACCGAAGATGCCAGGTGATTCGTTGCAAAAACCTCCTCCTTTCACACCTTGGGATCCAACATTAGATGGTTGAACATAATCTCAAAAGCAGTGTTAAAGTCAAGATCAGCAGCATCTAGCGCTCACTGCTTCATCACTGAGCTAGTCATTTCATTATAGAAGGCTGTCAAGTTGGCCAAGCATAGACTTGTGATGTCCAGTATTTTTTAAACGTTACTGAACTTGATCCTGCTTTCTCCAGACTAGAAGTCATAATTGCTAATGGCTTTGAATGATTCATGTTTGAAAGCTTGGCTTTTTAAGATTACACTGGGAGTATTAGAGGTCTCTGGGTTCAGATTTTCTTCTGAAAAGGCTGCACTGCTGAAAATGAGAATCATAGATTGACTAGCATAAAGAGAAAAAGACAAGGAACAATATAGTGGAGAGAAAGAAACATCACTATGTATATATTCTGTTTACTTAATGTCCTATTAATATTCTAATAATGACTTCTTTACTGATATCAAATAAGATTAATCACATTTTTTAGGTAAATTGTGAAAGCAAATACAATGTTTCAAATTTCTATAATCTTAAATAAATGTAGGGTTGTTTTTTTTAAAATTAAATTCCTTTAAGCATGTAAATACTAGACACAGCATTTCAATGAAGGCTACTGGAAGCAAAAAGAAGCCAAAATAGTATTAAAAAAAATCCAACAAAATAATTTAATTTAACAAATTAAACCCAAGTAAACCCAAATCGAAAAATAAACAAACACTAACCAATATATTTGACACACCAAATAAAGAACAACTAAATGATAGTCTAAAAAGGATAATCAAACAGCAAAACCAGCAAGTCCATAGATTTAGTATGTGCAATTTTCCAGATGGGTCTGAAAAAGAGATTGAAAAGATAGGAAGTCTTTCTAATATAGGACAAAACCAAAAGATTCTCAGGTTACTATCTTTTAAAATTCTGGTATGTATCATCATCAATCATTCCTGAGCTCTTCTCTATCTCTTCCCTAATCCAGTCATTGAATTTAGAACTAATTATCAGAACTCAGGAAAAAAACACATTTTATGGACCACCATATCATCTGAGATCACCTGAGTCTTGGAGTCCTCCAATGAGACTTAAAAGGTTCAGACCTCTGTGAAGGAAAAATAAATAAATAAATAAATAAATAAATAAATAAATCAGCTTTTCTGTGGAATTATTTTCTTTTTCTCGGATTTCTTGCTGACCTAGCACCCTTTGCAGACACCTGAAACTGTTTGGAATTTATGAGACAAATTTCGTTTCTCACAAAAGACATATAGGAATCTATTTTTTTCCTCCTTTCTCCTACTGTAGTTTAATTAAAAAATGTGCTTAGTACTTTCATGAAGATTTTCATAAAGTCTGAAATCTTCATAAGCTGATCTTATGAGGTAAGAGGTTTCTGATCTATGTGTAATATATAATGATTCTGGTTAGTTCATCTTGCTTACAAAGGAAAATTATCAGTTTTGATATCCTGCTTTCTAAATGGAGAGAGTGGACTAGTCCTAAAAGTGAATATATAATCTTTATGTAGGTAAGACATCTTTACCAGGGAAGTTCCTTATCTACTCCTGTGGAATCTGAACAGGACAAGCACCAAAAAAAATAATTTTAAAAAATCTTAGTTGCAATACTTTGTTAACGGATGCTTAGTTCCAGGTCTATTGCAAGTGTATGGGATTGGAAGGGTGAGACTAAGATTTGATTGATGCTGTCCCATTACAGCATTACATGAAAAGCATTCTCAGTGTCTTATTATGTACAATTTTAAAAGTGAAAAAGCTCCAGACTGTGGTATAGAAAATGTTCCTTCTTGATGTGTCTCCAAGTAGGTCTTCAGTTATTTGTCTAACCAATTTGTCAGAAAAAGACAGAGAACTGCCAAACATTAGTTTCACATTCAATAATCGTTTTTTGATCAGATCTCAAACAGAATTGGCTACAGTGCAATCCAAGGACCAGATGACATGACATATCTAAAGAAAACGACTGAAGAGATTAAGTAATCAGTGCATTGCCATATACTCATGACCCAAACGAAATGCTAAATAGCTTTGATAGCTTTAACAGAGATGAGGTATAGATCCTGCTGAACCAGAGAAAAGCAACACAATAGAAATATGGTGTATGTTTGAGGGGGTTTTGGTGGGGGATTTTGGGAGGTTTTTTTGTTCCTTTTTTTTTTTTTTTTTTTAATCAGGCAGATCTCTCCATATCACTTCCTTTATGTTGGGAAGAGGCCTGGGAGAACTAGCTGGTCAAAGAGCTGCTGTTGTTTTCTTTTTAATAAAAATGATCTGCTAAGTCACAAAAAAGCTAGTTCCAATAGTGTTTGCAATTCCAAAGCCTGGTGCTAAATTGACCATTTTTCTTTCTTTAAACTCAATCTTTTCATATTTTCTAGTTTGTGTTAGAATTAAAGTTAGAAAGGACACTAATGGAAAAGCAGCTACTTAATGACTGTAAAACACTGAGAATGGAACACAAAGTGTTTTTCAGACCAGCCGTTTGAAATCTCTTCTGGTCAGTTCCTTGGATAACTGATGAAATATAAAGAAAAAGTACAATTATCTCAGTTATTACTGATTAGGTGGCTGTAATGCTGTAACTATGAACAGTTTTACATCAGTTTACACGATGTGTTTATGAATGTTGTTATGAATGTATTTGCACCCATGTAAAAATGTATGATATACAGACATATATTCACTGACTAAATCACAGAATGGTTTGGGTTGGAAGGGACCTTAAAGACCACCTAGTTCTAACCCCCCTGCCATGGGCAATGACACCTCCCACTAGACCAGGTTGCTCAAAGTCACATCCGACCTGACCTTGAACACTTCCAGGGATGGGACATTCATAACTTCTCTGGGAAACTGGTTCTGCTGTCCTGCCACCCTAAACATGACAAATTTCTTCCTAATATGTAATCTAAATCTACCTTCTTTCACTTTAAAGCCATTACCCCTTGTCCTATCACTACATGCTCTTGTGAAAAGTCCCTCTCCAGCTTTCTTGTTAGCCCCCTTTAGACACTGGAAGACTGCTATAAGGTCTCCTTGGAACCCTCTCTTCTCCAGGCTGAACAACCTCAACTCTCTCAACCTTTTTTCATAGGAGAGGTGCTCCAGCCCTCTGAGCATCTTCGTGGCCCTCCTCTGGGCTTGCTCCTACAGGTCCATGTCCCTTTTATGGTGGGTGCTCCAGAGCTGAATGCGGTACTCCAGGTGGGGTTTCACCAAAGCAGAATAGAGATAGAGAATCACCTCCCTCAACCAGCTGACTATGCTACTTTTGATGCAGCCCAGGATTCGGTTGGCTTTCTGGGCTGCAAACACACCTTGCTGGGCCATGTTAAGATTTTCATCCAACAGCAACCCCTAGACTTTCTGTTCAGAGCTGTTATCAGTCCATTCTCTGCCCAGACTGGATTTGTGCTTGGGATTGTCCCAAGCCACATGCAGTACCTTGCACTTGGCCTTGCTGAACTTTAAAAGGTTTGCACAGGCCCACCTCTCAAGCCTGTAAAGGTCCCTCTGGGGGATCCTTTTCCTCCAGCCTGTTGTCTGCACCACAGAGCTTAGTGTCATTGGCAAACTTGCTGTGCATGCACTCAATCCCACTGTCCAAGTCATGGACAAAGATGTTAAACTGTACCCATCCCAGCACCAACCCCTGAGGAACGCCACTCATCACTGGTTTCCACTTGGACATTGAGCTGTTGATGGCAATAATTTGAATGCAACCATCCAGCCAATTCCTTATCCACTCAGTGGTCCATCCATCAAAACCATGTCTCTCCAGTTTAAAGACAAGGATGTAGTGCAGGACAGTGTCAAATGCTCTGCACAAGTCCAGGTAGGTGACATCAGTTACTCTTCCCTTATCCACGAAAACTGTAAATTCATTGTAGAAGGCCACCAGATTTGTCAGGCACAATTGCCCTTACTGAAGCCATGTTAGCTGTCACCAATCACATCCTCATTTCCCTTGTGCCTTAGCATAGTTTCCAGGAGGTTCTGCTCCATGATCTTGCCAGACACAGAGGTGACACTGACTGGTCTGTAGTTCCCTGGGTCTTCCTTCTTCTCAAGTACAGCAGATAATGTCTTAGCTACTTCACCCACCAGTTCCCCACGACCATCTCATCAGGTCCCATGGACTTGTGCACCTTCATGTTCCTTAAATGCTCTCGAACTTCACCTTCTCCTACAGTGGGTGGTTCTTCATTCTCCCAGTCTCTGTCTTTGCCCTTTGTGACTTGAGTGGTGTGGCTGAAGTACTTGCTGCTGAAGACTGAGGTAAAAAGTCATTGAGTACCTCAGTCTTCTACATGTCCCAGGTAATCAGGTCTTCCTTTTCCTTCTGGAGAGGGCCCACATTTTCCTTAGTCTTTGTTTTATCACCGATGTACCTATAAAAGTTTTTCTTGTTGCCCCTGACATCCCTGGCCAACTTTAATTCTCTCAGGGCTTCAGCTTTTCTAACCTAATCTCTGGCTGCTCAGTTTCTCTGTATTCCTCCCAGGCTACCTGTCCTTGCTTATCTTTGCAGGCCTCTTGGCATTTTTGCCATTTTGTTGGGATACATCACTCCTGAGCTTGGAGAAGGTGGTATTTGAATGTCAACCAGCTTTCTTGGGCCCCTCTTCCCTCCAGGGCTCTATCCACTTGTACTCTGTCAAGCAGAAACTGAAAAGGCCAAAGTCAGCTCTCCTGAAGTCCAGGGTAATGATCTGGCTGTTGGACTTCCTTGCTGCTCTAAGATCTTGAACTCTACCATTTCATGGTCCCTGAAGCCAAGGCTGCCCTTGAACTCCACATTCCCCACCAGCCCCTCCTTGTTGGTGAGAACAAGGACCAGCATAGTGTTTCTCCTCATTGTCACCTCTATCACTTTGAGAAGGAAGTCATCATCAACGCATTCCAGAACCCTCCCAGATTGCCTATGCCCTTTTATGTTGTCCCTCCAACAGATATCAGGTGGTTGAAGTCCCCCATAAGGACCAAGGCTTGTGGACAGGAGGCTGCTCCTATTTGTCTATGGAGGGTCTCATCAACTCAGTCTTCATGGTTGGGTGGCCTGTAGCAGACTCCCACTATGTCACCTGTTCCTGCCTTCCCTTTAATTCTGACCCAATAAGGTCTCAGTCAGCTCCTCATGTGTCTTCAGGTATTTGTAATGACTGTTTAACAGATATGAGAAAATGTGTTAGCTGTTAACAGTGAAATACACATTAAAACCACCATGGAACAGGATATATCTGTATGGAGAGCAGGTGTGTTAATTTCCCATTTTAAATGTTTGGTTCATTACAGTTCTCCAACATTTTTCCATAGCTGTAGGAAACCGACTATTCTTATCGGAGAAAAATATTTAATTAGAATTTTTAACATCTATGACCTAGAGTTTTGTCTTTACCTCTCAGATCTTTGCAAAGTAACTGAAAACTAAAGTTTTTTTTGAAAAATCAGGGAGTTACAAAGGAGGGGTTTTCAAGTATTTATGATGACCAAAACCTGTCTTCTTCAAAGTGAATATAACTATGACCTAATTTCTCGGAGTATAAGAAAGCAAAAAATTATTTTTTTTGCTTCTGAATTTTTTCCAGTTTCACAAATAAGGTAGGATTCCTGAACTGCAAAACATTCCAATCACTATTTCTTGCAGCAGAATAGCAGTTTTTCTTCATCACGAAAATCTTAGATTACTTTATGGAGTAAAATGGTTATAATCCAAAATGTTCCCTGTACATTGTTGAAACTTACAAAGTGTCATCAGGTGATTAATGTTAATTGTGTGTGTGTGGGGGGGTTATTATATTTTTTTCCCCTGACCAATCTACACAGTATGTTTTGTTTGGTTTTTTTTTAATTTTTTTTTTCTTAGATATTTATTTTTAGTGATCCTAGTCTCTACAAGGAGTGAAGAAGAGAAACATAACATATATAGGCAAAGCAAGCCTTCCTCATGAGAAAAGTCTTATTCTACAACATAAATAACTGAAGACATTAAAATGGTAATCTCTATAGAGTCATACTTTGACTACATGTAGATTTCATCTTCATCTAGAACAAGCCTGAGAAACCAGTACACAAAGAAAACCATTTATTATGTTTGTTCAAAATCACCACTCTCTGAAGTAAATGTGCCAGAGATTTTCTTCCAATGAACTTGAACATCTTACATAAAATATCTGAACAGGTAGTTTGTTTGCTTTTGTCTCTAATATTCTTGAAAATAAGAAAAAAACTAAACATGCAGCAATTCCCACTTTTGTCATACTCCTGTTTTGCTTAGCCTTACAAGTGACATGTCACTATTGTTGCACTTTCTAGCTCTTCTCACAGCTGAAAGCAATGGACTGACTGAAAATCCAATTATATTCAGAAAAAGTATTGTACTGTCATATCTGTACTATCGGTATGTCCTTCATATGTGTTTGGTACACAGTGAGAATCACTGCACACTAAATGTCTTGTACTGCAAGAGATTGCTTTAAACTTCTCCAGAAGAGGAATTACATTACCAATTTGTCCATGAAAAAAATGCAGTACACTCATCACTTTATAACACCGTTCAGCTCTTAACAGAGAAAACTGAAAAGATCCTATTTTACATTCTTATCTAATGATAAAGTACAGATACAGTGAATCAGAATTTCCACTCATATTCCATATCTAGGCAAAAGAGAAGTTAATCAGTGCATAAAGTCTATGATTTCCATCCATCTTCAAAAAATAGTCAATTCAGCTATAGCACAGTTTAACATTTCCAGACAATCTGACCTTGTACACTTTCACAAAAGAAAATTCAACAAAAGGCAAATTTCACTTGCAGAAGATTGTACTTTAAGCTTCAAAAGACCTAATGAAAAATGAAGAACAAAAGTGGCAAACAGGTCTTAAGATGATTTATTGTAACCACTTAACACAGTCTTTTTGTTAATGGTTTATTGCAATTTGCAGTGTCTGCATTGGGAACAGAAAAGAGATGCATGATTAGCATCTGTGGCATTAAGAAAATCATCCCACAATATAAAGACATAGAAAAACAAGTGTTGTAGCCTACAAAGTACAGAGAAAAAAAGAAAATGTAATCTATTTTTAATTTGATTTCTTATTTAAGACTAAGTTCTGTCTGCCTGATATTAAAAATGCTGTTTCTTCTTCAAGATTCTAGAAGAAATGCTTGTTTCTGAGGTGAATAGTTATTTATTATCATAATCTGAGCAAGCTTTTAATACTTTTAGGAAGCAGTGATTGATGTTACTAAAATGATTTTTTTTAACCAGGTAAGAAATTAATTTTAAGGATGGTAATTAACCACTAATACTTGGCTAATCATAAGAAAAGAGTAGCAGTAAAGACAGAATAACCTCATAGTCCACTGTAACACCTCATTAGGCATTACTTTCACCTCTTTTTTTCTCTGATTTTATGGATTACAGCGCAGGCACTATTCCACTGTCACTAACAGGAAGCCACTCTCAAGGTATCCAACAGGGCACAGCAAATTATGCGATACAGTACTGGATTTCCGTGGCAAGATTTTGGTGACAGGGAGGCTGCAGGGGTGGCTCCTGTAATAAAACACCAAAAGTTACCCCTTTGTTGGACAGAGCAAGTTCCATCTGGCCTCAAAATGGACCTGCTGCTAGCCAAGGCTGAGCCAGTCAGTGACATTTGGTAACACCTCTGTGATAATACATTCATCAAGATGGGGAAAAACTGCTGCACAGCAGCTGGGAGAGACAAGTGAGAAATAACTCTGCATACACCAAGGTCAGTGAAGGAGGAGGAGGAGGAGGTGGTCTTGGCACCAGAGCAGAGATTCCTCTGTAGCCCATGGTGAAGACCATGGTGAGACAGGCTGTGCCCTGCAGCCCATGGAGAGCACCATGCTGGAGCTGGTGGATGTGGACAAAGGAGGCTGTGATTTTGTCGGAAGCCCATGCTGGAGCAGGCTCCTGGCAGCACCTGTGGATCTGTGGAGGGAGAGGAGCCCATGCTGGAGTATGCTTGCTGGTAGGACTTGTGACCCCACAGAGGACCCACACTGAAGCAGTCTATTCCTGAAGGACTGCACCCCATGGGAAGGACACATGTTGGAGGAGTTTGTGAAGGACTGTTTTCTGTGGGAGGTTCCTACACTGGAGCAGGGGAAGAGTGTGAGGAGTCCTCTCCCTGAGGAGGAAGGAGTGGTAGAAACAACATGTGACGAAGTGACCATAACCCCCATTCCCTGTCTCCTGTACCACTCTGGGGGATAAGGTAGAGAAAATTGGGAGTAAAGTTAACCCAGGAAGAAAGGAGAGGTGGGTGGAAGGTGCTTTTAACATTTGGGTTTATTTCTTATTATCCTACTCTTATTTTATTGATAATAAATTAAACTAATTTCCCCAAGTTGAATCTGTTTTGCCCATGATGGTTATTGAGTGATCTCTCCCTGTCCTTATCTCAACCTACATTATATTTTTATACATAACCTACATTATATTTTTATACATACATACATATATATATATATATTTCATTATATTTTCTGTCCCCTGTCCAGCTGAGGAGGGGGAGTGAGAAAGTATCTTTGATGGGCACCTGTTGCCCAGCCAGGGTCAACTCAACCCATTAGTTTTGCTCTTATTTCTCATTATCCTGCTCTGAATTGCAATAAATTAATTTCCCCAAGTCGAGACTGCTTTGTCCATGACGGTATCTCCCTGTCCTTATCACAAACCATGAGCTTTTTATTGTATTTTTTTCTTCTTATCCCACTGATGGAGTGTTAGAGCTGCTTGGTGGGCAGCTGGCAGACAGCCAAGTTCAACCCACTGCTGATACCTAGTCATATAATACCAAACCTTAAGAGCCAAGGCATCTAAATCCCTGATTTTAAGACAGTAAAAAACCTTGTATTATCTTGATACCAAGAAACAGGGAAAAATTCTGTCTTTTGACATCAACTTTGAATAATATGACAGTCCACTTCAATCTACCCTTAAGGTTTAAAGTTTTCAACATTTTCCTTTCTGAAAGGTTTTGTCTCATAGACAATTACAAAAATAAGTCTGCAGCATGTCACCTGCTCATACTCATTTCATACTCAGGTAAGTGAATTGGTTCACCTCTGAAGGAACAAGACATGGTTGTTCAGAAGTGTTAAAGATTAGCTGTTGGTTAATAGTGTAGAGTGTTTGCAGTAGCATGGATTTTTTGTTTATGTTGATAAAAAACTAACTGTTAAATAGCTAATTTAACTACAAAGTAGTTTTTGTCAAGAAGACACTTTTTACTGTTGGCAAAAATCTTTGTTGGTTAACTTTTCCACTGTTATTAAAAAAAATATTTCTGAAATATATAGCTGCATTGAAGTTCAACACCTAAGTCAAAATATGCTTGACAAATACTGACTTGAAATGTTATAATAATTCGCCGGTTAATTTTTGCTTGTAAATTATATTGAATTCTCTTAAATTTGAAATTGTCCTGCCACTCACCATGTAAATATTTTGAATTTTTGTATACTGCACAAGTGAGTTTTAGCATTTCTTGTGCTTGGATTTCTGATCTAGAATATTGGAAAAAAATTACTGTTGGAGCAGGCAGATAGCTCTGCCTTTGTTATCCTGAAGGAATTATTTTACACAGGCCCAGTTCCCCACAGGGTAATCTTGGTCAGAACTTTGCTAATGTTCTCAGTATGCGTAATGGGATCTGAAGAGCATCTGACCTATAGTCGGAAAAGCCATTTGATTTCAAAAAAGCCAGGATGCAAGTTTAAACTGCTTACTTTAACAGTGTTTCCCACAGTACAATGACCCTAATGTGGATCATTGTTTTCTTTACATGAATCCAGCAACTAACTGTAAGTAAGAATGAATGGCAACACCAATGTCTTCATGCGACAAAAAGTTTGTAAGTCCTTTTTTGTTTCTAACTATGCTGTTTCGACTTCATGGCATGCATCCAACTCTTTTATCTCAGTTAAAGGCCTAATTTGCAATTAATAAAACCAGGGAAAGATTGCTTTTTAAGTTAATCCCCACTAGAAATGAGTATATGTGATTGAAATGTTCTCTTATTTTAAGTCATTTAACCATTCTGTTCATATGCAACAATGACTTTATTATTTGTGACAAAAAGGATATTTTAAAATAAAATTATTTAGAATATTTACAGAAAAAAAACCCTGAGAGTCATAGAGCTTTACATTACCAAGGGACACCAGCTTCAGTTATTGTCTTTATCCCATGCTCAGAGGTTTATTGATTTTGGTCTTTTTAATCAACAAATGAAATACAATTATGAGTAATTTTCAAAATTAACGAAACCTGTCTTTTAGCTATTGCAAGACTGTCAGATTATGCATGAGGAATAGAAAATACTAATCCCTAAGATAATGCTACTGGTGAACAAAAGAAAAAAGAAAATTATTGCATGGCATCTTCACTGAATTTCATTTTAGCAAAACCCCAAAGTTATGTAGAGGTCAGATGGCAGGGCTATTCTATGAGAAGTTAGTGATCCACATAATGGCTAATCCAGGTTCATGTCTTGGTATCATGGATACTGTGTGACCACTATTTAATATAGGAGTACCTGAATATCATCATAATTAATCAATGTATAGTCAATGGACATATAGCCAATGTGTATTTCCTTGCCCACTTGAAATATTATATGCACCTGTTTAGCAACTGTAACTTTATAAATGAGATAAAAATAATAGAGTGCCCTGTACAAGGGAGTCCTTAAAGCTGAGTCCTTATTCCAGGCCTGTTTGCTGTCAGTGACTCATAAATCTGTGCTCTGTGCAAGACCCTGTAAGAATACCAGTGAACTTGGAGGTGGTGAACCTTGCCATGGAGAGCATGTAAACATCCTTGTTTACAAAGGTTCTAAACTTACTGTATATGAAGTCAAGAGAAAAAGGAAACAATCATGAGTTCTAACATATTTGCTTTAGTAGCTTAGAGCAGAAAATATGTAGAAAGCTAAATCAAAAATGGGGCAGAATGATTCTCATAGTGAAATGTGGAAAGTTATAGGTTTAGCTGAGTATTGAAGCAGAAAGTATGAGGGAAGATACTCCTTATGTTAGCTGTTCAGACTGCTTGTGACTGAATGCCAATAAGGCACATGTTAGTTGTGAAATCTCTGAATAGTAATTAGCCTGCTGAATTATTTCATAATGAAACAGTGAAAAATGCTGCACTGCTTGCAAAATTTGAAGGATTTTATTTGAAAATTGGACAACAGACTGAACAATGTAGCTGGTATTTCAAGACTTTAGGCAGTATTTTCCAAAGATTCTGGTTAACTATGAATTACATAACAAGAACAAGGGAATCTGCTTTCAAACATCAAATTCAGGTATATATCTCCTAAAATGAGAAGAAATAAAACTATGTTGTATTGACTATTGCACCATGAGAAGTTACTAATTGTTTTTATGTTCTGATGCTTTGACAACATTTCACATACTAGTGATTAATAAAGCATGTAATTAAATTTTGTAGGTTGATCAGAAACTTCAGATAATTAATAGAACAAATTTATTGCCAGAAATATTGCTGTCAGCATACTGGTCATGTTCCTCTCCTTTTATGAGGAATATTTTGTGTAATTCAAGGAAAAAATCAAAACTTTCTTTTTAATTTTCTACATTTTAGGGGGCTTGAGGTGAATATAATAGTTTCTAGACATCTCTAGTATGGATCCTTCCAGAGAAAATCTAACTTCATCTCTAAAGTTGTCATTAATGGTGTTACGTTACAAAGAAAATTTTAAAAGTGCAGTCGAATAGCAAATTGCCAAAATTGAAGAGTTGTCATGACTTGTGTCAGAAAATGTTTATCATATTAAATAAGTGAGGTATGTTTAAGTAGAGTCAAAGAAAAGTAACTGTCTTTTGGGGATTTCACTGTCTTTGTGGTTGTTTTTTTTTCTAAGGTGAAGGCATAATGGAAATATACACATTAACAGAGACTGAAATCTCTAAGAGAACTTGGCAGGCTGAGATGCGAGGTACTGAGAGCTGGACATCAATCTATTCAAATAGTAAATGGATAAAGTGGGAAAACAGGTTTTAAGCTTCGTAAGTTGGAGCAGTGAAGTTTTAAACCTATAAATCTATACAAAAAGGAATTGTCTAACTTGACTATTGGTTTTAATACATGTCAGTTTAGGGATATCCAAATTGAAATATTGTGAAGCCTTGGGTTTCAAAAAATTGATATTGCTGACAGTCTGGAAAACAGGCCTTGTGATGGTGTCTTACTAGTGGAAGCATTAAAAGGTAAGAAATAATCTGATAATTGATGTCACAGAATATTCTCAAGTGCTTTTAATTTAACACATAGCTTGTTATTCTAATGATGGTAGACTTTTCATTGGTTTTTGTTGTTTGTGTGGGTTTTTTTAAATGTGATCATCTATTCTTTCCTAGGTTGAAATTTTCATGGTATTCCATATGAAAAAAGAAATATTCTTCCATAAATAAAATATATTCAGAAAACACATATTTTGGTTATAAATCATATGTCTGCTACATTCAAAATTGTAATAATTTAAAAAGTTTAAAAGAAAAACAATTGCTAACAAGTTTCCTTTAGATATCATGATATTTAGATAATTAAATTTACATTTGTAGTGACTTTTGCCTTGAACTATATAAAGGTGGTATGTCAGGCAGAAAATGCCAAAGGATGCTCACAGCATGAAAGCCAGATGCATACTGATTCTTTGGTTATATAGCTCTCTATATATTTATTATGCATCATATATATCATACATATCATAAATACATGTTCAAAACAACAGCATCGATTTTACTCAAACTACTAAAAGCATTCACCTTTGAACAAATATTGAAAGTTCATCAAGAAAAAAAATCTGCTTCCAAAAACCAACAAACATCTAGAAGTTTGGAATTGAAATTAGAGCTGGTTTTGTGACTAATCACTGCTGATGTGAAAAAAATACAATCTATTATGTAAACTGAAAAAACCAGGGTGACTTTAATAGAAAGAAAGTGGGGAGAAAGCATGATAATCTAACTGAAAAATATAAAGATGACTGAAATACCACAAAGAATGTTTTCCATGTCTACTCTAAAAGGATAAAGATTATTTAAACAAAGAACTCCCAGTTATTGGTTTGGGCTTTTTAAAAGTAACAATATCAAAGTATAAAATTAATTAAACAGGAAGGCTACACCATCTTCATCACTAGAGATCTTTAAAATGAACTTTGATTAACATGTGAGATGCAAAAAAGATCTAGATATTTACTTCCTTGTGGATTCACTTTGCCTGAGTATATTTATGCCCACAGATGCTTCAAAGAAAAGAAGTGTAGTATCATACAAAGATTAAGGAGCTGAAAGACAATTTCCTTTCCAAAGAAGCTTTGGAGCATATACATTTACATACAGAGACAACAATGGAATTAGGGAAGAGAAAGATTAAGTTACATGAAGTGAGAATGATAAATAAAATTAAACAACTTCATAGCTGTTCTTTAAATAAACAGTAAGTCCTATCATAATGGATTTTATCAAATGAAAGCCAGCTGAGATCGTATGCTTACTCCAACTGGTTCTTAAGTGACAGAGAGAGGACCAGTAAATATTCCAACCAAAGGGATTCCAAAGGTTACAACTTGTCCAGTGATTAATTTGGGAATAAAGAGATCTGTACCATTTTCTCCCTTCTTACAAAAAGCAAACGTAATTATGTGGGCCCACAGCTCATTATTTGTGGATATGATGTAAGGTGACATTGCCACAAAGGGTTTGGAGAGCATTTTGGAACACTGAGTTGTCACAGAACTGCCAGTGGCAGGTGCCTGTCTTCCCTCAGGCACTAACCTTCCGTTAGTGAGACAGACTAACCCACTGTGGACTGGGACACTGGGGTTTATTTAAGAACCACTAAGATGAGAGATTTTACCCTACTTCATTATTTCACATAGTCACTCAGTCACCTACTATGCTTGCCAAAAGGGAGTCCATAATCATAAAGAAGTGGTTTAGAAGAGCTTGAAGAATAGGATCTAAATTATTCAGCCCTTGAGTGAAACATTGTGTAACATTATATTTTTCAAAAGACAGCTCAAATCAATGAAAGAAACAGAATGGGATGAATTTTAAATCCTGACTCAATAGCAGGGTTCAGCTCCAGAATGTAGGTATCTAAGTGCAGGAGTTTACAAGTATGTGCTCAATGTCAGCAAGTTGTTCAAATTCACCTTCATAATTTTTTTTAGCCAGTAGAAATCTAGAGCTCTGTGCAGTTACTTAAACGCAGGCCGATGGCATACAGTATGTAAGACAAGTGCACCAGGCTATGAGAATGGCACAGAATTTATGAGACACCCATTGCTGTCTTTGCTACTGCTCAGGGCCAGAAATTATATACAATAGAAGCTGAAATTACATTAACATCTATCTTTATGCAAATACATGCTAGTCTATTGTGTGTATACATATATATATATATATATACACACATACATACTAATAAGTAAAATTCAGTTTTCTCCATTCAAGTATATGATGTCATTTGAGATGCCTTCAGCTATTGAAAACATGCTAGTGGAAACCAAAAGATTTCTGGAATGACAGCTGGAGTTTTTACTTACTTGGAAGTGGTAAGCTTACTCTTATTCTTAGCTGAGTAAACAGGAGCTTTGCCCGAGATGTGAGTCACAGGTTCAAGCCTCTTTCATCTCTGAACAGATTCAAACATGCATCTTTCACTAATCTGTAAATTATTTTAGGTAATAGCATAGCCCATTTATGTTGAATATGTGCAGCAAAATAATTTAAGATCTATTTGGCCCATAAAAAAGAAACATTAGGCTATAGCTTAGCAAATGCATTACTTATAAAGGCTCGATTTATTTTCTGAAATATGGTTTCACATTCTATGAGGTTATTTTGTATTTGTTTAAGGCCAGGACAGCTGACTGAAACTGGCCAAAGGGATATTCTGTCCCACTGATGTCATGCTCAGCATATAAACTGAGGGGGAAGCTGGCCAGGGACTGCTGCTTGGGAACTAGCTGGGCATCAGTCAGTGAGTGGTGAGCAATCACATTGTGCATCACTTATTTTGTATATTCTAATTCCTTTTCTTCTATTATTATTGTAGTAGTAGTAGTAGTAGTATTGTTACTATTAATTTAATTATTAATTTTATTATTACTTTTGTTATTTTTCCTTTTCTGTCCCATTAAACTGCCTTTATCTCAACCCATGAATTTTCTCACTTTTACTCTTCCAATACTGTCCACCATCCTGCTGGGGGTGAGGAGTAGTGAGTGGCTGTGTGGTATTTAGTTGCCGGCTGAGGTTAAACCACGATAACAGAGTAGCTATTTTCAAAATAAGATCCTACTGAATAAAATTGTGATTAAAATCCAGTTCAAAGAGTTCTATTCCAGCTTTCCTGGATAATATAAACCTCACTGGCAATAACAGTAATCAGGAAATGGGGAGAAAAGACCACTGCTGCAACTGTATATATTTTCAAATTTATTACCAATTTTGTCTTACTTCTATATAAGCATAATACAAACAAACATGAAGAGAAGAATATAAATGCCAGTATTGTTGAAAATATACTGTTATTTCTTTGTCCCATATAAAATCAGAAAATAATTATATCAGAACAATTAAAGGATAAAATATCTATCTGAGTGTTTAAAGTATAGCCTATGAAAATTCTGTAAGATGTCAGAAAAATGGCACTTGTATTATTTCATGCTTATACTCTGAAGTTTTCAGTGTCTGTAAGAATAGCACATTTTCAGAGATTACAGCACAAGTGACACTGTGGCTAAACTATTTAGCTCCTATTCGTCATTAATATCAGTCAGCATTATCTAAGGATAGGGCTTTAAATGTTTTTGTAAATAGGAATTGCGGTGAGATTTCAGTGGAAATTTCCATGGCATCCACATTAATAGCTCTGAATGAATTAGTAATGATCACTATTAACACAATTAATATTAAATATGTTGATAATGATGGGAGACTTAAAATGAAATAGAGACATAATAAAATAAATGCTGATGTTATGAATTCATGTGGTGCTAATCCTAATGGCAATGATCATAGTTAATTCATTTTGTATTTTCACAGGTGGAATGTTCCCACTTCTGATGGAAATGAAATATAAGTATTAACAACAACCTTAGTGTCAATGTACTACTTTGTTTACATCAAACAAAGAACACTAAGTATTTTGAAAATTGATTATTGCAATAAATCAACTGGTGTCTTGGTAAATAAAATAGAATTATATTTGCCTTTAACCACAAAACCAAACCAAACACAATGAAGCAAAAGAAACAAAGAAAAAGGAACTGCCATTTGCCCTTGCATAAAGCTATTAGTTCCTGATCTCTGCCAGGGTCACACTCCTGCTGTTCACAATATGGAACAGTATAATGGATGTGAGTGGGAGAACCTACTGAAAAGACTAACATAATTTGTTAGCTTGGTTATCAAAAAGAAGCTAGCTGTGTACAGAAGGAATACATCAAGTACTGAGTGGTAATTAGTATTATCACCTTAATATATTAGTGACAAGAAAAATTAGTTTGCATTGGGGATTAAAAAAAGAAAAAGGTAGCCCAACAATCTATGATGGATTTTAAAATAATTCACATATGTTAAATTTACTTTCATCTCCATCTGAGAATGATAGACATTTCTGGATAAAGTCCTCATATAAGCTTAAGACATCACGTGCCCCAGTGTAGCCAGAATGAAAAGCAGAGTTACAAGGTCAGTCACCAAGGTGAGCTGCTCTGTAGCAATAGGACAAAGAGTAGTGGTTTTAAACTAAAAAAGGGTAGATCCAAACTAGACACAAGGAAGATTTTTTTTACAATGAGTAAAACACTGGAACAGGTTGCCCAAATAGGTGGTAAATGTCTCATTCCTGGAGTCATTCAAGGTTGGACAGAACTCTGAGGAACCTGATTGAGTTGAAAATATCTCTGCTCACTGCAGGGTGGACATGGACTAGATGACCTTTAAAGGTCCTTTCCAACCCAAACTATACTGTGATTTGATGATTTATCAGACATGAAAGCTTCTTTTATTTTCTTTTTTAAGCAATAAACAATATCCAGTTGCCTGCAATAAATTAT
Organism: Falco peregrinus; assembly: GCF_023634155.1. Taxonomy (NCBI): domain Eukaryota; kingdom Metazoa; phylum Chordata; class Aves; order Falconiformes; family Falconidae; genus Falco; species Falco peregrinus. The sequence continues at coordinate 69,194,422 of NC_073724.1, forward strand.
TTTTTTTCATTCCTAAACTGGTATAAAACCAGGAGGTCATAAAAATCCACAGGGAATCTTTCTGTTTAGAAACATCTATCCAATACACTATAGAAATCTTCATTAGTTATTCACAATATGTAAGAACTTTTTAATTGGAACATCCTAATAGAAACAGTAATGGGTCAATTAAATGATAGTCCTAATGATCAGAATTTATCAGTGTACATATTGCATGCATACACTTTTATTTCATAAATGACAATAAAAGTCATGTCTTAGACATTCACTTTTGAGTTTAAAATAAAGTATGTTTTAAAACTCCTTTAATTACTTGTGGTTATTAAAAGTTTTTAACCTTTTATTTATATTTCATTCTATTCTTTTCCAGGATATCTTCAATGAGTCTTATGGCCACTAGATTACCTGTATGGCCACCTTCCATTCACTAACACAGCACAGATCCTGACCTCAAAGTGAGGGCCTGTATATCTTCATGTTTCTTTTAAAGTGGAGCTAGTATTGGAGTGGCTTTTAGTATTTAATTTTTCTACTTGCTACACACGGTTGTTTCATTGCTAGGGAAAGCTTGCTTGGTTGGTTAGGTGTTTTTACTCATGTATTAGAGTAGCTGGGGTGAGGCTATCTTCATTGTATGTGTTTTCAAAATTTCTTTCAACTAATTTCTCCCTTCATTTTGGACCCATTTCTTGTAAAGGACTTGCTGTTCAGGGTAAGCGTAACACACAAAATACTTTAGGGAAAGTATAGGGAGCTGAATCATAGAAAAAGACAAAACCAGAACATTTGTCCTAGAAAGCTGCAATGTTTTCTAGATAATTACTGTGAGTAGCCTTACAAATAGCACTAGTTTACTATTTAAACGGATGAGGTAAGTCATTTAGCCCTTGTTAAAAGTAATTGGATATACTGTGCTGATTCTGTTTTGTAGTGATTATTCCAGTAAGAGATTTAACTGGATGTCAATTAAAGGTCAAATCTTGTTTCCAGTGAATTCAATGTAAGTATAATCCTTGATTTCAGCATGACTAACATTTCATTTTAATAAGTTACATGCTAGTATAGATAATATAAATCAAATAAAATATTGCCACAAGGTAAACCTACCCTGCTTATAAAGTGGTGTTCTGCAAATCTTTATCCAGATGGTCTCATATGAAATCACCTTAACACTATCAAAAGGATCTGAAGGTAGTTGTATTTGAAGGTATATGTATTTGCCTTTAATAGTGTTTGTGTGCAGAACTATCATTAATCAGAAGATTCATAGCACCCTTTGCCTTAATGTGTTTTTTCCTCTTTTGAGAAAGAAAGGAAGGTTTCTGGAAGGGTAAGGGGGGGGGGGGGGGGAAGGGATCAAAACAGACATGAAATTTAGTGTGTTTTAGCTCATATTACTCACTCTAGGTTTTATATTGAAGAGAAATTATGATTGTATGTTTCTAAACACACATGTAAGTCTAAACCCAGCATTGCTATCATCCTTATGATGCCTGAGTTTGCTGTTGTTTGAGTGAGCACTTGGGAGCATCTTGAGAAGTCAGAAGGATCTATTTACAGCATATTTGCAAAACACAAAACCATACCAGTAAATACGATAAAATAAAATAATTTTTTAAAAAATTAAAAACCCTATAAATGACCAGTGCATCAGTGCTTGTGCTTGTTTCCTAATAATCCTTCATTTAGCAATATAAAGGTCTTTTTTTTTCCACTTTCTTTTCACAGTTGTCTCTGCTTATGTAACAAACTTAAAAGCAAATCTGGTTAACTACATAAAATTATTCTTGAATGACTAGACTTTTCTCATGCCAGTGTCATTGCTTTGAGGATCATGTCTTCATCACTTACAATTTGTTTGCAGTATGAGTGAACAGGAATGTTCTTCACCAAGTGAACATCCTTTGATATATGTATTATGAAGATTTTAACCTTGCAGATCATTATGCAAATAAAAGTTAAGAAAATGCAAAGAAAATTGATGATAAAAAGTCAGAAAATGAAGTCACTATGAAGAACTTTGGCCCAAGATCAATTCACAGGAAATGGAAGAGTAGAGTTAACGTGAGAAGAATCAATAGGTGGCAGGCAAATCCTACCTTTTATATAGTGGATAGTTTATATAGTTTATAATTAATAGTTTCTAGTTGTATAGAAGAGAACAATAGATCAGTATATTAACAAGGATAATCTGTTCATTTTATACACAGTTTGGTTGATAACACATCTTTTTATGTGGGCTTCATAATTTCTGTTGAACAATAATTCCAGGCATGTTGCAAAAAAATTGTTTTAAACAATGTGAACTCTACAGAAGTACTATAGTATTCAGTAATAATAATGATAAAAAAAATAATAATGATAAATTACCTTGAGCACTACTCTATATTCATCTGTTGTATTTAGTTAGTCTTGGTTCTGTTGGTAGCATAGGCCCATATTGAAAAAAAGCCCAATATTTACTACGAACAGGATGACACTGAAGCTCAGCTAAAAGGTTAATTCCTGCTTTACAGTACTTGGGGCCAAATTCTGACAGGCATATGGAAGCAGTTCTTATGCTAACTCCTCCAAAATAGCGGCACAGATGTGTTACCAAAATATCATTTGTATGCTGGGTATACTCGGTATTTTCACACATTAAATGTACACATAATCTGCAGACAGATGACTTTGCTGGATGAAGAAGCAGACATGTAAGTGTGAGGTCAGGAATAACCAGGCCACTTATCTGTGTAGTCCTACATGGTATATTTCGGCTATTTTTGTTGTTAGTCTGATATACAGAATGGATTGTTAGGTGTTTGGTTTTTTATTTCTTAAAAGTCCCTAACATGATGATACAGACATGAATATATATTCCAGAAATGGTAATTTTCACACTATATGGTCTAAACCTCCAGTGAAGGGTGGAGTCGGTCATTATTGTGTCAGCGCTGGAAGACCATGACTTAAACAAAAAGACAAAAAACACCCAACCAAGCAAGCAAAAAAATTTTACAATTACATTTTCCTCACATACACACATGCACACATAAAGACTACAATTAAGGAACAGAGACATGGCAACATCTGCAATACTGGCATCAGAATGTGTGAAAAAAATAGCCTGGTTAGTGTAGTATTAGCATGACATTCAGCTGAAAACATAAATTCCTGCACTGCCCAGTGGGTAGTCTAAATAAAAAAAAGAATAGGAAAACTAATGTTCGATGAAAAAATATATACAGAGAGAGAGAAAAAAAAAAAAAGTTCTACACTACTTTCTGTTTCTTTCTGAGTTTCAGAGAGGTGTCTGGCAAATCTTCATTTCATCATGATCGTTCCGATAATCCAAAATAGAACAAAAAGAATTGACAAATACACTTTAGATGCCTCATCTTCTCTCTAGAATAGGGAGAGAAAAGAACCATTCATATAAGTCAAGCGTATCTTCTCTCTCACTTCCTTGAGGAGTTTTATTCTTTGTTGGTACTTTATTTATTTATATATTTATGTTGCAGTAACTACTCTTTGGAGCTTACAGCTACATAATAATGGTTTTCATTTACTCTATTAGTTGCAAAGTATATTTTTACAGTATTCATGCACTTTCTCAAATCTGTAGGAATTAAGGAACTACACTGGCTCATGACTTGGCTGTCAGCTAAGTTTCAAGCTTACAACTCCCAAAATACCTCTCTTTGCTACTGAGAGGTGTTTTGATGAATGTCTTTCTAAGACAGAAGTTTGAATTAATTTCATAAAACCATATTTTAATATTGTGATAGATGTCAAGACTCATAGTAAAAATTATCTGCATCTTCTATTCCAATGTATCTATTGCTTCTTGTCATGATTGTGACTCTACCTACAACAGAAGTTGTAGAAGTAAGGTAATTTACTGCTTAAATTTAAGCTTTTCTTCTACGTGACCTGCTTGTGCCAAAATCTATACTTTACTATCTATGGTAAGCAATCAATTGCACTAGTTGGTACGTAGGTAGGATATTTAGATTAATAGTAAATTAATCAACAATTAATAGTAAAGAGTAAATTTCAGAAACAATGCAAAAGTGTTCAGTCTTTTACAGGAAACAATGAAAGCTACATAAAATACTCATTTTCAGGAAGGGCTAGGATAGGACAAGGCTAGGATAGGGAAACCTTGCCACCTGTGTGCTGTGAGCTCCACATCATCTGGCAGACTGGTGATGAACACACTTAACCATACAACTGTGGCTGCAACCATTTCCGCTCTATCAAGCACAAAGAAAACCTAGGAAATACACAAATGTCTAATTTTGGTAAAGCACACCATTTGTATGTTTAAGAACTTTACTGGATCAGGACCAGAATCCTGAGAGGCTTATGAGACTAAATAATTACACATATCACAGAAAAGCTGTGAATGCAAATGGAGTTTGTGTCTTTTATTAGAACCATAGAATCATTTAGGTTGGAAAAAAACCTCTGAGATTGTCAAGTCCAACTGTTAACCCAGAACTGCCAAGTCCACCACTAAGTTGCTAAGCACCACATCTATGTGTTTTTAAAATACCTCCATGGATGGTGATTCCACCACTTCACGGGGCAGCCTGTTCCAATGCTTGAAAATATTGCTAGTGTTCAAAGCAAAAGATATTTTCTTTATTTTTGGCAGAACTTTACTCCTGTCTATTGACAATGTTGTTTAAAAACAGTGACTAACAAATTTGTTTCAGTTTTAAATAGATGAATTACTGACAATATGCCAATTTAAATTTATGGACTAAAGAACGTAACTCAGAGCAATGTAGTCAATCCATTATTGATGCTCAAAAATATATCAATACCTGACAAGTCTGTTTTGGTTTTGTGTTGACTTTGGTTTTGGTTTTGTTTAATTGGCTGGCATGGCTCCAGTCCAGATAGCTCTTGTATTTCAAAGAGCTTGCATTAAATTATCTTTAAACATTCAGTTAATGCCATTAATCATCTTACAGTTCTAATTTAATCAGAGCAAATTAACAATTACACTTTTGAAACAAAGAGAACCATCTAATAAGGCCAACCTGCAATTTCTTTTTTTTTTTTTCTTTTTTCCTTTGTAAAACTTCTATGTGACTTTAACATTCTTCTGCTCTCTTTTTTCATTAGTTACAGCTTCAGTGCACTGTACCGGGATTTGATTTTTCCAAATAAAACCAATTAAATGTAATCAACATCAGCAGCTTTTGTATTCAGAAAAGGATCAGCTGGAAATTGTTTGGTTAAGTTGGTGTATTCTTCATCAAATGTATTCCAATTGTCTTTTCATTGTCTAAATCACAGTTAATTTAGTGGCTGTATTTTAAAATTATATTCTATTTTTATCATCTGAAAGAGACAAAATGGAAGAGGATTGCAGACTGATTAGAAAATAGACATTATCAGATATTGTATACCATACATATCAGATGAAGAAAATATATCTTTTTATCCTTCTAAAAGGAAATATGATTTATTTTATAATAATTTGCTGTTAACATTCAGATTGAGATTCTGGCAATTCCAAAAGCCAAACTCAAATCAAATGATGTTTTAAAGCTGTATATAGTCTTCCATGGAGACATATACATGGGTTAGGAATTTTACTATCTGAAGGTGCTGCCATTTTGAAGGAGATGAGGAAAAGTATTGTAGGACTGAATGTTTATTTGTTTTGTGAGTGGCTTACAAGCTTCAGCTCATTCATCAGCACGGTGAAGTTGACAAACAGACTAAGTCTGACAGACAAGATGCTGCAACAATATGCTCTGTTTTACCTTACCCGTGTTTACATGGTAATTTGCTAACAGATACAAGCAAGCTCGTGCAGTGTTACAGCCCAGCCTGTTGATAGCCAGATGCTTGTCAGCTCCAACCAGGAAGCCTTGAAGGCAAATTAGTGTGGTGCTACAGCTGGGCTTCTGCCTCTATGCACAGCTTGTTATTCTTGGCACTGCTCTATTAGTGACTAAACAGCTGTTTGAACTAAAAATAACTTTGGAAGCAAGCTGAATCCTCAGGAAAAAAAAGCTACAGGTGAAGAACTACCTGGATCCTGGTTAGATCACTAATGTTAGCACAGTTGGAAAAATGGGGGCAGCTGTCTAGGGTCTGCAGGCAGAAGTAGCTCATTTTGACAGAGATGAATGGAGGCAAATCTGTTACTGGATGGCTGAGCCTAACACAAGCAGGTGGTTTTCATTTAAGAGATTAATTTAGAAGTTGTAGCACTGTGTTAATTCTAAATGTTATCAACTAACTTCAGGCATCTTTCATGTTTATGTCCTGAAGTCCTTTATTTCAATACAACCTCGACATTGTAAAAAAGTACATGACTTCAGCAGGAGCAGGCAGCATATTAAGCACATTGTGGAATCAGAGTCAGGATCTAAGTATTATGCATGTGGTTATACTAACTAAGTGACATCAAGGAATTATTAATCCTCTAACCTGCATTAAGTCATGCATCTTGAGGTTACACCTAAATATTTTAAAAACTCAGAGTCACTTAAGAAAAGCTTTAGCACAGTAATCTGCCAAATATCTAATTTCCTATTCTCATCTACAGTTTAGTCATAATTGGAGAATCTGATTATCCTAATCAATTCCAAAACTGCAAGGTGTCTCAGTGAATGTATTTCAAAGACAGAAGTTTGAATAAATTTCATGAAAGTACATTATAAGATTGTGATAGATGTAAAGTTTTTTATGGCAAAAATTGATCTGTATCTTCTATTTTAATTATAGAATAGAATCAAAGAATAACTTAGGTGGAAGGGACCTCTGGTAATCTTTAGTTGAACCCCCTTACTCAAAGCATCCTCAATAAGATCAGGTTGCTCAAGACCATTTTCAGTCAATTCTTGAACACCTCCAAGGCTGGAAATCCCACCACCTTTCCGGGCAACCACTTTAAGCATTTTATCACCCTCAAGCTAAAAAATATCTTCCTTACATCTAATCAGAATTTTGGGTGTTCCAAACTGTGTCCAGTGCCTTTCACTTTTAATCTACCTTTTGCTTTAGCTGTGACTGTGTTTACCTGTAACAAAATCTGTAAAAACAATGTACTCTTTTGTTTGAACAGTGAACTATGTTTAAGCCTTCCTTGTATATGGCCTGCTTGGGAGAAATATATTGATTTAGAGTGCAATCTAAACCATGGTCTAGAATGAAGACAGTGATGTTTTGTTTGAGACACAAACTAGTAGAGATTATCAACAAAGTAATTTCCTCAGGGGGATAAAAGGCAACCGTTAAGAAATACTTAGAATGCTACAGAAACTCTTTGCTCTGTTTTAAAGAGACTTCATAGTTTGGTTCTATCTTTTTTTTTTTTTTTTTTTTTTTTTTAAGAAGAAAAAAGTCTTTCAGATTTAAGTTTTCCCAATTCTGTTGCCAAAGCTGAAACTTCAGACAGTTTAAGCCATCATTATGTGGTTTTACTTCTTCTCTTACTTCTGTGTATTTTCTTTATTAAAACTGCAACTATTTTGATGAGCCAATTTTCAGTCCCTTCTTTGGGCAGTGGTGACAGCCTTTGAACTCAAGATTACTGACATATGATATATGAATTCAAGATGTTGATAAAGATAATAGATTTAATTAAGAGTTATAAACCACTTGATTTTGAAAGTACGGTGAGTTCATCCCAGCCAGCAGCTAAGCACCCACACAGCCTCTTGCTCATTCCCCTCACCATCAGCAGGATGCGGGAGAGAAGAGGAAGAGCAAAAGCAAGAAAATTCATGGAGCAAGATAATGACAGATTAGTAAGTGATAGAAAGAGGAAAAAAAACACCCAAAAAACAAAACCAAAAACAAGTGATGCAAAAACCATCACTTGGCATCTCCCACAAGCAAATATGCCCAGTTAGTCTCTAAGTAATGTCCCCCTTGGGAGACAACCGTCTTTCTTCTTTTACCTCTGGTTTTTATTGCTAAGTATGACATCTTATGATATGGAATCTCACTTTGGCCAGTTTGGATCAGCTGTACCAGCTGTGTCCTCTTCCATCTTCTTGCCCACCCTCAGCCTATTCACTGGGGGGACACGGGCTGGGGTGAACCCACACCAGGAAACTTATGACACTGTACAAGCACTCTTTAGCAATTGCCAAAACATTCATGTATTAGCAATACTGGTTTAGCCACAAATCCAAAACTCAGCACCACATGGTCTGCTATAAAAAAATGTAACATCACTTTGGTCAGAACCAGTACAAAAAGTAATCCAAAAGTTTCACTTTTCACTTGAAAAATGCCAACAAAATTTTAGCATCTCAAATACCTCATCTTTATGTACTTGCAAATAATCTTGCACAGAATATAACCTGCACTTGAATTAACCTGCACAGAAATCCAAAGAAGAAGGGAGTTGGTCAGAAGACCAAAGAAACTGAAGGCTATGGGACAACGTTCTCTATTTTATTCACATATTATTTTGAGATATGATGCAATTTTTTTCGCTGTGATACCCAAGAACAATTTACAAATTTTGCATATGAAGACTTCCTATTAATAATCCTAATTTTTTCTATTTTTTCTATTAATAGATGTATTCTTTAGTCATATCTCCCAAGAGATCTTTGTGTTATTACTTATCAACTACAGTTTATTAAGACTGTATTTGTTTTAGCTTGAGTTTGCTATTATAAAAAACCAGAAGAGGTTAGAAAAGTAGGAAGAAGTAAATTGTTCTACAGCTGTTGTAAAATCAGTTCGTTCCATGGATTTTACTGCAGCTACACTACTTATGCTGTCTTCATGGCTAAGTCTTAACTCTCACTATAGCTTTCTAAGAGAAGACTTAAGAGTCCAGGACAGTTTGTTCAGGTTTTCTCTTTACTCAATAGATATAGATGGGTGATTCAAAAGAGTAGCTACCCTAATTGCATGAAAAGTAAAATCTTCTAGAAGTTCCTGCATCAAATCAGCTTGATAACAACTTAGAATCTTTTAAATGGCTGAAGCTGCATCAGATAAAGCCCATTCCTGCTGATATATATGTGTAATATATCTCTCTTATACCACATTCTCTTTTTGGATACTACTGCTTTCCAGAGACTTCTGGAAGAAAATAAAAGCAGGAATTAAGGTTATTTTTTTTCTCAAGGATTTCTTTCTTGACCCTTTCCAGGGTGAGTGTTTATCATTCCTGGCACTTAGAGGTTGGTTTCAGCAATTCTGACATAGCGTAAGGAAACAGATATGATCAGCATGAGAGTACACACAGAACAGAATTATTTTATATTAGTATGTAACGAAAAATGTTCTTCTAAAAATAAGTATAAAGAGTATTATAACAAAATAAAACAAAAAACTCAGGAGAGTACGTGGAAAATTGAATCTATCACTTTTATGTATATAACGAATGCTGTTGATTTAATAAAACTTCAGCTATCAAATTCATGTTAGTTATAAATGCCAACAAATTGTGTCTCAGTATGCTTATAAAAAGTACTTGAAAATGTACATCACACTTTTCAGAGGTTCAGAAAAAGCACAATTCACTTCAATAAGAACAAGATCTTGAAGTTCTCAGCCTGTGGGAAAATCACTTTAGGGGGAAATTGGAGAAAAGTGGGACCTAATAGAAGCATAGTATTCTATTAGCATAGTAAAAAGAAAGCTTTTTAGGGTAAAATACAGCTATCACTTTCAGGATGTTGGCATGCAGGGAATCTACTTTACCAGGGCTCCCTAAGCAACACACCCTGCCAGCTCAGCTCGTGCTGGTAGGAGTAAGGGGGTGGAGTGGAGTGGAGACCCCATGGCCAGGCTCTGTTGGGCTCCCTGCAGCAATGGGAACCTGATAAGCTGCATAGCAGTTGTCACATGAAGAATCTGAGAAGATGCCCACTGCTGAGCCAACCATTGTGGAGAAATTACTTTCCTCAGATGAAATAATCTCACTGTAATACCAATGCACACCTCCACCCCAAAGTTACCTGCCTCCAAGGTACCACCACACATCAATGTGCACATGATACCAATCCGTAACAACAGTATGTATGACTGGAGTCACTCAAGCTCCACCTAAATGTGAAGAAAATGGACTGACCCTGGACTGAAATAGGTGTATTATCACTGGCAATCTTTGAACCTTACTCTGTCACAAACTTACATGTTTTATAATAAAAATCTTCAGCTAAAGTTCATTTTGTATAAGTCTCTGGAGATTTGAGCAGTTGTTGCAAGGGATCTGACTCAGTGACGCTGCCAGCAGGGGTCCCTGAATAGGTCAGTGGAATCACACACCACACACACACCCCTCCCCCAATACAGTGGGCTGTCAAAACAGGTAGCGGGCAGGCTGGTCAGACACAAGGGTCTCATCTTTCTTGGGAAACTGACAGGCTGATCAAATGTAAAGGGTTCAAGGAAAAAACCCTTCTTAATGTGACACAGACAGTTACATTCAGAAGCATATGAAGGATTTATGTGCTGTAAGCCATCATTTGTTGAAAAGTTTTGGCCTCTGTATTTCTCTCTAACATGCAAACACATATAAAGTTTGGGGGTTCTAAACAATAGAAGACATGCACTAGGGTTTTCATACATATACTAAAGCAAGTCAGTGTGCTAGAGCGAACTATTGACATAAACAAACAGCAAGACCCAAGGACTTCAACTGTGATAGGAGAGGATCAAATCGTTTCTCCAGAAACTACATAAACACAGAACAGTGGAAATGAGGAGGCCCTGAAGGAAAGATGCAGATGAACACTGAGGTTTCTGATCTACTCATTGAATGTACTTTTGCTGACTTTTACAGATGAATCTCTCAGGAGCAATCACATTGACAGATGGCAAAGCCAGGTGAAAATGGAAGAAAAGATCCATCGGTATAGCAGCAAGACAAAGAGCTGACAGGAAAAAACTTGATCTTACACAGTACTTTTCTGGGTCATACTTACTGAAGTTAAAACATTTAGGTATGAATTTTGGTACTATTCCTATAGCACATAAGTACAATGGAAATCACAGGCATAAGAGAATATGGCCACATGAAAAAGCACTGCAATCACAAACCAAGGAAGTTTATAAATTTTTGATCACAGATTCTAAAGAGTTGTGACTGAAAGCTGAATAAAACACCTACAAAACCCCCAAAACAAACAACTGCACCCTTGCCACTTTTCCTTTGTCTGTAATGATCAGACACAGAGAGGACAAATCATATGATATTGATATGGATGTTATGAAGCTTTATTCCTCACTGCTGATTGTCAGCAAAGTAATATGAAGCACTCCCACCAAGCAAGGATGCAATATGCAGTCATTTCACCTACAGTCATTTGAAGTAATATTGACTTTCAACTCTCCAGGCTACCGTAAAACTAAAAGGGAGACAAGTAGTGGAAGAAGCCATCAGGATACTTTAAAAGTGCCGCTCCATTATAACGGTTTTGTTTGTTTACTTTAGTAAAAGATGAGAAGTAACGAAAACTAACAAATATTACAATAGAACTGGCAGGCTAATTGTATCAAGCTTGCACTTTCTATTGGCATCATTCCTACTTTCAACATGGCTTCAGGTGATATACTAAGAAAGCACAAAGATTCATAGAGAAACACAACTGCAGCTTATTTCCTCTTCAAATCAGTTTAGTCATGCACTGTTATCATAGCTCATCTGAATAATTTGCTAATGGAAGGGAGAACACTGAGATACTGTGAAAATTATAGATGTCATCATTAGAATTCTTTAATTGAACATGAGATAAAGTATTTTCAATTAATGTTAAGCACAATTTATTAGTCAACTAATTAATATTGTTTTGTTCTTCATTTTTTAATAGTTGACATTGCATACTGTTGCTTACTTCTAGAGACTTTCTTGTAACAATCGATGAAATGGGTCCTACTATTTCATGGCTGATACTGAGCTGAACTTCTACAAGTGACAATGGTTCACCGGCAGCACCAAAGAAACCTCTGAGAAGCACTATTGTCTCCTGCTACCATGGAATAACAGATACTGCAACTTTTGAATGCTACACATTGCAGAATCAAATGTGAAACACTGCTCCCCTCAATTCTGTCATCACAGCTGCCCTCCATTCTCTGTAGACATACCTTTAGTTTTCAAGACAAAAGGATTAGTCATAAAGAAGGGTAAAATAATAAACATAGGCCATTATCACTAGCAGAGTTTAGATTTAAGGGCTTATCACTGGTCATAAGAAGAACTTAGTCTTATCTGAATTTGTCAGTGGTAATGAAATGTGTGACTGAGATCAATATAATTTAAGCACCAAGATTCAAATGCTTTTTAGGACCATATCAACCACATCTGAGAAGTCTAAGTCTGTTTGTATCACTGAGTTTTTAATCAATTCAATCATTTTGATTTAAGGAGTTGATTTTGCTGTAGCTGATAGTATAAAAAAGTATCAAACCTTCACTATTGGCTGTTTTCAACAACAAAAACCTAATAGAAATGGTTTCTATGAGATGTTATAATTATCAAAGTATAATTATCAAAGCCAAAAATCTACACCCAATTCTTCCTTGATCTTAAAAACCTGCAGTGTTCGTTTCTTTAGACAGATCAAAAAAAGAATAAAAACCATGGAAATAAATGTGAGGTTTTGTTTGTTGTTTTTTGTTTTCCTGGAGTTCTGGGTAGAAATTAACTCTGAAAAAGTTCTGGATAGAAATTAACACAGTAACATGTCAGATAGAAAATAAGTAGCAGGAGAAAGAAGGGATGTTGTTTTATCAAGAAATTGAAGGAGAAAATAACAAATGCAACTACAGGCATATAAGATACATTCCACTGCATTAGACAAGAAATGTGCCTGGTAAATCATTTAGATTTAATTGACTGAAAGCACTGGATCATTTTCTGATAAAACAAACAAGCAAAAAAAAATTAGAATCCTGAGGTTTATTAGCTGATGATACTGTTGTTATTACATTGCACTTTGCACAAGTTTTGCAGATAACAAAAAGCCAGCAAACTTGCTTCTGTGAAAAAGAGAGCTTAAACACTACAGCTGGAACAACCTTCATTTTTTATCTTTGCACAGAAACTGTCTTATGAAAATATACCTTAACCCCTTTCTTAACTCAAAAGATGGCATGGAAAGAGAGTAGAGTACCAGCTGTCAGAAGTCTTTGCTAAGGTGGGTTTTACTCAAGAATCTCACATGGAAATTCTTCTGAAGTTCAGTTTTTAAATTTCTTCTAAAGTGCTACCATAACTCATATGAAATGAAAAATAATTTATTTTTGTTTGGTTTTTTTCTTATATATTAAAGTCACAAAAGGCCTCAGCAGCTCCATCTGACTGAATTTGAATAGTCCAACCAGTCTAATTGTTACATTTATTAACTTGTAAAAATTAACAAGATACATGTTCGTTAATCTGAAAACTTCGTGTAGTGTCTGAATTTGGATCTTTGCTCAAACCAGGCTATTAGATTTTAGGCAATTCATCACACTGTCATGGTCTGATGAGCTATTTTACAGTCTGACTCCATAAGAGAGATTGCAATAGGAAATAACATAAAATGTTTTAAGTGAGCTTCAGATAATTTATGCTTTATCAATTAATATTCTTGATCTTCTGTGAATACAGATTTTTACATAGTCTGCAGCATATAAAAATGCAAAAGCACTTAATTGCTAGCGGTCCTATTTGTGGCTATATGTGAAAGGAGTTTGAAAGTTACTTCTGTTTTTCCTCTTTTGGGAAAGAGGACATGGGAACAAACAGATCTGTGAAGTTAATTTAAATGGAGACTCAGGAGTCTAAATGTCCCTTGGTTCTGTCTTGTTTCCAGCATTACTTAAGTCTCCAGGCAACTGTCTAGTGTCTTGAGTTGTTCTTGCTTAAACAGCTATGCTTAGAAGTACTTCGGTCTAAAAAAGTTTGGGTTGGATCACAATGTTCTGCTTTAAAGCCAGAGTGAAAGGAAGGAGTAAAGCTTACAGCACTGGAAGTGCTAAAATTAAATAATATACTGCTCAAAGTGGAATGAATCTGTAGTAAGTGTCCTAATATATTTAGCGGGGTATTATTGTATACTCATTATGAGCAAATTGATTTTTAATTGCCCATTTGCCCAGAGGAAGTTATTTTCTTTGTTTTCTTTTAAAGACAAATAAAGTAGCAATAGTTCTTTTTTTTTTTTTTAATTGTCATTAGTCATTGAGGTAAAGAGTGGGCAAGCAGCTTATGTGCCAAGGTAGGTTAATTTTCACAACTGTGCTGCAAGGTTTCTAAATTAATATACTTAATGGGATGCAGGAATTGTTTCAGTTTCTGATCAAGGCTTTTGGGGCCAATTATCCAGCTAGAATAAATCAATAGGTTCCATGAAGGAAAAGACATTTACATATCTTTTTGACTATAGGTAGAAAGCAATTTTATTTCTCATACTTTAGAAGGAAGGTAATGACTGACAGCACACAACTGTAATAACTGTAGGGTATGTTTTGTTTTTTTTTTCCCTACTGTGCCTAGGATTCTTGAGGCCTGATTCTTGCTCAGGGTCTCTTGCTGAGTATCACAGTTAGTAATAGAATAAATGCTTTCAGTCTTTGCTAAACTATGACTCATCTGTGTGTGAGACATGCAATGAAAACTGAATTCAATAAGGCTGAAGCTCGTTTGGAGTCAAAGAAATAATAGAAATTATGAGCAGACTCAAGCAGTGAGAAGGGAGATAAAAGCCTGAGAATTCAGAAAAAATGGAGTAATTGAGTTTATAGTTTTTTTCAGGTAGTGATACTTTATTGTGCTCAGAGACAGAGGAAAAGACTGCTTACCAACGAGATACAACAATCCTCTTTAATTCTGATATAACTGTTTGGTTTAGATACATTTTCACATGGAATTCTGAATCACTTTCATACCTTTATTAAAAGAAAATTTGCTAGACAAAATTCTAGTTTTACCAAAAGTCCTTTGTGTAGACTTTTCAACCAAAACTTAGTTAACAGGTCTTCTGACGATATTTAAACATCTAACTTTTTTTAAAGCAATAAAATGTTAACTGCTAATTTTGATACAATTTTTCAGTTCACACTCCATTTTGCATTAGATGTGGTAGCATAATAAACAGAAATCTGAAAAAAGTATTTTTAATTTAACAAAATAAAAACATCAATCTTTAAGAAATCAAGCTTTCTACAAATTCTGAACATACGAAATGCTTCAAAGATAGTTCTAATATCTATAAAAGGCCACCTTTTAAGGACAACATTCGTAATATATTGCAAGGGTTTTGTGGGTTTTTTTCCAGTTTTCTTAAAAACATTTTATTGGCAGAAAAAGGCATGTGTTTTTCTGCTCTCAGATAGCTTTAAAATGTTTTTAATTGATAGAAGAGATGAAAATGATGCTTGTGATATTTAGAGTCTGAACTAATTATGAAATACCAAAGATAAAGAAAAAAGGGTTCTCTGTAGGTTATTTGAACTACCTACAAAAACACTTGCAGTTACCAGGCATGTCTGTGACAGTGAATTCAAGATTCTGGGCATAACATTAACAAGTTATAAAAGACATTTCTCGTTGACATGTAAGTAAATTTTATTAATAATATATCCCTGATTCCAGTAAACTTGAACTAGAACTGTTATACCAGTTAATTTTTAATTTAGCATGGAAAGGTTGAAATACTTATAATAAATCAATATTTACAAGTGAAATGGTAGCCAGAGCCAGGTGAATTCATAGACTCTGTCAGATCACTAATGTTAATTATACATACTGTTAAAATAGATATCAGCATTGCACATGACAAAAAGACAAAAGAACATATTACTGCAGTTTGGTCTGTTATGAGAGCTATTTTCATAGTCCAGAGATCTTTAGATACTATTTTATTGTAAATAAAAATAATTTTCTTTCAACTGACCCATACAGTTTTGAAAACATGTTTATTTCATGGCAGCCTGGAAATGGCCTGGTAATTTTATTATGCCTCCAATTCGAATTAATGGAAGGTGGACCTCAGAACCATTATTAATTACTACTATGATATTTTGAACATTCATTTTTAAATCTGTAGAGAAAGGCAGTTGTTATTTTTTCTTTGGTATGTTGACAACAATCTTAAAAGTGAGTGCAAAGAGAAAAGTATGAACAATATTCTAAACATTTTTGTTTTACATTAAACCTGTTAATCCTGAAGTCATCCTGAATATTAAGCCTAAATTATTAACCACTTATGCCTAAGTACTATTTTCAATTCTCTTTAGTGCCCAACTCTAAACATGATTCTTCAAGTACATTTAAAATATTATATTTTATTAAATAGAATGAACTTTTCACTGATCAGCCTTCCCACCTCAGTGTATGGGTTTTTCTCTAATTAAAGTGATAGTTTTGTTATGTTACATTTCTAAGAAATAATTCTTTCCTGACCTCTTAAACTTATCATCACAGACTTTTGTTCTTTAGGCTGTTTCAACATTATCTTTCTTCCTCTAGTTGATATTTATTCAAATAAAGGAACATTTTTTTGGATTTATGTTTAAATTGCAGAACTCATTGCCAGAGACTCAGAAAAGGATGCAGAAAATGTCTAGAAATATTCAAGGAGGAATGATTCAGAAAGGGCTGTTGAATACAAACATGCAGATGTAAATCCAACTCAAGGAGTCCTAATCTGTGGATTACTGAAATGAGAAAAGAATCCTGGTGTAGAGGAATGAAGGCAGGTTAATTAACATTGATAATATACAGCTGTGGGCTGGCTTCAGGGGTGGTGGGCTGGCTGATGTGGATAAGGTGCAGCTGTGGCTGGTTCCTGCTAAGTGGTTAAATAGCTCTAAGGAATGTATGGAAGAGAAGCAGCCAATGAAAAGAGACTTGGAAGAAGCAGAGGGAGGAGATAGAGTGCTCAAAGGTAGGCAAGGTAAGAAGCAAGATGCAGCAGAGGCAAGAAGCAGAGGGATTAGCCTGAAGAGTGTGAAGAAACAGCACGAACAGTAGATGAACCTTTGAAGCCTTGCGGGTGATTGGTGGCTGTGCCGGGGCAAGGTGTGGGAACTAATTATTCAAGTTAACCTGGTATGGGATGGTAAAAGCCTTGTTGCAGCTGACTAGTTTTGAGAGTGCTGTGATGTCCTGGAGGATCTTGAAGAAAGTTTGAGAATATACTTGCTGTGGTTTTTCTCTACTCGTCTCAGACAGAATACTGGGCTAGGTTAAGTTTGTCCTGAGCTTCTAATATTGGGATTAGGTGTACTAATTACAGAGGTGGTAAAGATGTTCATGACATTATAGCATCCTGGAAATAATTTTCTGAATACGCCCTGGGAGAGGATTGGAGGAAAGCTTCAAAGATGGTCAGAGGTTGTATCTCCCTCCTAAAGCTGAGAGGCAGAGGGAACTGGACTTGCTTAGATAATCAGAATGGAACTCTATTTGTTCCTCCCTAGGTAAATCATGAAACTTCATTGACAAAGGGGTTTATGTATTTAAACTCGCATAATTTTGTGGGATCCTGCATGCAACCTTTGATTACTTTCCTTTGGCAATAACAAATTTCATACTCTATAAAACAAACAGTTGGAGCTTTTTGAGGAACAGTATGATTGGTGAAGAAGACCAAAAGCAAAAAAACCTGCCAAGTCCAAAAGTTCAGTTAGCATAATATCTTGCCCTGACACAGTTATAGCACAAGTAACTATAACTGATACCCAGGAAACAGTAAAAACACAGGTCACTATATAGAGATAAGTTTCTGGTGCAATCTCCCAGCTTTCACAAACCTGTTGTTTGGGATTAAAAGAAATCAAACACAGAAATATTTTTGTCTACACTGTAAGAACACTCCCCAACCTTTCCCAATTAAAAAAATCAATTATTGATGCTGCAGTTCCTGTTCTGGAGAACTACCCAATTAATCATTAAAATATATGCTTAGTCCGTGCCTCATTCTCTGATACAGATCCAAATAAAAAGACTGACCTTTATTTAAATGTACAGACACACCTTCTATTAAACTAAGTTCTCCTTTAACCATTAAAATGAGGTTGAAAGCTGTTATTTAATTAAATACTGGCTTTGATACATAATCATGTGACTTCCAGTACTCATTTTGAATATTCCCAGATAGATATACACATATATATTATATATGCTAACAATTTCCCACAAGAAATCTACACATATAGTAATATTTTGTGAACTTTTTAAAACGGAACATGTCATGTCACAGAGCAGCGTATGATATGTAGGAAACATCTAAGTCAAAGTATTAGTAAAATAAAATCATAGAGTCATAGAACTATTTGAATGGTTTGGGTTGGAAGCCTTTCTTTACCGGTGAGGTGCTGTAGGCCTCTGATCAGTTTCGTGGCCCTCCTCTGGTCCAAAGGCTCTTAAAGTATGTAAATCCTTGTCCTTGTTATCACTGTGATATTGCCTTTGGGAACCTTGGAAGATTTACAATAGAGGGAGGTGAGAAAACAAGAGGAACACTTTAGTGATATCAATACTGAGTTAAGGGTGAATTTTCCCAGATTACAAGGTTGTTTGTGAGCAATCATTTTACTCTCTACAGGAGGCTTCAAAATTGTAAACAAAATGTGGTCCATGTAGAAGGGTAAAACTTGACCCCTGCTAGGAAACTTTCACAAAGTTTATCAATGCTTTGCAGTTAATTCTAATCAGAAAGTGGAAAGAACAACAATGTGTGTTAAGCACTGGTTTACAAATGAAGAAAATATATATATGAGGTGGTTTTAATCTTATCCCTATCTTCTGTGGTGCTTTTTCCTTACACTTTTTTGTTTGATCTGACTTAATAAATTTAATTGCATTTGTAAGCGCTTGGTATTACCAAAATTATATCTTGCTGTAACTCAGGTTGAGCATCCAAAAGGTGTGTACTTTTTTAAGAAATAGCTGACAGCTTAAAACTTCAGACTTAATACTATGGTGGTATAATCCTTTATTAAACTATTAGAGGAACATCTTCTAGTAAAAGCTTTGAAGTACAGAGAAAAAGAAGAAATGACTGGGTCAATGTTTACCATTAATATATTTCTGCTGGGAATTTCGTATGAAGAATTTTGTTGGAAAAAGATGAAGTAATTAATTTTGATATATCTCCTAATGAAAAGAGGTTTCAAAATTAAAAACAAAACACCCCAAACAAAATAAAACACTGGGTTTGATTAAAAATTGTTTCTTGCAATGCTTTTGAAGTAATTTTCAAGCAAAAATGTTAAGCAGTTTTCTAGATTAAATCTTTTTATTGTCCCAAATGTTATTAGACACATCAATTAATGAAAAAAAAATGTGGTTTTGAGCTGGAATTTCTTTTTAAATTTGTTAAGTCTTTCAGGATATGAAAAGCTTTTCCATGCAACTGTAGTTAAAGATACTTTGCATTTCTATATCACTTCTAGAGCTAGACGTGACCCCAGATAAATAGATTCTTAGAATATTCAAAGTAGTACTTCAGTACTGCTTAAAATTTAAAAATGCCACCTACCGTATTGTAATTTCTTGATTTACTAAAAGTACTAGAAGAAATGTGTTAATTTATTAATAACACTCTCTTTCATTAATATCTACTGAGCATGTCAATCAAGAAAAAAACTTATGACATTTCGGTTAAAATTCTTATTCTTCTGGAAAACAGCAGAGACCTTTATAAAAGGCCTGTTCCAGAGAGCAGGAAAACAGACTGCCCCTGCCTAGTCTTATGAAGGATATACATATAAACTAGGCTTATTTTTCATCCCCCAGCTTCAGTCTAGGAGAATCTCTCGAGCTGTATTTGCTTTGTGAAGAATACTTCTGAAACTGAATAGTTATTTGCATATGGATAAGTGAGAATTCTAGGGATGTTCCGGGAGATTCAACTTCCATCTTCCATAGTTAAAATTTTGGGATCAGATTTTGTAAAACCTAAAATTCTCTTGTGGAATACAAATCTAGTGAACCTACTTGTGGTGTCCCTACAAACAAGCCTGAAAGCACACAGAACAAGTAATCTGTACTAACTAGCTCTGAAGCACTGTTCTGGTTTTTATGGTACTTAGTTGCAGGCTGGGGTTAAACTAGCTGGTGTTAAACCATGACAGGCACACATTTAGATCACAAAATTATTGCCTGAGAAGTGACTTTGTTTTAATATTACACTCTTGCCCATGGTCATTAGTTTTCTTTTGTATAAATCCATAATCAGCTGAATTATTTTCCTTAGAGCATGACAACTTGCCCAGATGAGGGACCTTTCACTTGAAATACCACTGATTATGAATGTTATAGGAGAGAAAATACAGTCAATTTTAAAATTAATACTGCTTAAGGCTTGTTGAATTAAGAGGCAGAAATAGGAAAAAAAAAAAGAAAAAAATATTTTAAAGGGGAGAAAAACTACTACACTTTAAGAGTCATTAGCTGCTCTTGCATTTTGTCTAAGAGAAAATAACTAGATAAATGTAAAGGACAAGATTTTAGTGCCACATTTTAGTTAGACTGTTGAGCTTCACAGTGCGTTTGTGTTCCCATTGTCTCTTTGGAACCTGGGTAAAGGTATAAAGAGGTAAAGAGACACTATGAAAACTATCCATGCTACATATTTTAGACAGCCAAACACTCATAACAGGATGAATTTGGAAAACATTTTCCCCCTCCACTGGCTGTAGAAGGTACCTAGATAAATTGCTTAAAATGGTTATAAACTATTTTTAGATAGCTGGCATTGGGTGAGATTATTTCTATGCCCCATACTGCTGCTTCTTTCTTTTTAGAGTAAAATGGGAAACAAAAATCAGGGGACAAGTAAATATATCTTCTTTACTTTGGTTATAATGAGCCAGCTGATGAAAGCATAAATAGATTGATAAAGGTAATGTTAATATCAAATGCCACTAGTCCTGATCACTATCAAGTTATGGCTTCATTAAGACAAGGAAGACATTATCTGCATAGCTCAGTCAGACTCCACTTTCCATGTAGGGGAGATCAGAAGTGTTGAAAGCTCTCCTTTCATTTTTAGGGGTTTTTTCCATTAGCCATATTGATCTAAGTTTTCTTGTGAAAAATCAATGCCCTGAATGACAGCCAGCCAGATTTCAAGCACCATTTTCTTCAGCTGATGTTTTGTGATCTGTACTGTGCATTTGCTTAATTGGTTTCAATCTCTGCTTCTCACACCATTTTCTACCCCACACACAGTAAACATTTCTATTATACTTACTGCATGTAGTCAGCTGAATGGCTCATAAAGATATTAGGCAGATATCTGGGGAGATCCCCTGTGACTGCTAAATTGATCACTGTTTCAGGTATCAAACCCCCAAAAGTAATACATTCTTAAAAGGCAAATGCAAGCATTGCAATATTAGTTATTCTAACAAAATGTCTCCTACATGCTCCATTTAAAGGAAACAAGATTGTTTCTGCTCTTTTATGAACCTGTGTGTTGGGTGTAAGTATCAAGGTTTTGGCAGCTGGGGTATGCAGGGGTGACTCTTCAAGGAGAGGCCAGGGTTGCCCTATGCTGGATGCAGCTGGTTCCAATCAGCTCAAATGGCCCCACCACAGCACACAGCTGGACCCACTAGCCAGGGTGCTGGTGCCTTAGGGAAAACATATTTTAAAAAGGGTAAAAAGCACTGTGCAGCAGTTGTGAGAAAAAAAGAGTGAGAAAGATTACAGAACAACCCTATGAACACCAATGTCAGTAAAGGAGGAGGAGGAAGGGGTGCTCTAGAGCAGAAATTCCCCTGAAGACCATGGTGAAGCAGGTTGTTCTCTTACAGCCCATGGAAGTCTATGGCAGAGCAGATATCTATGCTGCAGCCCATGAAGTACCTCACACTGGAGCAAGTGGATATGCCCTGAAGAAAGCTAAGTGCATGGAAAGCCCACACTGGAGCAGGTTTTCTGGTAGGAGCTGTGGCTGTGAGGGACCCTTGCTGGAGCAGTGTGTTCCTAATAGATTCTATCCTGTGGAAAGGACCCATACTGGAGCAGATCCTGGGAGAACTGTATCCTGTGGGAAGGACTCCATGCTGGGGCAGGGAAAAGTGCAAGAAGGAAGGAACATCAGAGAGGAAATACTATGAACTGACTGCAAACTTCATTCCCCATCCCCCCTGTGCCACTCACTAGAGCAGGGGTCCTCAAACTTTTTAACCAGGGGGCCAGCGTGCGGATGAAGTGGCAGGCAGTCATCTGCGGCTGCTTGGTTTCCCCTCTCAACCCCTGGCAGGGGGCGGGTGTCTGTAAATACTGGGGGATGGATTGAGGACCCTGGGGGGCTGTATCCGGCCCGCGGGCCATAGTTTGAGGACCCCTGCACTAGGGGGAAGAGGTAGAGAGCTGGGGATGAAGCAGTGAAGAGCAGGTGTGAGGCAGAGGGCTTTTTGAGTTTTGGATTTATTTCTTAGCATCCTATTTCATTTTCAACTGGCAATAAATTAAATTAATTTTTCCCAGGCCAAGTATGTTCTGCCTGTGATAGTAACTGGCAAGTTAACACTCTTTCTTTATCGTGATACATGAGATTTTCAATCTTATTTTCTCCTCTTGTCCTGTTGAAGAGAGGGAGTGAGACACCAGATGGGTGGGACTCTGGTCCAGCTAAGTGCAACCCACCACAATCTGAAATACCAAAATATCTTAGAGGATATTTCTTCCTGTTAATCATAATTGCCATTGTTGTTACACAAATACATTACTCAGTGAGTAGCTTATTAAAGCTGAAGATTGAGCTTAGGAGGTATTCATAGAATACTGATGCTGCAGATGAGGTACCTTTCTGATATATAGAGCAACCTGCATTTTAAGACTTACTTGAACTGGAGATGATTTCAAATATTTGTGTTCAGAAAATTTTTTTCCAGGAGTTTGTCTAATGCCTGTTTGAATCAATCCTAGGTTTTGGCATCCATGCAATCCTCTGGCAATGAATTTGAGAGCACAACAGAACATTTTGTATTTGCTATTTAATGTCTCTTTTTCTTAATTACAATTGTTACCTTATTTTGTATAATTCTCCTCAGTTCTTCTCCAGACTGAGACTTTTTAAAGTGCTTGAAACAGAAAAGGCTGAAATTTTCATGTGAGTATCTATGGAAAATGAAGGAAGAAAATGCAAAGGGAAGTTTCAGTATCATGAAATATTATACTGAGAAAATTAAAAGAAATTCTAGTAATGCTGAGCAAGGATTGATTATCTGCTTTAATTTAGACATCCATAAGCTAGATATCCAGGTCTGAGCTACCTACCCACTGTATGATCTTTTCATTGTTGTTGTTGAGAAGTAGGTATCTCCAGTTGGGAACTTCTTTCATCCTACAGTAGTTGCCTTTAGAAGTTTGATAAATGCTTTCCTGAGAGTGACAGTTTCTCTATATTGGCTATCTAGCTGAAATAGACACTTCTGTTTTTTACATTAAATAAACCCCAGCTGAGTGGGGTCAGTGCAGCCATGATAGTTCTTTAGCTTCTGGAGGGCATTTGTTTTAATCTATACTAGACACTGGGTTCTTTTAGCTCTTTCAGATCCAACAAAAACATAGATATTCAGCCAAATAACACTGAACACCTGATGCAAAGAGCAAGCCTTGAGTCTTCTGGCATGGAAGACTTTCCTCAATTTCTTGAAGGGATGATAGGGATAAAAACATTCATTGCAATCTCTTCCAGCTGAAACACTTAACCTCTCTGTGGTGATAAATTGTAGATTCAATAATGTCAAGTACAGCAGTTGCTATACTGCAGCTTCTGAGATAATGCCTTAAGAGTATTGCATAGAAACATACTCAAAGTTTAAACCCACAGAAGATTTTTGGTAGCTGTGGCTTATGTTAATTCCAGGATCTGAGGGGGTGGGGTAGTGAAACACCATAATATAGAATACATGACGTTGGAAATTTATATGTAGGACCAAATTATCTTTTCTGCTTAGCTTCTGTTCATTGAGGTACTACGTGGGTCAAGCAAACAAGTTATCTGTTGAATTCTTTGCTCAATATTTCAGTGTAGTGATGGTGTGGATGTTCTAGCTGTTATCTCTAAGTTAATTAGCTAAGAATAACAGAACTTTAATGCTCTGCAGCCAGCTTTACTTTCCAGACTATTATATGCACAGCTGTTCCTTTATAATAACTTAGATTTTCCAACATCAGAGTCACAAAGGAAGTAAACAAAGTAGTAGTTCAACCTCTAGTGTTGCATACAGCACCAGGGGAAAGGTGGTGTCAGTTCCTAAATACTTACTTTGTTTGTACATACATACTTATTTCTACAGGAAATTTCCATGGAAATTTATTTACACATTCACAGAACTATATTTAATTAATTCACTTTAAGTTTGAAGACCAGTGGATTATGCATGTTGAAAATCTTTAGAATAACAATTTTGTTTATATTTCTAAGTAATAACTCTGTGCTGTGAAATATCTGTGTGCTGTGATGTTCTTATTTGTATTCATATCCTGATGAACAGATAGAAAAATGATCAGTTCCTTTCAGTGTTGTCACTGCTTCAGTTACCATAATAATTTGATTTACTATTTCTGGCTCAAACTATTAACTCAAAAAGGAAATTATTTTTCTGCATGAGGTTAGACTTTGAGCAACAAAACCACACAACACCATATGCATGTGATGCACTGTGTTGCATAGCAGTTAATAAGATTTTTTCCCCCTTCTTTATGTAATATCCTCTTTTCAATATACGGTATCTTTGATAGATGAGCTAGGTAGAGTTTAACTTTGAGATCCATGAAATCAACCATGACAGCCTCAACTTCATTTAGAAGTAATCATTCCTTGGGCAGATAAGTAGCTTTAGAAATGCATATGACTTGAAAAATAGTGACTTGTGCTGAGCCTTTGCACTCAGTTATATATGGAGACCTAACATGCTCGTAATATTCAGACCTGTGTAAGACTGTATGACATAAGTTGAGCCTGAAAGTCTGCAAAACTAGGAAGCCAGTCATTTGTTCCTCCTTTGACACTTTTGACTCCTGGTCCAATTCCACTATCCTTTCCACTTCAGAATTCTGAACTTAATTTTTAAGATTATTATGGATCAATTCCACATACTAACTAAACGGAGATCTGAATGTGATTTCTGTAAAGAACTGTTACCATTGCTAAACTAGAAGGTATCAAGGACAGCTGGAATTTATGCTTTAATTTATTCACCAACAAAACAGACAAAACTTTCAGAGAAATTATTCCTTGTATTTTCAGCTATTCAAAATTACATGAAACTGAAAACAAAAATGTCTAAGAATTAGCCATTAAAATATTTAATCCTAACTTTATGAAATACCACTGTTTGACGTAAACTCATTTAACAAAATGCAGACCTAAAAAGAGATATTTTCAGAAGCTGAACTTTCCTCAAAGAATTTGTTGGCTCAAAGACTCATTGTATTACCTGAAGCATTAAGGTCAAAGCCTAGAAATTTTTTTTCAGGGCATTTGCAATGTAATGATACTTCATACTGGCAAAATTAGTTGAGAATACATTATTGTCCAAAATAAGTGTAACAGTTCAGAGTTGTGATTTTTTTTTTTTTTATGCTATTCAAGTTCTTTATAGTATTACCAAAGACAATGCCTCAAAAGCATTGGAGTCTTTCGTTTAAAACTTTTAAAGGGTTTAGTTAACTATTTTGAAAGTAGTTATGTTTAAATGTATTGGTTCAGAAATTTCAATTTTAATAATTGTTCCAGAATAGTTTCTCATCCTTGCACAGATACCAAGAAGGCTGTTTCTACAGGGGAAAGGTAAATCAGAGACACTTCAAAGAAAATAAATCAGGAAAAAACGTCATGTTTCAGTGAAATGATTAATCTCTTTAAGAAATAAAAACAAATCTTACACTCCCTTTATCCTGGGATAGACAATTCCTTGCTATCTGTCCTGGGTCATCTACTGTTTCTTCCTTCTGTGTGTCCCCTTTCCTAAAGCTGTCACTGGTAGCTTATCAGCTCAGTTCCTCTATTTTGTGTTGTTGCATGTGGCAGTAGCCTCATAGAGCCATACAGTGTTAGTCAAAAATCACACAACCTATGTGCAGGTAGAAAAATTTTGAGCTTTACAGGGCTGTCAAGCCAGAGGAGCTTGTGGTGTTATTTGTTAGTTGATTTGCCTGTTTATAGGTTTCCTTTAAACCCTAAGAAATTATCAATATCCACTTTAAAACATACAATAAATCCCTTTCAGAGTAAATTTCTGGGGAGAAAAAAAATTCTTTTCCTAGCAATAATTTGTGTCAATTTAAAACTATCACTTACTATGGAGTATATTAATGATTATAAGAGTAATAAGAGGGTAAATTCCTTAAAGTAGGGGAAAGATCACCAGCTCAGTTCTCTGCTGGGTCAGAATGCAGAGTGAAAAAATATCTAGTTAAGTGGAGACTTAACTGTTCATAAATCCTGCAGGGACATGATACTCACTGAAGGGAAGACTTTGAGAGAAAGGCTAAAGAGAAGGTAATGGCTTGAAGAACTGGATTACCCAGGACACACTTTAAAATTGTAGGCACTTCTGTTGTAGGCAGTTGATTTGTTATGATAATTTATGCTTTTAATCTTTTTGTAAATATGCATAGAAGTAATACTATGGATACATAGTAGCATACTTCAAAATAAATAAATTTATCTGTGTAGGTGTGAAAACAGGAATTCAGTCTCTTTTCATTTCTTTGGGCAGCCAGCCATTACTACTTCTGTAGCACTTCCAAGTACTGGAATTTTTGGTTGTGCACAAATAAGGAATGTGCGCTACACATGCAATATATAAATTAGCATTCTGGGACAACAGCATTCCAGTCCACCTGGGTAGTCTTTTTAATTTGTTCCTAGCATCTCTGTAATATGTAGCTATATGTGTGTGGGCATTTATGTATAGGTATGTCTCTTCCTTTCCAAAAAAAAAAGAAGTTGATGATGCCATGGAAAATTTTAAAATGCCAATTCATTATTATTCTATAATGGAGGAAGTGCTTACAAATGCATATTTTATGATCCTGCACGTTAATTCCATTATTCAGAAATCCTGAGGTTATATTCCAGATAAAATATAAATGTTCCTATTTTGCACAGTAATTAAGGACAGATTTGAATTCACCTTGCAAAACACATTAACATTCTGACTTGGAGGTACAGGTCAAATGTAAATTACCTGGCAATTATGAGTGAGAGTCCAGAAAGTGCCAGCTTAAAGTGCCTGGAGACTATTTTTTGTTGACCTCATTAGGAATATTTTAAATGAATGCAAAAACATGAAGAAAAAAACGGAGAAGCTTTTTCTTTATAATTTTCAATTAATAAGTCATGTTGATAATGTCTTGGTCAGAAACATTGAAAAAGAATAAACTTTTTGAACAAATTAATATAAGAAAATAAAATAGAAATATTAAATATTTTTATATAATTTTAAGTGATAAAAACATTCCTAATGTTATGCAATGGTCATAAATGGAAGTGTAAAAGCATAAGTCTTTTTCCAAAATTAGTAAGAGGAAGGTTATACAGATACAGGGCTATTTTATGGAGCTATGGCATTTTAATTTTATATATATATATATATATGCATATACTACGAGACATCTGCTTTCCATTTTCACACTATTCACCGGTATTTCTAGCTGAAGAGTTCCTTGATTTGCTTCTTGCTATGCCTCTTGCCCTATCTTTTCCCTTTTCCCCTGAAGTCCTGTTAATTTATTTTTTTTCTTTTTCTGGTACTGAGTTATCAAAATCACAGAAGGTAGTACACCAAGTATGGTATAATTTCTCAAATAATTAATGGGAGAATACTGATTATTTTTTGGAGCCAAAACACACCTGGGGCAGAGATCTTTGGATAACAACCGACAAATGGGACCTTGCTGAGTTTCTGAACTCAAATAAATAAGAAATGCTTCTTTTTAAAGTCATCAAAACTAATATAAAATAAGTTTAAGACAACTACCGTTATTATTGGTAGTTGATGTTTTTTTTTGATTGTCCTTATCTCATAGTCACCTCACCTGTTACCAGCTTCTAACATCGTTCTTTTTCACTTTTAAGAATCAGTTAAGTATAATACCCCAACAAAGCCTAAAAAACTCTTTAGAAAAGAAACCTGTGAAAGTTACAACTGGGGAATCAGTGAGTGAAGTGAATAAATAATACAAAATCAGTGGTGGAGTAGGAGTTGGAGATCACTGTAACCATGAACTAGGTAGATCTTTGGTCCAATTTAACATAGCTATAATATTGTTGGAATGTAAAGTATGATCAGAGTTTTCAACAGAAATTGTATTTTACCTGAATCTAACTTTTCTAGGAAAGGCAGGTTCCTCCTTTCCACAAAAACATCTTTCCAGTGTTATAAATTATGAACTATAAGCATTCTGTTATAGTCTGTAATGTCTGTGATAACAATAACAAAATAATCTGTAAAGAGTTTTGGAAATGATGTCTCAAAAGTAGCACTTCTTTGGTTGACTAGGCTCTTAATATTTTCTCAAGGAATGAAGGTATATCTCTACATCAGCTGCCCTCATCCTTATGGATGTGTTTAACTTTCCAGACATCAGCTGGGAATATCATACAGCGGACACAAACAGGTCCAGGGAATTCCTGAAGCATGTTGAAGATAACTTCTTGGTGCAGGACTAAGGAGGTGAATTAGGAAAGGTACGCTTCTACATTTGTTCTTTGTAAACAGAAAAGGACTCGTGGGTGAACTGATTAATGGCTGTCTTGGTCACAGTGATGATGAAGTAGTTTCAAATCCTTGGTGATAGGAGGATAACTGCTTGCAAAACTTGAACCCTCAATATAAAGACAGCACACTTTGAGCTGCTGAAGGAGCTAGTTAGTAAGGTCCCTGGGAATCAGCTTTTGAAGGCATTGGGGTCCATGAATGCTCGCCCCTTTTAAAAAGCCATTTCTTAAAAGCACAGGAGCAGGAAATTCCAAAGTGTCAGAAGTCAAGCAAGCAGGGCAGAAGGCTGGCTTGGCTGAGCAGGTATTCTTCCAGAACTTAGTCAGAAAAAGAAAGCATATGGATGTTGAAAACAAGGACGGGCAACACAGGAGGACTACAGAGATGCTGTTTGTGGATGTAGAGAGAAAATATGTGCAGCCAAAGCTCGATTAGAGTTCAAGCTGGCCAGCACTCTGAATGACCAGAAAAAGGGCTTTTTAAAATATCTCTGATCCTCCTTTTACTGTTAAGGTAACATTGCTCCATTACTTGATGAGGTCAGTCACCTCACTAATAGGGATATAGACAAGGTGTGAATGTTTAACACCTTTGCCTCTGTCTCTAACATCAATGACAGGCCCTGGAGCCCTGTGCTGGAAGACCCTCGATAGGGCACAAGGAAATGGAATGGATCTGTGACAAGGGAAGTTCAGACTGGACATTAGGAAATGGCTCTTCACTGAGAGGGCAGCTAGCCATTGGAACAGGCTCCACAGGGAGGTGGTCATGGCACCAATCCTGTCAGAGTTCATGGAGTGTCTCAGTAATGCTTTTAGTTATATGATTTAATTTTAGATAGTCCTGCGAGGGGCAGGGGATTCGACTTGATGATCTTTATGGGTCCCTTCCAACTCAAAGGTATTCAATGATTATATGCTTTTAGTGATGCAAATCATGAAGAATTTAAAGAAGAAAACCTGCCAAGTTTCCTTAAAGAACCTCTTTTCCTGGAAGTCTTGAAATATTAAAGTAAGATTAAAAGAAGGAAATAACGGTCAGCAGTGCAGATACGCTAACAGTAGAAGCTCTTCAATTTTTCAGAACTGATCATTGCAGCATACAGTCTTGACCATGTGATATGGTATTGGCCTCCCAGATGTGCAGCTCTGCCTCTTACAGAACAGTTGGGCTGACTCTGTAACACAGTACAGTAGTTTGGCAGAACATTGCTCTGCTTAAAATATGCATCAATCTTCATGATTAAGATTAATTTATGAATATGAGTTCATCAGGGTTTTTTCTCTCTTCTACTGAGAATATAACTCACAGATGTGGATGATGGATTCTTTAGAGTTAGTACTGTGAGAGTATAATATATGTGTGAAGTCAGAGAGAGAATAGGTATTACTAGAACAACCAAAACACCCTCCTTTATGTCTAGGCTACTTGTAAATAATGAGACTGAAAAGGTTCTGTGTAAGTAGTCTTTACTAATATGTATGCTTATAATAAGGCTTTTAGAAATATCTGTCAGTCTCCCACTGTTCTGTCATTCACAAACAAATTCACTGTGGATTTGAATCATTACTGATTAAACTTAAGTATTTAAACAAATTTAAAACACTTTATAGGTAACCTGGCTTCTAGCTGCTGTTCCAGAAGTGTGTGGGTCTTCCACTGGTCACATCATATCTGACAGACATCTGTTTTGATGTCCTGGATGACTGATGGCATCTCAGATGTCTTCAGGAAACCGAGTAAAGGTCAAGAAGTGTTCTAGCAAATGTAAGTATAGTCATACCAGTTTGGGTATATAAGTTCAAATATAGTCAATGGAGATCTAGAGATCAACTGTTAAAGCATAAATATCTAATGCCAACAAAAATACACTCCAAGACTTTTATCATAGAATCATAGGTTGGAAAGGACCTCAAGCATCATGTGGTCCAACCTTTCTTGGCAAAAACATAGTCTAGACAAGATGCTCTAGCACCCTGTGCAGCCAAATCTTAAAAGTGTCCAATGTTGGAGAATCCCCCACCTCCCTGGGGAGATTATTCCAATGGCTGACTGTTAATTGTGAAAAAATTTCCTCTTGTGCCCAGTCAGAATCTCCCTAGGAGTAATTTGTACCCATTACTTACCACCTTTTCCATGTGACTCCTTGCAGAAAGGGAGTCTCCATCTTCTTTTTAGCCATTCTTTATATACTGGAACAGGTGATAAAGTCTCCCCTAAGTGTTCTTTTCTTAAGGCTAAAGAAACCCAGTTCTCTCAGCCTTTCCTTACGTGTAAGCTTCTAAGTCCCTTGATGATCTTTGTAGCACTTCTCTGGACCCTCTCCAGCCTGTCTGCATCTTTTGTTTTTTTGCATAGCAGGGACCAAAACTGAACACCGTATTCCAGTTGTGGCCTGGCAAGCACTGAGTGGGATAATGACTTCTTTATCTCTGCTGGTGATGCCCTTGTTGATGCAACCCAGCATCCTTCTGACTTTGTTTGTCACAGCACCACACTGTTTGTTCATGTTGAGCTTGTTGTCCACCAGGACCCTCAGGTCTCTTTTCACAAAGCTGCTTTCCATCCAGGTAGATCCCAGCCCATGCTCCGCTCCTGGATTATGTTTTCTCAGGTTGCAATACCTTACACTTGTCCTTGTTGAACTTCATAAAGTTCTTGTTAGCCCACTCTTCCAGCCTATCCAGGTCTTCCTGCAGGGTACCTTTCCCTTCCAAAGTGTCCACTTCCCCACTCAGTTTGGTATCATCAGTAAAATTCACCAGGGTACACTTGATCCCATCATACCTTTGTTGCTTATGAAGATATTAAACAGTGTTGGGCCCAATATTGATCCCTGGAGGACCCCACTTGTGACAGGTTGCCAGTTTGAAAAGCAGCTATTTACCTCCACTTGCTGAGTAGGACCTGTCAGCTGGTTCCCCACCCACCACTTGTCTAGACTGTAACACACCTGTTTCTCTTGGAGGAGGCTGTGGGAAGCTGTATCAAAAGCCTTGGGGAAATCCAGTAGACAATGTCCACCACTTGCCCCACATCAGCCAAGAAGGTTGCTTTGTCATCGAAGGTGATCTGGTTTGTCAACCACTATTTGTCCTTGGTAAACGTGTACTGGCTTTTCACAATCATGTGCTTCGTTTGATTTGTGATTTCCCCCCAGGAATATTTGTTCCATAACTTTCCCAGGGACTGAAGTAAGATTGATGAACCTGTAATTTCCTGGATCCTCCTCTTAAAGTCCTTCGTGTAGATGGCGTGATATTAGCGTCTTCCAGTCTTCTGAGATGTCCCCCAATCTCCATGACTTCTCAAAGATTATGGGGAGCAGCTGTGCAATGATGTCAGCCAGCTCTCTTAACATCCTTAGGTGCATATTGTCAGGGTCCATCGATTTGTAGGGGTCAAGTCCCATAATAATTCACAGGGCCTGGGCCCCAACAGTGCTGGTAAAGACAGAGGTGAGGAAAGTGAGAACTTCTGCCTTTTCAGCATTGTCGGTGAAATTTAGCTGTCTTGTTAACCAGTAGGCCAGTATTTTTTTTCCTGTTTCTGCTTGTTGTTTACATACCTGAAGAATCCTTTCTTGTTGCTCTTGACATCTCTGACCAGTTTCAATTTGAGCTGAGCTTTTGCTTTTCTCACTGCATCCCTGCATGCTCTGGAAATGCCTTTGTTGTTCTCAACAGGTATTTGACTGCCTTTTCACCTCTGGTATGCTTCTCTTTGTTTTGAGCAGACTCAGAAGCTCGCAGTTAATCCAAGGGGGTCTCTTGCTTCACCTAATTTCTTTACCTTTAAAGGGGATAAGCAGATTTTTTGCTTCCAGGAAAGCATTCTTGAAAAAATTCTTAGCACTCGCTAGCTCCTTTATCCTCCACGGAAGCTTCTCATGTCATCTCTCCCAACTGAGCTCTGACTGAGTGGAATTTTGCTCTTCTAAAATCTAAAACCTTTGTCTTAGTACTAACCTTCAGTATGCTCAGCCAAATCCCAGACACCACAATGTTGTCATCACTGTAGCCAAGGCTATCACTAAGCGAGGGTAATACAAAGCAGGTTTTCTTGGTTTGTGAGTAGCAAGTCCAGCAGCGCCTTATTCCTGGTAGGCACGTCTAACATTTGTATGAGGAAGCAGTCCTTTACATGTTCCAGGAACCTGATGGATGACGTAAACTGCCATATTGTTCTTCCAACAAATGTCTGGATAGTTGAAGTCACCCATAAGAACCAGGTTCTGTTGACCCAAAGCTGGCTTAAGTGACCCAAATATTGCTCCATTGGCCTTATCATCTTGGTTTGAAGCTTGGTAGCAGATGCCTACTGTAAGATTTCCCTTGGAGACAGCCCCTCTAATCTTGACCCAAGGGGCCTCCACAGTCACCATAGTTGACTTCTATTCATTCAAGTTTCTCCTTATGTGGTGGTTTGACCCTGGCTGAATACCAGCTGCCCACCAAAACCACTCTAGCACTCCCCTCCTCATCCAAACAGGGGAGAGAAAACAACAAAAAGTTCATGCATTGAGATAAAGACAGGGAGATCACTCAGCAATTACTGTCATGGGCAAAACAGACTTGACTTGGGGAAAATTAATTTAATTTCATTAAATCAACCACTTGAGGCAGTTGGTCTTCTGGTTCTCATCTTGAGACGCAGCTAAGGAACATTTGCTGCTGCTCTGGTTGACCTGGCTTATTTCACAGCTGGTTGTAATGGCATGAGTGTTGCCACTTTGGACCCCACCCTGAGTCCTTCAGTTTAAAACCTACCTCAGCAAGTTGGCCAGCGTGCTGCCAAATATTCTTTTGCCTCTTTTAGACAGATGGATCCCATCCCTCCCTAACAGGCTATAGTCATTGAAGAATGTCTTGTTGTCATAAAAGCCAAAACCCTCACAACAGAACCAGCCATGACACCAGGCTGGATGGAGCTTTGAGCAACCTGGTCTAGTGGAAGGTGTTATTGCCCATGGCAGGGTGGTTGGAACTTGATGTTTAAGATTGTTTCCAACCAAATTCATTCTATAATTCTATGATTTAGGTTCTGGCTTGCAGTGCAATTCATGACCACATGAAAGAGTAGCAATGGATAGTAGTCTGTGCTCTTGACAAGTTATGGCATCCTCTCAGCAGCATCTTGGACCTTATTTCCTGGAAGGCAGCATGCCTGTTGTGACTCCCTGTCAGGCCAGCAGATGGGTGCCTCAGTGCCATATAACAGACAGTCACCAAATACTAGCACTCCTCATTTCTTTTTGCTGCATCCACTGCAGGCTGCTGGTACAGTTTCTCCCTGCAGACCTTGCTTGTGGGTGTCTACAGCTGTTTAAGTTTCAAATCTGGTTGTTTTTTTGTGGTGTTTTTTTTTGTTGTTGTAGTACTGGAGGGTGGGGTTGAAGGAGAGTCCTGCTTCTGTGGGTCACTGGGGTCCAAGGTGCCCCTTATTGCCTGTGGTGTCCAGCACAGATCCCTGGTTCTGAAACTACTTACCAATCTCTGTCTTGGCCCCTGTAATACTGAGCCACCTTTTAACTTTTTCCTGCAACTCAGCACCAGACGCAACAGATCATGAATGTAAGTCTTTTTCAGGTACTTGTCTTTTTCCAGGAGAACGGTCTGGCCACTCATTGCAACCTACCACCTGTACTGAAGTCTCCTTCCTTACCAGTTCTTCCTGGGTGGATGCATCAGATGCCACAGGGGTTTCCTCTGTAGAAACACTGTTTTTAACTCTGAGGTGTGCTCACCATTGTGGCAGAGACCTAGAGCACTCCCTCGGGCTGTGGCCTATAAGCAGGGTGCATGGGCTTACGTGCCCTTCTGTGCAAACTGCTGTGTGAACTGCTGTGCTGTCTCAAGCCCTGTTTGCACACCCTGTTGTCAGCACTTCTGGTCACCAGCACTCCCCAGAGCTGTTTAAATCTCCTGCGGTTGCTCCTGGCATTGCCCAAGCCACGTCAGCCTCTCTCATTAGAGCTGCCGGCTCCTAACAGGGAGTTCTGTCTACAACAGTTAGACAGTACTTTTGCTCCTGTGAAAGAGCCATGTTCTTCTGCAATATGGCTGTACATCTGAAAATTACCTTTTTTGAATCAAATGTAAAACATTTATTGAAGGATATTTTTTAGGGTGCTATAGATTTCTATATTGTTGAAATTTTTTGGGGAAAGCAAAATAGCAAAGATTTATTTTATTATTTATTTCCATGTACACACAACATTTATAAACATATCTATGGAAGCAACCCAATAAAGCATCAAATCAGAAAACCGTGATCATGTCAAACAGATTGGTAAAGGTCATGCCTTATTTTGATGCTGTATTTACTGATAAAGAATATGACCGAAGGAAGAATCCAATAAACTGTGCTTTGTGTGCAACAGTTGCTGTTCCTTCACACTTATAATGCTTTTGTAATACTTGGTGTATTCTATTCTCCAAACTTGTCAAATAAGTCTTGGTAGAATACCATGATCAATCCTTAAATAAGCTAGAGAGTCCAAGAAATTAAATTCTACTTACCAAGTGTTTCTTAGACTGAATATTATTCTTGGCTGAAAATGCTAGATGCAGTGAATCTGCCTTCAAAATTACAGAATTTACTCTTTTGTATATTCCCTCACACCAATATTTCTTCTTGTTGTCATTTGAAAACTAAACTTATCACAGCAAATGAAGTATAACACCCACAGTATGATGTCAGAGATATCTCACAAGCTGGAAGTGATCTCAGCTGGCTTTTTGCATCAATTTAATCAGCATCACAAATCAAACATGTTTTTTGCTGTGTACCATTTGCCGTATGTGTTTTGTGCTGTGTGAGTATCTGGCTTCGTTAGTAATATGTATTTAAAAAAAATAAATGCATTTTAAATAGGATAAACAATTAAGAGTTATATAGATAACCTGTTGTCTTTTAGCTCCTTCCAATGTAAAACAAATATAATAATTCCTGTCAGACTGTTTTCAGGGGACAACCAGATGAAGATGAAGAATAAGTCAATCCTGAACAGATCTCACAAATCCAGGACTGGGTAGGAAAGAAGGTAGACTGCTTCTGAGGCTGCCTGTCTGCAACTTCATATCTTATGCTGGGGTATGTAAAAAACAGTGTAGTACATGCAGGAAACTTGTACTGATTCTGAGGATGACATGCGAGACAGTCGTTCAGGAAACAGTTTGGTAGGTGTTTTGCTCCTTGGAGGGGTGGCAATTAACTTTTTTATTTGCAGCCACAGCCTTAAGCTTTCTTGTCAGCAGAGGCTGTGTGAAAGTCATAGCATTGTGACATGTATTGTAGGCAGGAGGAGGCAAGTCTGTAGCTGAAATACTGAACTGAAAACTTCTGGAAAAACATCCTGCTGTAATAACCATTTTTGTCTCAAGTTATATCAATTTCCATAAACAACAGCAAATTTTCTATGGACTGTGCAAGGCAATTTATTGAATGGAAACTTTTTTTTGCATGCATAACTTAAGACAAGTGATGTTGTTTTGAGTAGTATACATAGCCTGTTGTAGTAAATATGTATTGAGTAACAAATTTTGATACTTGGGGGTCATTAACTTTTCCAATGTGAAATGCCATCTATTCTTTTAGTGAAAATATATATCCATGTTGCATTTTTATAAAATGACACCAGTAGTTATGTAAATGGACCTGTAATTTTAATGGCCTCAATAACAACGTGAAAGCTTGCAGTTTTCTGAGATGTCCTTCATAATTTAATATGATAGACAGATAGTAGAGAATGCCTGCTAACGTAACATAAAGCCACAAGAAAAAAAAAAATACAAACACAGGAGAAAGGTTTTAACGTTATTTATGTTAGATGACCAGAAATGATGAAGAAAATGAATAGAGTGAAACCTTGCAAAATCTGAATATCAACCTAACATTTTTTTTCTTATTGTGGCATATTCTTTACCATTAATAAATAATCCAGATAAATGGTATTTTTGACGTTTCATGAATCTGGAATTTCATGTGTCATATATAATTTGCATCTGGACATAAAGAACAATTTACATATGAAGAATGTGGAAATAAGCAAATGAAAAGGATTCACTGAGTGACAATCACAGAATCATAGAATGGTTTCGGTTGGAAGGGACCTTAAATACCATTCAGTTCCAACCTCCCTGCCGTGGGCAGGGACACTTTTCACTAGACCACATTGCTCAAAGTCCCATCCAACCTGGCACTGAACACTTCCAGGGATGGGGCATCCACAACTTCTCTAGGTAGCCTGTTTCAGTGCCTCAAAGAATTTCATTCTTATGTCTAAACTAAATCTACTCTCTCTCAGTTTAAAGCTATTAGCCCTTTTCCTACCATGACATGCCCTTGTAAAAAGTCCCTCTTCAGCTTTCTTGTAGGCCCCCTTTAAGTCCTGGAAGGTTTCTGTAAGGTCTCCCTGGAGCCTTTTCCAGGTTACAACCAAACTCTCTCAGCCTGCCTCAGCTCTAGTCCTCTGATCATCTTTGTGGCCCTCCTCTGGACTCGCTCCAACAAGTCTATGTACTTCTTATGCTGAGGGCCCTGCAGCCCAGGATTCAGTTGGCTTTCTGGGTTGCAAGTGCACATTGCCAGGTCATGTTGAGCTTCTCATCAATCACCACCACCAAGTCTTTCTCCTCAGGGCTGCTCTCAATCAATTTTCTGCCCATCCTGGGTTTGTGTTTTGGATTGTCCTGATCCAGGTGCAGGATGTTGGACTTGGACTTGTTGAACTTCACATAGGGGATCTGATAAGAATTAACTGTTAACAATGACTGTTTACTGCATATGATTAAAAAAACCCTGGAAACTATGATCTACATGGAAATCCCGTACAATATGATGGACGTTTTATAAACTTAAACTATTTTTTTTTAAAAAAAAAGAGTTCAAGGAAAGTTATGCTTCTTTAACACAATATATTGCAATAAAGGTTCAATCTAAATGTCATGATATTTTTTCAATGTTTATGTTCCTTTTGTTTGCTTCTCTCGATATCTGAATCCTTAATTTAAATGTTATTGATGTGCTTAAATCTACCACTTACCTATTACATACCTTACTTGTTACATTCCTTTATAATCTTGTGTGTGAAGCCATCTAAGAATTGAAACTGATCTACTAACAAACACCTTGGAACTTTTGGACATAATTGAGCTTTGGAAGTGCTAAACTAGAATTATTAAATTAAAGGAACATATCCCTATAGTGTCAATAATTTCTTGCAGACATGCTCAGAAAAACAGACTACCACTGTAAATAAAGATCACTGATTACTTGTACAATACCACTGCAAATGTAATGAAAACATTTATGTACTGTGATACAACAGAGGGGAAACAGAATACTAAGGTTTCTTTTACATTCATTCTTTAATTCTAAAGGTTGACAGATGATAAGATTTTTCATTGGAAGAGGAACCAATGCTCTTTTTCTCACTCTCCAGCATACAAATTAGTTATAAAAAAATGTAGCAGAGTAGGTGACCTGCTTCATAATAGTCTACTGCTTAAGCCTCCTTTTCAGATTTCTTACTTCCCATGTGCGAATTCTAGGTAGAAGCCCATGAAATTATTTCAGCTGTCTTCTAGTAGCCCTCTTGTTGGAGCTTCTATGCTTGCAATAAAATACTAAAGTAGTAATACCTTTATAAATTACATTAGAATAACATGTTAATAATTTACTGTGCAACTGGTAGCTGTAGAGACTTATTTTATATCTTATTGTTTTGAATGATGGCATCTCTTCCAAAAAATATTTTCTCAGTTATTTAAGCAGGAACAAGTTCAGTTGGGTAGCTGAGGAATCCACATATTCACTAAAAATCTAGGCCAGCTGAGGGCCCTCTCCTAGAACACAGGGAATCACAATGGTGTTCTGAAACTGGGATTTAGACACCTAAATTCTCTTTAATATCTAGACTCAGCCTAGGTCACCCTTCTTCCCCCAACTCTTACCTTTGGAGAGTCACAAGCAAACTTTCCATTTGCCTTGAAAATTCTATCAGTATTTCACATCAAGAACATATAAACGTATAAGATCCTTTGTGTGCTATGTTTGAACGGAGAACTTTCTAGGGTTCACCTAAATCTTCAGGGAATGTTGTATTTACCTGCATGACCAAAAGTTAGGAGGCTAATAATTTCTATTCCTAACAGGAGTGACCAAATGAGGTATCACAAATTATGCAGTTGAATACCTCTGAAAATGAAATTGCAAGATGTGGTCAATATTTATAATGGCTACAACTTTCTATTTCCTCTATACTGCACTCTTAATTAACTTGAGTCACCTGCTTATTTATTTATTTATTATTTTATTTATTTATTATACTTTCCTTACATTGCATTGAGTACCAAAGCCCTTAACTTTTAAGTTAAAGCATGAGTCAATAGCCTGCCCATTAGTCACTGCCTACTAAACAATGGTGTTGCCCTTAGTATTTTCAAGAATTTAGTCCTAAGTATTTCACCCTAAATAAAAAGGAAGCTTTTGGAATGGACAGTAGTGGATCCTGAGTCCTTTCTCAACACATGAACAAAAAGATGATCCTCTAACCATTTCTAGAGCTCTTGCTTGATCACAGCAGTCATAGGTTTGTCAGACAATACTGGAACTAAATCATATCAGTCACAATGAATTCTATTCATGGCAGCAGTTTAGTTAGGACCCATGTCACTTAGAGATTGCCAAGATCAGGTTATCTAATCTAAAAAAAAGAAAAAATAAATAAATCTGAGCTTTTGAAGTTAGTGTAAGAGTGTTATGCTTTTGGGAAGTGAGGACCTCTTTCTGAATACACTGACATCACATTCCAGAGGGTATGCAGCAAGCTTCAGTGTAGCCCCTGTTTTTCATGGGCTGTATGGGACAACTAAGGAACATGGTTTGTGAAAACAAATCCCATGTTTGTTTACAGGTAAAAGTTGTTCAGATATGCATAATTATTTTAAGATGCAGTATGATGTAGTTTATCACGTAATTCTGATCACCAAACATAGGAAGTGATGAACACCTACAATATGTCTGTATTAGTTAAGTACCTATGGAGAAGAGAGGGAACATCTGAATTCCATAAATAGGTAATAGTTTTCCTTATACGTGTATGTAAAACATCTGTATATCTTTTGCTCTGTAACCCCACCTGCATCTGGGCTCCAGCAAGGGCAGGGCAGCTCTCCCTCAGGGGATTGGGGTGGCCTTAGTTGGTTGGAGCCAGTTGGAGCTGGTTGGATCCGGTTCACTGTCCCCACTCATGGGACTCTCACTGGCCATTGGGAGCTGCCACTGGCTCAGGGAACACCACCCACCAGCCAGGGACCACAGCCTGACAGACCTGGGCTTGGGGCAACAGCAGCCATTTGTGTCAGGGGGTGTGGGGCCGTCTAAAGGAGCTGGCAGCACTCACCCCATGACAAACAGTGCGACCTTCAACAAACTATTCACAAGCATTGTTTGATGTCAGTCTTGAGAAAAGTAGTGTTTAGTTGATGCTTAATTACCTCATGAGCTTGGGTGTTTTTTATCTGTGAGATGTAATTCATCACAGAAACATTCTGCTTTCAAGTATTCGTGTGCGTTTCTGTTGATTTGATTTTGGCATATTTTTCTGATGCTGCACTTTGATCTTCGGTATTTATAATATCTGTTTTCCCCTTCTGATACAAAACTGGAAGTTATTTCCCATAATAGAGATAATTAAAATACAATACTCTGAACTAAATGTTAAGTGAACATGCAAATATTTTCAATAAGGTTGAGATGAGATTTTTGGTTGTTTGTTTGGGTTTTTTTCATATTTTTCTCTAATATTGTAATTTTTATTTTCATAAGCAGAATTTACAAGACATCTTGAATTCATTGCCCTTTCCGGATGATCTATAATTTTCTTTTAAATACAGCATTTAATAGATAATGATACAGTATTCAATCAGTAAAATTTTCATATTATTTTGTAAGCTTTCTCAGACTTTGTTATTTTGAAATAATCCATCTGTTAATCCCAATGACATTTCTTTTTCTTATTTTTGCATATCTAAAAATCCAGTCATTCCAATTTTTGTTCTGCAGACTAAACAATATATAAATTTTATTTAAGATGTGATTCTACCTTTTTACCTTTATCCCAAA
This sequence comes from Falco peregrinus, assembly GCF_023634155.1. NCBI lineage: Eukaryota > Metazoa > Chordata > Aves > Falconiformes > Falconidae > Falco > Falco peregrinus. Next base: position 69,235,213 of record NC_073724.1, read on the forward strand.
AAGTGAGAATGAGAATCTCAAACCCTTCCAGGTTTGATTGTGTTACTAAACATTGTGACAACTCTATTTCATCTTGGTAGGTACCAGTCTCAGACCTGGGTGGAGAATTTAAAATCTTTTTATTGTAAGCATGAAGAGTTAGGCATCTCAAAATGTAACTCTCAGCACCCAGTATAATGTGGTGAGCAAAGTAATGCATTGCTAGGCTAGAGGTAATATTTTTGAATTAGGCAAAGTCATACACTTAAGAAAAATGGACAAAGTTCCGCACAATTTAGGAACAATTTCCCCGGGTTTTTTAGGTATGTGTCAAGTAGACTGTCTGTGATGTAAAAGGTCATAAGGTCATTAGTACCAGTGTAACATAGGGGATGTTACAGGGAAAAGCAGGCAGAGAGAGATGATAGAAGTTGTTAATTTCCTAAGGAAAGGAGCAAAAGTGAAATGAACAAAAGCAACAGAGCTGAGGTGCATCACATCCCATGATGTAAACAACTTCATTCCTCAATAATCTGATCCCGATGACACAGCCATTCATTCTGGGCAGCTGAGTGAGAGTCACTCAAGAAGTAAAGGTGAAATGTCTGCAGTCCACAGAATTGTGAGTCACCTTTTAGTTTGTTGTTTTCTGGCTGTTTCTTGAAGTAAACATCATGGGATAGAAACTAGTCTACCTACGTTGGAATTTAGGCACTTTGTGTATCTTAAATCTCAAACATCAATATACACTCTTCATTTGGTCCCAATGTTTTCTGAATGCACAATTTTTTTGTGCTTATACATAATCATCACCTCTGCTTTCAGAGTAAGTTAGTTGGTAGATCTCCTTTGAAAACCAGATGAGGATTATGGCACTCTTTGAAGACATAGAAACTGTGTGTTTCCTGCTGCAGGTTAAAGAGAAATATATACCTGCTGAGTGGATTTAGCCAATATATCATTTAATCTGGATTTATGTATGAATCTAAAATCTTTTAGAATTTAATTAAATCTTTGAATATTGTAGTTTTGTATGCATGAAGTGTGGAATGTGTCTTACTTACAAAGATGCATTCATTTTTGTTAGAATTAAAACTTAAAAGTGCTTGTTGGCATACAATTTCAGTAAAGGAATTTTAAGAACATGTAAATGGAACTGTTACCACTGATGCAATTGCTGCAATGCTCAGAGGGGAAAAAAATCTGCTTATTCCAATATGTCTTTTATTTTCTTCTTAGCTTCAAGATGTTTCTTTCTCTATGACTTTGAAAACTACATCCTTCTTTACATCTCTTTTCACCTAGATCCAGGTATATCTCTACTATGTTTTCTCCCCTACCCTTCACTCCTTTTTTTCTTAAAAAAAACCCAAACCCCAAAACAAGAACAACAACAACAACAAAAAAAACCACAACAACCCAGCCTTTTGCTCTGGGGATCTGAATAAGAAGGGTGAACTGCTGACACTAATTCTTCTTCTCTGTAGACTTTTCAACCCAGCCTAAAAGCAATTTTTTTCCTCTCCAGCTGTGGAACTGCATGAACATTAAGGAGCACACCTCCATTTTGAACCTAAACTGTTGACATTTTAATGTATTTTTGGAAACAGGCCAAGAGAGGTAAGATGACCCAGGGGCATAAGAAGAGTATAGATCGGTGTCTTGCCAAGCATGAGACTTTAAAGAAATAGAAGATATTCAGTTTTGTCTAAGACATCACTCTTTTTTCAGTGAGCCTTCGGACAGTGGCTTGCTAGGAGACTGTACTTCTCACAGCTGTGGATAAGGTTAGCAGAATACATCCTAACTGCATAGTTAGGAAAAGAAAACTCTTCATAGCCCTCTTCTCCAATTATAGAGATATAGATACAGATCTGGAAAAATCAAAATGCTTTACCATGCCTAAATTGCTAGCAAAGGCTGCTTCAAGCAGATACCAAAGGCTTTTTCATCCCTGATTAGAAATAATTATGGAATAATTCAAGGAGCAAATCTGAGAAACAGAAATTTAGTTTTCCAGTTCCATGGAACTAACCTTTGAGGTCCTTATATTTGTGGCTTTCTACTGTAGGACAGTAGATTCTGTATCTGCTACATCTACGGTAACACAGTAGGAGTTCCATCATAAATGCTTCTTTTCAGTTTTCATCTTGTACAGAGTATTTCCTGTAGGTAGTTACTCAGTAGTGTACACTTCCAAAGTTGAAGGAAAATTTTACACAGCAATTGGAATACTTACCTGTGGGTAAACTTCTGGGCTCAGATAGTGCTTATGCATTTTAGCCAGTAGTATCTGTTATCTTATTTTACAGCAGACATGAAAGATACTATTCCAAAGTGTGTGACTTTGCGCTCTGTCCTATGGCATTTTAGCTTGTTTAGAGTCCTCAAGGCCATCTTCTTTTGCTGTTTAGAGTTCATACCCTTCCATGTATTATTTTTTTTTACACTATTTTAAAACTTTCACCAAGTGCTGGATTTCTAGTTGTCAGATCTAGAAGGTTGCTCTTGTTTATAATCATTATAATTTCCTGTGTACTTTGTTCTGTTGGCCCGTCAGATCACAACTGCTAATAGAAGAGGAAAAGAGATGTCATGATGAACTCACTCTGGTGAAGAATGAGAACAAAGAAGAGGAGAAAACACTTCTTGCTCAGTTTAGTGAGTTATTTAATGTCCTTTTTCGCATAATATTTTGGAAGGGGAAAACATTCATTTCATGCCTAGACAGGTGGAACCCCACACCCCCGCACCCCAACTGCTGTCATTGTTTCACTGCTTAATAAGGCAGATTTTTTCTCTTGGGTTGTAGAAGAAATCTTGTTTATAGACTTTTCACAAAGCTGAAGTATAGCAACCAAAATAGACGGGCTGAATATGGCTCTATCTCTGAACTGGTTTTTGGTCTTGAACTCTTAGCTACTCTATGACCCTGCTTCTTTGGTGAATGTTTACAAAATTGCCCTTAAGTATACCTGTTATAAAACATTTTTGCTTCCTGTTTAAAGGCATTGAATACTTTATAGAAAACTAGAAGTCACTGACATCTTAAAATGAGTTAAAAATACAATGTGAGTATATGAAGCAAGTTATGTCTTTAAAAAATTCTGTTGTGAGGTCTATACAAACTCATTGCAATGGTTTCTGGGCAATGGTGATGTCTTCTTTTTGATTGAAGAGTTGACTTTCAAAGGTACAGATAACTCCTTTAATTCGCTTAGTCATGTCACATTTTAAAACAAAGTTACATTTATGTACATTTCTTTTCTGAACTATGAATCATGGGGTTCACAGATTTTTTGGTTAGCAACAAATGAGCTAACTCTGGAGTCTGAAGCTTTAATTATCCTCTACAGGTAACTGTAGAGAAACAGGGTTAATTAGCTTGGATAAAGCACCTTTACAATGCAAGCATGTTGTTTCTGTTGACCCAGGGAAGTATCTCTGTTTCATGTTGTGGAACACTACTCCAGCTGCTGAAGGATGCTCCATAGATACGAAAAATAGCACCGTATGCTGTGCAGCTCTTTTAAGTACAAAAAAAATTGTAGGCAGCTCCTTAAATGCAGTTGTATCATAATGTAAAAATAAAATACATTAACTTATAATAGATCTTGTATTTGAAACACATTTCACCTGGTGAGCTATGTCTGGTTACTTTTATCCAATTTTTCCATGTAATTTATGTTTTTAAAGAAACTTCAATTTCAAACCTTCTTCTAAATTTTTGCACTGAGAAAGTGAAGCTTAGCATTTATTATATCATACAGTTTAACAACTTTGTATCTCACTTTTGGCTTGTGATTAGCAAGTTATGGTCACTAAATTACTGAGACATAGATGGTCTCCTCTCTTGAAGATCAGGGATCACCTAAGGCCATATTTCAACTTTTTTTTATCTGGCTCTATAAGCAAGACTAATACTACAATATCCACCCAGAAAAATGCCTCTTCTTCACTGGTTTCAGAGTGCCTGCTTCTGGACTTACGGTGCTTCCTAGGAATGTAAATTTAAGGTGACTGCATTACTCCAAGCTCAGGTAAAACTAAAAAATTGATCATAGGCATTATTAGGCATTATAGCCAAACGTGATGGAACGCATAGTTTATTCTTTTCCATGGCTTAAGGTGATTATTTGCAATTTATTTCAAAGATGAAAACAAAAAAAAGTTTTGCTTTTCTCGCACTTTATTGCCTTCCCCATTTTCCTCATTATCAAAAAAAGCACAGGAAGAAGTGAAAGACCATATCCTAAAAGGTAACCTTGTAACAAAATTAATGAAAAATAATTTAAAAATAAATAAAATAACACAAGTTATTTAAAATTTTAAAAGAAATACTTTTTTCACTAAAATTAATGAATACAAAAAAGCTCAAAATATATTTCTTGATCACAGTCTTATCAGTCACCAACAAACTTATTTTTTATTAATAAGTTCTAATTTCAATTAGAACATTAACATGTGCAATATTAGTACTGATCATTATCAAAATGTGACTGTTAAAATTTGCATTCAATGGAAAATTATTAAAAACATATATAAATAAATATTATTTAAAATGTTTAAACATTTATTTATGGTAATGTCAATTTAATTATTCAATTAAAAATTAATTGGCTTCTTGAATAGAAATAGGTTGAAACCAAGACTTTTTCTATGCATATAAATTGATACTAGGTAAAAAGATCAAATAAAGAATAATTACTTTGTCTGACAAGCATTTAATAGGTTGTAACATCATAAAATTCTAGAGGCACTTAAGGTACAGGAAAGCTTTTTATATTCAAAGTAAGCTTGCATTTAAGTATTTGCTGTATCTTTTTAAAAGCCTAACAGTAAATTGAACCATAAACTGGACTATTGTAACATATATTAATGTATCATTATCTTCAAAGCATATCAGATTTTAGTATATAGTAATTGATACTTCAAGGCTTATATTGATTTATTAAAGAACAGCATAAAACCAGCCATTCATCTTCACACACACACAAAAAAACCCATGTAACTACTGTTCTGTTAAAGATAGCAAGAAATCAAAATATATCTGTATTTTTTAAAGTTTGTGATACTTTTACTTTGCACACGTGCTGTCTACATAGGTGACCATGTATTCACACACTTAATCTCCTAAAAATTGAGATTGTTCCACATGAGTAGCCATATATTAAGAGTTGCACAGTTGGTATTACAGACAGTTTTTCACTCTGGGTCAATTGGTCCTCTTACAGAGGAGAGGATAAACATTTTGAAAGAATTAAGAGTTCAGCTCTGGTTGTGCAATGTTGCACGTGACACATGCTCTGTAAGCCAACTGCCCCACTTGCATTGTGGAATTCTTTGATAGATACGGTAGGCTGAATATTTCATCCTTAATTCAACAGCGTTCTCAATGTTTGAGGTTTGTTACAGCCACACAGTGCTTCAATGAAGCCAGAATTTTCTCTGCAGTACCCTTACACAGAAAGAAAGTATAGTGCACAGAGCAAGAAATAGTGATACCCATAAGTCTATGACTCATGACAAATCCTTCAGTTATGCAGATGATTCAGTAGAGAAATTTCACTTTTCATCCAAATCAGAAAATAACAAAACATTACAATGTAGCTTATGTGACTTCAATGGAGTAAAGTCTTTCAGCTATCTGAAAGAAAGACAAAATTACCTCCCTTTTTCATAACTATATCATCATTTATGTATGTATCTCTAGTTAGATTAACTCCTTCATCCGGAAAAAGAAATTGGCTGCTAAACCAAAGATGCCCAATTCCAAAGGGATGTATGATCAACTTGTTCTGAAAATCTTTCTTTTGTGTTAGTCCATTAAAAATGGAGAAATATCACCTCAGTGGCCATTATTCAGTCTTTTCTTCAATACAACTTCTATTTCTTTTAACAAATCTCATTTCTCTGTAGTGCCAGATACAGTCTGAAAGCTACCTTTGACAAATCCATTCTGCAGCACAAAACAGTTGTTATTAGTTGTAGCTATATCCTTGTTGAGATAAAAAAGTGTAGTACTTCACAGAATCATATTTGATATCCCACTTTCCTCTAATTAAATATTTTTGGTATTAAAAAAAAAAAAAAAACCAAAATAAAAATCCATGATAGTTGTTCCTAATAATCTCCTGGTCCCTCATGTGCATGGAAGTGGCTTTCAGGAGAATTAGCTCCATCATCTTACTGGGACTGAGATTTGGCTGTCCAGCCTGTAGTCCCTTAAATCCTCCAATTTGCCCTTCCTGAACATGGGTTTGAGCTTTTCCTTCTTCCAGTCATTTGGAATCTTTCCCAGTCACCACGATCTTTTCAGGATGATAAAGAACAGCCTCCCAACAACATCTTTCAGTTCCCTGAACACCCTAAGATGTGTTCCACCTAGTCTCATGGAAGTGCATACATCTTACTAGCTTAAATGATCTTTATCTTTTTATCCCTCTGCTGTGGGTACCTCTTCTCTCTCACCAACTCTGCTGATATATTTGGTCTTCTGGGAGACCTGAGGATAAACCTTATTAGGAAAAAAAGATGCAAATGAAAAGTAAGTAACTGAGTCTTTTCTGTGTTCTTTGTCAGTAGATCCTCTATCCCACTGAACATGTAGGCTCAAATTTTCCTCAGCTTTTCTTTAGTCTGCTGATATAGCATCTTTTCCTGTTGTCCTTCATACTCCTTCCTAGCTTCAGCTCTGGCTTTCCCAAATCCACCCCTGTATGTACAGCCAGAGTTTCTATATTCCTGCTTTGTAGCCTGCAAATTTTCTACCTTCTGTGTATTTCTTTTTCTTTGAGCTTGTAGGGGACTTATCTCACATGAATAGACACACACAAAGTGGCCCAGCAAATAGCACCTGTTAAGATAGAAACGTGTAAGTGTAAACACTGTATGTGAATGAAATGTCTGAAAGAGTGGTTGCCAGAAAAAGTAATACTGTTAATCAGATGGATTAAGCAGGGAATAACTCAGGAATGACCAAGAAACTGTTGGGAAAAGAAACAAGCAAACAGTCAACTGGAAAAGAAAAATGAAAGAAGCATGAATATTTGTGACAGTGAGGACAAATGGTGGAGAGGAATCAGCAGGTGTCATAGGTGGTCTGTCTCTGTTGGCAGTGTCCCCAGGCCACCCCGACCCCTGCACGTGCAGCCTCCCCATGAGGCACCAGAAGCAGCCCACACCCAACAGTGAGCTGGCAGTGCTGGGGTTGCACAGAGGGAGTCTACCTTGGAGTGCAGAGGACACCTCCTGGGGCAACTACTTGTTGTTGTATGGGCAGATGTACTAAGGCTGTAGGGAATGTCAGAATTACACATAGAGCTGGTGCACCCACAACTACAACAGGAAAGGTGTGCACGCATGGGGACCTGCACTCCCTGGGGGAGGGTCAATGAGCTGGTGGTTACCTAGCCAGCTGGAAGGGGTGCATATGTATGTGTGCAGTTGTGCAAAGGTCTGCATGTGGATGCAGGATTAGAATTTCTTGGGATCAACTGTAGAATGTATCTGCTGCATTGGTTCTGAACTATAATCGTTAGTAAATCAATAAATCACCGCTATCATGTGAACTGAGCAGATTTTCTCTGCCACAGAGCTCAGCCATGATGAACATCCCTGTACATTCCCTGCACATCCATGCTGTCTCAGTGTGATGCTCTCTTGACTTTCCCCCTCAACAGAATGGAACATTATGGGGTTTTTTACTTTGAGGATTTCCTTGAAGATCAACTAACTCCCCGGGGCCTCTTTGCTCTCTCCTGTTAGATCCTGCTAAGCAGCTACCTGAACAAACAGAAACTGCTGTCTCTTGTCATGAAAACACATTTACTGAATTATGAAAATAATGAATTAAAATAGAATATCATTTTGTTATGAAAAGAAGAAGAAGCTTATTGTGCAGCATCCTGCCAAAGTAGAGACTTTGAATTTGATTTGACATCTGGGAACTCAATTAGAGAATACAAAAGGATAACCTTTTAAATAAAGTGTTTCCAAATAAGTAATTAATTTCTGCTTAATAAGGTAATGAGAAATGGAGGTGAAAGAATACATGCATACAATTGAAGATTTAGCTATTCTGTTATTAAGAAATAAATTGGGAGTGAGACAGGAACAAAACACAGATGTTGATTTTTTTAATCTGTTTTGTCTGTGTCCCGAAGGAGATGGTTTCAGAATACGTGAGAGCATCAATGTCTAGCTTACTCACACAAAAAGGAGAAGAAATATGGGAAAGAAGGTGACTAAACATGAATGCAGATTATTAAAGAATTTATATGATGCAAATAAATGTTTTGTGATCCTGAACTCTCTAAAATTGGAAAAGAGAGCCTGGCAGATATAAATTAAAAGAGCAATATTCATCATCCATGCAAATATCCATGGGAAAAAAAATTGTTCTGTCTTCCTTAATACTTTAAAGGCATCTACCTGAAGACTAATTTCAGTTTCATAAAAAAGTATGAAGCCATTAATATGCTATCAAATGTCACACTTCAGACTGAGCACTACCTTTCACAAAGGAATCCACTGTAGGTTACCTTTCTTTGTGATGGATAGGATATTCCAAAGGATATGCATGCATACAGACATTGTCATGTTTGATATCATGGCACTGCTATCATGCCTCCACCATGAGAGAAAGTAGAGTATGAAAGCATAGGTTATGAGAGTAGCATATCATCAATAACTCCTAATGTGCAAGTTCTTGACCCATTATAAACTGACAGGAGCAAGACTGTTTGCATTTACATGTTATCATTTTGGCAACTCTCTCTGACAGTATCCTTGTGGTAAGCCCATATTTATGTGAGGAGCAGGCAGTGGTTTTGCTTATTTCATTGTTAAACCATTTGAAGGAGAAAAAGTCCTTTGTTAATGCTCTTATTTCAACTGCAGTAGCTTATTTCAGTTCAGTTAAAGCTGATTCCTGCATCAAACTTTAAGTGAAAAACTATTTTCTTTATTAATTATATTTATTGTTTAATCTCTAATAAATCCACTTGGAGGCTGTGAGATTCAGTGGACGACAGGAGGGATTTCTCCTGTCTGGTCTGTTGGAGCTGACTTTGGCAGACTGTAAGGAACAGGGGGCTTCTCCCTTCCCACCCCATCAGAGGCTTCTGGTTCTGTGTCCCCACACATCTAGACATCAGCGAGGTTAAGCACATATTCCAGCAGATGCGCGCACACACATCCACCCCTGCACACTGTATACCAGTAAGCAGCCACACACATAGACAAATGCAGACAGAAGGCAGCACCTTCACCAGCACCCTCACAAATATTGCAAAGCCTCTTTTTCCACTCTGGCTGATCAGGATCAGAAGCCACTAGTGGAATATACGCATCCACGCATGCAAAAAGGGACTCTTCCACAGCTAGTCTTAAGCACACTGTCTATCCTAGAACTAGCCTCAGTCCTTATTCTCCCCTAGCTATTGGCCCTTAGCTGTAAAGGGATGAAGCTGAGTTAATTAACATTGATAATATACAGCTGTGGGCTGGCCTGGGGTGCTGGGCTGGGGTGGGGTGGGTGGGTTGGCTGACGTAGATAAAGTGCAGGTGTGGCTTCTTCTGTTAAGAGGTTGGGCAGCCAATGAAAAGGGAGCAGCTAAGGAAGACAGAAGGAGGAAGAAGAAGAAAGAAGAGAGAACAGAGAACACGTGCCCTGGGTGAGGAGAGATAAGGAGAAGGCAGCAGATGGACTGGCATGAAGAGTATGTTGGTATGAGATGGTAAAAGACCTTGCTGCAGCTTGATGTTTTGGAGAGTGCTGTGACACCTAGCCACATGGTATCTGTAGGCTCACAGTGCACCCGTGGCTGGCGCTGCAGCCTCTGCTCCTGTTCAAGGGCCAGAGCAGCTTGCATAGACACACGTGAATGTGCATGCTCAGAACAGAAGTGCACCTTTACAGAAGGTAGTTAAAAATAGGATTTAATAAGAATATAAGGCAGACTACAGTGATCAACCTAAAAGCTTAGCTAAGTAAGAATACCATCCAGCAGCTGGCTTATACAGATGGACTCCTTTATCCCCTTTTCCCTGGTTTTTTTCACACTTGTTTTCCTCTGATCTACCTTGACCTGTCCCTTTGGTTCTTCTTTAAATTTGTCATAAGTCTCACAAAGTCTCAGAATTCCCTTAAAACACCCCATAATATTTTACATAGTCCAAACTTTTTCTTCACCTTGCATCCCATAATAACTCGCATACACCTTTAGACAATAAGCCTCATGGTGTGCTGGGTAAAAATTCTCTTTCATTGAGTTACTTTGAGTTTCACACCAAGCACTACAGCCTAATTGTCAGTTGTCTTGGGTGGTCTTAGAAAAAGCCATTCAGTGTGTTCTTTTTTTCCACTGCCTAGCTTATTGGGATTCCTCCACCCATCATTTATTCTTTTTTCCTGGATGGGTCTTCCTGTTCAGTTTGATTAGTCAAACAACCTGAAAAATACAATACTAATTGGGGATTTTTGTTTGTTTTGGTTTGTATTATGAAAAAGGACATAAAGACTTAAATGACACTAAATGTTAATGTACAGGCTATTTGAACCTCCATGAAGAGTGCCAAAACATAAATGCCTAGAGCTGTATCACATACATACTTAAATAAGCGGTCTTATTTTGAGGTGTGTTAATAGCCGTAATGTTTCTGTGCGCTCATGACTTTTGAAAATGAAATCACTTAGTCAAGGGCATATGTTTAAGGAAATTCAGACTTGTTACTTTCACTCCTAAATAATTTTAGTACCCTCAAAGAGGCTTAAAACATTAAAGTAAAAATAATTGGGTTTTGATGCAAGATATAGATATTTTGAAATATAAGTTAGCATCAGATGAAATTCTTCTGATGTCTCTTTCAATGTCAGTTTGTCTTGGTTTCTCCATCACTAAATTTCTCATAAAGCACTAAGGTTTTTGCACCATCTACCTTGTATTTGTATTTACAAAAGGGTCCACCTGCTATGTAACGATGGGAATAAGTCTGTATTACTCCCTAAGATCTCAGCTGCATAATGCCAGAAGGACCCTTCTTCTGTTCAAGTTTGATGAACTTCATCCATTCCCCAGAATATGACAGAGGTACATATAGGAAAAGTATTTGAATAGTTTAGGTCCTCAGACGATAAGATTTATAGAAGACTAGAATATTGTTGTTGATGTACAGCTAGCAGCAGTAACGATTCCCCTTAGTGACTATTCTTGTTTTGGCTGGGATAGAGTTGATTTTCTTCATCGTAGCTAATATAAGGCTACGTTTTGGACTTTTGCTGGAAACAGTGTTGATAATACAGGGATGATTTAGCTATTGCTGAAAAGTTCTTTCTTACACAGCACCAAGATCTTTTCTGGTTCTCACACTACCCCACCAGCAAGCAGGCTGGGTGTACACAAGAAGTTGGCTGGGGACACAGCTGGGACAGCTGACCCCACTGCCCAAAGGGACATCCCATACATACCATATGATGTTGTGCTCAGCAATAAAAGCTGGGGGAAGAAGAAGGAAGGGTGGACATTCAATGTGATGGCATTTGCCTTCCCCAGTAACCATCAGGCATGATGGAGCCCTGCTTTCTGGGGATGGCTGAACACCTGACTTACCTCTCTGATTCTCTCCTCCATACCACCAGGGAACAGTGAGTGAGTGGCTCTTCAGTGCTGAGCTGCCAGCTGGGGTTAAACTATGACAGTTATCTATATATTATCAAAAATTCTTTGAAACGACTTAAGAAATTTATCTCAGTGAAACACTGAGGAACTTGTCACAAAATCTTATGAAAAACACAAATAGAAATGGAAATAAATGTGTGAACTTAATGTCATTCTTGTCTGTTTTTCATATAGAAGGAGCCAAATATTTTTTTGGGGTGGGGAAGAACACAAAAGCATAATCTGTATTGCTTTGTTCTGAATGTGTCTTCAAGAAAAATTATAATAAAAATGAGATTTATTTTGCTTGGAAAATATCTTTGTACGTCAATCTAACAAAGTTCCCACACTGCATCTTTCGGAATAGATGAGGTTAGATGACTATTCATATGAAAAAAAAAAAAAGATATAATTTTTCATTTTTGTAAGGTCATTTAGACTCCCAACTGATAAATAAGTTTAGTTTTCAGATGCACATGGGGGATATAATCTAATAAGCTACATTTGAGCAAATAACATGCCTCAGCACTCAAGTTGCATGTGGTGAAATAGTTTTTTTTAAAGATGATTCCATATCTTGTAAATTATTTAACAATCAACTTTGCTTTGTTCTATTAAGTCATACAAACCTGCAGCAGAAAATAGTACCTAGACAAAGAAAAACAAGCCAGGCTCTGTGCCAAGGTTCTAACGCTTCCGTCTGATGAAGAATTGATAATTTAGATATCGCATTTTATTTTAAGACTCGTGTGTAAGTAACCGAGACATATTTTGACTTGAAATTTAACCACTGATTTTTGAATGTATCATAAAAGGCTGTAACGACAGGCTTCAAGATGACTTTGTCCTTCATGTTTCAGAAAGTATGCCTGCAGCAATCCTCCAGCAATGTGAAGTCTCACTGTCTGTGTTCCAGAGAATTCATCATTTTGTAAGTGTGGTGGATTACACAAGCTTCCATCACAAGAAAAAAAACCAAACGTTTTTTCTGGAAACAACTATAAGAAGTATTTTGCTATAAGAGGTTATTGTTCAGCATCAACAACATAATGTGCTAACATCTAGACCAAGACCATCAAACTTATGGTCCTTTACCTTTCTCAAAGCCAAAATTACTCTGGACTTACCACCCTGACAGCAAGATCTTGAAAGCTCTCAACAACTATGTTTGTTGCTGCTGAATTCTAGCAACACTGAAAACACACATGCTTAACTATGTCCAGGCTGAGAAAATTTTATTAGCTAATAATAACACATGGGCATTTTTCCATTTACAAACGCACACAGTATTCAGTATGCACATAAACTAAGAATGTGTTAAGTGCAGTCCTCCAGCTTGTAGCAAAGTACCACTGCTAAACTTGTTTTTGCAATATACATTTGAAAATCCAACAGATATTCTATTCTCCAACAACAAAATAAGAAATCATACAATAAAATTGAAAAATAAAGGCATTGCTTTCACTTTGCATGTTAAAATAGGGGCTTTTACACTTAACCCAGAAAGGCCTCCAAAATAACCACAAAATAATTCACAAAAATATATCCAAGCAGATAATTTTTAATCTCTATTGATTATTCTTCTAGCTTAAATATTAGCATCAGCAAAGTAACAAATAAAACAAACTCATCAAATTCAAAAAATAAATTCACTGGACTTTAGCAGACTTCTAACTGCGTATGCCTCCTGAGAATTTTATTCCATGTGATTAAGATGCCAAATAGCTTTGCAAGTATGAACACAGAATAGAGCAGACATTTCAAATGAAACTGCCTAAGACTTAAAAATATGACCAGAACTATTGCCTCCATCCTGGCATTAGTCCTGTAAATTCTAGAAAACTAAATAAGCAAATAGAAACCTCTGTTAAACATACTTTTTTTTTTTTAATAAGCATCATTTGGTATTTTCTTCTAATTTGTTCCCTTCCTCTTCTATAAATAGATACCAGTGATAATTAGATCAGGTTCTGTGATTTAGGAATAAGCATTGGTTAATAACAATAAAATTTCTAAGTTTTTATTAATTTATGTGGGCTTTTCTTCTCACAGTATCATCCTTACAAAATCTTAAAATACATCTGTTGATCCTCAGTTAATGTAAGTGCCCTTTGAGAAATAAGGACTTCTACTTTCTCTATACTACTTAAATTAGCTGAACTGATTTTCAGATGACACAGAAAGAGGAGAGAGATAAGTTTAACTGTTGCAGCTTTCTACAAAGATTATGTTTAAAATTAATCTGAGACAGTGAGAGGATATATCTAAGTTGTTTTGAGAGTTACTTTTTAAGGTTTTGTAAGAATGACTTTTTTTGAAAACATTAAGTTTAAATTAACTCTCTGACCTCTTACCATGATGATCAAAAGTGTAACTTATTTAATGAGGTTATCTGTATTTGTTAAACTCTGAGTTTTCTTCATGGATCTTGCTCTCTATCCATCTTTCTGGCAGGTAGCACAACTTCCTAATTGTATAGAATAGTAGAGGTTAGATGCTTACTAGCTAAGTGAATTATCCAGTGTAATAATAACTGCTGTTGTCTGCTTAAAAATAATGTACAGTGAACAGGTGTAGAGTATAAGGGCATAATAAGTAATAATAATAATAAATAATAATAATTTCTAATAATACTTATATACAGGAAGCCCACTCTATCACCTTACATATGTAAGTGAACTGATCAAACAATTAGATATTATCACAACAGCTGCAACATTTTTGGAGCTGTTACATGCGAGGAAAAAGAAAATTATCAGACGGGTGAGTCAGTGAAACTCTCACCCAGTCAAGTTCCAGCCAAAGTAATGATATTTTGAAGTAGTAGAGACTTTCACAGCAGTTTTCCTAAGTGCTTTGTTCTGAAAATTTGGATCTCTGAAGTAAAAAGGTAGTTTGAAATATCTGACAGTCTTTCCTGGATCCTTCAGAAAACATACATCATTACTTTCCAAGAAATACAGAAGGTCTGGTTTTTATTTTAGTAGCTAGGCCACATGTGAGGCCAAATTAATCTCATCATGTGTCTACAATTTTATTTTTTGAAGGACAAGCAGACCAAGACTGGAAATTATGAGGCAAAGGGTAAGCCAGAAAAGACTGAGAACTGGCTGCCTGCATAGGTACAATGAACATATAGATATAGAGCCTTGGTAGTACTTGCAGCTTCTGATCACTCCCAAGGCCAATCCAGAGGGAGCAACTCATAGTTCAGGTCTCTGAGGAAATCTATGATTTTATTCAGTACAGATGTACAGAAAGTACAGATGATCTATCAGGTTTAAGAGGAGACAGTATGTGCTTCTGCACTTGTTCTGTGTTTTAACATAAAATAGATTTTGGGCTCATCCTGATGTCATCAAATTCGGTGTAATGATGCTATATTTACAGTTCTAATAGTGAATTTAGTCAGATCTACAGAAGAATGTATTCTGCTATCACATTTTCCTGAATGAGCAGGTTTATTGCTGTGAATGCCCAAAAATAATGTTAAAAAATCTCAAAAGACTACTATGAACATACTAATGCCTTTACAATAAATTCTTAAGTTCTATTAAACATTTAATCACCACTGACATCCACCTTAGAGAATACTTTTGTGGTAAGTATTCTCTAAAAATCTAAAAGATTGATAAAAGCTGCTTAGTATATCTCTTAGAAAGCTTTTGTAAAGCATTCTATGACCTTACAGATTTATTTTTTCTTTTTGTTTAATAAGTATGTATTCACATAGTTCAGTGTTATCAGCTTAGACATTTAGATACTGTTAAATGAACATGACCTCAGCAAACTTCAGCCAGTAGATTCTGATTTATGACAACTTTCCTGAAGACTAGTTCTACTCCTGTTGCTATGGAAACATTTTTGGCCTGCCAAACATGCTATAAAGAACATATGAAGTATCACTTTTTCAGCTAAAATATCAACAGTATAGTATCCACTATCGTGTATTACTCTAGACCAATGTCATTAGCATAATCTATGTTGGTAAGTTTCTAAAAATGTTTGTCTAAAAATTTCTTATTTATAAAAGCTAAGAAATGTACTACAATGGTATCTGAGAAGAAGTAGAAAAGCTGGGATACATCTGTTTACAATGAATATGGCAAATTCTGGGGAAGAGTAAGAAATGCAAGAGCTTTGTGGCATATAGAAAAAATTTGCTTTAAATTATCATAACTGTTTTACTTCCTGCACTAGACTTCATCGCTGACATTGTCTACAGACATTAGAGTCCTGAATGAATTTAAGAATATGGGATTTAAAAGGAAGGCACTCTGAAATGCTTACTGACAAAGAGCTTTCTCAATAACCTCATCTAATAAACTGATAACATCAGTTATATAGCACCTAGCCTCCCATGTAAATATTTTTACACTGGGATTTGAGAAGTTTGGTTTGAAAATTTTGCATATTTGAATTTTGAAAAGTTTATTCATATTTCAGAATACTACCATCCTAGATTCCTCCTGTTTGAATACTGCAAATTTACTCTGAAATAAGAGCACTTAATCAGCAGGATACCTGATGTTTTTTCCATATTATAGTCCAAATTAATTTCCTGTATAAAAAAAACAGCTGTAATAAACGGCTTTAAATTTGACTGTTACCTCTAGGTTATTACTTGTGTTTTAATGTCTGTTTTCCTTTCACTGCCATTGATTTATTTATCAAATCAGTCTTAGATATAGAGTTTAAGGGATCTTTTAACATGATCCAAGTACCCTTTTTCTAAGCTCTTTTTTTTTGCTATCTTCAAGTTTTCTGCACCTAATTTAAACAATGCTGACTGTAGAATGTGCCACTGTTGTCTACATAAGTGGAGTTCCTTTCAAATATTAGGGAGTAAAATGGGTAATGAAACAACCTTGGATGCACTGATACAACAAACATATCCAGAGACAACCCATGCACTTGACCCCCACAACCCACATGGTTGAGTGACAAACAAAATATGTGAATTTACAACAGGATTTTAATCTATTTAGGGTGGTGTTATGAGACAGTAACACCAGAACTGGAAGCAAAGCCTGGTAGACTTCAGTTTGGCTGAAGTGAATAAACACAGATATGCTCCTCTTGGAACTCTGCAAACGAGGTTGCATATGTACGTGCTTTGCTGCTTCTTTTTGCTTCTAATCCATTTTGCCTATGGCAACAGCAAGGCTGATGCCCATATCGTAAATAAAAGTAGACAAGGAAAAAATACTGTGGACTGAGAAATCCAGGTCCAGCTTCATTAAAGCTGTATCAATAGCCTTATGAACTATTTTCTGTGTTAATATTAGTATCATGTAAAAGAAAACCCATATGCATTATATCATCATGGCACAACCTAATAAAATTAGCCCTATCCAAATCAAGGAATAGACCACTGTTCCCCCTTCTCTCTTTAGAAAATCTGTTAAAGCCTCTAAAACCTATGTAGAAATAACACAGACTAATAATATGACTCAGATCATCCAGATGCAGACTCTGAGCATTGTGAAAGAACCATGTGCCCATATAATTCCGGCCAAAACAATTTCCTGCTTAACCAGTTTTAAAGGGTAGAAAATATAATTATAAATCAGAGATGTTGCAAAAACTCACAGTAGTGGCTGAAACAAGGAGTCATTGGTGTGAGGTGTCCCTTTGTGCTGATCTTTTTCTCTGAGTCCCAAAGGTGATGCTACAAAACATTCTGGCTTCTGGTTTATTGGTTTTAGCTACTATGTTCAGTTGTGAATACCTCCACAGTAGATACATACAGCTGTATGTGCATTATCAGTGACCTATCTGAGCAAATGAGATATTCCATTCATTTACAGGGAAAGAAAATCCATTAAAATGAAAAGGTTTTCTAGCCTGAAACATTATACTTAACTTTAATGTGAAAACATTCACACCTTTCTCCCGCTTCTCTCATTATAGAGTAATAACAAAGTACAAGCCTGTATTTGCCCTGCTGTTGAAATAACTTTAATGCAAAGCACAAGAGCAAAGAAATATGTGCTAAGGAACTGTTATTTTGAAAGAAAGGTACATATTGTTTCTATGTTGTCCTTACCTTTTTCCATCTCCTTTCTGCCCATGCCAAGATTTTTTAATTCCAAAGATACTGCTGATTTTTTAATACAGCTTTTTTTGAGGTAAGACTATTAATGACCTTGTTAAAATTCCAAGATTAGTTAGGTTTTAATTTGTTAATTTATGATATTTATAGTATTACTCCTTTAAAAAAAAAATAAATCATGTAGTATTTATGAGAGAAATATCTCAGCACGCCCGGAAATTATTCTGGCTTCAGGCTGATAAATTCAAAGAAACCTGTGTGCAAAATCTTAAGTTATTGGCTTTGAGTCGTGGTTTTTGTGTGCTGTGTGCTGCTTCTTTTTGGTGCCCAACATGAGGGTCAAAGGGTTCAAGATAACAAAAGATTTGATTGGAATATGCTAGATTGAATTTATATCTGTTATTGCTGTTTAGCTGTTAGTGGGCAGGCTCCTGTGCTTGCCATGGGACTTGCTTGCCTTACTGTATATATTAGAGTCTAGTGCTCAGTTGCTGTCTACTGCTTACCATCTCACTCTGTCAGCAACTCAGATTAAAACTGAATTCTGTAGAGGCTTCCCGATGCAGGTTGTGATGGTATGGAAGGAATAGGTTATACAGAAGCACAACCTCTTAGTGTATCCTCATCCTTCTATTTCCTAGTTTAACATCTAGAACAAGAAGGATTTTTAAAAATGTCTCAAATTATGCCTTTTTCATACAGATTAAAGCCCTGCAGTGTGAGAGTAGCACTGTCTGTTTCTTTTACTTCACTTGAATGTTTTCCCCTATATATGTAACCTACATCATCTGTGTTGAAAATTGTGTGTAATTTCTATTTTCTTACACCCAATAGCTATCAAGGACAAGTGACCACCAATAAACCAAATCTCTACCCATCAGAAGACCATTGTTACGATTTTCCTTCACTCCTGCTCTACACATATGATTTTTCAGCTAGCTTAAACAAATCCAGATCCTTCCACCTTTCCTAACATCAATTTTCATCTTCCTTGTTGCCATTATCATCTGCACTCAAGTGTTTCTTAAATGACAGTGCCCACAGATGAATGCAGCAGCCAGGCAAAACCCTCGCTGGCAGCAGGGAGCATGGAACAAGCACCATATCACACTTTCTCCAGTCCTGCCAGTCAGGCCAGCCTGGAGGGAGGCACAGGTCTCATGTATCTGCCCCACAAGACAAGAAGAGGCTGAGGCACAGGGGCTGGCTCAGCCTGGAGCTGAGACAGCTTGGAGGGGGACCTAACAGCAGCCCCTGTTGAGAGGGCTATGAAGAGGGAGTCAGGCTGCTCACAGCCTGCTGGGAAGAGAAGAGGTACCAAACCCAGCACACTTTACTATCTGGCCTCACTGTATTTTCTCCACACTTGGAGAACTAGGAGATGGAACTAGGCAAATGAAAAACTTGTTTCATGCCCACACTTAAAATTTCCTGCAGATACTACAGATTTTCATGAAAAATCCATTGATTGTCTCACTGGAATATTGAGCCTATGTTTATGCAGACCAAAACAGGAACTATGGAGTCCTTTATGTATTGTTGCATGGGGTCAAGTGCTTTAACATAGCTAAAGGTATTTGCGGTTTTAGTCTGTAGTTTTGTTTGTAGTCCACACATCCTGAAGCTTTGGTGGGATCATTTAGGCCAAGTGTTCTTATCCTCCCTGCCTTGCACTGTTGCATTTTGAAGCACTGTTATTCGGTTTCCCTGAGAAAGTGTTTTGTTGGGTTTTTTTACATGCAAATCATCCTGTTTCCCTTCTATTTCTTAACCTTGATGCTGCTCAGCTTTAGTTTGCAATCCTGTGCTAAAGTCTTCCCCACCCCTATCCATCTGGTAGCTTCTAGACTGTTGACTCCATATTACAGGATAGTTAGTGGGTATATAGATAGTGGGTAACAGTCATTTTTATATCCAATAAATATTACTCAAATAACAAACATTCACAAAGCTTTGCAGCCAGTACACAACCCTTGCACCTAATGAAGCCTATTCAATCAGTGCAAATAGTATCAGCAAAGAAGGACTATCAAAAGGAATTTTGAGTGGGTATCGATAAAAGGTGTAGTTCTGAGGAAAAAAAGGAGTGTGTGGCCATGGTTGTTGACATGATTGTGAGACCCTCTGCTGCACTGGAGAGGACACCCATGAGGACACTCACCTGGGGATCTACACTTCTCTTCCTGGCTGTCTCTGGGTAGTTTCCCTTTTCCTCTCACTTCTTTACCTAGGGTAACCTTGAAGGCAATACACATAATCAGCTTCAGACCTGAATAATACAGCTTTGTGCATGTCAGCCCAATACAACTTTTTTTGTGCAACATTATAAATACTTCCACAATTGCTGCATCTTTAAGTAGGTTTTATTACAAATGATCTATTCCTTAAGCTAAGTGGTCCAAGTGATAGAATAGTAATTTGGTGCAGTTTTCCAACTAAATAAATGTGTTTAGGATTAATATGAAAATAATTTGTTTGTATCACTATCCAGTCAGTGAATAGGCTCTCAGCATAAAAGAACAGACAACAGATACATGACAGTAATTTATGAGTCTGTGTCTGAGTCTTCAGATATGATCATAGAACAATAAATAGTACCCATGTAAACCACGGATCACTCTTCTATAAAATAGTTACTCTGAATTTCATTAATTAATCTGTAGAAATGCAACAACTAAAGTCTTAACTGAAATATTTCTTTTGGATTCCTAACAGAGTTACAAAAGTCACTGCTGAACTAGCATCACTGTGAATTTGACTAGGAGAGACGGTGCCATCCAAAGCATTTCTGAAGAGAGTACACAGATGTCTTTTCTGTGGAGGAAACCTTCCACTTCTGATTTTTTTTTTCCTTTTTGAGTAAAGGCTTTGAAAACTGCTCTTTGTGTTCTATCTTTTAGTGAACAATGATAGCAATCTATTGATTTTCAGTATTAAAAGGGGCTAGAAAGATTAGAAACTGTCCTTTATTCTCTTTGTTTTGAAATCATGCTCATGCCAGGACTCATCACATGTCAGAACTACGGAAAACCAAAACACATTTAAAGTAAATAGGATATTAATTCTCTGAGATAGGGTTATATTTATACATTTTAGTTCTCAAATTTAGTCTTCTATTATCCACAAAAAAACCCCAAACCAAACAAACAACACCCCATCCCCAAAAGAAAAAGAAACAACAAAGACTACAAACCCAAAAACCAGCCCTGAAAAACACAGATACACAGAAAACAGCCATTGAGAATTGCAGTGTGTGAACTTTAAAATGAAATGTTCAAAAGTACACAATGGGGCTTGACATAGGATTAAGATTTCCCAACATGAATACCACATTTGCATCTAAAGTTTAGTGCTGAATTCATCTGTGCTGTGTCGACCACCTTAGGTGTTTTTAGTTTGTCTAATGTGGTTATGTAGGCTCTCTATCATTAATGGAAGAAATTTGTGCATTTCAGTGCTAAATTCTTACCTGTTCATTTTACTTTGACAGAGTTTCTAATCCCTAAGCAGGGTCTACTCTCCAACTAAATGTAAATATTTTCCTTTTCTACAAATCAGAGACTTTTTAATATATATTTCAGATCTTGTAAACACATTTTAGTAAGCAACTAAACATATTTCTTTCACATTTCTGTGGGGGTGCAAAAGGCTGTCAATTAAAGAAAGATCTTCATACTAAAAAAAAGGATAAGCAAAGGGAAAGGGGCAAGAGGTAGAGATGTCATTACATCACAGTGGTTTTCTGTATTGCACAACATTTCACTTGTGACAAAGCCTATATTCTGAAGAGGGGCAAATATGTGGTTTAAAAAATTCCATTGCAATTTTCTCTGACAAGTTTATCAAGAACACTTTTTGGTATAGTGAATAGCTCCTGCAGTTAAACACTGGAGTTTTTTCAGTGGACGTTTTAGGATTAGGGCTTTATTTTTAAAAAATGTTCATTATTCCCAGATTGAAATGTACAGGATGTATAAAATACATCTCAGATATGTCTGCTTGTTCACTTAAAAAACTTGGTATCTCTTTGCTTACAAATACTCTGGGTAGATAAAACACTGAATTTCTTCACTCTCAAAGAGAATTACTTTGTCTTTTGGAAGAGGCAAGATGTCAGGTTAGGTATTTTATGTATGTTTCCTTCTGTTATTCACCTCAGAATTTTGTAAGTCTCTGTAACAAATTTTTCAAAGTTTTTCAACCTAGTAATGAAATGTCTTTATTTTTCTTTCTTTTTTTTTTTTTTTAATTGCAGACATTTTTTTCAGAAACACTGTGTGGGATCAGAAAAGGAAAGTAAATCAGACCTGTTATTTATTTAAGAAGCATAAATGGTTGCAGACATACAAAACTAGAATTTTAAATCAGCTTTTACTTCAGCTACAGAACTGAAATCATGTGGAGTTGAAACAGGTGGCTGAGAAATGACCATGTTCCGTCCCATGGAGCATTATTGTACAACTAAAAGGTTTATGCTCAAGATTGTTAGATTTTATAGTGTATTTCTGCACTTTACATTCTTTGTTGTTGTTGAGATGTTATATAATATGCACATGGCCTGCAAAGAAGTAAGGTATTTAAATACTGACTAATTGTCCCTGTAGGCAGCTGCATATGAAATGAAGATTAGATGTTAAATAGCAAACACCTTTCTTTACTCAGCTTCTGTTATACTCAAAGTGCTTTCATTTTCACTATAAGACTAGGCAGCTAAGGACTACCTGAACTCTGTTGGGGATCCTGACTGAAGGTAAGTGCCTTCCTACAGCTACATAATTCAGCTTTGAAGAGGGAAGGGTTTATGATTTACTCTATAATCTATGGTATGTGACTCCCACTCAGCTGCCAGTTATGGCTTTCATTCTTGGGCACTTAATTCTCCCTCAGTATGAGTGTAAGAGTAGCCCAGGAAAGTAATTTGGGACTGTGGGCTCTTGCAAATGGCAAGGCTCCTAAAAATTGGGTATTGCTGTGCACTGTGAACTTTTAACATAGCATCCACAAAGCTTCCTGTGTTCTCTTGTGAGCAACACCTCTGTTGCGCACAGTTTGTAAACAACATATTCAAATCTCAGATACTACTAATCTCCTTGTAATTATTGCAGGGAACTTTTTATATTTTTTTTCAGCACTGGGATTGCTGCCAGGAGTGTATTAGGTAATCTGAGGTAACTCATGATTCTTGTTTACGCCTCATGCTTTCCGCCTCTAAAAATCTGGAAATTGGATATGACTTATTCTGTTAGGGGCTTTGTTGGAAATGAAAGCTCCAAGTGGAAAGCAATTATTATTCCAACTGTAATATGCAGTAATGTATTTCCTATCTGCACAAATCTCTCATTTAGATTCTGTACGACAGACCATCTGTGTTGCATGGTGTAGTTATACTAGAGCTGGTTCAGTGTTAGCAAATAAAAAAGAACCTGAAACCAAATGACATTGATTAGCTCACATCCACACTGCTTATGGCTAGCGCTCCTTATGGGTTTGTCTCAGAGACAACCAGTTGCAGGTAGTGACCTGACAATTAATTAGTGTAGAAAATGAGAAGACATTGAGTTCCTAGTCCTTTTTTATTTACCAGTGTAGACCTACACTGAATCCCCAAAGTAGCTCCTTAGGTGGCATGTCTAAGCCTAGTGCCATGGAATCTCAGGAATGGCTTCCTTACCACACAGCTGCTGATTGCTTTAGTTCCCTTCTTGTCTCAGTGTATTCTATATCACACAATGCACTGCCTTCCACATATGCTGGTGCAAACTGCCAGTAGGCTAAAGATGATACAGACACCACATGACATGGCTGGGCCTTGGTCAGTTAGTTCTGGGGTAACACCACCTGGACGCAGTTATACTGCTTCTAGTTGGTGGTCCGTAGTCTCATCTGTCAGTGGTTTTGCTCTGTGTAAACATACGAGATCATTTGGAACTAGCTCAGAGCTATTTGAAATGTCATCACGCAGCATAGCATAGATGCATCCTTAGGCATCTCACCCATTTTACTGAAGTAATTCTAAGTGATCAGTGTAAGCTTTTGCAGACAAACCAAATTCAGGTGTCAAAGACCCAAATCTGCATTTAAGCCAATTTATATCAAAAAAATGATTTTTATTTACCTCTAACAGCTGCTTTAAAACATATCCACCACAATTGTGGTGATTATCCTTATCAAGCTATACCTATATGTGCAAAATATAAAGGCTGGGAGAAAACAGCAACAAGGTTTTTTCTATCTGGAAGAAAAGGAAGACATAAGCAATCTTCTGACAGTGTTCACATTAGAGCGGCACCACTTAGAGAACCTACTAAAAAAATATAAGAAAAGGGTAGTCAGAATTATTTGTACTGAAGAATGAAATCAACATTGCAAAAGGTCAGTCATAATTAGACAGCTGAAGAAATGTCAGAGTTGCTTGAAGAGACTGACTAGAATCCCTTTTCCAAAATTATGAAAAAAACAAATGTTTTTCTATACAAAGTGAAGTCTTGCTGCATCATGGTATCATTGTAACTTTTCATAGGGTTGTGAGTGGTACTTAATCCATTTTTAACTCTGGGATTTTTATACCTTTAAATGCTTTAGACTTTGCTCTAATTTACTCAAATAAAGGTGTTATGAAATTATATTTCAAAGTGACCAAATGGATTTGTGTCAATCATGAAAAATCTGTAACTATATAATGAATAATTCATTACTTAATTACTCTGATATTTTATCAGAAAGAATTAAAGAGATCTAAATGAATTTATTATCTTATTACAATCTTCCTTTGGGCTGCTTTATATAATTTGAAACCCTTGCTGAGGGAAAACAAATGTCAAGCAAAGGGTCAAATTATATATGCTTTTCCAAATAGAGTTCTCCCTTTTCCTTAAGCAATGCAGGAACTGCTGGAGCAGCATTCAGATACATACAATGTTTCAGGTACATGTTTAAATATTTTTAGTGGCAAGAAAAATGAGACCTTAATACAGAAAGATGTTCCCAAAATGAATATGCTACAAGAGAAAATGAAAGTAAAGAAAATTGGAGAGTCAGTATTTCAGCTATGAAAACCTATGGGCAACACTTAGAAATTTTGAACAAAGTGATATGGAGAAATAGTGTGAAATGGGGACAATGGACATCGATCGTGATTGTATATGTCTGCTCAAGGAATGTGGGTATGGTGACTGGTCATGGGTGTGGTGTATGGTCACATAGTCACACAGCTTTGAGGAGACACCTACCCTTCTTCCTCTAACAAAGGGGCTATTTATAAAAAGGATGAGAGACATTCCAATGTTATCCAGAGGGAGGGAGTGCTAAGGCTTCTTGCTGGAGAAGATCAGATGGTCACAAGGATGTGAATCACCTACAAACCTGCAAGACCACCACATTCCAGGCAAAGGACTGATAAGCTAATTAACATACGAAGCAAGAGTAAGTGGGTTTAGGTAACGAATATGTATAGGCGTTAATTGAATATTCATTTGTTTTATTGTATAAATGTGAGATGGTTCCTCACTTCGGGCATGCACGCTTGTGGAGGAGCGATCCCCTGTGCATCTGCGCGCAATAAACATACCTGCTTTATAACTTTTGAGTTATAGAGTCTAATTCCATACGTCAAAAGAACCTTCCCAACGGACATTCAGGAAAATCTAACAGTTATCAGGTGTGAGCAAATGTCATAGTTGTCACATAAAGAGGCTGCTAGCAAGGTTTGAATTATACCCATAAGGTATTCTAGGGACTGTTGGTCCCATAAAGAAGAAAACCAGTAACAAAAATTGAAGACTTTTACTTATATGAAGTGTTTCCTGTCTTACTGGAGATGATGAGACATCTAGAGGAGCTTTCTATTCAGTCAGACCTTGACTAATAGGGCAAACTCAGACATGTCTGAGATCTTTCATAGAAAACTGATCAACTTTACTGCTGAGTTTAATCTTGTTCCTATCAGACTACATTTAAGACCAGTGCTTTGTAGAGCTTATTGGGTGGAAAATCAAGATTTTTGAAAAAATGAATAACATATTTTGACTTCAACTTCTAAACCTGATTTGGGTATCCTGTAATAAAATTGAATAATTTTCTGGTTTTGGCTGAGATAGTTAATTTTCTTCTTAGTAGCTGGTGCAGTGCTGTGTTTTGGCTATGATGTGAGAACAACGTTGATAGGATATGGATGATTTTGGTTGTTGCTGGGTGATGTTTATACTAAGTCAAGGACTTTCCAGTTTCTTGGGCCCTGCCAGTGAGAGGGCTGGAGAGGCACAGGGAATTGGGAGGGGACACAGCCAGGACAGGTGACCTGAACCAGTCAAAGAGGTATGCCATACCATGGGATTCCATGCTCAGTATATAAATGGACCAGATGCAATCATTATCACTGTTCGTTATTAAGTAATTAAAAGACAGGACAGGACAGGATGGGGGCAGGGAGGCACGCCACCACACATGTGAACAACAGTTTTCTAAGTACTGTGTGAGCATAGACACCTAATTCATATATAGATATTTTTTCTGAGTTTTCTTATGGACCTCGACCCTAGCAAAGTTTCCATTAATTTCTCTGTTACTGGATACTGTTAGTCAGCCACCGTGGTCCAGCTTTCTGTCTTTCCAGAGAGGGCTTCTTGGGTTGCCCTTCAGGACTTTTTCTTGCAGGGGTAACTGGACTCATTAATTTGTTGACACAGGACACCAAAGCACCATTGTTTCTTACAAATAATTTGGAAACATAAATTTCTGGCATTTTATTTAATTACCAGCCTGACATGACAATATAACTCTTATTCCACAATAGATAATTAGAACCGATGGCAGCCAATGCCATTATATAATTTTTCCCTCATTTCTTTGTGTGACTTAGATGTGCTGTTCACTAATATTCATCA
The DNA here is from genome assembly GCF_023634155.1 of Falco peregrinus. Lineage (NCBI taxonomy): Eukaryota > Metazoa > Chordata > Aves > Falconiformes > Falconidae > Falco > Falco peregrinus. Next base: position 69,261,789 of record NC_073724.1, read on the forward strand.
AGTACTATCATTTACAACGTCATACTCAATAGTAGTACTATTGCAAACTGTGTTATGCATGACAGAAAAAGTATAGAGAAAGATTCTGTATGCTCTAGGGAAAATAAATAAAGAAAAGCCATCTGTGTAAATGAGCAAAGATATTAATAGCTGTATAAACTTCCATCAGGAACTTGTAAGAAAATTGTTCTTTTCTATACTTCTTCTAATGTATACACTTTATTTTAAGGAAATGAGGTAAATTGTCAAAACCTACTAGGCTCTAAATTTTTCATTACATCATTAGTGAAAATACAATGGCTCAAAAATATTAAGTATTTTCTCTCTCAAGTTAATTGTATCTTCTTCAACTTTTCTTTGAAATACTTCTAAACCAGAAAGAAACACTGTGTGGAACATTCCATTTAAACTGATGAATGGCTAATAGGATTATTTTTTTTTCTCTCTCTCCTTTCCCCACATGCTCAGCCCTCAGTTCTTTCTGCCTATTTCACTTTTAAAGGCTACAAATACACTAGAAAATATTTGCTATATATGTGACGTGCGGAATTAGACTCTATAACTCGAAAGTTATAAAGTAGGTATGTTTATTGCGCGCAGATGCACGGGGGATCGCTCCTCCACAAGCGTGCATACCCGAAGTGACGAACCATCTCACATTTATACAATGAACAAATGAATATTCAATTAACGCCTATACATATTCGTTACCTAAACCCCGCTTCGTATGTTAATTAGCTTATCAGTCCGTTTCCTGGAATGTGGTGGTCTTGCAGGTTTGTAGGTGATTCATGTCCTTGTGACCATCCGATCTTCTTCAGGTGATTCATGTCCTTGTGACCACCCGATCTTCTTCAGGTGATTGTGACCACCCAATCTTTTCCAGCAAGGAGACTTAGCACTCCCTCCCTCTAGATAGCATTTGAATGTCTCTCATCTTTTCTTATTCTCTTTTAAATAGCCCCTTTGTTAGAGGAAGAAGGGCAGGCGTCTCCCCGTCTCCCCTTTGTTAGAGGAAGAGGGGCAGGCGTCTCCTCAAAACTGTAGTTGTCACCGCACCCATGACTAGTCACCATACCCACATTCCTTAAGCAGACACATACAATCACAATCCATGTCCATTATCCCCATTTCACATTATTTCTCCATATCATATGTACAGCTCCAAATATATATTTTGCAAAATGGATATTCCATAAATTTCTGACATGAAACCAAAAATCTTTGCTATCATTAAGAGAAATCACAATATGCCAAAATATGCAATATTTTTTGAGTTTTATGTGATTGCTTTAATTTATTTTGATTTGGGTTATTTTAGTCAAAGAAGGAAATATAATTCCAGTTTATAAATTTGATAATATGGTAGGACTTAATACTACATAATTGACTTGACAATGTGCTGAGCAGGAATTTCATTCATTCACTATATTAATAACATTAAATTAGTTCAAGCAATAACACTGCATAAGCCATTAAGAAATAAAGAAATAATATAATGTTTGATTCAAAAAAGTGTACTTATATAAGTACAGCAACTTACTAGAAAGTAATCAACCCTACAACCTGTATGGAAACCAACATTTTTTCTTCAAACTGCTGTGTAGAAGAGCTTTCACTAGTCATGTTATTAAGTCTACATACAAAAATGAATACACTAAAAGATTATGTCAGTCAAGATCTTGGCTGTATGGTAGTCTCAATATAAGATTATAAAGATTATAGTGTTTACGTTCTATGCACCTTTGTAAGCATTACTTATATTTTATTACCAGAACATAGCTGAAGTTCCAGCTACACTTCCACATAGAAAAATTTTACCATGTTATTTATGTTGTCTAAACAATCACATTAGGGAAAAATATATAATAAATAAGTACCATTAATATGCAATTTACTTCTTTCTGAGGCTATGAATCTTGGGCATTCAGCTACTTTGGTTCTAAATGAAAAAGGAGACATTTCAAAAGACAAACCACCAGTCTGGTAGTTTTCTTGCTATCATGCAGAGTTGGACTCTGCAAATGAACTCCCTTTAACTAAGACATCTATATTAAATTTATCTCCTGAAAAAATGTTGTAAACTGTTCATCTTATTCTGAAGACATGCAATATTTCCCAGTTGTAGGACAAAAATAGTGATTGCTATTCAGTTACTTGGGGGTGGGTGGGTGAGTGTGTGTGTGAGAATGAAAGGAGGAAAAAAAAAAAAAAAAAAAGGAGAGAAAGAAAATGCCTATTCCCGCTATAAGCTGCCAGGTTATGAATCTTGGGTGCGTGAAAATGTTACCGAAAACCATAGCCAGGAAAACTCTCCAAAGCAAAGGACAGTTCAGAAACCCAACACTGGTTTATTGCAGCTGGGTGCATGTGCGAACTTTCCTCCTATCGGGCACACTGAGTTACTCAAGGGTGCACATTACATACAGTGGAGTACTTGCATGTTGATAGCACATTACGTATGTATTTTCATTCACGCACAGGACCGATCACAAGTTTCTCGCTTCTAGTGCAATCAGCGATTACAACTCCTTACCGGCTTGTCTCCTCTTGCAGCCAGAACTTTTTCACCTGGAGACTTCTTCCTGCATGATTTACATACCGGTGCTCTTACCCTCATCTGTTCTTTGTTTCCCAAGGCTGACTCCCTTGATGAGAAGTCCTTGCAGTCACCAGTTTTGATGACTTGACAAGGTGGGTACTGGAGCATTAACGACCTGAGAGGGTGGGTCATCGACTTAAACTTTGTGTGCTTCTTGTTTAACTACATCAGAGTTTGGTGACTGGGGTGTTTAGACAACAAAGGTACCTCCTTTGAAACTTTGATTGAGGCATCTAAGCTATTTGAAACCCTGAGATCTCTTCATGCATTGTAGAATTTATCATGGCCAATCTGAAGATCCATATTGTATTTATGGAGTGAGATTTACATAAACCTGTTTTGATCTCTTTTCTAAAAAGTATTTAATGATGTATGAATAATAATTAAAAAGTATATAAATTAATTTCTCTCTCACAGGAAGAGTGTTTAATTCTAACATTTTTAAAGTGTTTTAATTAGTAAATTGTTACAGGGTATAACATGAGTGCAGAGAGAGGAATGAATAAAGGGAGCTGGTGGAAGAGAGGTCTGTATTTAATGAAAAAAGCTTAATTTGCTTATACTTAAAAAGGGCTTTAAAAGACATATAACTAAATGGATTTTTAGGGTTTAAGACTAGTCAACCTATGTGACTTCAAGATAGTTTTAGCTTCTGCTAAACTCTTGCCCCCTCCCAGATCTCTGAATATCCTGAGGACATTTATGGAGAGCCTGGTTATCACATGGAAGGTGTGGGCTCCATCACCCAGCAGGGGTTGTTTCCATGTCTTTGCTGCCCAAATTTCAGTATTATTCATTATGATCCATTTTCAGATTGACTGATTGTCTGCATACAGTGTAGTGCACTGTGTCTCTGAACAAGAGAAAATATAACTTAGACCAGTATCCACTTCTCTAAATCAGCTGTACGAGAAAATACGTGCTATAATAACAAATAAAAAAATTGAGGGAAGGGGTTAAAGAAATTTTAGTAGATCTAATTGCTTAACGATTACCTACAGTGTTATTGATAAATAATGCTTTGTTTTACTAACTACTGTGTAAATTAACTGAAGCAAGGAGTCTACACAAGATGGCCATGGGATGGACTGTGGAGCAGATGCCAATGGGCACGCCCCAAGCACTTTCCTCAGAGGAGCCTCCGCTACCAGCTGCTCACCACGGGGGCTGACAACAACCTCCTGAAGCCATGGAAGAAAATGGTATGTTTTAGTAGAGGGGGCCTGTAAGTCGTACATGTGTCCGGAGCAGCTGGTAAATCGCGCAGAGACATCTGGCATGCAGCATAGTCCCCGTATGGGAGGAGGGTACCCTGCATAACGAAGGGATTTGCTGACCAATAGGGTGGCCACTAGCGATCTTGAGGGCAGATTGAGCAAATCTGAGGTCGCCACTGCATCCCAGTGTCAGGAGCCAGGATGGACCTGCTCATGACTGGTATATAAGAAGCAGAAGAAGGGTTAGCGGACCTCTCGCAATTATGATAAAATCACTTTGCATATTATATTTGCAGCTGCTAGATGGATGTTAACTGTATGGTTTGAATACCCGGGAATTTTGTTAATAGTCTTTGTTTTGTATGAGTGTAGCATGTTTTAATAGTGTATGAATGAATGAATGTCTCTTTATGTTGATAACGGGACAAGACAAAGGGAATCACTCATCCGGTGGTTTGGGTTGGAACCCTGGGAATATTTGAATAAGGGAGGACATTGGATAAATAGGGGGAACGAACAATATTATTAAATGGGGCTGTGATTCTCTGTCTGGTCTGCGGTAATACAAGAAGCTATAATAATAGGTACAATGGTTGGCACCCAGCCTGGGTCTTACTGAAGTGCTGTTTTGTGAAAGGCGCTAGTATTGTAGCTCTGAAGACATAGAGTGCTCAAAGTGCTCTAGGTATCGTCACTTCACCCTACCACCAGTCCTACAAAACCTCTAAATAATTAAGTTAGTGTGTGGAAGAGAAAATTTGATTTTGGAAATTTGGGACCTTTGGGAAGAGGATTGGGAGAAAACTACAGAGAAGTGTAAGAAGCGGTTTGTGTGTAAACTTATTAGAATAATAGCTGGAATTCAAATAAAAAATTCATAAAAGGTTACAATATGGGTAAAACTCAAGGGGGAATTTTGAAAAAGAGGCCCTTGGATTTTGTGCTTGCTCATTGGAAAGATATTGTCAAGACTGGAGGTACAAAAAATAAAAAAGACCCTTATTAAATACTGCAATCAGTGGTAGCCCTTATATAAATTGAAAACAAAGCTAAATGTCCACTTAATGGGTCAATGGATTATAATACCCTTTTAGAACTAATGCTGTTTTTAAGGAGGAAAGGAAAATGAGATGAAGTCTCATATGCAGACATGTTTTTCACCCTCCGAAACCATACAGAGTGGCAAAGGGACTGTGGGATGGTACCACCACAGGACCCCATGGTACTTACACTTGAACGAAAAAATAAAGAACACAGAGATCAACTAAAGTGGTGCTGCTCAGCATACAGTATGGGTAAAGGTACACTAAAGTTGACAAAATTCACCAGGTACCAGAACAAGATCTAACTGATTTTTTTAAGCCTCCCCCTCAATTACAGGAACAAGATGCGGACCTGGATAGAACTCCTAGTCTCCCGGAAAGCCCTGTATCTTCTTGAACTAGGAAGAAATCATTCAGTTTTCAGTCAAGCTTTGGTGCCCCTGAAAGATGACTACATCATGGTAAAAGGGGCAACTGGCCAACATAAAAGGCATATTTTTGTAAACCTCTGAAATATATGCCCAACTCCCTGAAGGGACTTTTGGGGAGGCATTTGTTGGAACAGTTGGGTACAAAAATTGCATTTGAAAAAGGAGAAATTAATCTGGAAGTAAAAGATGAACAATACATTCAAATAATGAGTTTATCTTTAACCAGCCTCTCTGCAGAAGGAAAAATTAGCAAAGAAATTTTAAACCTGTTATATCCTGGGGTATGGGCCACCAGTGTACCTGGAAAGGCAAAGAATGCTCTATCTGTTGAAGTTAGACTCAAAGAAGGTCGGCACCCGGTAAGAGTTAAGCAGTATCCCCTAAAAAAAAGATAAAGAAATCCAGCCAATGATTGAAAATTTCCTACAATTGAGATTGTTGAAAGAATGTGAATCAGATTTTAACACTCCCATATTATTTGTTTGCAAACCTGACGGGTCGTACCAGGTGGTTCAGGATTTGTAGGCTGTAAACAAAATAACCAAGGATCTCTATCCTATAGTAGCAAGTCCATATACTTTGTTGACTGTATTGACTCCTGAATTAACATGGTTTACTGTTTCAGACCTGAAGAATGCCTTCTTTTGCCTCCCTCTCCATGAAGCCAGCCAGAAGTTATTCGCATTCAAATGGGAAAATCCCAAAAGTGGTCGTAAAACCCAGCTCACTTGGAGGGTGTTGCCACAAGGATTTATAAAAAGACCCACCATCTTTGGCAATCAGCTGGCAAAGGTCTTGGAATCCTGGGAACTGCTGTCTGAAGACGGGAAATTTTTACAATATGTGGATGACATCCTGATAGCCACCAAGACAGAAGACAGTTGTATGATCTGGACAGTGAGTTTACTGAATTTCCTAGGGCTCCAAGGGTACTGAGTGTCTAAAAAGAAGGCCCAAATAATACAGCATAAAGGGATTTATTTGGGCTATGAAATTGTGCTAGGCAAAGGACTTTGGGATAAGCCCGCAAAGAAACAATACGCCAAACTCTGAGACCTCAGACAGTGAAAGAGTTACGAACTTTTTTGGGAATGACCAGGTGGTGCCAACTGTGGATCTGTAACTATGGACTGCTTGTTAAACCACTATATGCACTAACAACCACTGAACAGAAACACCTTGAATGGAATAAAGAAGCCACACAGGCCTTTGAACGGCACAAAAAAGCCCTGATGTCAGCCCCGGCTTTAGGACTACCAGACGTGAATAAGCTGGTTTTCCTCTTCTCCCATGAAAAACAGGGAATTGCCTTGAGAATATTAACACAAGATCTGGGTGGGTCCATATCAATGAGCAGTTGCCTACTTCTCCCAGCAGCTGGATGCAACTGTTAAGGGTTGGCCTGGATGCCTGTGAGCGGTTACAGCTGTAATACTAAATATCCAAAAAGCTCAAAAATTTACCCTGGGCCAGAAAATAACTGTTTTGGTGTCCCATACAGTATCCATGGTGCTGGAAGCAAAGTGTGGATACTGGCTTTCTCCAGAGATTCCTGAGATACCAGGCCATACTGGTAGAACAGGACGATGTGGAAATTATGGTTACTAACATTGTCAACCCAGCTTCTTTCCTCCGTGGGGACACAGGAGAATGAGTACATCATGTCTGTCTGGAGACCATTGAAGCAATGTACACAAGTCGCCCAGACTTGAAAGACAGTCCTATGGAAAACGGAGAAAACGGGTTCACCGATGGAAACAGCTATGTCCTGAGTGGTAAGAGACATACAGGATATGCCATTACCACCAGTCAAGAAATAAGAGTCAGGACCTTTTCCCAGGAACACATCTACACAGAAAGTAAAAATAATTAATTGCTCTAACACACACCTTGGAATTAGCCCAAGGCAAATTTGTGAATGTTTACACCGACTTGAGATATGCTTTCGGGGTTGTACACATGCATGGTACAGTTTGGAAAAAGGGATTATTGAACTCTCAAGGGAAAAACATTAAACATGAGACAGTCCAGCTTCCCAAGAGAGTGGCAATCATGCACATTAAGGCGCACCAGAAAGTGAGCTCGAAATTGGAAAAAGGAAAGAGGCTGCAGGACAGAGGGGCAAAATGAATAGCTGAAACAGAAGTACAAACAGAAGGGCTTTGATCCCTGATGAGTGAATCTCTCTAGAAGGTAAGCCAGAGTATAACAAGGAAAATCAAAAGCTTATTACAGACTTAGAAGGATCATAAAATAAAGAAGGGTGGGCTCACACACCACAGGGAAAATTAATTGTTCCCTCCTGCCTAATATGGCATTTAGTAAGGGAGGAAGGAACATCAAAAAAGACATTGGGGGGCAGAGGCTTTGTATAAAAAGTTAATCAGAGAAATTGTGGCCAGAAACATACATCACAGTGAGACAGGTGATTTAACAGTGTGATCTTTACCTCCAGACTAATTCTAAGAAACGTTCCCAAGCAGAACAGCCAAAGCTCAGAACGTAACCAAAATATTGATACAAGAAATAATACCATGTTTTGGGGTTCCTGGAACCATATCCTGTGACAGAGGACGACATTTTATCTCAAAAGTGGTACAACAAATTAGCCAATATTTGGGTATAAATTGACAACTTCATACTCCGTATCGCCCTCAGTCAAGTGGCCAAATAAAAATAAAACATCTGATCAAACAACAAATTATGAAATTGAGACAAAGAAACAATGTACTAGATTAGGTATAGTAAAGGAATTTTCTAATTTTCTAGAAAAGGGGGGACTGAGGGAACGGGTTAAAGAAATTTTAGTAGATCTAATTCCTTAACGATTGCCTAGATTGTTGTGGATAAATAATGCTTTGTTTTACTAACTATTATGTAAATTAAATGAAGCAAGGAGTCTACAGTTCCTCCTGAAGGACAGTTGGTGATGAGAACTAGCTAAAAACAACTCCATAGTTTGGACACAGACCAAGGAACATCCGAGTCTGCACAAAGAGAGAAGGTAAAAAGTTCAGAGTGAGGGAGACTACCAACCCTTCATCCCCATGACCCCCACAACCACCACCAAGAGGCACTACGCAGGTGCAGTTGGGAGGAACTCATGGAAATGACTTCTTGGAACTAATTTTAATATGAAGCGGGGCTAGGTTATGAATATGTATGGGCATATTTGGAAATCTTATGTATATGCATCATTTGATTATATAAATTGAGGCAAGTCGTTGCCTCTGGTGCGCACAGCTTTGGTGATACCTACTTTGCTATCTGATATTGTGGAGTCTGATTCCACATGTCAAAACATAAAAAGAGTTAGGAGATTAAAGCTATAAAGCTATTGCCCTCAGATCCAATAGCTTCACAAAAATTTTCTAAATGAAGTTGTGGTTAGAAGAGACAAGTCCATACATTTAAATAAAACTTTGCCAATATAATTTATTTTCAATTCAGAACTTACTATTGTGGCTCAGAAATACTTCTAAAAATTCTTTTAATGTCAAAACTGAAGGGCATTATTAGCTAGGAACTCGGGTGGATAAACTTACTGTATTGTAGTCAAATCCCAGTGCAAAAGTAAGGCTTTTATAAACTCTTATCTCTGATATACTAGCATCTTTAATGAAGGTTAGTACTTGGTTTTATCTGTTTCTGTTTTCTTCTTGTGGTATATAGATCTGCAATTTTATTATCAGTCTCATTTGGTTTATCTCTGCCTCCAGGACTACAGTATTGTGACTAGATAGAAAAGAAATGACAGAATATTTATCTCAAAATGACCTACACATAGACGCATTATTAACTGGAACTTCAGATGAATAGTTTACAATTTTTTCTTGTTCTTCATATCCCACTATACAGCAGATGTTTTAAATGAAATCCAAAATATAAAAATGGATTGCTTTATATGGCTCCCCATAGATTTTAATAGGCATAAATTTGAATTGTGGATTTTATGTTACATGCTATTGATTTGAGGCAAGCATTTGAAATTACTTGTGAACAAAGTAATCCATCAAATTCATCAAGTAATAACCAGATACAGAAATCGGAAAACCTTTGCATTATTTCCATCAATATTTTAATTTTGAAGCACTCATTTTAATTCAGTGTATTATATCTTAATCTTTAAAAATAACCCTTATGATAAAAAACCTCAGAAAGACTTACATTTTTGCTTCAATTAAAAAAAAAATATATTTAAAGGACCTATTCTGTAATTTAAAATTGTCTAGTAAGATATAATAAGGCAGGAGATTTTCTGTTCTAGCAACTGCTTAAACATTTTTTTTCCCTTTTCTCTCCTAGAGTAGTGCTTTTCCCAGCTTATGAAATTGTACTACAAAATCATTCCATTTAGAAGGTATCTAAATTCTTACTGCTCTTATTAGAAATCTCATCCCAAAGTGACTGTATCACCACCCCACTTTAAACAGGAAGAAGAAAAAAAAATCTGTTTTATAGTATTTATAACAATAAAAGCAAACAAATGTAAACCCTAGGATCAGGCCACCCAGCACTGAACTGGACCCTGATTTATCAAGACAGCATTTTGAACAGTCTTTAGTAGATTCTTATGTGATTTTGCATTACCTATATTGAAACACAATGGGGTAGAAAAGAAAACATCTTTAAAATGTATTGTATTACCTCTGAGTTTAATATTAAAGTTACAGACTAGAACATGAAATGAATTATCTCACCATAAAGGAAAAACAAATGCAAAAGAGGGGGGAAAATTTTCACTAGTAACTAAAGATCCTTTTTTTCTACACAATTCCAATTAACATATTCTAGTAAACAAATTTTAAGAGATGGTTGCTAAATTAATGATTTTAAAAGGACTGCAACTTGATTTAGCAAGCTTCATTCACTTAAACATACCACCAGAAATTATTACATAATTCTATAAAGAGATGAATATGATGAAGAGTCTAATATTTCCCAATGTCCAGTAGCTTTTTAACATAACTTTCCTGTTTCTATCAGTAGTAAATATAATTTTATCATCATAAAAAAAAAAAAAAAAGGGTTTGCTTTGATGATGTTAATCTGAGGAATGGGAGTCTACTACAGCTGAGGTTCTGAGTGCTTATGATTATCTATTCTGGGTACAGAGAATTTTGCATAAGGTAATTTTTTTCCACCTGCTGGTGCCAAAGAGCTAGGTAAGAGAGAAAAGAGTTAATCAGGTCTTAAATTAGATAGTCTAATTCTGTCTTCCACAGCCTAAACCCCTGCAAAATCTTTTCAGACTTACAGATAAACCAGTTGAGTATAACCAAGGAATTTATTGTGATTTAATTTTAAAACAAAAGAAGGTGAAAACGTGAAATTTGATTAATTTCCTCTACATACACACTGGTTCAGAACTTATGGTCCCTTTTTCAGAAGATATTCACCACAAAGAGCTTCAAGATTTATTGTAATTATAAAAATAATGGTATTTAAAAGTCTATCAATAATAATTTTCAAAGATGAAAAAACCATATAATTGAAAACCAAAATCAGAACAACAGTAACAGTCAAAAAGCATAATTTGCATAATTAATGAGAGTTTTGTGACAAAGTAAGTTTATGCTATATATTATTTTCACTCTGAGTACATCAGATATTATTAATAATTTCCACAGGAGTTAATATGATGTAAAATATGATGTTATGAAAGACAAGGAATTATATCTTCCCTAACCCTTCGAGAAATCGCAAAAGCATCTGAAAGTGCAAAAATAACCTAGGTAAGAGGTTTTTTCTGACTTTTTAAGCATTGCTTTGTTTTACCTGTTTTGATGACATCTTAAAAATCAAAGACCTCTTTTTTTTTTTCTTTTAAGTAGCAATCATACTTATGAACCCCTCACTTAAATGTCTATAACAGTATTTTAAACTAATAAATCTGATGCACTTCTTTTTAAACACTGTTCATTACAAAATCATTTCTGCTTCACAGGTCTCTCATTTTATTTTTCTTTTCCCTTTAAGTTTTGTCTCAAGTTGAAAATATTGCAGAAAGATAACATGATAAATTTAATTGTGTTTACTATTAATTCCAAATGATTTACTTCTGCTGGAAAATGAACAAGACCTCATGTTACCTCTTTGGAAATGTTGGCTCCAGTCCTCACCCAAAGTGAACTGAAACTGATACAGAAATTCTTTATCCCCCTTCCCAAGTAAATTTATTGCCAATTTTATCTAAGCTGATCAACATTCTGTAGTGGGTTTGAGTGGCAATGTTTTGTAGTAGGAGGACTACAGGGGCAGCTTCTCCAAGAAGCTGCTAGAAGCTTCCCCTGTATCCAATAGAGCCAATGCCAACTGGCTACAAGGTGCACCTGTGGTTGGCCAAGGCTGAGCCAATCAGCAACAGTGGTAGTGCCTCTGGGATAACACATTTAAAAGAAGGGGGGGAAAAAAACTTTGCAAAAGCAGCTAGGAGAGAGGCATGACAATATCTGAGAGAAAGAACACTGCAGACATCCAGGTCAGTGAAGAAGGAGGGGGAGGAGGTACTCCAGGCACTAGAGCAGAAATTCCCCTGGAGCCCATGGAGAAAACAATGGCAAAACAGGTTTTCCCCCTGCAGCCCATGGAGTTTAACAGTGGATCAGATATCCACCCTTCAGCCAATGGAGGACTCCACGCCAGAGCAGGCTGATGCACCCGAAGGAGGCTGTAACAGTCTGGAAAGCCTGCACTGGAGCAGACTACTGGCAGGACCTATGACCCTGTGGAGAGAGGATCCCATGCTGGAGCAGGTTTGCTATCAGGACTTGATCCTGTGGGGGACCCATGCTGGAGCATGTCCTGAAGGACTGCACCTCATGAGAAGGACCCATGCTGCAACAGTTCTTCAAGAAGTGCGGGCGGTGGGAAGGACCCATGTTGGAGAAGTTTGTGAAGGACAGTCTCCCATGGGAGTGACACCATGCTGGAGCAGGGGAAAAAGGTGAGGAAGAAGGAGCAGCAGAGACAACATGTGATGAACTCACTGCATCCCCCATTCACTGTCCCTCCGCACCATGCAGCGGAGAGGAAACAGACAATTCAGGAGTGAAATTGAGCCCAGGAGGAAGGGAGGGGTGGGGGCAAGGTGTTTTAAGATTTCATTCTTATTTCTCACCATCCTACTCTGATTTGAATGGCAATACATTTAATTAATTTCCCTGAGTCAAATCTGTTTTGCCCGTGATGGTAACTGGTGAGTGATCCTTACCTCAAACCATGAGCCTTTCACTGTAATTTCTCTCCCCTATCCTGCTGAGAAGATGGAGCAATAGAGTGGATTGGTGGGCACCTGGTGGCTAGTCAAAGTTAATCCACCACACATCCCAAACTCTGTATCCTACCTCTGAAGTTTTGAATTCTGAGGCAACTATAACACAATAAACTTATGGGCATACAGGTCTTGACACTGTCAGGGAATGCAGAAGCTTGCTGCTGATCAGCCTGGCAAGGTCAGACCATATGAAATAATGCAGTCTCAGGTGTGCCAAGGATGTTTCCCATTGGTTCCTTCAATGAGTCAGATCAGAGAAAATAGGAGACAAAGTGATCTGATAACACCCCAGATCATAATACTAGAGAGTATTGTGGTAGCAGTAGAGCAACGATGTCCGAATGAAGCCTGAAGAATAACTTTGTAGCGGAAACTGAGCAAGCAGAAAATGGTAGAAAGGGGAAGCTAGAAAAGCAGGAGGCAGTGGCAGTAGCAGCCAAGGTCTTAATCCAGGTGTTTGTCCTGTACATCAGGGATTGGAGATATTTTGGGGTCTCTTAGCTCATATTTGCAGAGAACTGTCACAACTTCCTTTGCTTCTCAGTGGCCAAGAGCCTCCTCTTTCACCTGTTTTCCTCCAGCATGACTGAACATAGCCCTGAGGAAGCTGGCAACCATATTTTCTACTCCTTGGCCAACAGCATAACCCAATAATATAATTTTCCCTTATGTAGTGTGCCCCAATTCATTTCTCTGCTAGACATTTCTGGAATGGTTTTATGATTCCTGTCACACAATTTCCCAATTCTTTTTTCCTTACTTTTAACAGGAAGGCATACATCAAAACACTCTGGAATACACTGTCATAAAGAAAATGGTTTTGCTTGTACACATTTAAAAGCTTCAACCTACAAAAAGAAAAATTAGTTAGCTGTTCCATTTGAACAGAAACATTTGTAAATTGACCAGTGAGATGTGCGAATTTGTTTCCCGAAGATTCAGCCAGGTTTTGGAATGACTAGAAAGATGTTCTAGATGCCTAGTCACGGCTGGGTTGCTGGACAAATTCTTTCTGTGAAACTAGTCTATGTAAAAATGCAAATGTTTATTGATGCAGTGTATTGTAATCTATATTACTTTTTTTTTCCTTTTCTTTAGAAAAGGAATCCCTTTTGAGATGATGTCTTTTAAATCCTGAAGATGAGAATCCCTTGCTTGGTGTTGTAACGAAGACTTTGCAATTTTCTCCTAAATGTCCAACAGATATCACTTAAAATATTGAGCCCTGTAAGCTCACTTAAATACAGTATTGCTGTTGCTACTAATAGCGCACAGGTTTTGCACTGAGTTAGCAAGGCCTTAGAACTGAGGTTTGTCAGGTTTACTTCACTTAAACTTGTCTTGACCTGCCTAGAGTTTTGTTTTTAGTTGGTTTGCTGTTTCTAAAGTTCTTTGACTATGCCTAATTTGTATTACTTTTGTTAGTTCTTGGTATGGTATGACTGTAGCTTTTATATTAATAGTGATAATATGTAGTTACTCTGTGTAGATATTTGCAACTCTTGCACAATGGTGTAGTGTGTAGAAAGTCAGGCCTGCTATGATGGCAGAGGCTTTCAGGGTTGAAGACAGAGGATATGGTGTAGAAGGACACAGGCTGCATGAAAACAAGTGGGGCATGAGCTTGGCACTGGAGATCCCACAACCATAAACGACTCACTAACGGTCAGCTGAAGAAACATGGACCAGAATTTGGACCCAGCTGGGCTGGGGTAACAAAGAGTAAGTATGTGGCAGACATAAAACATACCACAGATGACAGATTCGGAAGCTATATGGAGTTGCAAAGCAACACAGAAAATGTAAATGTTAGAAAGAATATTAAAAAAATATATATCTCCATGTGAATTTTAAGAGAAAGGAAAGGAGTAAGAGGAGACACCACCAACATCAGCCTTCTCAGTGAAGCACTTCGAGGCAAGCCGCAAACCCCAGTCCTTACTGGGAGAGGGCTGGCACTATTGACCAAAGGGCCACAGTAGTAGTGAAAGACTGAGAATGACACAGAAAAGAGATAGGTACTAAGTGTGAGTGTATAACAATTTTAACTGCATTATTATACTATTAATAATTTTTTCACTTTGTCTAAAATGATTTTCCTCTTTGCCCATTACAAGATTTTGTGCATAACACATAGAATATATAACTGAAAGTTTAAAGGTTATTTTCCTGGTTTTAGACAAACCACACAAAACCCAATCCATTTTCAGAGTAAAAGCTACACAGTTTATGATGGCAAAATCACCAGGAGAATAATGGTCTGGATTAAGATTAGGAGTTTGTCTGAAGTGGACATTAATCCACTTATGGTTGATGTAGGTTGTAACAGCAATCCACAAAGGCTCACAAATCTTAATTACTGCTCACTTTTGTAAAGAGAAAATACTCTTGATTATGAACAGCTGATCAGATGTATCAAAGAGATATTATCATTGAGCTTTGACTCTCATTGAGTAATAACTCTTCTCTGTGCTCAGTGAAAAATGGTACACTTACTTACAAAAACAGAAACACAGTCAAAATAATGGATATTTAGAAAAAGGTTTGCTACCAAGGATAATTCTTGTCAAACAGCATCTAACTGCACAAAATGAACTATTTATCTAGACATGCCATGTTTTTTAACTTAAAGCTAGTGCTATAAAAATAGGATTTCCTTGATATGCCTTGTTAAATTTTTAAATACTTTTAAAAACATAACATAAATATGTAAATGTAAAGGTAATTTGTTTATTTTATATATTAATTAGTTAGGGCTAACTGCAAGTAAGTTTTGGATTCATATGATTCACAGTGGAAAGGTTCACTTTCGGGAACAAATCTTTAACTCCTTGAACATGCCTTTTTCTTCCTAGTAGGAAAGAGGTAGAATTTATACAATGAGGAAATAAATGATCAGTTGTGAATTCTAAACACAAAAGGGCACGTATACTTCGTGATTTTTAAGAAAATATTTACAAGGAACAAGCAGGAAAGTATAACAGCTAGAATCCTGAAGAGTATATATTGGAACATATGACTATAGCAACAAGTGCATTGTATGTTTTGATGTAAATCAAGTGATTGTTTTACACGTGAACAGAGTAACGCAGAAACATCCACTACATTTGTTTTGCTGAACCTCATAATTTAAGCACCATTTTTTACTGAAGCTAGAGAATTCAAATGTGCATTAGCAAAAAAACCCTTTGTATGTTAAATTCTAGTAGCACTTCTATTAAATTTCAAATGCTGCATTCCATTCTTCCCCAAACTACTGGTTTACTAAATGTAGTAGAGTAGCTTTCGTGCTGGCTTTAAGTTAGTGGCAATTAATTTGCAGCTGTTCTAGTAGTAAAGACATCTCAAATACCAATAATTGTACTTCTTTTTTTCTTTTCTTTCTGTTTTGGGGAATAATGACACATATTTGTTTGGAATTTATACCATTTTCTTTGGAAAAAATCTTTAAAGGTGTTGAGGCCTTATATTGGTACCACTGGCACAATTTAAAATTACAGTTAAAATAACCCAATAAATTAATATATTTCATCATTTCCATTATTTTACAATCTTAAAAAAAAAACCAAAACTATTAGAAATATGATTGAAATCTTATTTTAAATTTTGTGGTTTGTTGTTCTTGGGTTTTGTTTTTGGGTGGGTTTTTTTTGTTTTGTTTTGGTTTTTTTTTCTCATAAGATGAATCATTCCAGTCTAAGTCAGTTGTTTAGGTTGAATTGTGTTCTGGAGATGCTTCACTTCTGTCTGTTGATCATAAGGGAAACATTGCCTTTGACCAGACAAGTAACTTCAGATAACTAAAGTTTGCTCAAATAATATTTAGTGTTGAATAAAATGGGCAATACTTTTTCAGCTTGTTTTGTAAGCTAATGTGTTTTCACTCCACCTTGCTGTCCTTCTTTCATAATACAGCTAGAAGATATGAGAGAGTACCTGACATATATCAGCTTCACTATGTGAAGATATGGATCTGGAAGATTGATCCAGTGAATTAATCTTTTGATGACCTAATTAAGGAAACAGATCAGGATAAATACAGATCTTCAGGAGCAGTAGGCATTTATCTCCCCTATGAATATAATCTGCAATTATTGTTACTGAAATACCTATTTTCTTGGGGATACAAGGAGTTAAATTAGCTCAATGGCTGGGGCCATTTGCTTCTAGCCTGTCCTTTGCTTGAGACATCTAAGGTTATGTCTTTGACCATAAGACATGGACAAGAACAATTTCTTTAGTGTTATTTTAAGATTTTCAACACAGAACAGGAATTCAAAGCCAAATTGCAACTACAATGAACCAATTACATTTGTATTTGAAGATGTTTGAATATTATCTTTAACAAGTCATTTGGAAAATGTGTAAAAAACAACTTTAATTTGAATATTTTTGAGATATTCTGGACCTAATCATGCTACTATTGAAGAAATAGCTAAAACTCCCACTGATTTCAATGGGCTCAGGATTATATACTCAGCAGGGAACAAGACTCGCTAATCCATGAGGTCCTTTTCGTCCCTGTGTTACTACAATAGGAGCAGAAATCTGCAGGAAGCATGATAATGTCAGGGTTGTAAGACTTGAGAAGTTTGAAAGCTAGGACTTCCACATGAAAGATATTCTTTTTGAGAAGTACAACAAATATAAATGGCGCTGTGGTTTTGAAATTAAGTTTCTCTTTGCTATAAACATTAATGACTACAAGATACCAATATATCTGATACAGATTTGCATTTTATAATTATCTTGGCTTAAGATTATAATTGTTGTTTGAAGTCTTTTCTTACTGTGAAAAAGGGCAGGATTTTAATTAGTTTTATTTCAAGCATTCAGCTGATGTGCACGGGAGACAAAGCCAAGTGTGGGACATAGAAATCATTGTAAAATCTTTACTGCAGTGTGAGTAGATTTATTCAGTGCAGAACAACTGGAAATCAGCTTGAATACCCTGTCAGTGTAGCTAGCTAACTCCACCTCCTCTTTTGCATTTCATGTTTCTTTTCCTCACTAACAATACCAGCAGCTGTGCTAGTCTAAATTCCCAGAATTATTATTATGATTTTTTTTTTAAAAAAAGTCCTGTTCTTGAACATTCAAATGCTCCAATTCTGGGAAAAGGTAACTGCATCATTTTTTCAGGTTTAGCATCTTCACAGTTTACACAGCTTTGTGATTGCCTACATGCCACCAGATTGAGAGCAAAAGATTAGTGTGTAGAGGTTAGGTTCAGATCTCAGAGCTGAGTTTAAGCATTGTAATTACTGGGTAATTCAGAATCCTGAAAATGGGCATTGAGGTATCCTATGCCACTTAAAGAGTGATTAAGAGCACCTGATTCACGGCCCTCTTTCCTCTCTATAGGGAGCCAACATACCTCACTTAGCCATTCAGCTTTCTGTATGCAAACAGATGAATGAGTATAGCTAGTAAATAGAAAACAGTGGTAACAGAACTACAGCTGGGTTCCCTCAGCTCTCTCTGGTAATAAGCATCTTAATCTTCCCCACTCTCCCCCCAGGTTAGCTGTCTGCGTCCACCTGGCATTCAGAAGACCTCACCTTTGCTGGAAAACAGATGCTGAAGAGAAACAAAGCTTGCACCTTCTATATGGTAGCCAGTTTGTTGATTTACTTACCTATGACATGGAAGACAGTGTTTCTTAGCTATGTTTAACTTGAGAGAGAACTAACCTATTATCTCCTCCCAAAGCAGTCAGATCATCTCATTCTCCTTTCTCTACTACTGTCTTGAAAAGCCTCCTGTGCAGTGAACTGAAAAAAAAAGAGTAAGTCTGACTATAGTTAAGTATGCTACACAAGATGGCCAAGCACTTAATCAGTCATCCATACATAATTTTAACCTGGCTTAATTTTGGACTGCTCCAGCTAGATCTTCAGTGATCCAGTAGATAGCACATCTTGGTGGTATAGATGCAACCAAGAGATGACTCTGCATTACAGTGTTCAAATTCAGAGCAGAAGCACACTGTGTCTGTTCAGTGAATATCATGATTGCCCATGGCTTTTCATTTGGATGGAGCAGTCTCGGAACATCTGAATGGAATTACTTTAGGCTGAAACTAAATTAAAAGATGTGGTCCAAGAGCATACTGAATGCACTTAACTGCCAATGGGTACACTGTACATAGACTAGAACTAGTCCAGAAGAAAAGCTCCCAGAACATGAATAGCATGGGCATTACGATTTTAGCATTGTTCACCCTATAGATAGATTCCCATTGCTTCTTCCTTTTCAAATCCTCCCATTGCTTCTTCCTTTTCAAATCCAGAGATCAGCAACTATAATCCATAATGTTGGCTTCTGCATTCTGTTTAGCGGTGGTCTTTTTCCAACACCTGGTGTGTGGGCTTTGAGTGACCTGGAAGTTGTAAATGAACAAAAGATTTGGACAAAGTAAGGGACCTTCTTTGTGCACTTTTGAGTCATGACAGATTCTGTTCACATAAATGTTCTTTGTAAGATTAAAGGATGGATGTTTAGCTTTAGAATCAATGACAATATCCATTGATTTTAGGTATCTTTGAGTGACAAATTAGAGTGAACATTTTATGTTACAGTTGGAGAACAACTACTCATGTTCTGGCTTTGTGCCAGCATAGCTGTTCTTTAATTTTGGCCAATATTAGGTTAGACAGGTAGATTGTGGTCACGTGTCTCTTACTGAAGGGAGACTTGGATCCCAGAGTTCATATTGTTAATATTTTTTTCTCTGCATAACATTTGCAAATTAAGATTATTATTTGGGGTCAGTTATGTTTTAAGGTTTCAAAATCAACTGCATTTTCCCAAATAAATTGTCTTGTAATTTCTCATACTTTCAGACACCAGTATTTACCACTACACAGTTCCTCTGAGACTGCTTTTATACTAAAAACACACAAACTATCTCCATCACAGAAAACCTGATACAATTCTTTTTAGTGTGTGTTGGACTTTGATTTCCTCTTTACGAGCCATGCTTTTTTTTTTTTTTTGAATAATTAATAAAATGCAGTAGGACCATCTATAATAAAACTGGTGTTACAAAGACTGCTTTTTTTTAGAGACTTCTAGCTTTCAAGGCTGACTAGAAACTGTATCCACATAAATCTCATTAAAATTTATTACTGCGGTATGGCTGAACCCTGTCTTTGAAAACCCAGCACAAAGGTCTTATTTACCATTTGTGGTTTGTTTGGGGTTTTTTTGTGGTTTGTTTTAGAACAAACTATCTTTTGTTCACATTTTGCTTCCAAGCATTAAAAAAAAATCTATTGTCATATAATGATTTCTATCTTCCTAACTCTGGCAAGAAAAAAGATCCATCCCTACAGCATTCTCTGCATCCATTTTTGATTGTGCTATATTTTTAAAGCAAGAACTAATCCAATTACTTCTGATTTTTAATAGAAATACCTTTATTGATTTATATGGACTTTGAAGCAAGATTTTAAATAACCATCTCATATCAAATTAGGAAGTCATATATTTTTAAATGCAGTAGTTCTTGAAATATGATGACTGTGTTCTCACTACAAAGAATGTATTCTATGAGGGTTCATTAATTATGATTCTCAGTAGTATTGATAATGAACAATTTTTGAATTCCATATAGATATTACTTAAGCCACCCACTGAGACACGGAGAGCCACCTGTCTTCTCTATCACTGTCTGTAACCTCTCTGTATTTTCACAACATTTTATCATTCATATCCCATACAGTGTTACTTGTTCTGAAGGAACAATTGCTGTTCTTTAAAGGCAAAAACCATGGTCCAGTCAGTATCTTGAAATGCAGTTTCTTCAAAACAAACCATATATACATTGATCTCCACGATCTATTAGATGTTATACAAGTGTAATGCAAGTGATAAACAAAACACAGATATAATAATGCATGACACTTTTAAATGTATTAAATTGATTAATATTAGTTTTATTTATGTATTTTTCCTCTTGAATAATCACTTGACACTTTTATCAGTTAAATTTTCTCATCAGTTTAAAATGTATTCAGCACACTTCCATGCAGCATGAATAAAGTCCCTTAACTCTGCAACGATTAAAAAAAAAAAAAAAAAGAAAGAAGGAAGCAGTAGCACTTCTTTTGGCCATGTCCTTTGCATTCAAGGTAGCAGCTATCTCGCAAACATCAGACATTGCATTTGATTCTTCACTACCACACCTGACCTGCCACTTACCCTGGTTTCATGCCACTAGAGAGAAACATGCTTTTAGGGGCTTCAGATCTGCCGTTATATGAGCGTAATGGACTTGCCTCAACAACTCTCGTTAGTGACATCTAAGACCCCCCCAGGCTTTAGGTACCCGCACGGGGCTTTGCCCTGGCTCGGCCCGGGACAGGGTTAATTCCCTCCCCGGTGCGGGCGCGCGCGGCCGGGGACGCTCCGGTTTCGGGGGGAGGGGGGGGGGGACACGGGCACGGCGCGGGGGCAGGGCCGGGCCAGCGGGCCCCAGCCGGCCACGGGGACGGGCCGTGCCACGGGGCGAAGTGCTCGGGGTGTAACGGGGGGCTGCCCGGGGCTGCCGGTCGCTGCGGGGGGGCGGGGGGCACCGCGGGGCGGGCGGGGGGCGGTCGTGGCGCGTGTCACCGGGTCTCGCGGCTCCCTGCCCTTGGGACGGAGCGCCTCTCCCCCTTCCCTCCTTCTCGTTGTGACTGTTACTGTCGTTATGATTGTTGTGCTTTTGCTTTTATTTTACCTGAATTGTTGAACTGTGCTTCTCTCCACCTTCGAAATTCGCACTCCTCCCCGATGCTCCCCGCGGTGCGTCAGGCCGGGGCTGGGGCACGAGGGGCACGAGGGAGGGAGTGTGTGAGGAGAGACAGGCTCTTGTGGATCAGCAGTTGGATGCAGAAGGGCTACCTCAGCCAGCTTCAGTGGCTCTAGATAAATGGGTTGTGCTTTAAATGTCTTTTTAAGATTAGACTAATCATACCCTTGGAGGGGTCATTTTCTAAATTCAACCAACGACTACATTCAGCCCTCCTTTGAGTGTTGAGGTGCAGACTGCCCTACGGACAATGAAGGTGTTGTAATGGTGCCTGGGCTCTCCCAACAGCTGAGGTCTAGTCGGCACAGTCGGTGTCGTCTATAGAGTTTCTCAGTCGATCGATCTGTCTTAAGATGAAGCTGAATCACCTCTTTCATACTTAGAAAAATGAGCAGGATATAAAGTAATATAAAAGAATGGGACTGGGATTACGGTGCACAGATGTAGGCATCTGATACTGTTTCTGATGGTGTGCGGAGCATCCCTCCTCTATCCCAGCTCTTGTCCCAGGTGACTCAAATCCTTTAGAATGTTTTCTCAGATATACCAGGCCCCCAGGGTATCTTAAATACTAGTAGGCATGTCATCTATGATGAGCAATTTAGTCATTCCCTGGAAGCCTATTAAAATAATCCATCAAAAATGCTGGGTATTAGATAGTAAATTCCTTCATGAGGTTAAATCTTTGTGCTAGAAATGTGTATTTACATTGTTCCCAAAATATAATGCTAACAACTACCTAAGTATTTCCTTGCTGCCAGCAGTTTTCTGCAGATGTGTTTAGTATCTGTTACTACATTTAAATAAATTATTGTCAACTTGATTCCTAATGACTGTTTGGATAACTAGTAGTTTTTCAGCTGACTAGTGAATTTCTTTTTTTTTTTTTTTTTTTTTGAATTTGTGGGAGGAAGAAGTGATATGTAGTCTTCTGTGAGATGATAAGGATGTCTATGAAGTATTTATGCATTTTATTTTACATGAGGATTATATATCTATACCAATATTTGCAAGTGAATTAAAAAGAGAGTTTCCAGCCAATCTGTGAAGAAAGAAAATGAGAAAATAAAATCAGAAAGGAAAATGAGTATAAGAACTGGGAGAAAGTATATGCTGGTGGACATTTCTATATGGGATAGCTTGGTCTAAAAAATGCATTTATACTTTCTTCCTTTGCTAGAGAAGTACAAGTTTCTGATAACTGCAGTTTCAGATACTGATGAAAACTATGCTGGAAATAGTAATCAGTTCTGTATGTTTTGTATTACATAGTACCTGTTCAAAGCAGAAACCCTGCAGTGAATTCTGCAAGTATGTCAGTCCCCCTAAATAGAACCTGCACGGTTGACTTATATTGAAGACAAAGGATAATTTATATCAGCATGAAATTGCTGGCAGAAATAGATATCATTACTGAAGTTCTGTGCAATTACACAACTGAGTAGAGTTGTTTCCCTAATAAATAACAAAAAGGTGTTACAACTTCTCTAAAAACTGAATTTAATAAAATTTTCAGCTAGTCATTCCTGTACAGCCACAGCAGTGTTAGTACACAGTAATAACCTTCCATCTTTATCAAACTTATAATGCTATGTTTATGTTTAATATTTGATGCCTATTTTTTTTGTTTTGCAGAAAAAAATTGTCTTCTTTCATTTTATTGCCCAGTCTACTCACATTTCATACTGGTATTTCAGCTATATCATGCATATTATCATGTTTTCTAAGTAGTAAGGACAATTTTTATTTTTAGTTAGCAATTCTGCCACCACAATCTGAGGATACAAGCAAGAAAAAATTCAGGAATGAAAGACAAATTATTTCTTAAACAGCTGGTGTAACTGGAGCACTGCATCTATCTACTTCTTGGCTTGAGAAATTAGCATGGTCAAAATGTTCTGTTGATCTGTTATCTTGGCTTATGGGATAACAGCAATGCTATCATCAGGACAGGTTGAACACCAGTACATTATTTGTACAATTAAGATTGTTATTCCATGCCTGACTTTTTCTCATCTTCCAGTCATTTTTCTGCATTTTATTATGTTTTTTTTAAAAAGTTTTTACTAACCCAAATCATTTGCTGCTATGCCTTAATTTTGTGTCTTCATTAACTAGCTTTTTTTCTAAATCTTTCACAAGCATACGGAAAGACACAAACCACCACACAGATTTCTGTGGGATTTTACTAGTAACTCTCTTCTGTAACTTAAGAGACTGTTACTGAATTCTTTTATTTCCTACCTTTTATCCAGTTTTTAATCGACAAGACTGTCTTCCCTGTTACCACACAGTGGGTGAATTTCTTACACAGCCTTTACTGAGGCACCATGTCAAAGCTTTCTAAAAAGGCTACCATGCCTTATTAACCAGATCAGCTTGTCAGCACTCTGAGATCTCTAATAAAGGTGTGAGACATCATTTTCAGGTAGAATAGTGGTGTCAACTCTTTTGCATCACAACATATATAAAGATACACACATGATTTTAAAAAAACTTTCATTCCAATGTTTACTAGGAATTTTGGAAGTCTTAACATTTTCCTCTTATTTTTAAAATGCATAAACACTAATTTTGGGAGACGTTCATTTTGGATGATATAATGATCCAGTGGTCCATGTAAAGTGTAATACAGGAAGTAATAATAGCCTAGAGTTTATCATCCCCTTAAATGTTCTCATCATAGGATGACACATCTGTGATATAGTTCTAATATTACACCTGCAATTTTCAGACTAAATTATCCTACAATATTTGGCTCTAAAAATACTCTGTGAAAACCTTAGCAGAAGCCTAAACTATTATGTTAAGAGGAACTAGTTAGGAAAAGAAAAAGAAGAAAGCAGAAAATCATTATTAAGCCACAGGCCATAGTAACAGTGTTCTCAAATCTTGAATATAATTTCTAATTCTGCTTACATCCACATCTCAACTTCTCCTTTCTCCCCTGTTCCCAGATAGAGAGAAGGCTAAGAAAAACATACAAAGAAAGCTAGTAAGATCAGATTATTTTTTTAAAAAAATTATTAAAAAGATTAAATATTTTTTCTCAGTTTTGAAATTATACTTCTGAGAAGGAATACAATAACATTTATGAAACTATGTGAAATGTAAACGATGTGAGTTGGTGTGAACAGGACTTAATTATTTATTATTATTACATAGAACTTTGATGTATCAAATGAAACTTGAAGGAGGTTTTTTTTTTTAAAAGGGCGGGGAAGCATGGGTTTTACCATACAATGGTTTCCAAAACTGAACAGGACTAAACAGTTAAACTGCGTTACTAGTATGTAAAAAAATAATTGAAAATGTTAGGTGAAGAATTAATCAAGCTCTACTAAAAAGAATGGCCATAAAGTTTCTTATTAGGTTGTAGATTTGAAGATCAAAACTGTACCTTTCAAAGGGAGTCCTGGTTTTGTCTTGTAAACATAGCTTGAAAAGAGGAAATTGTAATTTTCACAATGGAAAAAGATCACTGCTAAAATTCTGTGGGGCTTTGTGCTTATATAGTTAAAGACTTGTGCTTTTTATCTCTACATTTGATCCATGCATGCTAATCAAAAGTAAGTAATATGAATCAGAAAAATGCTTGAAGCATTTAGAATAACTTTCCCCTCTAGAGTTTACATGACTTTTTCTCTTTTTTTTAATTTTTTTTTTCCCCATAAACCTCCCAATTTTTCACAGTAAGATACAAGCTAATAATTCTTTAAGGTGAAAAACATCTTGCAATAATGGCATATTTGATTTCTTATCTTAGGGCTTCAGTGCTGTTTAGAAATGTTTTATAAATAGACTGTTACACATTCTGAAGAAATATGTTACCTTATTTTGAAGAAAGTTTTGGTCTGTTTAAATAAACTAATTAAAAAGCCAGGATTTAGCACATCGCTCATAGGTTTTTGTTTATCTCAGCTTAAGTTCTAGTTCAAGGATTCCATTCAAAACTGCTCAGAAAGAGAGTTAATGTCTCATATGATCTTGCTGTTAATGATATAAAATAAATCAGCTTTAAACTGGAACCTACTGACAACCTTGACATTGGATAAGCTTTCCTTTGTGGATTGGTTGTTTGTTTGTTTTTCTTTTACTAAATTTATCCTCCTGAAAGATCCTGTATCAGGAGCCTCAGGAACTGAAATTCTTTTCTTATTGACAGAACAGATAATGCAAACTATTCAGACAGCATTGGTGATCCTGTGCTATCCTAGCAGCATATCTTGTCTTTAACACATTGAAGCATTTTGAAAGTGAAATGGTATATAAAATTTCCAGTCCTTGACTATGCTTAGAAGCATTTAGGACTACAGTTTGAAAGTTTTAAATATATATTTGTTCTGAGGCCCTAATCTTTAAAAACTGCTAGTTTATTTTCGAAGTAAATTTTAGGAAAATAGATTCTGAGCTGCTGTCAACAGCTGTGAATAATCCCTGATGTTTATAATATAAACCCAAGGAATATATAGCCATAAATTTATAAAAGAGTGTTGCTTAGAAGAGATTTCTGAAGGCTCTTTTGTTAACTTTTTACTCAAAGTAGATTTGTTACCAACATGAGATCAGGCGGCTGTGGCTTTCTCTGGCTGAGTCCTATAGTCCTCCACCGGTGCAGAGCTCATGACTGTTCAGGGTAACCCACTCCAGTATTGTACTACCCTTTTAGTTACAGTTGTTTTCCCGATGCTTAGCATGAACTGCTCAAGCCACAGTTTGTGGCCATAGATCTTTGCTGTATCATCTGGCCTTTTTCATCTTTGTGACTTCACTTCAAGTAACTAGGCTGCTATGAAAATTACCCCTTAGACTGCTCTTCACCAGACTAAGCATCCCCAGCTCCCTCACCCTCACCCTCACCCTGTCTCATGTAGGATATGCTATCTAGACTCTTGACATTCTGGGTAATCCTCTGATGGACCTCTCCCATATCTGAAAATCCTTCTTGAATTAGGGACCCAAACCCTCAATGTAGTATTTCAGAAGCGTCATCACTGGTGCTGAATAGAGGAATAATAATATATTTCAGTCTGCTGGCTGTGCTCCTCCTGTATGTGATATTTGCTTTGCCTTACTGCCTCCCTGACTTTATACTCTTCTGCTGCTGGCTGCCCTTCTCTCCCATACTATATGGTACAGGCAGAAGTCTGAGAGCAGGTTTTGTCTTTGAAGACCAATGCTAAAAGGTGTTGAGCACTTCAGTGTTTTCCTAATCTGTGTCACTAGGTTGTTTTCCCATCCTTCATCAGACCCTGAAAGCTCTTCCCTGAACTTTCTTTAGTGATCAGTACGCCTATACAATGCTTCTTGGTACCTTTTGTGACCATCATCCATTTTTGTCCATCCTGCACATGTCCTTTTTCAGCTCCTTTGTTTTTTGGTCCTCCAGTGTACCCTTGCTTTCACCTTTTAACCTTGTATACCCTCTTCTCCCAAATCCCTTCTACTAGGCAGGAAAAGCTGTAAATGTTCAGTGAGAAGTTTTGTTGTTTTTTTTTTTTAATACTATTTGAGCTAATTAACTAATGCAGTTATTTGTATTGATAGTTAAAATAAGAAGCACAACAATTTTAAGTGTTTCCTTTATAAATGCTCTCATGTTTAATGGTTCAGTTAATTTTTTCTTTGGTTTTTTTTCAGTCTTGCGTTAATGTTAGGTTTTTTCTCATGTTTTCCATTAAAGGTCTCTGGCTCTGAGACTTAATGACCTCATGGCATATTTATTCCTCATTTTGTGTTAGATAGCCTCACCAATTGTTTCTGATACTACTATTTTTTTAAAAAAAATAAAATATGGAAGCTACTTTTCCATTTTAGAAGGAAATTTTCCGAACCCTTAATGATAATAAGAAGGAAAAGGAAAATGGCAAAACTATATTAATTAAAACAAAATTATTATGATGTATAGAAAATACTTGTTGAAAATCTACCAAGTAATGAAAAAAAATTGAATTAGACCACTGTGATTTTTTTAGAGCAAAATAAATATTAAGTCTGCATTTAGAAAAAGGCTTTATATATGGCATCAATATTTGGGCATCCAATGAATGCAATCCAACATTCATTGTTGAGGTATTAGAGAATGAATGCATTTCAGTGATGCGTAGAGTTCAGAGTGTTTGAAGTGGGAATAATACTCTGAAGCCTGAACTATCTAAGCACAATCAGAATGCATAATTCAGGGGTATCTTTTAAGCTTACTTCAAACTACAGAAAGCAAAAAGAATTTCAAGCAGCTTTACAAATAGGGAACTAGACAAATTACGAATTTTAGACTTCAGAATACACATCTTTGTTATGTCTCCTTTCACATTGTTCCAGAAATGTTCCAGAAGAATGCAGCATTATCTTAATTTTCTAAATTAAATATTATTCATACATGCATGATACATATGTAATAATGTAAATATCTTGGGGGCTTTTATTCTGAGATCTGTTTTATATGTGCTCATAGATATTGAAAAACTAAAGCTAGAGACAGCAACCTACACAGAATTTGGTTACTGTTCAGGCATTAATGGTATCAACAGGAATGGGTGAAATAAAAAATAACGGAAAGGAAATTAATGTAAAAGAGGTGACTTTGCATCTCCAAGCATCATTATAGATCTTTACTTTCCTAGATACCTTTAAAAATCTGGACATACAACTCTCAGTTCTTTGAGCGGATTCATCTGACCAGGTGTAAGCACCTATGGTGTAGATCCTCTCATCTGAAACATTGTTTTCCATATATACAAAAGAAATAAATAGGTGTATTCTAAGATGAATTAAATCTCAGAAGAGAGACAACTGCATGAGTAAAATTTTAAAAGTTAGGACAATGTCCTGTGGACAACCGTCCAGCCCTTGCCTCCATTCCATGGTTCACTTTTATTTAGCAGTATAGAAGTAGCTTTTGGGCTGAGCACTTCAGTCTTCTCTCTTCAAGAGCAACTGACAACCTTCAGTTCCTTAAATGGGAATCTAAAACTACAGCTTTTCTCTCAGTGGACTGTTAACACATATGACAACACAACAGTTTATCTGAATGCATGATGACATATGAACGTATCCAGAGTGGAAAAACACTTTAAAATTGACAAATAAAATAGCTTTTCTCATTTACACAGTTTGTCTTTCATATTTTTAGTCACTCAGGCATGTAATGCTATTGCTCCATGTACTGGGTCTGGCTGTGATGGAGTTCATTTTCTTCATAGCAACCTGCATGATGGTGTGTTTTCTATTTGTGGCTAGAACCGTGTTAACACACAGGTCTTTTGGCTGTTCTTGAGCAGTGCTTGTTCAGCACTGAGGCTTTCTCTTTTTCTTGCTCTGCACCTTCCCAGCATACTCCACTCAGCACAGTTCAAAACAGGATGTCATTTTTTTACAAATAGTTTAATTGTATTATTTGTCTATAGTAAAGAAAAAAGATAACCTAATCTTTTATGGTTTCCAGGCATAATTCAAACATGTAAATCAGTACATAGAAGTAGATCACTCCAAATTAACAGGACATATTTAACTGTAATTTTAATGCTTTCAATTTTAATAACTTGATGCTGTTATTTTGTATTTATTGAGACAGGTAGGATCAGAATCTGATTTTCTTGCCTCTGGACTAACAGATTCCATTACAAAGGGCTTTTACCATCTTGTATACAGAAAGTTAATAAATGATAGACTTTCTTAATCTATAGAAGGTATGAAATTAAAGCAATACAGTGTTGAGTTCTCAGTAAAGTATACTAGGACTTTGCAAGTGTTAGTTTGGTTCAATAGCTCTTTATTTGGTATGTGTCCTAAGTATGCTCTATTTGTCACAGTATCTTTCACTTGCTATATTGAATGTTAGGAAGCTGTGAAGCCTAGCAGATGTCTTCTGTGTCACTGAATGTCCAGCTGGGAAGCAAACTATATCTTTTCCTGAAAGGTCAAAAACTGTTAAAGCGCTATTGAACTTTTTTTTTGTGATGGCTCTTTTATTCCTTAAGATGAATGCAGTACATTAAGCCATCACTTTACAGAAGATATTATGTTTTTACTTAACAGTAGGTCACAGTGAAACTGCTGTTTTGGTGATGTGAAGACAAAGCATGTCTTTGGTGGAGAGCTTTCTTGGGGTAAGGGAAAACTTAGATGATATAAAGCAACCATGTTATCTTTCTAATCAACACCATCCCCAGCACTAACATCTATAATAAGTTTCTGGAGTACATGAATAAACTATAACCAAAGTCAAGATACTCAAGTATGTCTTAGGGACTTTGTACACATGTAGCTGTAGTGAAATGTCATTCTTTTAATGAATGTTTTCCTTTCTTCTCTCTTACACCTTATTTTTTATAAGGCTGGTCAGCTACAGGTAAAGATCAAACCACTGAACTAATGAGATCCTAGTGGAGAGATCAAAAGAGGTAAGAAAGAAAACATAGTACCTTTATTTTATTTATGGAGTTTGGTGATGTACTTTTTGGTACAAAGCATACATCTCAACAAGTCATAAATTCCCTTTAATTTGCAGTATTCTGAAGATATTCATTGCTACTGACAGGTTTCCAATTTCTTTAGGGTAATATCCCTTTAATTCTTTTTCAGCATTTCTTTTCCCATTTTTATCTCCAAAATGTTGAAAACCAATTTTTAAATATATTTTCCAAGAACTAGACATGAAAAAATTTTCCAAGTATATGCAGCAGAATGATATTCTGAGATAGAAAAAAGACATACACAATGACTCATGGCAGTGGTTTTCTTTTGCAGTTGAATTATGTAAGACCTAGGATAACCCTAAATTACTTCTTAAAAAAAAATTGAAATGTTATTGAATTAAACCCCCCCACCTTGTCTTAATTGGGCTGCAAATATCATTATTGTCAAATGACAGGTTTGGGGGTTTTTTTTGATCACTTTCACTTTCTGTCTACAATATTATTCTTTGGTCTTCTGCTGAAGTATAATATTCAAACTAAGATTTAAGAATTCTGCAATTGATAAAAAAACCAGCCTCCAGAGACAAAAATATTTTTCCATAAAATACTGTGAATGTCCACTGTGAGTCCTGATTTTAACTTTATAGATGTTGTCAGAGTCACCCCAAAGATGTAAATAGAACTGTAGTGCTTAAAATAGGATTACTGTATGTATTTGTGCATTTTATTTCAAAATGTATATTAAGTGTGAAAGTTACAAAGTATGTAGCAGTTTAGATAATATATTTTTTCTTTACCAAAACCCTTAGTAGTAATGGAGACCTCCGAAATTTGGTGATTTTTACTTGCATTAGGAACTTTGGGCCAAATTCCACCCTTAGATAAATACACATCAATGCTCTCCAGCACCTATCAGCAACTTCTTATGCACTGGCAGCAAATACATTCTCCAATTTCGCTGTGCATGTCTACACAGGGAACATCAAGTTCAATGGCATACATTTGGCCTTGGTACCTTTCATTCAACCTTATTAAAGTCAAAGGGGTCACTTCAAATGAATGACTCTATAATTTTGCCAAAGTATTTCTTAATATTGTGGACAGGGAATTGCAGAATGTGAAGAAGTGTTTGATGAGAGCTCTTCTGATATTGCAGTAATGAAGCTCATATTACTTGCACAGATAAACACAACCAATTACTTTACCAGGATAGTGTTTTCTAAAGTATTTGTGAGCAACGTGAAAAGCAATAGCAACTATATGATTCTGGTAAATGATAAATTTTCTACTGTAAATTAGAACACTACTTACCAGGAAAAAAAAAATCTGGAGCAAATCACAGCTGAAAGCAGATGAGAACAAATTAGATAATGTTGTCCTTATTTCCCAATCTGAGTACGACATAAACCCATTAGTTTATCTGTCAGTCCCCAAATCATTTGACAGTCATAGATAAGATTTGGAAAAAAACTCAAAATTTGGGGATCAGATTCTGCTTGGCAAAAATACTCTGTGCAGAAGTTCCCTGTAAAGGAAGCTGCAATGCTGATGTATCAAAGAGAACCATATTTTATAGTGTTTATACAGTTCTGTTAGTAATAGATTTTTATAGTTATAGAATTTGCACAAGAATTTTTACACCAGGCTTGACCAGAACAGTAATTTCCATCCAATAGAGTAGTGTTCTATTTACCCATTCTAACTTACAGTAGATATTTTATCAGTTACAGGAATCATATAGTTGCTACTGCTTTTCACATTGCTCACAAATACTTTAGAAAACACTATCATAAGTTCTCTAAGCAAGGATACAAGCTGCTAGGTTTTTCCTTACAGCTTGACACAGTTTCTATTTTTTTTTTTATTTATTTCTGTCTAAGCTTGATGAGTCATTATATTACCTCACAGTTCAATTAACCATGTAACATCATGTAAATGTTGTAATGAAATATAACATGATGCAAAGTTCTAATATGAACTTACTCAAGTAGGAAATGCACTTTATTAGGCACACGATATAGTTTATACTTTATTATTTCATCTGTCTTCCTCTCCTTTTTTTCCCTTTATCACTAATGCATTTAGAGAAAACCCAAACAAAGCTAGGAATTTGCTACTGCAAATTTTACTCATGAGAGCTACAATATGTACCTGAATAGTTCACTCAAAGTGTCTGAGGGTTATACACATAGACTTAAAAGTACATATTCTATGTGCTTTGCCTCATTAGATATTAAGTGATTTACTGTATTTAACCATGTTTAACTGCCATAAAAGGTAGTTAAATAAATTGCTGAGTTAAAATAGAACAGTACTCCAGCCAAGTAAAGTAGTAATATAATGGAAGAATTAACCCCGAACATTGGAGAGAAACACAGGTTTTTAAAAAAAAACTTTCTAAAAGAAATCTTTAACTTATCTTTAACCTGCTCTGCCGACCTTGTTTCTGATACCTGTATAAATTTAATGTTTTCTGATTTACAGCCACTTGGATTTTCATGACTTCTTCTCATGGAAAATTATATTGTAAGTTCTGTGTTTTTTCGAACTGAACTTTCAAAGCCCGATTAATTTATACCTATTTCTTCTTGTGTCTTTACAGAGAAGAAAAAAGGTCTCCTAAGATTTTATGGTTTTATGCTAAACACTTTGATTTGTCTTATTTGGTAGGTTATTCTTTCCCTGAACATTTATAATTTAACAAATCTGAATAAAGCCTTCCTAATGTTAAAGTCGCAAGAACTGAACAACATTTTTTTTTTAATGAGGACCATATTTACCAGTTCCATGCAAGATGTCACTGAAACTTCATTACCTGAACAAAAAGAATGATGCTCATACTTTACAGGACGACTACTATTTTTTTTTTCCATCTCTTCATTGTCTAGTCTCCTCATGATAAACTCATATTCCTCAGCTACTATCAGCTGATGTTAGTATTATCTGAGTCTATAGGACTATTATGTATTTATACATATACATTTATATTAGTACAATGAAAATTATGAAAGTCTAAACCAACTTAATGACTTGAACATACATTAAAATCATTCTATGAAAACACATGCTGTGGGAACAAAAAGGACCAAAACTATATACTCTTCAAACACTCATGTCCCCATGTGCTTGCCTGGGGACTAATTAGAACAGCTGTAGGGGTTGCTAGCAACAAATTGCCAGGAATTACAGGAATTTATGAGCCCTCTAGCACACTTTTACATTTTCTTCAATGGAAGAAAATCTCTTACCCAAATCTGGATTACTTTTGATGATAGTTTGTATCATCTCCAGATGCAGAGGGACCAAGATTACAGAAACATGGAACATACTGCATTATCATAGCATGCCTAGTAACACTGACAACTTTTCATATACATGATATTCTCAAATATTATTTTTAAATAATTAGGCTCATAATAACGGAACTATAAACTATAACAGACCTCAAAACTGAATTTAGCAAAATATTTTTAATTGAGCTGGTAACACATCTTGAATGCAAAGACATAAACTGTTACAGGGTTTGAATATTACTAGGTGGAGGACTAGTAGTAGTGGGAGTAGAAGTACTGCTGCTGCTGTTAATTATTTCTAAGTATTATTCTTTCAAGTAGACGTACACTCATGTATTTTCAATTTATTAATTGAATTATATTCACAGTTATAGCTCATGAAGCTGAGGAGACCTTCATTAAAATTGGTTGATTTTATTTAGGATAAAAACCAACACTTTTTTTTTTTTTTTTTTCATTTAGAGCTTGTTTTATTAAAATTTGTTTTTAATATAATTCTCTGAATTTATGTATGTATCACCAGAATCTGTGTTCCAAATCTTTATAAAGGAAAAATCTGAGTTAATCAATACAAAATTACTGTCTTCATTATAAGAATAAAGTGTGTCTCTATGCAGAAAAAAACCCAATGTTGCTTAATAAGTAAAATTCTGTGTATGAACAAGTATGATTATATGTCCTCTTAGACCGAAATAAACTAATTGAGAATATATAGAAAGGTAGCTGAAGCAAAGAAATTAATGACATGTATATTTTGTTGCATCTGTCATGCAATTATTACATGATTTCCTAGAAGAAAATAAATAATACTGTATTGTATAGAAGTACGTTCATATACTGTGAAAAAAAAGACTCTAGAAAAGATAAATTGCGTAAGATAAAGGATGGCATCTTATAGTACTAGAAACCAAGTAAGTTTTCTAGTTAATTCCTTGATTCAAAGGCAGAACAAAAAAGTGATGCTTCAATAAGGTGAGACAAAACTAAACAGTTTATAATGTGAATGTTTTAAAGTGAGATCTTGAGGAAACATGATCTAGTTTATTGATAGGAAAGGAAATTCCTCTGTTTCAGTGAAAACAGTTGCACAGAAGGTTTGAAGGACTACAAGAACAGGAGCAGAAAATCTGAATATTTTCTGTCCCTTGTCGAAGTAATCCCCTGATTCACTGAACAGAGAATTAACATAGAGAAACCATGACCTAGAAAATGTCTAGGAAAAAAAAACACTGCAACTGTTGCAAGAAATAGCTGTCATAAATACCACGCCTCACTAATCTAAAGCTTTGTCCAGACTAAAATGTGAAAGGAAGTGTGGTATGCCTAGTTCTTGAGTTGTGGTTCTCCAGTTTCTCAGGACAGAAATGTCTTAGAGCACAACTGCATTTTCTTTGCATTGATGCTAAGATACGCTCAGCATACACATCACTATACATGAATGTAGTTTGGAAGTGACCAGGGTATTAATCTAGACTCCTATTTATTTCAAAATCCTATTAATCTAGAAGTATTCAAAACAACTTCTGCTAACAGACGTGAGATCAAGTACCTAACCAGTCATTTTCTTTTCCAACTCTCAGATTTTATAACTGTGAAATAGTCACAGGACACATTGCCATGGGAAAAGGAGCCTAGCTACTGATTTATACAGTGAGGGAATTTTAATTGACCAGCTTAAGCTGGATACTCAAGCAAATTTGCTTGCAACATTTCTTAACAGTAATAACTCAATATAGTTTCTGACATTAGAGTTCTTTAACTTATTGTTTACCAAGTAAAGAACATGAATATTACTAGCTGAAAGGATTTGTGATAAGTCATCGCAAGCTAACAGCTATGTGCCTTAGGTTTTGTCACTACCAGATCTACCGAATGCTTCTCGATACTGACACAAATCCTGTATTTTTTTCTACAGTGCTTTCTCTGGAGTGAAAAAAGCAAATGAGATATTATATCTGTCTTTTTTTTTATTGTAACAGAAAAAGGAAATGAGAATAAAACAATCCAAATAATTAACAAATTCATAATAAAAAATTCTGGAGCTTTTTAGTAAACAAAAGTAAGAAAAAAAAGATCATTACGTTTCTGCTAATTGACATCTTAATAGTCATAATAGGAATCTTAGCTTGATGCTGAAATGTGCAGTTTTTAAATAAATCCAGTCAATTATATTATTTAATTTTTCTGTAGTTTAAGCATGGATATGGACCTTGTCTCCTCCATCCAAAAATACCAGAACTTTCTAACAGCTAGTAAAAGAAGACATTCAGAAAGAATTGCTTCTTACATGTGTCTCATGTAAGCAAATAAATGGATGCTTACTTCATGTGTGTGTGGTTGGTGGCCAATTTTAGTTCAGGATAGAAAGAAAGGAGGGTTACTGGAGAACAAAACTTGAAAACATAGAGCAAAGTATTCATTACGGAGTTTGAACTGAAGCCACTTCCTCTGGCTTCAGCAGAGCCAGAGGAAAAAAAACCCGATCAGAAAGATCTAGGACGTAGTGGGAGAGCTTTGGGGAAGCAGAAAGCAGCAGGTGGCAAACTGTGGAATAACAGCTAGAGCAAGTTCAAAACCAGACAAGAATACAGTTTGGTGCTCTCCATGTAAGGTTTGGGGATGTTCTTGCCTATGTATAGCACTGTGAACACAGACAAAAAGAATGTCACAGTTAAATGTAGATTGAATTGTTTTCTTATTTTTATACTAATGTTTATTCCTTTATTTGATCTTTGACAACAATAAGACATTTTCAAAGATTTCTTTGTCAGACTTTACCCAATGTTTTATTCTGGACTGTTACAAATACAGGCCATACTTAGCTTCATCTCTGTTGAATATGGTTTTTTGCTGTTTGAAAATGTACCTAATGATACAGTTTGTTGTTAAAGAAAATACATACAAAATTTAAGCAAATGGTTAAATGGAAGCAGATTATTTGTCTGTTAAAAATACCAAATATGATCCACATTTGTTAAAATCCTAACATAGAATGGTATGGGTTGGAAGGGACCTTTAAAGTTCGTCTAGTTGTGTCATCCCCCCCCCTTGGGCAGGGACATCTTCAGCTAGAATAGGTTGCTCAGAGCCCTGTACAACCTTGAGTGTTTCCAGGGATGGGGCAACTACCACCTTCGTGGGCAACCTGTTCCAGTGTTGTTGGTATGGTTGCCCAAAATGTCTTAATAATTCAGTTTTCTGCCTGATCTATGTGTTGGTTCTTTATTGGGCAGAAAGTAACATAAAACCACAGACTTATGCAAAGCTGACCCAAAGTAATGCAGCCATGCATATAGCTCTGTGCTATTAATGGAACCAGACAACTGTCAAGTATGTGGTGATGGATTACAATTTTTTGAGCCTCCTTAAAAGAAACCAAAACAACCCAGCACACATACCACCACCACTGCCACCCTCCCCCAAGAATGACCTCCAAAAAACAATCACCGAAAAAATAGAGAAGAAACAACCAATGTTGTTTCACAATGTATCCTCCTCTCCAGTATCTACTTTGGTAAAACATTGTTTTTTATAGCCACCTGCCATAGGACTTGAATTAATACACTCACAAATACCTTTTATTATTTCATTTCTTACATGAGTAATTACTTCTGTACTCACAATTTCCACAAGCTTAAAGACATCTTTAAGGCTATGATAGTAAATCACTTATACAAATTAATGGGGAAACATCAAGCTGCTTGCTATTCAAACCAAAGTCCCACTTTAATATTCATTATGCAAAGTTCAGAGGAAAACCAGCATTGCTGAGATTCGGTTGAGTTTATACAAATTTCATGAGGTAAATATGAATTTTGAACATAAAGTTAAAATAACACATTCTCCTATGGAAAAGAGGATCCTGTAGTTGCAAATAACATACAGGAAATAGGATGAGTTGTTTGGGGTTTTTTGGGTTTTTTTCCTGAAGAGGAAAAACACATCAATATTCTGATGAAACAATTAACTGTAACAATCTTACTTTCATTGTAATCACACTTAGTTAAAAAGAAAGAAAGAAACAAACAAAAGGCAAAATGGAGGGGGAAGGGAGCTAGAGAGGGAGCAATGAGCAAGTGAGGAATCTGTGTGTGCTGCCCTGGCAGTTTACAGCATGATGCAAAAAAGTGTCCCTGCAGGAACTGGCAGAATCTTTGAAAGGGGGATGAATACAGCCTACTTGCTGGGATAATTGTATCACACAAAGAGGGATAAATTAAGAAGTTATACATGTGATACACCATCTGTGTCTGTTTTTGTAATTTTCTCCATATACATCTGTTTCTATTCAGCTATAGGGCAACACTCCATCATATTATGCAGACCAGAATAACACAGAAAGTTCAGTTTTGTTGACAAAAAGGAACTTCTCTTCCTAAATATATGGTAAACCAGCAGAGTAATTTTTGATTAGCAACCTTTGAAAATCAAAACAAGAGAGTTGATCCAAATAAATTCAGATTTTATGTTTGATATTTATAAATCTGGATTAAGATCTCTAGTTTCCAATATGTAGTTATAACTTCAGTCAGATGCTACACTTGTAGGTGCTTTTTTTCTGGTTCCAGATGGAATGCAACTGAACTCTGGAGAAAAAGAGAAAATCAGTTATAAAAAACCAAAAAAACCCCCAAAAAACCCCAAAACCACAAACAACCTACACTATGTACATTCATACATTCCTCTCAGTCATGTCTTTTCTAGACTAAACAAACTCATTTAGTTCAGCTCTTTATTACAGGTCATATTTTCTAATGATCAGACTGGTCACTCATTAAGTAGAACTGAATTCTCTCCATTAATAGCAATCCATAGTTTTCCCACCCTACAAAAGTTCCTTACTGAAAGATAAAAAGCTGGTAAGTGGAATAATTTTCAAGGCACTTGTTAAAGGCACTGGGTAACCAGAAATAACAACATTCTGAAGCCATAAAAAGAGGAAGATTAGGTCCTCATTGCTGGGTGCAGAAGTGAGGAATGAGATACCAGGAATTCTGATCTCTGGTCTTTTTCCTTTGACTGTTGGGGTTTTTATGTTTGGTTTGTTTGTTGGTTTGTTTTTCTTTGAATTTGCTGGGCCTTTGTTTGTTTCCTCCAATGATAATATTATGCAAAACATAAAAATAATCAAGGAATCAAAACCGTGAAAAACATTCCCACACACCACACATATCCTTACCAACTGATGCCACTGGTGAGGTTTGTTCTTATTACTACCTCCCTTATGTGTTGGTCAGGTTTGTATTTTCTGGTTTGTGTCTCATTTGGCCAGATATCCTTAAAGGAGTGGACACTCCTTCCAAATACCCTGACATGCAGCTAGTGAACATCATGACTTACTACTGTCTCCACTTTTCTTTTTATTGTAAAATTAACTTGAACAAGTAATTTTGTGGGAGGAAACTGTCTAACCACTCAAGAACACATAAATCTTTGGGTTAGCAGCAGAGATTTATTTCCAGTTAGCTCAGTGTTCATATATTACTTTTCCAAATTGAACCTACCAGGTTGTCTGGGAGGCTATATTTAACATTTTGAACTGTTAATATGGATTTAGCCTCATAAATAAAGTGAAATCTAGAGTAACTCTTTGTTAGACCGAAGACAGATGTTAATCTACAAAAAGTTTAACAATTAATAAAAAATAACATGCAAATTTTTTTCTTTCCCTCCCTAGTGGATGGGAATGGGGAGTGTCACCAGATCTACAAAGAGAACTTTATTACCAAAGCCTCAGTTAGATTTTCCGACAGTGTGTGCTATAAATCTATCAAGTACAGATGATAAACTATCAAGTACAGGTGTTTTGAATCCAACAGAGAGCTTTCTCAGTATGTCATATATATACCAAATTTCTTGGAAAGTTTTTGAGCTTAGCTTATACAATCATGGCTTCAACATCAAGAGAAGATTTAATCTCATTTGTAATACTGATTTTCTTGGAGGTCTTAGTATCCCATAGCAGATTGAAAGAGCTGAGTATGACAAATCACCAAGTCAAATATGTAATTAATCAGAGTTGAAACAGTTAAATTTGCAACAGTATGAGAATTTGTAGTGACTGAAATTTAGATCTGCCTTCACTGTAATTGGGATTCAGTCTACTAGACTCTGGTTCAATCCCACTGTTCTCAATAAAAATTTGGAAAAACTATTGCACTTGACCTATACTGAGAGGGCAGAAGATCAAGTGTAAACCCAGACATTTAACTGAAAATTATACCATCATTCTATGAATGACATTTAGAGACCTATGATGGACAGCTTACTGACACTTAATTTCTTAGGAACAGAAGTAGAAACAGAACAAATTACTCAGAGGAAGTAAAAAGCAGAAAAAGTAGAA
Source organism: Falco peregrinus (assembly GCF_023634155.1). Classification (NCBI taxonomy): domain Eukaryota; kingdom Metazoa; phylum Chordata; class Aves; order Falconiformes; family Falconidae; genus Falco; species Falco peregrinus. The sequence continues at coordinate 69,301,211 of NC_073724.1, forward strand.
CATTGACATGCTTAGTTGTCTTTTCCTACAGTATTTCCTATTCTAATAAAATACAGTCAATTCCATATAAGAGTCATCAACAAAGAATGTCGTGATTATACCAAATATGAATCAAACAAAGAAAATATAATTATCTTGATATGGCGATGTTAATTTAAAGCTTTCTTATCTACAGTTATTGTTAAATAAGTAAAATTGTTTACAGTAGTAGGGGAAAAAACCACACCAAAACAACCAAACAGCAGAATAAATAAAAATTTCAGGCCACTGAGAAATATATTTAGTCAAAACCAGTATGCATGTAAGTATACTTTCTGATGAAGACACAAACTGTGTCTTGAGGGTCTTCTTTTCATCTTTATGATTAAAACATTAAACATAAAATTTTGCTTTTGGTCAGCATAGAACAGATATTTCATTGTGAAGATATGTCATCAAAGTATCTGAACATAAAATTTAATTTAATTGCTTCATAATTAGATAGTACCGCTGTTATCAAATGTCTCTTGATATGCTGAACAGGAAAACAGTATCTAATCTTAAAAACCTCTGAAACAGAAATGGCCAGACCCCTGGCCCCCTTACTCTCCTTCCCAACAACTCCAGAGATTACTTTTTCTTAGTTATTTCTTTCATTAAAAAAAACAAAAAAAAAACAAAAAACAAAAAAGGAAAAGGGGGAATCCCAGCAACAACAACAAAGGAGTTTATTTGTTGAGTATGAAAATTTATTTGAATACATTGAAAATGCAGTTATAATCAAGAAAAATTGATTACATTGGCTTGTTTATTCTCTGAGAAAAGAAATCATACCTCACTGAAAAACTCAGCCTTTTCCTCCACTTGAATATATTGCTTGCTGGAGCATTTATCACTTTCCTGAAGCAGTGACTGGATCTTCAGTTGCTGTTTTTTATAACTTACTATTTAGTTTTCAGTTACACTTAAGATATGTTCAGGATTCAAACCCTCTCTTACTCATGAACCATATGCAGAAAGAAAAGAATACTTTTTTCTGGAAAAGCTTTTGACCTTGTTGTTATCTCCTTATCCACAGCTTGTTTTCCCTAGTTTTAAAAAATCACCATATCAGCTACTGAAAGTGTATGGTAAGTTTTGTATTACTGTATATTTGTGTATATTAAATAGACTGTAATGATTTATGATCCCTTTCCTTTTCTGGAAATGTAGTTTCTACACTCTTACTTTTGTACCTGAAATTCTAATAACTTTTATTTTTTTTCCTTCTGAAAATGAACAGGAAATACTAATGTGTTGTTATTCCTAGGCTTTGTGATGTTACTTAGTTTTATATGTACCTCCACTTTCTGTTGAATTTACAGAACTTGCATTTGAACATGGCCTTCAGTCAGCAATTTATATGTTGGCCAGTGATCTGCACAATAAATGTTTTTCATAATATTTTTTGACTTTTACAATTTTGCAAATTCCATTCTCTGAATCATTTTGCATTTTGCAAGTGTTAACCTAGGAAGTAAAAAAACCAAAAACTTCAGGCATTTACTATTTTAGTTTTTCAACTTTGAATCCCTTCCAGTGGCTTGCTTCTGAATAGGTTTGCAAGATACATATATCTTACATCCTTTAGTAATAGAGTTTGCTGTAAGAAATGATGCTTTATTCCCCCACCATCAGTTTTAAGCACACCGATTCCATTTTCTTGTTATGGGTATCCAGACTTTATTATTACCAACACAAATCAAACAATTTCCTACTTATATCTACCTATATACAGTAGAATTTTATTGATTAGAACTCTGATACATAGCTTAGCTAGTCGTACAGAATAAGACTAGGAAGCAGTTTTAGCATAACGTACTTAGTGTCTGCAAAACAAACAAGCAATCAAATAAATATGAGATAAATGCAAACACAGAGCATGTCATAAGTTATCTGCAACCCTAAACAAAACAGTAGTTGTTAACAAGTTTGAATAAGTTAATGGGAACTTTCCTACATTCATTAATGTATAGATTAATTAATTTATTACTGTTAGTCACTAAAAAGTTGAATTTATCAAATTCCATATTATAGATAGTCTAACAGCTTACCCTTAATGTAAGGCTGAAGTAAAAGTTATTTTGCTGACAGTCATATAATATAATACACTTCAGTAGAGCAGGAAGACATGCTACTGCCTGACTGTGAACTTGCCTAAAACACTTCTCGAAGAGTAGAGCAGAGACAGGGAGAGTCTTTGATTGCCTGACAGCTGAAACTGCCCTCACAAGATCTAAGAGAGGTGACATTAGAAAGGTTCTGCACATTGTACATATTCAACTGATTCCTCCTCCTGCCACTCCCATTCCTTCTATTGTAGAATAATGAAATTTTTCATTAAAAGAGCCAACTGTGTGTGGAGAGGGCAATTAAACTATGTTGTTACAGCCTCTTCTTATTTCTTTAAAGTGGTTGGTTCCATTATCTCCATTTATTTCTTTCTCTTGTCAGACTGAAGCTGAAGAAAGAATATCCTTATACTCTTCTTTTGTGTAAGCTAGGAACAAAGATGAACTCTGCATCCTTGTTGAAAACATTTTCTCTTTTGAAGGCATATGCTTCCTAAAGAATCTCAGGAGTGGATTCCTATCACTGAATTACTTCAAAAGCTGACACTAAAGGGGAAAAAAGGTTGTGCTGGTTTTCACTGGGATTGAGTTAATTTTCTTCATAGTAGCTAGTATGGGGATACGTTTGGATTTTTGCTGGAAACAGTGTTGCTAACACAGGGATGTTTTTGCTGTGTTCGAGCAATGCTTACACAGCTGAGGACTTTTCTGCTTCTTGCAGCACCCCACCAATGAGCAGGCGGGGGGGGGGCACAAGAAGCTGGGACAGACACAGCTGGGACAGCTGACCCCAACTGGCCAAAGGGATATTCCATAACATATGACATCCTGATCAGCAATAAAACTAGGGGGAGGGTTGGCTGGGGGGCTGCTGTGGAAGGATTGGCCTGGCATGGGTTGGGTGGTGGGTGGTGAGCCATTGTTTTCATTTTCATCACCTGTCTTTCTTGGGGTTTTTTTCTCATGCTTTTTTATTTTTCTTTTAATTGCAATTTATTATTATTCTTATTGTTGTTTTTGTTATTACTAGTTTAGTTTATTTCAGTTACTAAACTGTTCTTATCTGAACCCATGAGTTTTCTCATTTTTACCCTTCCAATTCTTTTCGTGCCATCCTGCTGTGTGGGGAAATGAGCAAGTGGCTGCATGATGCCTAGTTGTCAGCTGAGGTTAAACCATGACACAAGGAGTTTGAATGTACAAGAAAAATCTATATAAAACTTAACTGGATCTAATTTTATATATTTAGAGTGAAGGAATTAATGATTAGCAGATTTTGATATGTATAGAACTCTAAAATAGATTTAGAAAAGATATAGAAATGGCTAAACATTAGGGATTCACAGGGCCAGTTTTTTAAGCTTATCTCATCTGTTTCTGCACTGCCTTTTATCCTGCCTTCCAGTAGCTTTCTCAGAAAAAAAGGAATATGAAAAATATACACACGAACCATGAAATGGATGTTGATCTTTTTTTTTCTGTTTCTTTGTTTGCTTGCTTCATTTCTCAAGTATTTATTGTTTTCTGGCTTGATTCTGGATGACTTTCCAAGTGTATAAAATACAAATGTTAATTTACACTGGGTCTTTTGACTGCATGAAGAAAGTTTTAAGCCATTGCATTACCTGAAAAAAACAACTCATTTGATGTAGAAAATTAATTTGTCCACCACTTAACAAAGAATGTAGTCAATCAATTATGAGGTTAGTCACAGAAACGAAAGTAATTGTTAGGCTAAATTATTTAATGAGTAACATGAAATATATTTAGCCACAACCACTTCTTTCATCAAGAAAAGAGCATCTAGCCGTTACCCTGACATCTCCTCAGAAACAGAAGGTGCCGTTATGCAATTCGAAGCATGAATTATGTGGGCAGTTTTCTATTAATTTTCTGTAAATAAATGTAACATTTAGAGAACATGGGAAAAAGGAAAGTGTACTGAAATTTTTCATAAGAATTAAGGTTTTTTTAGCTGGAAATGTGGTACTTGCAGAGTCTCTTTTTCACATACTGGTAACATTTTTATAAAGACTTTTTTATATCAGATCCTTCATGCAGTAAGTGATAAAAACAATGAAAAGAATGGCCTTTCTAATGCAGCTGGCTATATAATTTCAGAAAATGTTGCTTTTCTCTTTTTCTGATGCATGCTGTATTATTGCAGAATAAGGTTTTGGTGTTAAAAGGTACCTGACTGGTTATATTATCTTAGCCATGGTTGTCACAGGAAAGCTAAGAATGTTATTCTTGTATTAGTCCTGTAACTGTAACAAATATTAAGATGTGCAAATAACTGAAGAGAAGAAATTCCAAAAAAACTAAGGAGGGTCTGTAAACTGGTTGATTGGTTGGTTGGACTTTAGTGATAGACAAGAAACTAATTTGAGTAAATGACCAAGGGTTTCTGGCTAGAATGGTAATGTAATACTTGGGAAGAGCTCTGTAACTAAATTCCTCTGTAAAAAGTGTGAATTAAACAACATAACAAAAAGGGCTAATTAAGCAGCAGAAGTTTTAGCTGTACTGCATTAGATACTTTGTTGGATTCTTTTTTTCTTTTGTGAAGAACAAACAAACTTTAAAAAATATCTGTTTGATTTCAATTCAGCCTGCTTCTTAATATTATAAAATGTTTTAACCTGTACATCTCTGTAATACACAACCAGAGATACAGGATATCCCCTAAGACTTTTATTCACAAATAGTTGATTTAACTAAGATTTACCTGTCCTGGTTTCATCTGGGATGTAGTTAACTTTCCTCCTAGTAGCTAGCACAGTGCTGTGTTTTGGCTCTGGTATGAGAACAATGTTGATAGCACACTGATGGTTTTAGTTGTTGCTGGGTGATGTTTATACTAAATCAAGGACTTTTCAGTTTCTTAGGTCTTGCCAGCGAGAGGGCTGGAGAGGCATAGGAAACTGCGAGGGGACACAGCCAGGACAGGTGACCTGAACCAGCTAAAGCGATATTCCATACCATGGGATGTCATGCTGAGTATATAAACTGGGGGGAGAAGAAGGAAGGGGGACATCCAGCATTACGGCATTTGTCTTCCCAAGTAACTGTTGCGCATGATGGAGCCCTGCTTTCCTGGGGATGGCTGAACACCTGCCTGCCCATGGGAAGTGGGGAATGAATTCCTTGTTTTGCTTTGCTTGCATGAGTGGCTTTTGCTTTACCCATTAAATTGTTCTTATCTCAACCCTAGAGTTTTACATGCCTTTCTGATTCTCTTCCCCATCCCTCTGGGGGAGGGGGAGTGAAAAAGCAGCTGTGTGGTGCTTGGTTGCCAGCCAGGATTAATTCACAACATTACCACACTGGCTTCCGTTTTGGAACCGTTGACCATGATGAAACTGTAGATAATGTCAGTTTATCTCAAGATCTTAAAAAGCAATGCAAAGCAGGAAAAAAACTGAAAAAATTAAAACCCTTTTCCATTGTAATCATTTACCCATGTAGCGGAGAGCAACAAATTACTGAACTGATACTTAATAACTCAGTGTCATTGCAGTATTTCTAAGTGTCATTCCTCTTTTCCCATCTCCCTCCCAAGTTTCATTACTCACTGAATAGATTCTTGCATTCCTAGGTATTGTCATTCTGTTTTGCGGTCCTGCTTCAGTGAGTAAAATTCTGTTCACTTTAATAATGTGTTCCTGTATCAGTAATACTTTGAGGTGATTTTTGCTTCTCAAAACAGTAAAAAAGAATGGTGCTTTTTTTCCCATGAATTACAGTATCCTTTTTTAAAGTTATTATGTTTAAGTTGAACACAAGACAGAACATAGGGAGTGTCAGCCTTCAGTTAATAGGGTTTGCAGATGTATCAAAGTCCCCAGATTTTTTTTACAAATCTGAGAATTGTGCAGGTACTCAAGTAATGTTAAGAATAAACACCTGAGGGCTTCTACTAGACTGGTCCTTTTGACTTCTTATCCTTCTACTTTCCCACACTGATTCCTCCCAACTCCTGTTTATCCTCACCCTGCCTCTCATTCCTCACTTAAACACTGCAAGTAAGCAAGCCTCCTCTCAGTCTTGAAGGTGATATGGAGAGCCTCCCCTGCTGACTGAAGATGATCGATATGTCCCTTGGCCCGTGAGGCTGAGGGTCTCCAGGGACAGTCCTAGGATGGCCAGGGCATGGGCTCCTATCTCTGACTGCATCATTGGGGTTCCCCCTCCTGCCATTGCTCTCCTGCTCTCCTTTGTATTGGCAGAAATTAACCTTTAATCATGTAACTTGGCAGTCACCAACATATATAAACAGTTGCTTTGTCTGAAAGCTTTAACTAAGTTTGATTAACAGCAGAAGTAGCAATATTACCATGTCCTCATTAGTCAGAGAGTTACTATGATTTCTTACCTAGACTACAGCTTACCTTTTTCACGTCTCCTTCAGTTCTTTCCTTGCCAAGCAGACAATAATCTCTGATGAGAATCAAACTGAACAACAGAAGGGCTGTGATTGCTTCTGAGGTACAGAAGCAGAGTATAACACTGTATGATGAGTGAGTATACTGCAGCTTTAGAAATACAATTTCGACAGGCAAAAGTATGTATCTTTAAAATCTGAAAGGGTGTTGACAGTTTACCCAAATTTAATTGCAACAAAAGACCAACCACAATTGTCTGAAATGCAGTATAGCATTAACAGCATTTTCAACACTGAGAATGTAATCTGTAATAAATTGGATTTTACTTCTGAAATACTTCAATGATCCTTTACCTGTCCAATGAAATTTAGCCCACATTAATGTTGTACTCTATCACCTGAGTAAGCAACAAGAGGAAGCACACATACTGAGACATAAGCAAAGCCATATTCTCCAGCATCAGATGCTCTTACTACACAAGTCATTGCCATTAAAATGAACTACACATACTCCTTTCTTATGACATTCCATCACTTATGCCAGGTTACTGATAACGGGCTATTTCCAGGCAGTGGCTCCCAGCTGTGTTGCCTCATTTCTATGCAATGAGCTGAATACATGGAAGTCAGACTGTGTGCAGGAGACAATGTATGTATACTCCATGCTCTTTTTAGTTTAGGGTTTACCCTGCCAGGTCTTATTCCTGACATAGAACAGACACATTCTTGTTTTATTTTCCTTTCTTTTTTCTTTTCTTCAGTTCTGTTTATACTTGGCATCTAATTAGTGAAGAAATACATCATTTTCACAGAAAAATGTTGTGGTTCATGTAAGGGATCCTAATAAATGAAAAATCTACAACAAAATATGATATGCAGATAAACAGAATAGCAGTAACAAAAAGTCTCACTTCCAGCTAGTTTGCTAATACTGACAGCACAACAGAACTTCTTAGTTTCCCCAAACCTTGACATTGCTTTTTCCATCATCCTCAATTATTCTTATGAGATCTGATTCCTCATAGTTTGTTGTCCAATTGCTCAACAAATTTTGCTGTATTTCACAATAAAAACCTCTGATGTTCAGACTGGATGGAAGAAACAGGACTATAACTTAAAATTCTCAGCTTCTTAAAAAGTCAGGTCAGCCTCTAACAACATTCAGATCAATAAAATTCTCAATAAACAAAGGCAATTTTTAGAGCAAAAAAGGAAAATAAAAATATCGTTGGAAAACTAAGCCATATCCAAAATTAATGATGGTGCCTGGCTGTATGAAGGAAAATCACATTCATCAGTACTAGAAACTGCCCACGGAGTTTACCTGCATTACTGTCTAATGGAAAATGAATGGACAGCTCAGAGGAACCTCAGTTCTGACTTCAAACTAAGTACTCTGTCTACAGCTCTGGGGATTCAGTCTCACTCTTATTTTATCTCCTGGTCTGATGTTGGATATTTTTTGCATTGAACACTGTATCCAAACTCCTTCACAGCCTCCCAAATGCACGCTGTCCTGAGATTATTTTATGAGAAGTTCACTTAGGTTTCACTACACACAGCTTGTCTGCCAGCAGGGTAGCTCCTTTGTGAACTGAATATTCTTACCGTCATAGTAGTAAGAATACTTTGTGAGGCAGAAATCTTAATGGATGGCACCAGAACCTTGGCCAGCATGAAATGGACACTTTCCTTGAGAAAAAAAGCACCTAAAGCTTTTCAACATTTATGCTAGGTTTCATCAGAATTAAAATAAAAGAGGGAAAAATCTTTAAAATACAAAAAATTCAGGTGTGTTGTATTAGAATTGAAAAATTTGAAATAAATCTCATTTCCTGCCTACTCTGTGCCCCTGCCATTCCTTTAGGGTACATCTTTCAGTCCTAAATTCAGTACCGTTTATATCTCTTTCTGGTTCCTCAGGGAATGCTTTCTGTTTTGTCATCTTTGTAATCTGACCTTGTTCTTCTCTGACTTTTCAGTCCCTACCTGTGCAGAGGCCTCCCTTCCTCCTACATAATCTCCTCCTCGCCTGTCTCACATTACATCCCACAGATCCCTGTAATTGAGCATATGCAGTTGCTTACAAGGGAGGAGCAATCTGTAGATCTTTCTAATGGTTTCAGCTGATACAACCCTAGAGGCGAAGTCACAGACTCCATCTACACAGAGCTTTTTACCAAGATATCCGACAGATTATGTATCAACAGCTACAGCATGGACCATAGACAAGAGCAACACAAACAGGCTAATGTTCTTGGCCCAGAACTGTTTCTTTGACCAGAGCACTGGAAAAAAAGGACAAAACTTTAATCTGCTAAATATTGAGGTTTATTTTTTCAATATGTCTCTGTGAAAGACACTCATAGTTATGAACAAGGTAAACCATTAGGATTTATTTTAGATATCTACCTAAGTAGACCTAAGTACCATTTAGTTGTCACCTATTTTTCCTTTTAATCATAGAGGATGTAGACAGTACATAATGGACAAAAATCTGGCCAAGACAATCCAGTCTCCAGTGTTTTGCCTGTTATGGAATTCTCTGATAAGCAGTATTTCTTACTCCTCTTACAGTTAAGACACTAATAAATTTTTTGTGGTTTTTGTTGTTTTGCTGTGCGTTTTTTTAATTGCCATAAATTGCAGATATTATACTATAGAAAGTTTGAGACTGAATAGAAAATTCCAGTCAGTTGCATATTTGGTGGCTACATCTGCAACAAACAAAAATTTTCAAAAGCTTATGTTATCAAGAATGATGTTGACATTTTTGTAGAGTGATGTGTTAGGTTGGCCCCATCCAGCATCAGTGGCTCTCTCTTCCTCCCCGGCATGACGGAGAAGAGCAAGAGCTGAAAACTCATGGATCAACATAAAGGCAGTTTAGTAAGTGAAAGAAAGAGAGAAAAAACAGGTGATGTAAAGGTAGTCATTCGCTACCTCTCACAAGTAGACTGATGCCCAGCCAATCTCCAAACAAAAGCCACCTTGGAGTATAATGCCACTGCTTTTCACTCTACTACTAGTTTTTATTGCTGAGCGTTACATTATATAGCATGGAATATCCCTTTGGCCAATTACAGACCAGCTGTCCCAGCTATGTTCCCTCTTAGTATCTTGCCCACCTCCAACCTGCTTGGTGGGAAAAGGAAAAAAAAAGGTGGGTGGGCACAGAGAGTAAATTGCAAAGCCTTGATCTGTTGTAAGCAAAGTTTAGAAACACCCAAAACACTGGTGGTTGTCCTCACTGTTTAAGCCAGCAACCCAAAACACAGCACCTTACTGGCTGCTGTGAAGAAAGTTAACTCCATCCTGGCCAGACTCAGTACAAGTGACTTCCCAATCAAAAGATAATCTAGTTTTGAACAGGAATCTATGGTTTCTCAAGTAGATTTTTCTTACTACCACAAACAAAACTGATTAAATCAGAAAAGATAATTACATGCACATATTTTTGCCATATAGCAAGAATGAATTAGCTTGATTGGACTGCAGGAAGTGCTATGCACGATATTGCCCATAATACACCATGGAAACACATCAGCTGCTAATTGAATTAGAAAGTATATTGAATTCTGCAAATTCTGTCGTCCTTTTATCCTCAGCAGAAGAAGTTACACATTGTGCCCATGATTTTGGGGTGGTGGTGGTAAGTAATGATAAAGGGGCTGGAGGAAGATGCTCAGATGCTTAGCTAATGTCATGAGCATCTCAATGCCAGCAATTGCACTCAGTGAGGCATATGAAACATACAGGATACTTTTGAATTCAGAAGTTATGTCACATGAAACTGCAGACTCTATAAAATGAAAAAAAATCTCACTGGCCTGTTAGAGAATCATTTCTTGTTCTTCCTTGATATAAAAATAATGTCCCTCAGCCATAACTCTGGCAGGTATCTCAGCTTATTTTCAAAACTACTGTTCTCAGACTTTATCTTTCAAGTTTATGTCATTCAGATCTTGTTACTATAACTGCTAATTGAGACATGAGATTCTTGGGAGATAGTGCTCCTTGGTGTGACTAAGACAAGATGATACCCTTGTGGGTGTTCTTAGACTACATGTTATGAGTGTGTTTGAAAGAATAGTTGTAGAAGCAGCAGTCACTCATCTCCTCCCACAAGTAAATCAGAGAGTCTCTGAGCAGCAGCTGCTTTGGAAAAACCATCTCCCCAATTTCTTTGCTGAACATGATTCTACTGTATGGAATATTATTTTGGTCACTTTTGGTCAGCTTTCATAATTGTGTCTGCTCCCAGCCTCTTGCCCACCCTGTCACTGCTGCTCACTGTTGCGGCAGAACGAGAAGCATAGAATACTTTGATGCACTGTGCAGCAATAACCAAACACTGGTGTGTTAGCATCACTGTTTTAGTCAAAAATCTAAAATACAGCTTCTTATGGGCTGCTGGGGAGAAAATTAACTCTATCCCAACCCAATACGGTACACATAGTTAAAGAGTTTGAAGTTTGCTTTAAATCTGGATGAAGGGAGCTGTCATTTTTTTGCGTGAATGTATGGAGAAGTATTCTGAGCTACCTACCCACATACTTCTATAATCAGTTGATGTTATTAAAACTTTTTGCCTAAAATTACCTGATAAGTATCAAGTTTGGTGAGACTTACAAATCTATTTGGGGATTACAGAATGTACAGAATGTACGGAATGACATGCTCTAGGGAGAGAAGATAAATTACCCTTTAGATTTTATTGTCCTTGAGACAGTTTGTTTGTGTCATCTTGGGATTTTACAGCACTGAGCATAAGTATTGCAATAAAAGCTACATTTCAATATGCATTTTCACTGTACAAGCAAATATACATGCTTATATATATGGTTATATACCTTTTATATATAGGATAATTATATGTACACACACTTTCAGAAAGATTTTAAATTGTCAAAAATGGAAGGGTTATTTCATTAAATACAAGGTAAAGCTGTTTTAGTGTTTGTTTAGTTTAGGACATATTTCATTAGCTTTTCTGGGTGATGATTTATCTGTGTGCTCTCTTTTCTGACTTCAATGTCAAATGGATTTATCAGGATTGACCTGTCAGCCATGGGACAACATCTGTCTCAGACTTTTAAAATAAGATCAGTTATATTTTTTTCAACAAAGCATACCTTTAAGTTCAATTAAGTAAGCCCTTAAGTACCGTCTCATCCCAATCTTATGTGAAGAAAGTTGCCATGAATTTTTGCTTCCAATATTGGTACTGAAATGTAGCAGGTATACATATTCTTGTTACATCTCAAAGACTAATGGTATAATATAGGAAGACATATGTCCGTGGAAATCATAGAGTCATAGAATATCTTAAGTTGAAAGTGACACATAAGGATTATTGAGTCCAACTCCCTGCTTGTTGTAGGACTATCTAAAGACCAACCATACAACCAAGAGTGTTGTCCAGACACTCTTGAACTCTGACAGGTTTGATGCTCTGATCACTTCCCTGGGGAGCCTGTTCCACTGTGCGACCACCTTCTCAGTGAAGAACCTTTTCCTAATGTCCAGTCTGAACTTCCCTTGTCACAGATCCATTCCATTTCCTTGTGCCCTATCGCTGGTCACCAGAGAGAGGAGATCAGCACCTCCCCCTTCGCTGCCCCCCTTGAGGAAGCTGTAGACAGCAATGAGGTCACTCCTTCTCGAGGCTGAACAAACCAAGTGATCTCAGCTGCTCCCCGTAAGTCTTGCCCTCAAGGCCTTTCACCATCTTGTTTGCCCTCCTCTGGACACACCCTAGTAGTTTGATGTCCTTCTTATATTGAGGTGCTCCAAACTACACACAGTACTGGAGGTGGGGGCTGCCCCAGTGCAGTGCAGAGTGGGACAATCACCTCCCCCGACCAGCTAGCAAAGCTGTGCTTGATGCACACAGCCCAGGACACAGTTGTTGCTTTTGGCTGCCAGGGCGCACTGTTGGCTCATATCCAACTTGCCATCAACCCAAGCCCCCAGCTCTCTTTCCGTGGGGATGCTCTCCAGCCTCTCATCCCCCAGTTTGTACATATAACCAGGATTACCCCATATCAGGTTGAGAATCTGGCACCTGGTCTTGTTAAATTTCATATGGTAGGTGATTGCTCAGCTCTCTAGCCTATCCAGATTCTCTGTAAAGCCTCTCTACCATGAAGGGAGTCCACAGCTCCTCCTAGTTGAATATCATAGGCAAACTTATTTAATCTACATTTGATTCCTTCATCCAGATCATTTATAAAAACTTTGAAGAGCAGTGTTCCTATAAATTGAGCCCTGGGGAACCCCAGTGGTGACTGGCCACCGGCCTGATGTACCCCATTTACTGTAACCCTTTGAGCCCAACCCATGAGCCAATTGCTCACCCAACGTATCATGGACTTGCCTAGCTGTGTGCAGGACATTTTATCCAGAAGGATACTGTAAGACACAGTATCAAGATCTTTGTGAAAATCCAAAAGCACCACATCTAATGGCTTCCTTTGGTCAGCTAGATGGGTGCCCTTGTCATAAAAGGAAATTAAGCCAGCTAAGCAGGACTTTCCCCTCATGAACCCATGCTGGCTATGACCAATGACTGCATTGCCTCTCAAGTATTTTCCAATAACTCCCAGAACTGCCTTCTCCGTGGTTTGACCAGGCACTGAAATGAAACTGACAGGTCTGTAATTGCCAGGGTCTTCCTTCTCACCCTTCTTGAAAACTGGGACAACAGTTGCCAGCTTCCAGTCAGCTGGGACCCAACGTATCATGGACTTGCCTAGCTGTGTGCAGGACATTTTATCCAGAAGGATACTGTAAGACACAGTATCAAGATCTTTGTGAAAATCCAAAAGCACCACATCTAATGGCTTCCTTTGGTCAGCTAGATGGGTGCCCTTGTCATAAAAGGAAATTAAGCCAGCTAAGCAGGACTTTCCCCTCATGAACCCATGCTGGCTATGACCAGTGACCAATGATCGCTTTGTTTCTAAAGTCTGGTAAGACTAAAGTCAGAAAAGCATTTAGTTCTGGATTAGGTATCAATCACTAGATAAAATGTCAACTTCTCCAGCCTAACAGATTGCATAGTCATAAATCCATTTCCATTTCATTTCTATGTGTATTGCAAGTCTGAATCAGAACACATGTATTAAGAAAGCATAAACTCATAAATTTTAATAAAATTGTACTGATGTCTATCTAAATAAAAAGAACAAAGAAGCAGAGTTTACATATCTACTAAGATTTATTATTATTATTAATTAACTTTATGGGGTTGTTTCCAAAAAATGTGTATCTAAAATAGTTATGAGGTCGGGTTTTTCACTTTAGTCACTAAGTAAAGACTCAGAAAAAATATGTAGTGCTTTACTGATGCTATAAAAGTTGGATCTAAGGAGGAAAAAATGCAGTCTTTTAGGACTTAATTATATTAGGACTTAATTATTTAATTATGAATTAAATAGACTTGAACCTTTAGCTCTTAAATTGTTTTGTATGATCCTGCTGAGGCAACTTAGGTAATACAGTGATATGCTCACTACGGGGAAGTAAAGCAATAATGAGAATTCATGACTTGGGCAGAAATATGTGTAAGATTATCCGGATGAAAAAAAATGGTAGGCTTTTTATTTCCTCCTAAAAATTGTCCCAAATCCACAATGCATGTTTTAAAATTCGGTGCTGTTTCATAACAGTTAAATATGTGAACCCTAAAATAATAATGAAAACATATACTGCCATTAAGGCCATGCAGATTTATGGTGGGTAAAAGTCTAGCTTATTAGTTATAAAGATTTCCTTCCTATTCTTTCCACTACTTTAAAAAATAAGGCTTTTTTCCAGATTATCATAGCTGAGTTAAGAATGCAGTTTTTACAGAAAGTAAATGGAATTAAGACTCTCTGGTAAAATAAGTGTTTTGAACAGTACCCTCTTTACAGCACAACACTTAACATCACTACCTCTTACAAGGGTTTCCTGCTTTTAGAGACAGTATCAAGGTAAGAAACTAGATTTTTTGGTTTGGGTTGCAGTGTACCAAAATGTGACGTAGTCTTTAGCTTGTAACAGCATTTAATTATATGCTGTGGCCTTAGATTTTTCGGAACATAGTCATGGTGTCAATTGGAAAAAACTCTATGGTAGTGATTGAACTGTGTCTATCATCACACAGTGTATGCAGTTTTCGTTTATGCAGAGGTATACCTGCACATAACAAAAATACAATAGCTAAACAGCATGAAAATCTCAGAAATAGGATAATAAGATACTTCAAGAAAATAAATCTAAAAGGAGTCTATTTAAATCAAGATAATTCTTTTAATTTATACTGGTTCTGTTGCTGGCTCTGATTTTTAATGTAAGTGGGATCAGACCGGATTTGAATGTGTAGCCTTTCAAATTCATGCTACTTTAATTTTCCACTGAACATTGTTTCAAAAGATGGTAAAGATGGGAATTACGTGTATATATATTTTTGTGGGCTTCCTATGCACTTTAAATTTTGAGAATACAGACTATATCCTCACCTGTGATAACTCAATCTATAAATTAACTTATTTCGGTTACTGTAGCTGGCCTGGATCATGCCTGAATTGATGCATTAATACATATTGAGACTCTATCCTGTCTTTGTAATAGTATTTGGAAGGGTTTTCAAGAGCAAGAGGGGGCTGCTGTCTTACAGAAGGCAGGTGGGCACTCCCCATGGGGCAGCAGTGCAGGACCTGGCAGCCAGCACTTGTCCCACACCGCAGCCAGGAGCAGGTCAGCTGGGGAACACAAGGGTAGTCCCAGACCTGTTCACAGGGCACCTCCTGGGATTGTGCCAGGCTAAGATCTGGCCAGGTCATGAGCCCACGGGTGGGCCCAGCCTGGGTGGCCCATGGCCAGGCAGAGCAGGCCTATGGGGAACTGGAGACTGCCCCTGCTGCAGGCATCACCTGAGCAGGAGCTGGTGGCCCCAGGGGGCTGACACAGGGTCCTGGGCCATGGGTAGGATGGAGAAAGCCTGGGGGATTATACAGGGACAGGCAGGTCCGGTAGTGCCCTCAGGGACCTAGAGATCTATGTGTGGAGCCAGGACTCTCACACTGGGAAAATAAATGGGAGAGGGTGGAATGTCTTGTATGACTGGTGTGCTATGATGAATGGGTACTGGCTCTTTAAATAAAATGGGCATGGAAGAATTTTACCCTTTATATGAAGAAGCAGTTCAAATTCAGGGAGTTTCACTGTGGAAAGTTCAACAGGCAGATTTAAGAGCCTGTAAGTCACAATCAGAGGTGAGGGTAATGTTGTGCGAGGCATTTGTTAGAGTGTCCAATCAGAGTTTAGAAATAGACAAAGTCTTAAGAAACTCAAGAGAGTCTGCAGACAACAGGTCCTGCCTCTTACCTCTCATGTCTGGAGGTTTAACACAATCAGACATAAGCAATCCAGGAAGTTTTGGGAGGTGCCTGGGACAACTTCTGAACACATATGTTGGACAGGTCTATCAGGCAAGACCTCTTCCTGCATTTACAACTCATGGGCAAGGAAGAACTGGCTGGAGATGTGATGATAATCAGTGGTAGCCTTGGCTGTAGCAACCATGAAACCTGAAGTTCTAGATCCCAAGTGCAGTGAGGAAGGCAAGTAAGGCAGCATACAGGCCCTGGACATCAGGAGAGCAGACTCTGGCTTCTTCAGGGAACTGCGAGATGGTATCCTCTGAGGGACTGCTCTGAGGGGCAGAGGAGCTCTAGGTAGCTTGTAGGTGGAAATGGAAAATGCATAAGCATATAAAAAGACTGGTTTGGCTAAGCAAGATTTTCGTGACTAATCTCCAATACAAAAAACAGGTAACCAATAGGTGGAGACAGGACACAAAGAAGGAGTATAGAAACTTTGTCCAGGTATGAAAAGGTGATATTAGAAAAGCCAAAGGTCACCTAGAACTGAAACTGACAAGGAATGTAAGTGACACAAAAAAAGTTTCTACTGCTACATCAGCAGGAAAAAAAAATCAAAGAAAATGTGGGCCTACTGCTGTATTGTAAAGTTATCAGAGAAGACTTTCTTGTTGCGTATATGAAAGAGTATATAAAAATGTTTATAAAATCATAAAAATCAGCACAATGGTCCATGCTTGGCTTAAACTCAGCTCCCACAAATTTACAAGTTTACAGATCTACAAAGAATACTGAATTCTGCTGAAAGGTATCAATGTTTTAGTGACAGTGGACATAGAAAAGGTTGGGGTACTTGATGCCTTCTTTGTGTTGGCCTTTACCAACAATATCAGGGACTTTGCGCATAGTGACAGGGTTCAAGGAATTCAGTAGGAGCTATTATCAGAGGAATCTGGGATCACTTGAGGGATCTTGAACCACAGAAGTAATTGGCTCCAGACAGGCTGCATCCAAGGGTACTGAGAGCTGTTTGCTGTCATTGTGAAGGCCACACTGTTATGATTCAAATGAATTCAGTCATGGAGGTTGGGGAAGGTCTGTGATGTCACGGAAAAGTCAAGTGTTGCACCAGTCTTCAAAGGGACAGGAAGACTGATCTGGGAAATAAGGTTGGTCAACTTCCCTTCAGCCTCACTGGAAGACCTAGAGCTGAAGGAAATGTAATGGTTTCTCATAATGTTTAGTATCATGACATGAAATGTAATTAATCTAATTGTTTTATATAAATTCTAATGTGGACTATATAACACTGTTTACAGAATACAGAACATTTTAATACAGGAAGTGTTATAGATGTCTTTGTATATTTATCTTCTGAAGCTGGAACATGGTCATCTGTGATTATAAGATGTGCAGGAAGGAAAAAAAAATGAGAAGGCATTTATATTTTTGTTAAGAGACGTATTTTTCTCAGTCATGCAAAACCTCTATATTTTGTATAAGATTAAAGGAAAAAATAACTCTTGCTTCTGTTGCCTAAACTCCCCAGTTACCAAACTCTGATGTAGTTAAACAGGCATGCACTCAAAGTTTAGGTCGATAACCCACCCTCTCAAGTCGTTAATGCTCAAGTACCCACCTTGTCAAGTCGTCAAAACTAATGACTGCAAGGACTTCTAATCCAGGGAGTCAGCCTTGGGAAACAAAGAACAGATCATGATAAGAGCACAGGTATGTAAATTAACGAGAAAGAAGTCTCCAAGTGAAAAAAACATCTGGGTGAAAGAGAAGGCAAACTGATAAGGTGTTGCAATCTCTAATTTGCACTAGAAGCGAGAAACTTGTAGCCAGTCCTGTGCGTGAATGAAAATGCATATGTAATGCGCTATGAATACAAAAGTACTCTATATAATGTGCAACCTTGTGCCTGTTAGGAGGAAAGATCCCGCATGCACCCAGCGCTGCAATAAACCAACGTTGGGTTTCTGAACTGTCCTTTGCTTTGGAGAGTTTTCCTGGTTATGATTTTCGGTAACACTTCTAGCAAAAACCAAACCAAACCAAACCAAAAAAACCCAACAAAACCCCAGAAATAATTCTGAACATTTTGGCAAATCTTTATGAACTTTAAAAAAACTCTTGAATTTATGAGTCATCTACATTTTGACATGCTTTTGTAAAAGACTACAAGTTTTGTATGTTTTCCTTTAAATACTGTGATATTGAAATTATGAGATATCATGTAGTACCTTTTTTTGTTAGCTATTTAGCTATTTCAGGTGATTTAAGAGACAGGAATGTTTTTAAACTTATTGTTGGTTCTTTAAATTTAGGCCAAGACAGATGTAGCAATTCTGAGAGTTATTATCAAATCCAAATAACATGGAAGTAATTAGGCATGAGAATTAGACTAAAGGTAGTTTAGTCTTTCATTTATACCAATAACTTTATATAAAATACATTTTAAAGTTAAGAGTAGATCCAATATCCAATTATGGATAATAATTGTAAGGCTGAAGAGAAGATAGTGATGCAGGTTACCAGTTTTTTTCATTCAGTGCTGGATGTCTGTAAACTGCCATAGAAGGACATACTGAAGTGAGCTGAAGGTGACCCAGTGAAAGTATCAGCATTTAAAAGGATTTATGATTGCTCATTGACTGACTCCAGAATCTGTATGTATCCCATGGTCACATTATAGATGTTTGTCTACAATTTCACTTTTTTATAGTCTTCATTTTTTATAGTCTTCACATCAGACAGTAGCAATGTCTTAGTTTTATATGGTGCAATGAGATTAGACCTTAAGAAAAACTATCAAGATTCTTCAATAATACAGTATTAATGTTGTAGCCCAGTAAATATGATTTTGCTATTATTAGTAAAAGGCCAAAGGGTTTGTATTAGCTTGAGAATGAAGTCTCAGGACTCCTGCTCCAGGAGCATCTCCTGCAGAAGCATCTCCTGCTCCAATCCTTCTGATGGTGAGGAGGAGGGGGTTGCTGTTGCTGACAGTTGAACAGAAGAACCTGACAATGTCACCCCAATTGCTGCAGCATTTGCAGTACAACAGGACCGGTGATGGCCCCTTTAGGGCAGGCAATGGGTCTGAGGAGAATAAAGGTGACTTTGATGGGGAAATTTAGATGTTTGAAAGTTGGTTGTGAATAGGACTGGATAAAGGTTTGAGTTGATTTTTACTAGGTAATCGTGATGTAGAAAAGTTGATAGAAGGAATAGGGGACATGTACAGAAGGTAAGAGAAGAAGAGCTGTAACTGGTAGAGGAGACGAAGCAGAGACAGAGGAAGAATATCAGGCAGAAGTGAATGAGCATATTGTAGGGCAAGTGGACACTGGAAGTGAGATTGCCCTAAACCAAAGAACCAACAAGGGGTTCTGGTGAACTGGGGACTAGGAAAAATGAGGTGGAATTTTTAGTGAATACAAACCCAACTTATTTGGTGTTAAACTTCAGTGAAAATAATTTGTTACAATTGTGGGAGCTGCTGGCCACCAGGAAAACATCCTGAAACCTTTAAAGTACAAACTAAGAAAACAAATAAGAATGCCAAATTTACCAAAATCTTTGTTGGGATGAGGTTTATTAGAATATCTAGACGTTTAAAGAAGGGGAAATGAAACCCAAAGTTAAAAATGATCAATTAATTAAAAAGTTGAGCTTATCTTTAATTCAACAGAAAAGTGGAAGAGGGGACCTCCCTGAAGTAAAAGAAATCTTTAACCAGGTATATCTGGAAATAAATTCCAGGTAAAGCAAAAAATGCTTTCCCTGTTACAGTAAAAATGATAAACGGGAGGCCTGCCTAGTTCAGGTAAAACAGTATCCCTTGGTCAGCAGGGATGTGGGGGATATTGGCATAAAAACTAAAATAAAATACACTCTGTAGTAGTTCTACTAATGTAAATCTGTGTGTTTTACCATGACAGTGACTTGTTATGGGATGCACAGATGAAACTCTGCATTGACAACGAAGTACAAGGAATAAGGTTGGTCAGGTGCCTCCTACCATAGTCAAGGGCAAGACTGGGCTGGCCTCCCTGTTTGCCACCAAGAAGAATCTTGAGCTCCGCTGTTGGCTGCAACCCAGTAGGTGTTGAGCAGTGGGAACATATGCCATGCCAGACCTTGATGTGAGGAATGACCCCCTCCCGTATAAGAGGGTCATCCAGGAAGGAAGAACATAAGATGACCCATTGAGGCACTGATTTGGAAATTGGAAACCGCCTGGCCCACCATGAGGCCAGACGAGTAGCAGAGGAGGTAGGAAAGGAGAAATTATCCTTAATACCAGATGGTAAAATCCAAACTATAAGTACAGATCAAGAGCCAAACTATTCTAAAGAAAACTTAAATTCACGATAATGAATGATAAAATAAATAAGTGGACTTATTTGAAGGATGATCGTATAGTGGTACCATCCAATTTAATATGGACCACAGCCCTAACAGAACATAATAAGACGCATTGGGGAGCTGATACTTTATATAAAAGTCTAAATCAGAAATTGATAGGGCAGAACTTGTATACTGTAATAAAACAGGTGACTCAGCAATGTGAAATGTGTTTGAAAATTAGCCAGGGCAACAGTGGCAAGTTGATTTTTCCAAACTCCCAAGAAAAGGGGGGCACTGATATTTTTTAAATGAATGGATACCCCAACGTATCATACAGTATTATGGACCTGCAACTTGGAATCCTAATAAACTCATTAGCGGTGCTCAAGAACCTGTTCTATCTATAATCTGAATTGTATCATTCGTCTACAGGCTGTCTTGGAAATTATTACTAACAGACCAAGCAACTCAAATACGAAATGCAATTTATTAACACAGGATGATCCTCAATTACCTGCTAGCCGAAGAAGGAGGTGTTTGTGGTAAATTAAATGTTTCCAATTGTTAAACAAATCACATCAGAGATAGAGAAGTTAGTTTATGTTTCCGTCCGAACTTGGAAAGACTAGAATATTGACTTGTTTTCCTGGCTTCTTGGGAGCCCCTGCGTAAAACGAATCCTATTTTATTTGTTATGTGGATTAGCCACCTTGTTGTTTTTGTCATGTGCTATTCCATGTTTTATAAGATTAATTCAACACGTTATAACTAACATGCAATTTGCTACTATGGTTTCACCTGATGGCGTTAAACCAATTCGAGTAGTACGCCGAAATGTACACACAGTAACAATTTAATAGCCAACAAGAATTTGGGAACAATTGACTCTTAACAATTCAGATAACAATGTAGGCTGAGTAAGAATAAAAATAGAATAGCAGCAAAAAAACCCACCAGGAACGCATAGATGAGGATATGGTAACGCCTTTTATACTTTTCCACCTCTGCCATAAGTTCTTGACGTGTAACAACAGAAAAATGCACCCTCTGCTTGAACAACAACAGGAAGAAAAAAAAAGAGTTTCGATCCCCTTTCTAACGAACCATATAGGTTAAACGTTTTGAGAACACTCACCTAACAGAATGTTCAGAGGGGGAAATGTGCACTCTAGACCCTTCTTCCCTGGCAGGTGATGCGGCGGTCTGGTGGTGAGAAAACATTACATTGAAAACAGGGACCTATCGTTTGACCATAGTGCCATAAATGTTACCATTAACAGACTTACTGGAGTGGTAAGCTCAGGAAATGGGTCTTCATCTGGACACGCAGTAGCCATTTTTTATCACACGAATGATCCGTGTATGCTTTTGAACATGCGCATGCGCCCCACGGAATGTGTTGGAAAAAACTGGAAAGACCGCGCATGCGAAATCCCTATAGTCTAGCCATGATAGTCACGTATGTAAAAAAAAAAAAAAAAAAAAAAAAAGGAATGTGTTAAGAAACTATAGTGATTATAGTTCATTTTAATAATATTGATTTTTATTATTACTTAAGTGAAACGTATAGCTATAAGTGTTGTTTTTAGGTATTTTGTTTTTGTGGGTTAATATTATATGTATTGCCCAACCCTTTGGATTTATTTTTGAAAACTGTGTGTTTGATGCAAAGTAACTTCAATGAACTATTTGACAATCAGTAAACAACAAATAACAATTTATTAACAAACATGAACTAGAAATTGAATAACAGAATAACAGTCCAGCAAAGTCTCATATAACGTGAAAACAGACTTCTTCACTCATGAATCCAGCACAGTCCTGAATAATGTTGGCGTGGTAACTCCATCTGTTCCCTCCATGATAGTTCATGCCTGGTCCTTGGTATTTCTCTTCATGAAGTGACGAAGATGAACAGAAACGAATAACAAGTCACATGGTAACTTTGCTGAAGATCAACATTTTCCTTTTGTTTATAGAACAGTCTCTTGCACTCTCCTTTGATATCCCACGAGTTCCACTATTCGGGACGAATTGCGAGGAGGGGATTGCACTCTTCTATACCGGCATGACGAAAAACACTCACAGAAACACATACTGATGGTTACTGTAGTCATGATAATGCAAAGGCTGAACAGCAAAACTGTGCAGAGTGTGTCATCTCCTGCTCCCATCTTTTCAGATGGTAAAGATTGTTTGTGGCGAGACAAATTGGTCCGTGACCCTCCTGGTCGTGGTTCAGGCTAACACCCTGACCAGAACTGCATAATGAAAAACTCACGCACAGCCACAAATTGGACCCAACCTTAAAAGGGCATGAAAATTTAAATGCCCACCTCCTGGCTCTTGATTCTTAGTGACAATTAAACAAGTATTGGGAACAAGGGCCAGAAGGTTAGAGCAACCAGTCCACTCCTTTAAACCTGGTAGCAGGACAACGCCTAGAGGAAAAATGGAATGGACCGTATCAAGTGTTGCTGTCAACTCATACTGCTATCAAGATTAAAGAGCAAGCCGCTTGGATCCACTATTCGAGAGTGAAGAAAGCTCCTGAGAAATCATGGGCCGCTGTCCCGACAAGACCCACAGGACTACGATTCTTCAGGTCATAATTATAATCGAGTGGTTACCAAATTTGTATTTAACTTTATGGAATAAGTATACACATATATTTCTGGTGCAAGGAATCTCACAGACTCTGAATAAAACTGATTGTTGGATATGTACACATATGCCCAAGTATGGAGAAAAGGGCACATCATTTATTATTGGCTGCTCAAGGGGGAGTATGTATGATAATAAACTAAAGTTGTTGTGTATACATAGACCAAAGTAATCAAATTGAAACAGACATCCATAAGATATGGAACAAGGTTCAGGTTTTGCATAAAATTACTGAAGACAATTTCTTATGGAGTTTTGAAGCTATATGGAACAAACTGACTTTGTGGTTACCTAATTTAGAATGGTTAAAGCATGCTTTTGTTACTTATAGTAGTTTTAGGAATATTAATATGTATATTACTTCAGTGTTCTATTTGGTGCTGTTGAAGAAGGATCATAAAATATGATGATTTTCTGTATTTGTACAATTATTTACAATAGCTGTTAGAAAAGGGGGGAATGAATAGTGAATGCTGTACCACTTCTCTAAAGGATGAGGCACCTATGTTATGTTTAGTTAAAGTCGGGAGATGTCCAAGGACCCTTATTGCAACATGAATGGAATGTGCTAATTGTCCAGGCACAAGATATGTTAATGTTGTTAACTTGAAGATATACTAGGTCCTTAAATGGAATGTGCTGATTGTCCAGGTGTGAGATATGTTAATGAGTTCCCGGAAAGTTGATGAATAGACATGAGTGACTTGTATAAGGAGGGGGCTGAGGGGTTCCCTCGGTGTGCATGACTTTGGTGGAGTGATCCCCCATGCACCCAGCGCTGCCAATAAAGGATACCTAGTCACTAAGAAATTTTGACTTTGTTCTTTAAATCAAGATACAGCCCCAGGATGTGCATGGGGCCAGGCTGAAGGCCAACCAGGAAACAAGTCTACCAGAGGAGACAGGCTCGTCACTGGGGCAGAGATGTGTCTGTGAGGGAGCTGGGCCAGGTCCAGGGACTTGGCAGTGAGGATTTGAGGACAGGTAAATCCTCCTATGGTGACAGTCAGGGTAAGCAGAAACAGCCAGTGAATTCAAAACCTTGAGAGAATCAGGAAGGAAGAAGCAGACTGATAAGAAAACACCGAAAAATACCCCCAAAGAGACTGCAAGACTAGGGGAATGGTTGTTGTGTGCTAGCTGCATTGTTGACCACTTCCCAGCAAAAAGTGTGGGTTGGTGGAGATTGATGGTAGGGCTCCAGCACCCCTTGCTCACTGGAAATCATCACCATTGACCTGAAGACCCACGGGATCACCCTAGAGAGTGTGCATAACCTGGGGCAGAGGGGTAGGTACATTAATGAATTTTGTTTAACAGTTGTTTGTGCATTAACATTTAAGAGGTTTTTTTTGTATTGATTTAAACTAGTAGTGTTATTGTAACTAGACTAATGGGCACACTTTGCTACATTTCCATTTGGTAACTGAGATTTTAATTAGGCAAACAATACTTCCCTAGATCTTATAAGATGTGTTCCATTTTCTTTATGTCTAGTTTTGAGTGCAACAGTGCAACTAATAAAAAAACCTGGTTTTATTTATTATCTAAAGCATTAAAGCAACATATTGATACATTAAAACAGTATCTTAGCTATTCAAAAATACATCAGCCAATGAAATAAATGAAGGAAAGGTACTGACAAGGTTGTATCGTCTCTCTCAGAAATAAAACTGCAAAAAATAAGTTTTTAATTATTGGAGTCACCCCAGAATAAGCATACAGTATTGATTTGAAGAATCAATCACCAATATTTGAGTGAGCGGAGGTCATCTTTATTCGGCAGTGCTGGGTGCATGGGGGATCGCTCCACCAAAATCATGCGCACCGAGGGAACCTTTCAGCCCCCTCTTTATACAAGTCACTTGTGTCTATTCATTAACTTTCCGGGAACTCATTAACATATCTCACACCTGGACAATCAGCACATTCCATTCAAGGACCTAGTATATCTTCAAGTTAACAACATTAACATATCTTGTGCCTGGACAATTAACACATTCCATTTAAGGACCTAGTATATCTTCAAGTTAACAACATTAACATATCTTGTGCCTGGACAATGTCCTTGAGGAGTTGTCTCTATGCAGACTCTGTTCCTTAGTGATCATGTTTAAAGTCTCCATCTTTGCCACGTTGCATGTACAACAGGAATCTAAGACAATATGTCCCTTTTAAAGATAACCAACCCAAGGACTTAGCAGTCTGTGCATCTGTCATGTTGCAATAAAGGTCCTTGGACATCTCCCGACTTTAACTAAACATAGGTGTGTCATCCTTTAGAGAAGTGGTACAGCATTCACTATTCAGTATTAACAGACATACCAAAGAACTTAGAAAACAAAATCTTTGAGTTAAGCCTGCATAGAATTTACCATACATGTTAGTGAACATGTAACTCCTTAGAAATTTCCCTTTCTCAACCACACTGCATTTTAAGCAGATTTTAATTTATGTTTCAGTATTTACACTAGAAACATGTTCCATTCTTCTTTCTTAAATAATATGCCATAATTTAATGGTCATAACATAATCTCAAAAAATTATTTAACATAGAGTAGCAAGGAGTTCGGCAGTGGTTATAATTGTGAACAAATAATTCTCATGTTTGAAGACCTACAGAAGGAAATTACCATGTGAGGGCAACACTGGGTGTCGTAACCTGCCATCTGCTTTAGAAATGTGCAAGCAGAAAACTATCATGAAGAATGATTTGAAGATAAAAGTATGACTCTTTCAAATAACATGTTGGTTTTCTCTTCATTGCAAAAAACCACGCACATCAAAATAATTGAAACACACTAGATGTTTGGCTTTAAAATCTGACGGACATCGGGCATTACCTCTCCTACTGAACCATGGCTACATGCCACACTGAATGGTTATTTGAAACACCATAAGATAAGTTCTTTGTATTATACATTCTAGGGCCTGGCAATGAAGAAGATGGCATATACAGGTTGTGTCTGTATGCATCTCTCTTAGTAATGAAGAGAGAGCAAACATGTAATTTCCTGTCATTCCAAACAAGCAGTTTCTGATAATGTCTAAAAAAATTAATGTGAAACTGACTTATTTTCAAATTTTTACTTTTGTGGGGAGAATTTTGATTTTCATTCTGTTTTGTTTTTCTTGCCATTACCTCTTGATTAATATCTCCCACTTGCAAATTTATGGTTCACCACTGTTATACTTCTGTCATTTAGAATTATTAAACTGCTGATAGTGTGAAATGCAGCAGGTAAGGCATCTGCTGTTATGAACCAACCATGTCATAGCATCTTCTGACAAAACTAATACAGTTTTTAATCCTCTTGACACAAAAAAAAAGAAACTTTTGTCTAGTTCTTTTTTTGTTGACTTTATAGCATATTTTAAGATTAATTGGTCTGTTGAGTTGTATTAGCTACCTTGCAGAATACTCGCATAACTTGATCTATGTTGCTATTGAATATATAGATGTATTTACAGTTAAGAAATTGGAGATCACTATGGTGGGACTATGTTAACAACAGAAAATCAGTCCATTTTCAAAACAACTGTTTACTGGATTCATTAACAATACACCTTCCCAGTGGTTAGTTCTTAATCACTGTTAGACATTGCTATTACATATGCAGACAACTAGTCCTTATGAAAAATATACCAACTCTTACTATAGCTATGAGTATACAACACCACAGAACTGATGATGGTTTAGTTAACACTGTTGGCTATGGTTCTTGATGTTTTTTAGTCACAGACATTAAGGTCGTCAGGCTTGAGAGCTTGACAACAAGGGGATGCTGAATTAAAGGGGGCTTATCTTATTTCTTTCCCTATCTCCTCCCTCCTTGCTGTTTTCCTTATAATAATATTGATAACGTATACCCTTAATTAGAAACTACAAATGTGACTACCTATGTCCTTAAATCATCACAGTTACAAAAAATATTAGTACTGTGTTGCTAAAAAACATTTATGGAAACTGGCGTTAGCTGGGTTGTTGATTGTCACTTAGCTTAGGAAATTAATTAGTGTAAACTCACCTCTTAGAAGAAACTAGATGATCCATACAGGAAACAGATCTTACAAATGCTTAAATAGGGGGGAAAATGCCTTTCTTATACTTTCTGAGACACCAAAACCAATCACCCTTCAGAATATATGCAGTGGTCGGCCCAAAAGACTATTGTACAATGGGTTAGTGGTGCACATAATGGGTAATCCAGGTCAATGGCTCTTTATGACGGATACCATGTGACTACTACTTAATCTAGGTGTATCTAATCAGTATTATAATTAAGTAATGTATGCATAGTTTTTGCATAATTACTTGTACATGAAATCAAATATTGATCATAACTCTATACAGAGAATATTGGCTTATCTACTTGAAATCTTACATGCATCTGTTCAGGAACAGTAGCATTGTTAATAAGATAATATTGGAGTGATTTACTTGTCAAAGCTGAGTCATTCTGGGCTGGATTGCTGTTATAGATGATTCTGAACAGGGAGCAAGTAGTGAACTTAGGGCTGGATAACCTTTCTATGGACAGGATCTATACACCAGAGATTTGCCTAATACTGTATCATCTCATGGTTTTAATCATCATAAGGTATGTAAGATTTTGTAATTTTCTATGCTGTTTTCTTGGCTATTAATAAATAGTTGTCCATCTTAAAAGTGTTTACGCCTTTCTTCTTGGAATCCGGTAGGAACAAGCACCTTTCCAGTGAATTAGACCCTACACTGTAGGCAACCAAAGATCATTAAGTTCAATGTTCACAGCTACATGCAGCTGTTCAATAATTGGATAAATATCAGCAGAAACAAAAATAACACTATTTTATAAGCACAACCGGAACTATTTAAGTGCTCAAAGTAGGTTTGCCTTCTACAGAGATTCTGACTATCCTTCAGAAGTACTGCTAGGTGTTTGACAATGATTTCTTTGAAGCATCAGCTCCTGCCCCCCTGAAGCAAGTGGAGACATTATCTCCTGCCCCAGCTAATGTGAGATAAGGTTACAGGAGCCTATAATCATAATTTAATGGATTAAGTACATAGCAGAAGTGCAGTAACTAGAAATGGGGTAAGAAGAAAGAGCCAGAGGTAAATATTTGCACTGAATAAAAAGAAAAAGGGCTAAAGATTGGCTACAGATGCCTTGGAAAAGATATGAAAAGGTTTTATTGACCTGCAACTTTTTTATTGTGTGGAAATATGCTAAAGATAAGTCAGATTCTATTAATATAGTAAGAATGTTTTGAAGACAGTCTTTACTCTTAAGTCTGATCTAATATATTAGAAAAGGGTACTTTTTTAATTGAACTAATTGCTTTTAAACATATTGGCTATCTAGGTCATTGTTAAATTCCAACATTTCTTTCATAGAACTATACCCATTAATGATCAAATTTTAAACTGAAGGGTTTTAAGAAATATGTAGACCTTTTATCACCAGTTTCTGCACCATCAGTTGTCCATGGAGCACAGTTTAAGAAGTACTCACCCAAATCCTTACTAAGACATTAGCTATCTATATGACACTGCAGTAGTACATAAAAAAGCGGTTTCATACCAGATTTACTGTTGTCGTGAAAGGAAAGTGTGTTCAGTAAAATGAACACCAAATATTGTGTCTTTGGAAATGTTTTTTTTTTTAATTGAAGCATTCAATTAAAATTCTGTTTTGTCATATACTACTGAAATTTAGTGAAAATGAAATTATTTTAAAAGCTGATTTGGATTTTTGTGGATGAAAATTGAATATATAACTCTTGTGTTAATGTCTGAAGATGAGCTATCTTGGAAATTGTTTATGGCATTTCAAAACTAATTTTATTCCTATCAAACAAAACCCAAATATTAGGAGACACTGAGGAAAATTCATTTACTAATATGCCTGAAGATAGCACTGAACAGTTTTGCAATATATTGCCATGGTATCAAAGCTAAAATGGTTTGTTCATTAACTTACAGTAAAAAGTGTTTGATACATAATGATAGATGGCACGATGGTAGGTAACTTTCCAGTAATAACTTAGGACTTGTAATTTTAACAGTAATACCTCAAGTGACTTGATCAAGATCATTCATAAAAAAATGGAAAGAAAAGCTGTTTTCCCTGTGTTTAGTTTTAGCAAGACTGATTTCAGAAATCTAACAAAAAGAATTTGTTTCATTAACATAAAAAAAAATAAGCTAGGTCCTCACCTTTACTTATTATTTGCTTCAAGTTTTGAACAAGTCAAATGCAAAGGTGGTTTTCCATTTTTTTTACAGTAAAGGCAAAATTGCCAATAGTTTTTTTTCAAGGCACTGTCAATTTTCATACTTCCACTCAGTTCAGCAAAGTAGTGAACTGCAAAGAGAACAAACAATAATTTTCCAGAATTTCAGGACTCACGTTCATCTGAATGTAAAATTAGTCATCTAGGGGCCCTCTGTAGTCAGTGGAAAGTTTTGTTTTCATAAAATGATTCTTTCTGTCCAAAGACAGATATCAGAAATAAGCTTAACAAATAATACAGACACTTCCTTTCTTTTTGTGGGAATTCTTTTTGAAGTAAGATGGGTTCAACCGATCTCCAGACTATGAAATAAATTGTCACCTATATATTGATAGATTTTCTTACAGTTTTGCACATGCTCCCTGCTTGTCCTCATTAACATACGGTATACCACATCCGTTACCGTTTGAAATATAATAGAATTAGCAACAGATATGAACTCTTCATGCCCAGTTCTTCATTTGTCTACAATGTTTTCATTTTGTAGGGAGCACTAACTTATCTTTAACTGTTATATTGCAGTCAAACCTGTTTCCCACTCTATCACTTTAAACACAATTCTCTGTTCTGCTATTTAAGAAAAAAAGGATTGCTAGAAGTTGTCTAAGGATTCGGAATCACAAATTGCTGCAAGTGAGCCAAGTTACAATATCAACTTAGTGTATTCCTCTATTCAATTGCAAATGTGAGGTAAATAAACATATTTTAAAGCTCAATTATAAACTTTGCTCTAAAGGTTTAATTTTGAGAGGAAGAGAAAGCAGCAACTCTAAGAGAGAAAATACAACACTGCCAAAATTATAATGTTTTCTTACTATTTCAGCACATATGAGTATTTTATAAATATTTATAATAAGTAACAAATTCATGATTGGAAAACTTTCACAATTTTTTTTTTTCAACTTCTATTCCCTAAATAGAGCTTTTAGAAATCCCTGCACCTGTAAGAAAAAACTGTCAACCCTGAGAAAGCCAGCTGTCAGGATTTAAACTCCTCAAGAAAATATTTTTACAAGACCCTGACTGTACAAAACTACAATGTAAACAGTAGCTTTCATTTAGTAGTGAAAGCCAATATGTACACATGATTTTGGAATGGGAAAACAAGTTTTTTTCCTGCAGGTCTACAAACCAATTTCACAGGGCACTTTTAAAAATTATTGACCTGTATCTTCATATAATTTTTCTGTTGTTCTTTCCATATGATCTAATGATCTTATCTACATTGTTTTGTACTCTTAGTTAAGTGAAATTTTTGGAATGCTACAGTGTCAGTCTTATATATTTTTTTTTTTTTAAATGTATATCACAAAGTTAAGTAAAATATTTTTGATATTTTGGACTCTTTTTGTAACTTTTCATGACCCACGGTTATCAGCCCAGTTTTATTAGCCAAATTTATGAAAATACAACAGATTTCCATGATAATAAGATAATAATTTTGTTTTCTAGTTAAATGTGTGTATGGAAAACCTCTTATAATAAAATTGTTTTGGCATAAATAGCTAATTAAATTACTGAATCATCCTGTCATCAAAGTTTAATTTTAATTCCCAGAAATAAATAATTAGAAAGGTTAATATATTATTCATGTTCTGGTAAGTATAACATATTTGGTAAATATAAGAATTAATATTTATCATCTAAATATCCTGGAGGGACAAATATTCAGTCCTGAAACTGCAAAACAATCTTATAATTAATTGAGTGCTTAATATAGTCTTCTTTTATTGTTGCTTATTGCAATTTTTATTGGTTGGCTTTTCTGAATTTTACAGAATTTATCTGACAGGTTACTTAGAACACATAGCTCCAGCTGAGAGAAAAAAAAAAAATTGCTAGTATATCAAGCGTTACTGATACTCAAATATCACTTCAGCCAATAAACGTCTGTAAGGGTGATGGTGAGGAAGAAAGCTAAAAGCTATTCAGAAGAAAAAATATGAATGCTGAAGGAATAGCTTGAAGATTGCCTGTTGTTATTTGGAAATCTGGCTTGTTTGCACAGTCTCTGATAACCCACTGTATTTCATACAACAGGAGAACAGCAGGGAAATTTCACCCTTTTGTAACTAGCTGTTCTTTATGAAAGAGTGAGGTTGTTATCAGGTTGAGCTATCTGATGGATAGCTTACTGCAATGTGTGGGATTTAGATTTCTGCATTTTTCCTTGGCAGACTATAATATTGTGTAAGACAGGAAGATGAAAAGTCGTGAAAATTTACTAGCCCAGGGATAAAACTGGTCCATTGTTCTTCCTTTAAGGAAGCAGAGGATAATTCAGGTAAAGAAAACAAATACAAAAACAAGCCAAAAACTTACCTAAGGGCAGTTTGTTATTTATTTGAGCACCAGCATATCTAAATTATAGAAAGTCTCTGTTCTTGCCTTCTTGTTTACAAGAAAATTTTCCTTTCTTCCTGCACTTATCAAACTGACTGTTATTTGAGGTGAAAATAATTAATCTTCAGGCTCTTTCCTAAAGGATAGACTTAATACATAGCTAAAATAAATATATAATCATAACACATGCACATGAAAAATGCCTTACAAATCCAAATGGATAGGTTGTACACACATTTTATATATTTTCGTTAAGTGAAATAACTCCATGCAAGGAGAAAAATAATTTTTTTTTGCATCATTATAGAGAACAAATTGGTCAAAATAAGATCAATAAGGTAAGAAAAGAAGACATACAGCAAGAAAAGAAAGAACTATTGTTTTGGATGCTAGCCAGGGGCTTATCACACCTGATTGTAACCTTTCTGATAGCCCCAGCCTATCTATTTTCCTGTGATAAGACTTCTAGGGCTAGACTCGAAACCGAAAAGGTCTGATTTTAGGCAATCTGGACTTAACATAAAGCAATATTTCAGTGCATTAAGTGCAACTTAGGTGAAACAAGCATATAAAGTTAAGACATCAATATTAAAAAGTCCTGTCTTAAAGTATTTGGGGACATGAATCATTTAGATCTGTATATAAATGCTGAAAAGGCAACAGTTTGTAATCTGGTGCCAAATGACACAATAGCTTTAGAAAAGGTAATTCACATGGTAAAGAACACAAACAGGAAGTGAACTGACAGATAAATAGGATAGACAATCAGGGGTCCAGTGCATGAGTTTAAGAGACAAATCTAAGTTTTGTTGTGAAAATTCTTAGGCACTTGCAGTTATGTTCATTTCACATAAGTTGAATTACCTGGAGGTCACTTTTTTAGTCTAAAATAATTTTTTTGTTCCTCTTCAGTTCACAAAAAGATAAAACATTAAATTTTATCTTAAAACAAGCGTTATTGTTAATCTAAAGCTTTCCTGTTTCTATTTGGAGGAAGATTCAGATTTCTAAACTACAGAACCCTAAAATTAGATTTCTGAAAGTAACTATCTCTGTTTGAGTTAAATCTAAATTTGCATTTTTTTACAAAGGACATCTAGTATTTGATTCATTGCCTGAACAAAGGAACTTAAAGGAAGAGGTCTTTAAAAAACCATACTGCTTAAACATTTTGGAGGCAAGAATGAAATCAAAATAAAATTACAATGGGGCACTAACAGTCTAGTTTCACTGTATCTGAAATAAAACCTTGAATAATGAATTTCAGGTTAGTAGCAGTGCTTATCTGCAGCTGTGACTTACAGAACTACTCAAGGAGAGGTGATAGTATTCAAACCTGTCCCCCCATCCAATATCTTTGATCAGTGGGCTTAAGCTAAAATTGGTGTAGTGATGCCTAGAGTTTCTCCATTTCCCAAAAGAAATGTAAGAAAAGGCTTGCTGAACAACTTGATTTCATGGTACTGATTGCTGAAGAATACAAGCTGCATCAGCTTACACATATTCTGGTTTTGTTGTTCGTTTGTTGTTTTTTTTTTTTTAATACATGATATTTGAAGCATATAAAATACATTGCAACAGAAATAAAAAAAATACCTTCCAGTTCATTTTGACTGGGAAAGAAAAACACAGATGGGATTAGTTATCGAACTTTAAAAGTATAAGAAAAAGCTCTCCAGATCTAAGCTAGTCATCCTTGGATCTTTTTATAACTAATTGAGAGAAAAGGGTCTTCAAGGTCATGATTTATCCCATCTTGAGGTGTATATATATAAAAGTAGGTTAGATCACTTGTGCCCTTAAAATATTTCTTTCCACTGACTGTATAAAGATCCAGAAGAGAACAGCTGTCATGTCCACAACTGATAAACAATTTCCTCCCTCAGCCCTGTACTGCCTTAATTTCATTCAGATCAAAAAGAATCGGAGATATTTCTTTCATCCTTCTCTTCTGAACTTTCTGATTTTCTTATAGAGTATAAGCCACAGGAATGTAGAAGTAGCTACTTGATCCTAAGACCAATTTTGTACTTATCCATTTGCCCCTTTCTAATATTACAATTTAGGTAATTCTCATTAGGCAAGGAAAGATAATTAGGTATCACTGCAAGAGTCCATGGGTTAATTTACAGGTTATCTGGCAAGCTAATCCTTTGTTAAAAAAGATGTTTTCTAAACTCTTATCCCTGAGAGAGAGACAATTTTTAAGCCTTAATAAAATTCCATTGTTACTTCTGTGACAATCTTTTCAGATTTTTTCCCAGCACTGGGAATTAGAAAGTTAGAAAAATTAGAGTGGATTCACATTTGAAATGGAATATTTAATTAACCTAAGCAAGCTGGACATACATAAATCCATAGGCCCTTATGAGAAGCACTCACAAGTACTGAGGAAGCTGGCTGGTGTCATCGCAAGGCCACTAATAATCTTTGATCATGGTGACTGGGAGAAGTGCCTGAGGACTGGAAGAAATCAAATATCACTCCCATCTTCAAGAAAGGAAAGAAGAACCCACAGAACTACAGGCTGGTCAGCCTGACCTCAATACCTGGGAATCTGATGGAACAGCTAATCCTGGAAAACATTTCCAGGCATATGAATGACAAGAAAATCTTGGTCAGTTGAAAGAGCAGGTTTCTAGGAAAGAGTTTTTTGTTAAGGAGCAATCACAATAGTAGCATTTTAAACCAGGTTTTATCAGTAAGCAAAAGATCCACAGCTAGGTTTCTACAAAGAGTTCTCAGATAAAGGAAGTCTATTAAAATCCAGTCCCTTTTAAAAAATGCAGATTTTATACTACAGATTCCAATGGCTACCTGTTTGGTATAATTTATGTGTTCTAATCCTTGAAGTGAGAGCATGTTATCAGTTGTTCAATGAAAACTTAACTTGTCAGGAAAATCTGAGTTTTCTCATTAATGTTAGCACTTTGACTTGTTCCAGGAGTTTCCTTTATTGCTTAATTCCTGGCTAGATTCTTTTAAAGTTAGTCATAAATTCAGATCTACATACAAACAAGATAATTAGTTTTCTTCAAACTTGGATCTGTACTCCAAATTGATATTCTCCTCACAAATGCTAAAAATAAACCAAATATGTATAGGTATTTCTGATTTTAGTATAAGCTAAGAGAACATTTCCCAACTTGGTAGGTCCTGGTGGACACCAAGTTGAACATGAGCCAGCAATGTGCCCTGGCAGCAAAGAGGGCTTAATGGTATCCTGGGCTACATTAGACAAAGTCCTGCTAGCAGTCGAGGGAGGTGATCCTTCCTCCTCTTTATTCAGCACTGGAGAGGGCACTTCTAGAGTACTGTGTCTGATTCTAAGCTCCCCAGTACAATAGAAACATGGACATAATGGACAGAGTCCAGCAAAGTACTGCTAAAGTAATGAAGAGATTAGAGCATCACTCATACAAGGAAAGGCTGAAAGCTGGGACTGCTCAGCCTAGATAAGAAAAGACTCAAGGGTATCTCATCAATGCATATAAATACCTGAAGGAAGAGTGCAAAGAAGATGGAACCAGTTTCTTTTCAGTGGTACCCAGTGACAAGACAAGAGGCAATGGGAGGTTCTCTCTGAACATCAGGAAACACTTTTTTACCTTGAGGGTGACCAAGCACTGGCACAGGTTGCCCAGAGAGATTGTGGTGTTACCATCCTTGGAGACATTCAAAAGCCATCTGGACATGGTCCCGGGCAAATGACTCTAGGTGGGCCTGCTTGAACAGGTAGGTTAGACCAGTTGACATCCAGAGGTGCCTCCCAAACTCAACTATTCTGTGATTCTGTGAACCTCAAAACAGAATACATTTTTTGAACTTATATGATTCTTAAAATAAGAGTTACAGTTCTGCCATCTTAATTTCAGAACAGGTAAATAAGAAATATATTTAGATAATATTTCCTCTGCAGACTTTCAGAAAGTAGAACATAACTACCTGAAGGATATGGATTAATGAATATCAGAATTTCTAAGTTGTCTAGAAAATTTGTCTGATAAAGAATTTTTATATTAGTCTAAAACCAGCCTGCAACAGAATATGCAAAATTGTTTTCTATACTTCTTCTGAAATCAATGATGAATCCGTAAAGATATGTAATTTTACATATCAGGCTAAACCCTGTTAACATTCAAATTACTAATTACTAAACACTGTTCCTTATCTTATCAGTAGCATGCTATCTATATATTGAGATGACTACTCATTTCATGATTTCGTGAAAACATAGAATAGCTAAATTCATTAAAGGGATTACATAATATTTTCCATGTTGAATTGAATGACAACCAAAATATTTTTCTTTATGTAATGATTTATATGTAAATAATTGTATAAATTTACACCTTTTAGAAAGCTGTCTCAGAATATTTACTCAGAAGAATAAGTATTGCTTTCAACAGGCTCACTACAATAAGCGCAGTTACAATTGATCTTCTCTTTTTTCATTCCTACTGTTTTCTTTACTTTTAACAGTGTAATATTGTACTCACTTCCAGGAACACTTAAAATGTCTTAATACTTTCCAACTTAAAAAAAAAAAAAAAAAAAAAAAAAGTTATGTATTTTATTGACTCTCAAGCTTACTCTCAGGTAACTTGAAAGACTCCAAATGTACATTCCAAAAATTTTATTAAGAGCTGCCACACTCTGACTAATTCTTCTAGTCTCCTGTGAAAAAGTTTAAAATCTTGGTATCACATAGTGGCAAAACGAAGCAATGGAATAACAATTCACAGTTTAGGTTCATGAATCACTAAATATTTTAAAATTCTGTGTCCATTAAAAATATACAAAGAAGTCATGCTGCTACAAATATACATAAGAAATTAGCTCAATACAGTGTTTTATAAATGTTTTAATGACTTAAGTATCCTTTGAATTAAGGCCCACACAACTTAAATGAAAAGAAGAAAATGGGAGTGAGCTGATGAATTGATACATTTAAGACTGCAGTCAAGTAAAATAAGTTCCAATGGTTAATTCTTTCCAAAAAGAGCTGCAAGCATCTTCAATTTAAACCATGACACCTGAGTAGACATTAATTTCAAAGTTAACATAATGGCTTGATGAAGTTGAGCAGACTAGTCCTACCAGATGTTTTACCTCATTCTAATACAAAGTTTCTGGGGTTCAGTTTAACTGGGAAAGGCTTTGTCAGTATACTGCAACTTGAGACACTAGGACATGATGAAAAGGGCATGTTTATTCCTTAGGGTTTTTTTTGTGTTTTAATTTTTCCCCATACACAATAAAGTTATTTTTTTAAAAAAAATAAATACTATACTCGAATACCAGTATTTGTTACTGAAAATTACATAAACTTTTCTTCTGAAAGATCTTTCTTTAGAAGCTTACTTTAATTGATTTTTTCAGCCAATACTGCTTCACCATATGGCAGCAGGCTTTTAAATAATAAGTTGGCACTTAGAGAAGAAAGGAAGAATATTGTTTATGGTTAACTTTAAATCACCGGTGCAGTTCCAGATAAGAGAAGTGTGTTAAAGTGCCAGCAAGGCACAGCACATTTAATTATAATACTTGCCATCTCAGTGAAATAAACAAGGGCTGATTATTCAGTTTTGACACATTTTAAACTATGTTATTTTCCCTCATGTCCATGAAATTTCTTTACTATCAAAGTGATGAAAGCTTATTAGACTTCACCAAAAATCTCCAGGAAATGCTTTATCATGATAGATCAGGGTCTGGGTGTCCCAGGGAAAGGTATTTTATCAAAGCATTTAGTTGAAATTTGTTTTGAAAAGCTTGTTTGCATGAAAGTAACCTATTGTTTACTTCAGTTGATAATTCTGCTTGTGTTAGGGAATTAGAAGAGCTAGAATTACTTTCTGGATGTGATTATTACTTCTAAATGCCACATCAATGTGGGAAGGTCAGGCTGGCACAGAGGGTCAGGCTAAGACAAAGAGGCTACCAGCCAATTTAATTTTTGGAAGTGCTCACCTAAAACTCTACATTAATCTTTAGAATTGGTCATATATCTAATTGTAAAAATCCAATGACACTAGATAAGTTAATTAAAACATCCTCTGGGGTTACTTTGGGTACAAGTAAATGAATAATATAAAATACTTCTGAACACACAAGGGTGGATAAGATTTGGAAAAAATAGAGTAAGATTGCAGAAATCAAAGGTAAAATTCAACTCCAGATTGTATACCCCTAAATTAAAGTGTCTGGATGTATCTGTTTATGAGTTTTAGCTGCTAGAATACTCAAAGAAAACCAAACCTGTGGTTCTTTGGTCTTGTCATAGAGATTTCATGCCACTCATGCTCATTGAGGTAAACCACCTGACTGTAAGCTGATGATCCAAAAAGGCACTAGTCTTCCTTAAGATCTGTGTCAGACTCTTCAGCCTTATAGAGAGCTTCAAATACTTGGCCAGTAGACATAAGCAGCTATGTTTAACCCCTATTCAATGTGACTGATGGAATCTGGAATCCTGAGATCTATTGTGTTTTGGTAAGTTTAGTTGTTTGCATTCCAATGCCTGTGATACTATATTATTCCTTGATTTAAAAACAAACAAACAAACAAAAACAACAAAGAGAAAAAAAAGGATATTAAATGTTTTTCATCAGTGGCAATGTTGTTAAATGTTTTTCATCAGTAGCAATGTTGATATGCTGCTATAAAAGCCTAATTTTGGAAAACTTAATGGGTCAATGTTGGAAATACAAATCCAGGTAATAGCAGTGTATTATTTTATCCCTATTGTGTTTTTTTTAGTTTTTATTTTGTCCTCACAACATGATATATTATTCATGTTCTATTAGTGGAGATAAATTCTCATGGTAATGTTCATAGCCTCCCTCTTCTGCTCTGCTACCACCCCCCACCAAAAAAAAATAATCTATATATAACATATGTAAAAGTAATTCCAGTGGATATTTATTTGTTGGATAATGTCTTTTCTCTCATACAAATTACTGCTAGAAGACTCCAATTTTATATTTGAAATAGTGGAATGCTTTATAGTTTGGGGTTTTTTTCCTATTGCTATAAAAGCAAGTGAGGTTTAACAGCTTTCATGTTTCACAGAAACTGAAATAAAATATTTGTAAAGCAAATGTAGATAGATAAATAGTAGTATTGGCTCTGAGCTGTAACATCTGTGTTATGATGTGTACTGCCACAAGTTAGGTATTTCCAGATGGAAACTATGTTGTCATTCAGGAATTCTATAGGGGAAAGTGTTTGTACCGTCTTGAAAAGAAGATAGCCCCTTCAGTGGCTGCATAAAGAAAACTTCACAGTTTAGTTAAATAAAACAAATTTGTTACTAGAAGGAAGCAAAATCAGCACCTTCTTTATTGTATTTTGTAGACTGAATAATGGAGCAATGACTCGTGCCCAAGGTGCCACACTGGTTTCACAAGACTATGTTTTAAAATATATTGCAGTGATCAATTTTTTAGATGATATTAACAAAGTTGAATGAATAACTGCTTAACTTAACTTGAACCTCACTGTCCACCTAAGCTAGTCAGACACTGATTTTTACCAGAACAATCATACCAGGGAGGTTAAATGGAAACATGAATATAGTTAATCTATGTTGATTTTGATTTTTCAGGCTAACCAAAAACAGATACACAGTGAGCATTTGGAAGCTTTTTTCCCTTCATTCTGCAGAGGAATTTGTAACGTAACTACCTGTGTTTTATTTCTCCTGAGTGCAGGGATCTATGTATTACACAGATTCAGGAAGTACCATACAGAAGTAAAAATGAAAATGGTATAACTTTGATAGTTTCTGTTAAAAGAATTTCTTTCCCCTTTTGTAACCCTTCCAATAGACTTTCCACTGAAGATTTGCAAAGACACCCATCAGAGAAAGAAAGAAACAAGACAAAAAAATCCTACTTACTTTCAAAGAAATTAATATTCAGAGAATGAACCATTTTTTTCCCAGGTGTTTAGTTCTGAAAGCATTGTTTCTCTTCCTTAATTTTCTTGGAAAGGTTTATGTACACTTGCAGAAACACAAATGGTCAGTAGTGATTCTAACTGGAAGACTAATGCACGCCAAGGAGTTAGTGACCCACCCAGCAGTTAACATGGGTATGTGCAGGCTGGTGCTGTGCTGTGAATAGCACTTTGCCCTAAGGCCTGTGTTGTGCTTAACATATTCCTTGGCTGCTGGATAAACTACGCCAGATAATTGTAACAGATGGACACGTAGGCAGTTCCCACTCAGCAATAACGTTACACTACCTGCATGTCCTTCTCTATGCTAAAGTGGCATGTTCTCATGTGAACATCCTTGTGCTGGATGAAGGATTATTCAACAGAAATGATGAATAAAGTTGTTTTCTTCTGAGAATGTGCTATTCAAAATTCTAAAGACCAAAAAGTCAGGGAACCTCTTCATGGACTGGATCTGTGCCACGTGCTTTGCCCAGATTAGAGCTTCCAGTGCAGCACAACATGTAAAGCTATAGAAGGGAGGTAAGGTTATCTATACACTTTCATTTTTCATGTTAGTTTTAATGAATGGTACTTTAATGAATACCTTATGGTGTTTGAGTGCCTTTTTTGTTGGGACTATCAAAACACTTGCACAGGTGTATTGCATCATCCAATTTAGATATAGATCAACAATTTAGTAGTTCATAGACCTTTATTTAGGATATTCTTATGAATAATTTTTGGTGGGGATTTGCATTTGGTTCTAAATCCTTAAATTTTGGCATTAAGTGTTCATTTTCAAGGTAAATATGTAGGAAAAGATTCATGACTGTGAAAGCATGTAATTTAAAATATAATGTCAATAATTTATTTTGTCTTTAAACACTTCTGAAAAATAGATCACTATCTTCTCATCCAGGACCAAAAACCATTGGAATAGTAATCAATACTAAGAGCTCTCAGGTTCCTTTATTTTTATGTGTATTCTAATTATGTGAGAAAAGCAAGACGGTTTTTTTGCTTCCGTATGGGTTTATCTATCTGTATGTCAGAACCCTAAGTGTTTAAAAGCACAAATACTATTTATATACTTTGGATCACATTTAAAGTAACACCTGAGAGTGATCTCACTTTTTGACTCTTAACTCCAACTTGGAATTAGTAGGACTCTATTTTATTATAATATTCTATTATGGTGTGATAAAGTGTGTGGTCAAATTATTTTATTTTCATTAAAAAAAAAAAAAAAGAAAAGGAAAGATAACCCATGAGGCAAGATCTTAGAAACTATTTCCCAGTATTTTTTACTAACCTTTCTGGTTACATGCAGTTCATTACTTTCAGAACCCTGAATATTATATAAAATATTTTATTTATTTGTTTTATTACATTTGTTACATTTATTAAATAAAGCATGAGAGACAAATGTTATCATAACATCTCAGACTTCTTTGTTATCAGTGACTTCAGTTTAAATTTTTCCTGCTACCTCTTTTCCATTGTGGTAAGTTATATGATTACAGCACATGCTTGTTTGGGTTTTTTGTCTGCAATGTCAGTGGAAAAAGGTTAAGGTACTAATACAGATGCCCCACCGAAAACATTAAAACTAGTACTGAAGATATTAAATACTTGTGATCTAAGAAATTTAAGCTTCGAGTTTGCTAAATGGGGGAAAACTCAGTTACGTATTTATGTCTGTATGAAGAGAGATCTCACAATATTTTAATGTCCCTTTTACACACTTCTCTAATGGGACATATGGTATGATTTCATGTCA
This sequence comes from Falco peregrinus, assembly GCF_023634155.1. Classification (NCBI taxonomy): domain Eukaryota; kingdom Metazoa; phylum Chordata; class Aves; order Falconiformes; family Falconidae; genus Falco; species Falco peregrinus. The sequence goes on from NC_073724.1 coordinate 69,342,425, forward strand.
TATAAAAAGCAGAACTACTGTAGCATGTGCAAGCCAGCTGTTGGTTTTCCTGACAGCTTGCACAAAGCCGACAAAGTTGAACCTTCCCCTGCCCCCCGCCCCCCCCCCCCCCCCCCCCTTTCTCCTCAAAATTGGGTTTCTAAGATTGGAGCATTTTAACAGCCAATGCAAGGAAAAACAGCTGTTACTATGTGTTTCAGAATGTTTAGTTTTAATGCATCCTTTTTATTAGTTTGTGTCCTATATTTAAATACACTTAATAAATATACTAGTGCATTTATAATTAGGAGGAGTTCATCATACAATCAGTCTGAAGAAAATTACCAAGATAAACATTTAGGGATTATATAAAATTAAATTGCATTAAATATTTTGATTATAAAAAAATCTCAGACCACACACGAAAAGAAAAAAGCATGTCCTCCTTGAACAATAGTAAGTAGTGAAGGTGTCATATGTATGTTCTCAAAAAGGGCGACCGCATCTGAAATACTACTACTACTACTACTGATAATGTTAGTATTGCACCTTATAAAGACTTACTGGTGTGCAGTTCTTTACATGGTACACCAAAATATGAATGTTCATAACAGAAAAGATTGTACATGAGCACTCCTACGTTTGGCAGGTTAGGGACTGTGCCTGCCTATGTGTTTGCTGGATGTGATTTGCTGGACAGTTTTCTGGCACTGTGACCAACTGTGTGCATTTCATTCATCTGTATTAAACTTCAAAACTGGGTGATCCCATCCCACTGCTAGTTGTGAACTGTCTTTGGCCAGTACCCTGCCATACTATATGCAAGAGTTGCTCAGGAGAATGCTTTTTGGGCACAGTCTCAAACTGTTATTGCACATGATCTGAACAGTTTTACAGTATAAATAGCCACACTGCAGGGACATGGAATGTTCTGTTGCAACATCTAGTTTAGAAGGATGCCTTTTTCCAGATAAAAAAAGCAATATTTGCCTTACAATAACACTGTGGTCCTACAGTTATGATCCTGTAATTCTTCACACAGTAGAAAGGGTTTATTCACTCCTTTCTCAAAGGCATTTTGAGTAAATTCATCACATTTAATTTTTTCAATTCTATATTGAAGGTATCTACACCTAGGCTTCCCTTCTAGTCAACAGGAAAAAATAGGCACATTAGACCATGAGTCGTCTGACTTATTTTAGAGTCTAGTCTAAAACTGAAGAATAAATGTGCCCTAGAAATACCTATTTGTTCTCTGACTCTAAATAAAGAATAGATATTGAGCTCAAAAGTAGATGTTTACATTTCAGATATTTAGACTAATTCCTTTCCAGACTCTGGATACATGAAAGATTTTTGAAAAAAAACCCAACCAAACCCAAACCCAAATCCAACCCCAACCCCAACCAAAAAACTCCCCTAGACATCCCCATCCCCCACCATTCTTTTGGGATTAGTAAATCTGTGGTTGGTTGTTTTTTTTTTTTTTAAGTTCCACTTTCACCTGCCCTAAAATGACGATACTTACATTACTCAGGAATCTTGACAGACATATTGACATTTCTTTATTGTGACTATATATTTCTCTGTTTTGTCACAATCTTGCCCTGTATCATGATATAAATATGCATTACACTACTTAGGTTCTAGTGTTTAAATATACATTCTGTTAGAAGATTCAGTTTCTCAGAGATTATTCCTTTGACAGGTTTGGTGCACTAAGGTTATGGAATTTCCCTTATAATGAAAACAGAGAAGAAAAAAAGACTTCAAATAGCAGACAACCGATTTAATATGTTTGCTAATTATTAGTGACTATGTAATTTACTTCCGTAAGTTAGAGTGGGCCCTGTTCACTAAGTTAACTGCAATTTTTCAGCCAGATTTTATAATGTAGGATCTTAAACCCAATAGGTGTAAAAATTTGAATCTTTAAACAACTCATCAGAACCAGTAATGTAGTACATTACACATACTAGCACAAAAACTTTCTTTGTATTTTCAAATCGGTTAAAATACATAGTTGGTTGCCTTGGGTGTAACGTGTTTTTAGCTCAATTTATTTATAAAATCTGAAGGAACAATAAACAATTTCTTCAGGCTCCAAATCAATATCTAAGATTTATTCTGACTACTAAAACATTTCATTCTGTGAGTCATCTTCAGCATATAAGTATGCTCAGGTGAGGCGCCAGAACTAAGATAAGTATTTTCAAATCTAAGCAATTTCTAGGAGTCTCATTCAGAAAGGAAAGCTGGAAGATATATGGATTTGCAGGCAGCATATAGAAGCTAAAAAACTTTGAAAACATTTTAATATCTGAAAAGTTCACACGTAAACATGATAACGCTGAGGAAGGTTTTCAAACATTAAGGAAGAATGCCTTAAAAAATTCTGCTAATGTTTCAAAACATTCGGATTTCTGTCAGAATTTTTCTCTCCCTACTAGTCTTACAGAGAAATTGTAGAATTGGTATTAACATGTTATTAAATTTAATTAAAAAATGAATAAAGACGTTCGAATTTTCAATAAATTTCTTGTTTGGAAAAGGTAAAACAGCTAAACAAAATAAAACTAAGTTACCTTTTATTTATTTATTGACTAAGAAATTAGTCCTGTTCATTATAACATCTTCCTGGGTACAATCTTAGAGGAAATTAGTAAAGCTAATGTGTTGCTTAGTGTTGAACTAGTAATATAGCTACATATGAGTAGAATGAAAATTACAAAAAGAAAAAATTGCTTTCACATGTATATCTTAGTTCTGTCTTGTAAGGATCATATGGAAGCTCTCTGAGATCCAAAATGTGCAGGGCCTGCAAGTGAGTACAAAACCATTAATTTTTGACAGATGGTATTGTGAAACAGAGGGAGAACTGTTATTTATAGCATGAAAAAATCTTGAAATATATAGGCAGACTTTTCCTTGGAAAATGGAAGACAGCATAAAACATTTTTTTCTGCAAACAATAGAAGTATCGACTTATGAACTCCAAATTAAGTGTGGAAAGGAGATTTTGCATGTATGACAACCTCTGATTTGAAAGTCAGTTTGAGCAAGTGCATTGGCAGATGAACATTTCCTGTGAGAAACTGCAATAATTAGGCTACAAAAATAACTTCTGAAGAGACAGTACTTATATAAATAGTATTCAAGAAGATGGGAGTAACAGGAATCATGACTTTGTCTCTCTACATGCACACAGTGGGAACTTAAAAAAATCATTGTCTGAAATTTGTTGTTGCTAGTTTCTTGAGGAAAACCTAGACTAATAACATTCAGAGTGTGAAGAAATAATATGAAAAAAATAATCATAAAGCATGATTCACATTTGTATTCAACTTGCTTAATGTCTGATTCTAAGTTAGTATATAGGATTATGGTAAGCAACAAAACATGAAATACATCTGGAAGTTTTAATGTGCATTATCTGCCATTCTACATGAAATATAATGAAAAGATATAAAAATATATAAAAAATGAGAACTGTTAACAAAAAGAAGTTTGATACTTTTGAGTATCATTGTTTATGATACTCAATACAAAAAGAGCATTGTTTAGAATTTTTTTTAAACACATTCTTGTCAGTCTAAGACAGGCTGGTACTTAAACACCTGCCATTGTTACTCTGTAATGGAATGAAATTTCAGTAGAATTCCTTCCGGTAGAATTTCAGCAGTTTGTTGGCTTTGCAGCTCATTTATGCACACTTGTGGAATTCAACTGTGCATATTTAAACACTTGCACTATTTTTCTGGTAGATTTTGATTTTTGTTATTTTTTCCCCCTAAATGACATTGACATTAAGACCATCTTTCAAGTTATGAAGTGAATGATACTTCAGTTGAGAATGATATCCTTGATAATATATGTAGGTACCATCTATTCAATAAAAGTAGAAAAAATAGATTATATTTTGAAATAATAACTAACTACTATTTAGAGGGTTCTATGGCTTAATTTTATTTTCTGGGGACATTTTTGTTTGTTTTTGTTGTTGAGTTGTTTGGTTTTTGATCTATGTCTTGGAACTTAAATTATCTGAAGAAACAATAACTTCAATGTTATGTCCCTTATATATTTCAGTAGCTAAATATTAATTATTAATGCTACAGAGATTCTATGCAATGAGAAAGATCTTTAGTAAATGCAGATAAAAGCAACTGTGTGAGCTTAAGTAATGCACACAAAAATGAACATTTTTGAGGTCTAACTCATTATGTATAAACTATAATTAAGTTTCCAGATAAAGAAATATATAATAGCATTTGATTTTAATATTAGATATCTGTGCTTCATTTACATATCTACTAATAATTGAGCTATAAAGCAAACTTGTAAAATTCCCTAAAACTGAGAACATTTAGATAATCGCATCACTGCTGTCATATAGCAGCTTCAAGAAAAGAAGTACATGACACATATGTAAAGAACTGAGACAATTAGTAGCTAAAAGCAAATGGTAAACAATACTATTAATACAGCTGTGTTCTTTATTCAGCTATGCAATCTGAACCAGTAACTTCCAGAGATAAAAGGACTTTTCTTTAAGAGGTAAGTTCAATAACACCTCCGTACTTCTATGCTAGTGCATGCTGGCTCATCTGACTATGCTCTCAGGCTTAAAAATGAAGAAGAAAATGACAAGGTAGGCATGGAATGAGAAGGTGGCAGGCATGTGCTTTTGGACAGAATGCTTGGAAACATACCAGGTTTAGTAGAAACTATAGAGAATCGTACCTTAAGGAGATATATTACATGAAACAATGTTCAATATGCTTTTTCTGAATGATATCTAGAATATCAATCATGAACAACAATTTGATTCCAAGATACAAAACCCACGTATATCTCAACAATCTTCTTACTTGACTTCAATTTGAACATTAGAACTATACATTGAAACTGACATCTATAGTAGATCCAGATATTTTATGGCACTGGCTGTTTCAAAAATTACTTGGTGATTTGTGTTCACAGATACATGTCAAACACAGTCAGATTTTTCTGCTATGATTAAATTGGAACCAGAGCTATATAGACATGAATGGGGGAGGGGGGGGAGGGGAATACTGGTACTGTATAATTATGTTAATGAAACATTTACATTTTGACTTGTTCTTGCAACATTTGGAAGTTTCAGAACTGAGATTATTTACTCCTGTATACATACATATTTTGAAAATCCACACATTTTCTATTGCTATAAAAAAGAATTGAATTTTATGAGTGAAATACTTGCACTTTTACAAGAATCTCATGGCACTGTCGTTCATGGTGCAATCTGATGATACCTCAGGCCATGTGCTTTCTTCTTAAGTATCACCATTCCAAGGTTTATTGACTTTGTCATTTTAGAAGTAAGAAAACAGATTAGAGGTCTGAACTATTTGCTTTTTGATTTGGATTGAAACAACATTATAAAAAAATCTCTGAACCTGAAGCCTTGCTTTCTCTATTTTCTTCAGCTCTGGTTAAGTGCTTAGTAAGTCCACTTTTTAAAACTGAGTAGACAATATTATAAAAAAAATATTTTAATATTAGCTACTTTTTCTCAAGTCTTGCTACAGAATGCAGGAGGCATCAGGCTTAACTTTAAGCCTTTCCTTAGATCCCCATATTTATGAGAATCAGGAACAGGTTCAGAAATCTGTCCCGAGAACTGGGAGGGGGACAATTCTGAGTGGTAGGAAAGTAATGACGACAGTTTGCTTTCTTGTGTCGAGACGTGGTACTTAGGTCTGAATGTAGAGAAACTGTGGAACTGGGATGAAAATGGGATTCAAATAGGGCCTGAGAGGAAAAAAACCTAAGTATTTTTTGAAAATAGTATCTCTGTGGGATGCACTTTGAAAGTGTCTATCGTTTTCTGAGCCAGAATCAGACAGGGTTCAATGTTCATAAAGATGCCCTCAAGCATCTTGTTAGCATTGAAGTGCATAGTTACTAAATATAACTACTAACTTTTACTTGGAGCTGTGGGAATGCACTCGAACAGGGATTGGGGTGTGGGTGTTAGAGGGTGGCTGGCTTTGGGCAAAACAAGACAATCTGACCTTCATATACAGTGTAACTGTAGATGCATCCAAACGCATCCAAAGTTACTCAAAACACCTGTAATGACAATACCTATGGAGATGTTTTGGCTACTGTAATCTAAATAACTATTAAGTGAAAATATGCCAAATAAATCACATCTAAGGAGTGTGGGAATAGGATGAAATAAAAAGATAGTTACCCGTTTTTATTACAGAAGGGAAAAAAACATATACCTCAGTAGTTAAAAGTATGGGTAATTCCTGTTGGGTTTAGCTACTGTAGAAGTAGGGATATCTATTACAAGTGAAAAATGCAGGTTATAGCCTGGAGGAATCCAACATGTCAAGCAAGTCTAATGTCCACTTCACCATTCAGTAGACATTCAGCTGACTACAAAGAATGATTCTCACTTGAAGTTCTTGAAGAAATACTGCATATTCCCCACAGAACAGATATTTAGGATACCAAACATATGGACTATTAAGGTAGCTTGGATGCACAGACCCACATCAAAACACGTAATATGGAAGTAAGTGCAGAACACTTAAAGCATCAAATGGAAAATTAATTATGTTCATTCTGAATTAGTTGAATCATACAGATAAATAAGGAATTTTTGTCAGCGAAAATATTCCTGTTCATTTATAGATGTACAGGTTGGCTAGAGGCATAAAATCAACATCCAGCATTTGATGATAGTATTTATGCCTACACTGTAGGTGCTTATTCTGTGGAAATGAACAGAGGTGATAGTTCTGCAGATGTTGACATGAATATTACAGCTGAATGAATGTACCTTCTTGAAATTGCTAGCGGTTACACAGTGTGAGTTTAGACATATTTTCTTTTTTCCAAAGAAAACTAAAAGGCATTTGAGATAAACATGTATTCAATTATCCCTGAATAGACTAATGTGGTAATTCAAGCTGTATCAAGATATTTTCCTGCTTGTGAAGTCCTCTTTTTATATGCCACTTACAGTGTACCATGTGTTGTTTTAAAATGTTTTCCAGCGTGACTACATTTACCAAAAAAACCCTACTATCTACTGGTGTAAATTCAAATTCTTTCCTTTCTGTGATCCATCCTTAAGATTCTTAAATGCCAAAACCTTGTTTTTTTCTTTTTTTTTTTTTTTTTTTTTTAAGCTAAGGAATGTAAAAAGTGCTATAAGAATTCTGGTGCTCCAGATGAATTGTACTGAAAGTCCAATAAATTATGTTAAGCATTTTACATGATTCTAGCCTCTGTTGGTGAAATATTTTTTGTACTGCTGCATAACACTGCACTGAGCCTCAGAGCATGAAGTTCAGCAGATCCTCAGGCAAAACAAAAAAACAAAACCAAAAAACCCCACAACCCACAACCGTAAAATATCATAGAACTTTAAAATATCATATTTACTGGCAGTACTATATCAAGGGAAGGTGTAAATGTGAAGAAATAAGGACTTTATCTCAAAAGCTGTATTTGCATATAGGTCACCATAAACTAGCTCTCTACTTTCTAACGCCCATTTTTACCATGCCCTCCTGAGATCCTTCTGCTGCCTAGTATGGAATCAGAAATACCACGCCCTATGATGATTTATTTCCCTTAGCATTAAAGAATGAATCAGTAGACATGACATTAGCAAAAGCAGTACCTTTTTGCTATCATATCATTTTGCTATCATATATCATTGCTTCCTAATACTGCAAAACCCCATAATGCCATATTCTAGTCTCACATTGTTAAAAATTATCTAATTAATAGTTATGAAGGATGGTATCAGTCAATCTGATTTGTATGTCCGTTACAGATTTGGGTCATCATCCAAATAAATGGTTAGGATTTTTTTCCATTTGCATGATAGCTATGGTGTGGTTTCAACATGAACTGATTTGAGCGATTGTTGACAGCTCCAGAAGGCACCATAGTGCATACTGGTTTGTAAGGGCTGTTGTATTGTTAAATGTTTTTATACTCAGTAGTGTCAAATGGTATTTTCAAGGTCTCCAGCAGAACATGTTTGTTCTGTTAGGAGTAATTCAGAAGCATCAAGCTCTGTTCACTGACTGTGAAAGGCATTTTGGAATTTAGGAAGATTGTCTCACTTGACACCTGCAGTTCAGATCCCACAAAGCAGGAAGTCTGGATCTCTTCCCAGGTGTCTTAGTGTGACCAGTTCTGCATTGTGAAGGACTTTAAGACCCTTGCCACAGAGAAGTAGAATAAAGTCAGTAATTAAAAAAAAAATATGCTATTGTAAGTAACAGAACTAGCTTCTACATATAAAATCTGCTATCTTCTCTCAGATAGGGTGTTCTGATGTTGCCATTAAATTACCAATTAAATTCTTGTAAATTTTGAAAATAAATATTATGAGTAGTTATGTTTAAGAGTTTTTATGCTTTTCCCTTAAAATTTTGCTTTAGTTTGAAGCACAGAGAATTGTAGTGGCCTGTGTATACTTTACTGATATCTAAACCATGGTTTTTCAATCGTATACATTTGCTGCATTACTTCTACCAAACCTCTTGGTATACTTAGAATGAATGACAGATCTAGGAACACTTGCTGGTGTCTTAAAAGCTAGGGATGTAGCACTAAGACAGCTTTCGTTCTTCAAGACTATATGCTTGATGTTATATTGACAGTTATTGGCAGTTTGCTTTTTGGTAGCACACAAAAAAATTACCACAAGGTAGGTAATGTAATTGTTTTGTTCTAGTACACTAATATTTGCATGAATTTACTGTGATAGAACATTAAATGGAAATCGTGATAATTTGAATTCCTTTATATCAGCTGTACAAGTAAAGGATGATGCCTCTTTGAATTTAAATGTCATTGTTTTTTGTCAGCCACTTTGTGGGAGTTGTTGCATTCCTGGTATTCCCTGTTTTGAAATTCTCATGTTCTAGTTCTGGGCATATAACCCCAGATGTCTGCCAATCTCTTCAGTATATAGGAATGAAGAAGAAAGACATCCTGTACTTCTTGAATGTTCCTCACCATCTTGTAGAAAAAATATCTTGTTGAGAATAATGAGAACTGTATTTTACTTTGCCTAGCAGGTGTGTAGAGGGTTAAAGTAAGAAGATTCGGTACTTCAGAGTTTTCAAGATTTATTCTATTCACACATTTTATTCAATACATGCATGCACTAATGGAAATTTCTCTAAAGCTGAGCCTTAATAGGTTACTCAAAAGTTTAGTAGTCAAAGAGTGAAACAAAAAGTTCAGTTTCCAGAGTCTTATGGTTACAATTCTGGTATCATACTGTTTTGAAAATAATAAATTTTTAAGTTTTCCTTTTGGGTAAGAAGAAAATATTATTCAACTATAATAATACTTAAAAAAATATTGCCAATTAACTGGCTATTTTATCATGTGTACACATGCTATTATTTTTATATTAATATTATGTTTATTTTTATTTTAAATATTTTTATAATTTATATTTATTTATATTATTATTTATTATTTTATTAAGGCTCTTGCACTTTAAGAAAAATGTTCTTAAAGAACTGCCAGCTCTGTTCAACTCCTTTATCCTTGAGGGAAGTTTCCCAGAGGGTTCTATACACTAATTCCTTAAACAACTGAAAGTTCACTCTTCTAAAATTCAGAGTCTTGATTTTATTCTTCACCTGGCTCACATCACTCAAAATTGTGAATTCCACCAGAGCATGATCACTTCAGCCCAGGCTGTCACCAATCTTGACCTCTCTAATTAGTCCATCTGTGTTGGTGAGCAACAGGCTCAGAAATCCTTCTCCTCTGGCGGGGCTTTCTATCACCTGGATTAAGAAATTATACTCCATGCACTCCAAGAGTCTGCTGGGCTGCTTACAGCTTGCTGGGCTACTTTTCCAGCAAGTGTCAATGTGACTGAAGTCCTCTAGCAGGATTGGAGCCTGCAAGTGTGATGTTTCTTCTAGCAGAAGTAAGAATGCTTCATCTATGGGCTCTCCTTCATCAGGCGGCCTAAAGCAAACACTAACCATGAGGTTTCCTTTGTTGCCTTGGCTCCTAATTTTCACCCACAAGCTCTCAACCTGTTCACTGTTTTTCAATGACCACTCTGTGCAGCCAGTCCATATTTTTGCAAAGAGGGCAACCCCACCACCCTTCCTTCCTTCCCTGTCCCTCTGAGCAGTTTATAGCAGTGCTTCAGTCATGCTGTTCATCCCACTACATTTCAGTGATAGCAACTAGATCACAGCTTTCTGGCTGCACAGTGGGTTTCAACTCCTGTTCGTTAGCCATGCGTGCATTGGTATAGAGGTATTTCAGTGGCTCTGTCACCTTTTTTAAGGAACATGCTCTAATTCTTTTGGGGCAGTTCACAATTGTTTTTCCCTGTTGATCAGCAGCCCCTCGCTCTTCTCTGTTACTCAAAACACCATCCTTTCCCTCTGCTAAATCTTATTTAAAGCTCTACTTATAAGTGTACCCATCTCGTACATAATCCCCATTTTGAGCTAAATTCTTAATGTCTGCTCTTGCATAAGAAACACTTACCATTTTTCTCCACAAGAAAATTAAACAAAGAGAACTGATTATAAAGAGATCTGCTAAATCTTTTCCCATATTAAAGTTCCCCCTTCTTAGCACTGTACTTTAAATATTAGTCCACATACTACCCTAGCTAAAACAAGGAAGGATGAAAAGCCAAAGTCTCTCCCACTGAAGTAATTGTACTTTACACCTACAGCAAGGATTGATGAAAAGTCCTTGGATAGAAAGCGAGAGTGAGGCTTTTCAACCCTATGTTCATAAGGTTGACACATAAGGCTCATGTGGACAAAGAAGTCTGTCTTCCTGGACTACTCTTAAAAAAACAATAGTTTGGTCTACCATATTTTATTTTTGTTTGTTTAACTTTTATCCTTGACAGATATTGAATGAAATGCACATTCTCACTCTGAAGTTTTCCTTCCCCTGTAGTGAGTGCCTTAAGCACTAGACAAGTAAATGAGGAAAAGTGGAACATTAAAGGAAAATCTTTTCCATGAATATCTTATCCTATCTGATGCTTGGCATGCAAGGCATATGCACATACAGGTTTTCTGCAACTAATTTCTGTGCTAGTTTAAATGAATCTGATTTTATTTGAAATGGATTGAAGTATTGACATGGTCAATCACGAGTCTCAGCTAAAAGCTATGACTAACAGCTGGAAGCACAGGTGAGCAACTTTCTAAGCTGATTCCTAGCCAGCATGTTCTAGAGAAGATTCCTAGCCAGCATGTTCTAGAGAAGAGTTCTAAAGTACACCCTTATAGTGACAAACCAACAATCGTACAGTCAGTCATGTAGCCTGTTTGCACATGGGACCTCCTGAACTCCTTCCCTTGAGTTTTACCATGCTGAACAGTGTTCTGTCCATACTCGGGGAGTTAGACCTCATGTGTGGCATCAATATTGGACTAAGATGACATGACTACAAGTAGGCTCTATTTCTTCTTGTGTAAATGACATTATCTACATAATGTTTAATTCCTTTACAAGAAGAACACCCTAAATAATATATATTTAATGTTGTCCCACAACAGTTTGCTACTGCCATGTTTCCTCAGCACGCTTCATGTAAATTTACACGTATCTGCAGACCTACTAAATATGTTTTGCATTTTTGCTGCTTTTGGAAATATTTCTTCCTTCTTTCTTTAATATTGCTTATTTTCTAAGAAAAAAAGAAGCTCTCAGGTTTGAAAGGCTTCATTCAATGAGTAGATAAGGGTAAGTTATCATGCCATAGGGAGAAAAAAAGATTTGGTTCCTAGAGGAATAGCGCTGGATGGGATTTGTTTCATGTGTACTTATTTTATAAACAGAGTAAGAAGAGAATGTGAGTTCACATTTGTTCATCAACATGACTTCTAAAGTATAAGTGTCTAATCAAATGCTAAAAAACCAGTGCTTTCTTCATGATCATAAAATATGCTTGACTACTTCTAACATTTTGATCCCAGTTTTTTTCTAACTCAATTTTTCTATTGACATCATTACTTTCTCAAATGTGACTTGATAAAATAAAACACTGTTCTTGATGTAGGTCTGCAAAATACGTCACATAAAAGCTGCTGTTTCATATCCAGCCCTGATGCAATTATCTTAATGAATGCACCAAGCCAGAACTACAGGTGTCCTTCACCCATGAGATCAGCCTGTGTTAATCCACATATTTCCTATTAAGTTTTTAATCTCTGTTTATTTGTTTATGGTTATATTTGTTGTATAATTTTATAAATACAGGCTGAAGTCTTGAAACTGAATCCGTGGAGGTTCTACTACAGATGTTTCTCTTGTGTATTTACTTTTGAGTTATCTTTTAGTGCTTCACAGGAAGCTAAGGTTGTTTAAGCTCATATATTTTGGAACTGCAAGACACCCAAATTTGCTCACTTTCATCTGTGTGACCCTAATTAAAATAAGCCTTTTAAATATATATTTTTCCACAGCTTTTCTTCTATTTGATATGATTTATTTCTCCCAGTCCTTGAGGCTTCTAACAATGTTTGAGTCATGCCTCAGACTGTAAAAAGTGGTGGCATACTGTCTACTAATTACTGTCTGTGCTGCTACTCACTTCAGTGCCCAAAGGAACCTTCAGAATAAATTAATCTTCTGTATAATATCCCCAAAAAATAATTTGTATCCAGATCTGGTCATAAAGACAGAGATTTTGTGGAAGAAACTTTCCTTTTTTTTATTTAAAGTGAAATTGAAAATTTATTTTTCTAGAAACATATTTGGTAGATTATGTGATAAAAATATTTTGTCCCCACACTGACAAAGGAACACAGAAAAACCATGGCAGATGAGAAGCCCCCAAAATACTCTGCCTGGCTATTCCCAGACCCATCACAGGGGCCATCAGCCCATCAAAGGCCCATCTTCACAAGCCCAGAGAAGCACAGGGAGGTACAATGGCAAACATGAACCCAAATGGAGGACTGAGAGGAAGGGACACCCTGTCTGGGCCCCTCCTAGGGCTGTCCCAGGAGAGCCTGAGCTCCAATGTCCCAACATGACACCCATCAGGAAGAGACAAGGGTAAAGGTTCTCCAGAACACCTTTGGGACTAGTGGTGGTTGCTACCTAGAGGTGTGGGACCCATTATAAGGTGCAGAGGAAGAGCATTTTGGGATTGCACAAGACTCATTATGTGATGTTTACAGGAGGTATCAAATGCAGGAAAAGAGAGAGGAATAGATGATATGGGAAGTAACAGTTGTGGGGAACAGAGGGATAAGGGAATAAAAGGGGTCATACATGTGTAAGCAGGAGCTGGTCAGTGTGCTTGCCTGGCTATGATCAGCACCTGATCAGCACCATCAGTCCTGTGATCATGTTAAATTCCTCTCTAATTCTTCCCTGGGTGAGGGAGCTCTTTTCTGTGTGTATGGGAGTGTGAGTTGGACTATACAGGCGATTTAGCCCTTTTTGAACTCCACCTTCAGCTGTTTTCTGGTAAGGGGCTTTCATCCATGTGCATGTGTGTGTATGGGAGTCTGTGCTACCAGCAACCAGAGTGAGCGCAGGTGTGTGAGCAAATATGTGATCCCAAGTGAAGATTAGGCCAAACCTGCCAGAGAGCAAGTGAAGTGACCTGGGGGTGTGTGTGTCCCTAAGGGCCAGCTCTGACTGTGACAACATCTGTGCACCTCTAAGGGTGAGAGCACAGGGGGGCTGGCTGTGGGACAGGGGGACTTCTGGACAGCTTGAGGTGCTGGGAGGGGGAAGGGGTGTGTGTGAATGAGGGAGTCTGTACTCAGCTGGAGTAGGATTGTGGTTGTGGGTGCTCATATGCGCAGGTGGCAGCGGCCAGGCAGACTGGGATACAGGGGAAGCTACTAGGCAGACTGAATGCCTCAGCCAGGCTGGTGGAGAGGTCCTCATTGTACATTTATACAGATACACATATCTACATATAAATGTATGTTATTATTGGACCATCATCTTGCTCAGCCAGAAGGGAGCAGATGAGACCATTGGCGCTGTTTACATTCATGTGAGTGCTCTGAATGACTGTGATCTGGGGCTGTTGCCCATGTATGTATGTATATATATACACATGGGGAGAGGCTGAGTGCATTCTGTGTGCTTGTGCATGCTGAGAACCCTTAACCTCTCTGTGGGTTGCATCTGGGGGTATGGAATTGCAGTAGCCTGATCTCTCTTGGGTTATCAGATCATGAAGGATATATATTTTCCTCTAACAATATTAAACATTACAAATTGGATTCCAAAGTACTATTGTAACTTTTTGTCATTTTTATGCAGTATTTTATTTTTCTGTATTTCATCATCTGTAAAAAATTTTTCATCTGTCATACTACTGACATTTTATTTTATTATCTTATTGTAGACATTAAGAATAGCTATAATTTAACATTTAATCTTCCACTGACAGAATCATTGACTGCTGGCTATTCAAAATATTTTAATAGATAAACTAAAAGAAATGCAATGTGCAAACACTTTTATCACTATTTTTTGTTATTTTGTCAGTAACAAACAGCAAAACTGCAAAATGTAATAGCAATATTTTGTGAAATAATCTGTAATTAGAGTAAAATAAAAGTAATTCCAAAATAAATTTTAAAAATTAAAAGGTAGAAAACAAAAGAAAAAAATCACTGAACTTTTTTCATAAAACAGTATTAATGGCATTTGTCCCCTTCTTTTTATTTTCTTCCTTGTCACTATTTCAATCCATAAGGCTTATGTTACCACTGGTTTCTAGTATTTTTAAGCACATTTCAGTGTAAACAGAAATATTTAGAACATTAATCTCAATTCAGTTATTCAGGTTTAATCCTGAATTTATATGAAAAGTCTCATCAGTCACAAAGGGTCAATATTCTGTTATGTGACATGACATGGAGGAACATGAACTGGATCCTTTTCATTTTTTTTGCTAGGAGAAGACAAGAGGGGCTAAATTTTTTAAGGAAAATGCTATGCTAAAGCAATAATGTAAAAGTATATAAACATTATTTAAAGGAAAACTGTTCTAAAAGAAGTGAAACCACAGCCAGTCTAAAGGCAGAAAACATACAAATTTTTTGCAGAATCTAAATTCTGTACCTCCACAGTTTATCAGAACATGATTTTATACTATTCAAAGCACGTAAGAAAAAAAGCAAAAACAAAGTGCTGAAGTGCAAGCTGAAATATCAAAAAGGCCTCTCTTCCAACAGTGTTGGTCACAGACATGTTTTGCAATCTTACCAATGTTAAATGACATTATATTATATTTGCAAAGTATATTTCCACTTGCTTGGAGAACTTGTAAAACATTTCACTACTGTTCTGGTAAGTATTTTTATTAGAGCTGTAACAGAATAATAATGTAAATTTTTGAAAAGGAATAACTGCAGGTTGCTTTTGCTTGGTAAAGTAGTTCTTAATTCATTTTGGTTTTGCTTTCACAGCTCTTCTCAAAGTGCATGGAAGTGTCAATGTTATTTTTATATAATTTTATTGTAAAATTCATGTAACATCTTTCAATAAAATATGGAGTCTTAATGTACCTTGAAAAGCACTTGAGAATCATAATTTAGCAACCAATTCACATGTAATAATTTTCCACTTCCATGTCACATAAGCACTTTGTAGAACTATCCTTTAAGACTCAAATAAATTGTTGTGTTGCATTTTCTTATATGGGGAGAGAAACACTATAGAGAATTCTATGAGAAGAGCAAAAGTGAATAATCTCTATGTTCATAAATCTGATGTGAAGAGTTCAAGATACACAAAGACGTAGTTAAAAACCAAGAGCTTGTCCATTATCTCTCTGAATTTTAATAGCTGAATTTTAAATTATAAAATATTAAAGGATTTCAAAATTTTTAAAATATCAAAATTTGTTTAATTATGTCTTTGAATTTTGTGTATGTAATTAGTAACTTTTCAGTACTTTCAAACGTAAATAGAAATGTAAGACAACAAAGTTAAACTTTTAAAACCCTCATACTGGAAAAAATTGGTTTTTTCCAAACAGGTAAACATTATATTAAATATCTCATTTTGAAATTATCTTAAGAAGGTCAACTGCTGCTGAATAATGTTTCTAAAACACAGGTGGTCTTAAAACCTTTCAACAATGAGGACACGTATCAAAGACTACATCACATTATCATGAGAAATAAGCATGGATTTACATTAAAATAATTTCCATTTATTTTTGTATGGAAGCACTATCATTCATTTATTACATACATTAAACAACTAAGCATTAACACAGCTATGTGGTTTCCTATTCCTAAGTGAATATTTTCTATCTGTAATTTATTTTCTGTTAAAATGATTCACATAAATGTCTGTCTGTATAAGTATTATATTCCTGAAAACAAGGAAAACAAGCAGTTTTACAATGGCAATACCTAGAATACTGGGAAAAGATAATTAGTAAATAATTACTACCATGTCATAACCTTGAGCAATTAGCAGCTTAAAGGGTAGCAACTGTACTTATGAAGGCTCCATTTCTTGAACTGGAATCATTTAGAGCATGTATTCCATAATAAATAAATGTGTTTTACTTTCAGGTGTCATCCTTTAGGAAAGAGAAAGCAACACCATGAATATTTATTTATTACTGAATTCCAAAGGTCCTAAGAGAGAATACTTTCATGCATATATAATTATTATGAATTCAAATTGTTACTAAGGGATACAAGTGTGAAGAACTACCTAATTATTATTTTTTATGAAAAGAAACTGAATACTATGTGTAGAGTTCAACTCCAAATTTTTCCAATTTAAATGTCTAAATGTAATCTAGGAGTGAAATCTAGGTACTTAAATCTTGATGTCTTAGTACCATTTGAAATACTCAGGCATTTCATGCCTGACCTCTACCTACTGCTACAGGAAGGCATGATTATTTTATAGGTGCTTTGCCAGCCCAGACAGAGGTCTCCTATATGCTAAAACATCTCAGATGGCACAAGACCATGCAAGTTAAGGCAAATAAATTCAGATTAACATGAAATGAAGAGATAGTTTTATAACTGCATTGACTCTTTAGGAGTTTAGACACCAATAAGTACACCATACAAAGTAAGAGCAAATCTAAAACAGTCTAAGTGACAATAAAATAACATTAACATGACAGCATGACAGTGACTCAGGTGTACACTATTAGATGGAGGAAGGAATGGTAAGGGCAAATATAAGACAACTCATGGGGTGAGATAAAGACAATTTAATAGGTAAAACAAAAGCTGTGAGGGCAAAAAAGACAAAATAAGGAATTCACCACTTCCCATTGGCAGGCAGGTGTCCAGCCATCCCCAGGAAACTAGGAGGGCTCCATTATGTGTAATGGTTACTTGGGAAGCATTGTGCTTTAACCCCAGCCAACAACTACTAAACCCCACACAGATGCTCGGTCACTCCCCCTGCAGTGGGGTGGGGAAGAGGATCAGAAGAGTAAAAGTGAGAAAGGTCATGGACTGGGATAAAGGCAGTTTCACAGGTAAAGAAAAAGCCGCACATGCAAGCAAAGCAAAACAAGGAATTCACTCACCACTGCCCATCAGCAGGCAGGTGTTCAGCCATCCCCAGGGAAGCCAGGCTCCATCACACCTAATGGTTACTTGGGAAGACAAATGCCATAATGCTGTATGTCACCCCCTTCCTTCTTCTTCCCCCAGCTTATGTACTCAGCATGATATCCCGTGATATGGAATATTCCTTTGGCTAGCTTGGGTCACCTGTCCTGGCTGTGTCCCCTCCCAATGTCCTGTGCCCCTCCAGCCCTCTCGCTGGCAGGGCCCAAGAAACTGAAAAGTCCTTGACTTTTCAGTCAACATTCCCCACCATCATAAACATCATAACATCATAAACATCATAAACATCATAAACATTCCCCACCAACAACCAAAACCATCAGTGTCCTATCAACATTGTTCTCACACCAAATGCAAAACACAGCATTGCACCAGCTACTAAGAATGAAATTAACTCCATCCCAGCTGAATCCAGAACAGGAAGACAAACACCATAACTCTGAATGTCTCCCACTTCCTCCTTCTTCTTTCCCCAGCTTTTATTGCTGAGCATGACACCATATGTTATGGAATATCCCTTTGGTCAGTTGGGGTCAGCTGCCCCAGCTGTGCCCCCTCACAGCTTTTTGTGTACCCCCAGCCTGTTGGCTGGCAGGGCTGAGTGGGAAACAGAGAAGGCCTTGACCCTGTGTAAGCACTGTTGTGCAACAGCTACATCATCAGTGTGCTGCCAAACACTGTTTTCATCACAAATCCAAACTATAGCACCATATGAGCTACTAAGAAGAAAAGTAACTCTGTCCCAGCCAAAACTAGTACATGCTGGGTTTTTTAATTCCCCCTACAGTTCAAAAGAAAATAGAATGTAAGGATCCAAAAAAAGTCACTTTACAAGGATGTACACAAATATAAATCAAAATTCTTTCCCCCATTATGTAACATGTAATATTATTGAGGAAGAAATAAATACATTTTCTTCCTTTCCCTTTCAATTATTTTATCATTGTACCTCTTTTCAGGGAAGAAAATTTCATGAGGTCAAATGTGATAGGCACTGCTCTGGTTTGAAAACATCTTGCACTGGAAAAAATTAGCTGTGTAAATGTGAAATTGAGTCAAGTCCTGTCATACAGAAATTGTTTAGTTACATGGACAATATTAATGATTATTCTGTAGAAGATAACTTTTTCAGGAAAAACCCTGCATAATGATGGATGGAAAAATATATTGGAAACATTTATTTCTTAAGTATTTCCTAAGGAGATTTTGTTGTTTTGTACAAAAAAATAGCAACATCTTCAGTTACTGAAAATTTACGTCAATCCTCATAAGATACACAAGTTGATCTGCCTTAAATAATAAAAATAGGAAGAATTGGTATTGTTTGATGTAGAATCTTAAATTTAAAAATGGTTATCCTAATTATTGCATTGCCAAGGTTAAATTGGTTCTCTTTGTTTTTGTTTATTTATTTATTTGTTCATTTATTTATTACTTGCTTTGGAAGACAAACACCTTAATAAGAAATGCCACCTTTTCCTCCTCCTTTCTCTTAGCTTTTTTGCTGAGCATGATGTCATATGGTATGGAATATCCCTCTGGGTCAGCTATCCCAGACTGACACCCCTACCAGATCCCTCTCACAGTTCCAAGATCTTGCCTACCCACAGCGTACTGGCCTTTGGGGGTGGTAGAGATTTGGAGAGACAGTGTTAATGCTGTAAGTGCTGCTCAGCAGTAGCCAAAACATTGGCTGTTTTCAACACTGTTCTAGCTACAAATACAAAGCACAGCATTATGAGGGCTGCTATGGAGAAAGTTAACTCCTTCCCAGCAGACCCAAAACAGATAGAAGTATAAAAAAGAAGGAAATTAGTAATGTTCTGCAGACACCTATTTCTACTTAAATATATATTTACCTTAGATGTGTAAATTAGTTGAGAGGAATCCCCCACCCTAAACATCTGCCCTCAGATGGGATACACTCTTTTCAAAAATCAGAATCTTGATGCTTATCTGAATTAAGAGCTCACATGGTCATGTAAGCCTCATCCTGGCAAGATTTACATCTTTCTGCAGACAGGTGCTCAGAGGAAGCAACAATGGTGCAAACCTTTATATCACAGGTGTGTGACTACAGTCCCTGAGCAAAAAATCTGGGTTCTCTGGTTCTTCTCAAGGCCAAGGTTTAATATTACCACTCCCTCCGGAGAGTTATGGGTGATGATGCTGTACAACCATTCCTTTGAAGTTTGGCCACTGTGACTTGGAGTACAGATTCAAGAAAGCAGCCAGAAAAAAGCATAACTTATTCCAGGGGTAAAAAAAACTTATCCAGAAGTGTTACCGAAATCTCGGAATGAAGAACTTATCGATACCAATGTGATGTAGATAAGCAGACACTTCTTTATTGACGGCCGGGTGCGTGAGTGAGTCCTCTCACGATCAACGCACACCAAGTCTCAAAATCAGACACCATATATAAAACTTATTCATACGTATTCATTAAGTATTCATGCATAATCATAATATTTCCCATAAATAATTAACATATTCTCCTTCCATATCCAATTCTGCGCAGTAGAGCTTAGAAAAGTCCAGAAATGGGTCTGGGGTACGATTTGGGTAGGTGGTATATGAGTCGGTGGTCGCGATCTCCCCCTGCCAGAATTACTTTTTACTAAAGTTCACGGTTTCTTGGCAGGTAACTACAAGCTGTTCCAGTCGACTCTCCCCAGTTCCCGTTAATCCTATATTCTGACATTTCAATACACTTTCTACATACGGAAGACTAGTTAACTACAAAGAAGCCTTTCAAACCCTAAATTTATTACCTAAGTTTTAACAATGATTCTAGCCCATTCTTCTGGCCTTGGTATGAGACTATACAGAGGATCTCATAACAGCTTTTACTGTATAAGTTTCATTAAAATATATTTCTTATCCTTCTATATTTCCATTTTATAAAATGATTTTATAAAATCAAATAATCAATCAAATAAAGTCAATCGACTTAACTTATTAGCAAATCTGTAACAGAAAAATGCTTCTCACTGAAAATACAGAGATCTGGATTGTGGTCCTGATCTCTGGATCACCTGTCTTTATTTCTAAACCAGTGTTTAAGTTCTCTGCAAGAAAGTAAGTAAACGCATATCTACCATCCTTTTTGTGTGTAGCATTTCTCACTACTTGGGTATTATATGAGAGATAAGCACAATCTTTCTTCTCTCTGTCACTGTGTATACCCAGTTAAGTTATCTGCAAAATAAAATTTTAAAGAAGTATAGGTCTACTTTTAGGTATTTAACCCAAAACAGAAAGAAACACCTTTCTACAGTTCTGGATAAAGTGCTCTAGCAGAATAATTTACAACTTGTCCTTTTCCTCAGCACTTTCTAATTAGTGTCTTCATGCAGCCATACTCTATTTGCTGACTGAACACTGAGGGGTTCAGCATGTTGACTGCTCTGAATTGCCATTTGGGATGCCAAAATCCTACGATGTAGAATGCAGTTAGTGCAAGTCTTTCTGCCTGCATTCACAACTCCATAGTGGAAATAGCTTAATTACACTGGATTCCCTAATTTTCAATTAACTAAATGTATTAAGACCATATAATCTCAATATATACTATGTTTTCTGTTTAAATGCGCCCCATGGTATTTCACATCAGTCCTATCTGAACATAAGACTATCAGGAAATGTACCAAGACCAGAACTGGGTTCTGTTTGTGTATTCTGCATAGTGACATACATTTTCCTTGATGCTGTTTCAAATGGAAATGTATTGTAATGTGTTTGTTTCTGCCTTTTTTTTATAGAACTATGAACTTTAAAGTTTATTCATTCCCCACGCACCACACACACCCCCCTCCCACCCCCCCACCCCCCCCCGCTGAGAGCCTAGGTTTGATTTTTAATCTACTAATGTGTGCTTTGTGGAAGCCTTCCTTATGACTGTTTATGACTAATGTGTTGCTGCACACTGAAATAAAAAAGGCTTAGAAATCTAAATTCATCATCCAAATTAAAAAAGCCATCTCCCAGACTAGTATAATATTTTCTATGAGAATAATTGGAATAATGTAAAAGATAATGGACTATTATTAGGGAATTCTTTCTTGTAGTGAGAAGCAATAAAATTGCTTCATTTGGGCTTCTATAATCTCTCTACATCTTTCCACATTATCAAGAGAAAAGGAATGAGAACATCAAAACAAAATATAGTAATAGTACATAATGTGATATCTATACTTTTGTACATTTTCATCTTTAGGGACAAATGTAAGGGATGTGTGCCTAAACACTGCCATTCAAAACCCATGGTTATGCACTTTCATGTCTTGAAGGTTAAACCATATTTTCACTTCTGGCCAGTTCTAAGCTATCTAGCTAGTATTGGGTGATATATATCAGGTGATAATCAGAGGGCAAACGAGCTGAGAAATATTCAGGACGTTCATCTTAGCAAAGACACATTAGAGAATGAAAGGATACATAGAGTATATTCAAGTTTTGAATTTCTGGCAATGCAGAAACATGTTATGCTATCTTTAGAAGCAGTGTTCAAGACAAAAAGAAATCTCATCTACTCTGTGTTCTTAAAAATGTCTGGTGCAGAACCAACAAGTTTAAAATATTTTAAAGGTTAATACTCCATTTTATTGGAACCTGTTAAAAGGAAACAAAAGGGAACATTTGTTGTGCCTTGAACCATTGCCACCTGATTGTATGTTGTAGGATTCTAACTTCCCCAAACAGTAAGTTTGGATATAAAATGCACAGAGTGAGCTCTAGCAAAACAACCCAAACATTAGAGCAAGCCATCAAGTTGTACTATATTATTATCTACAGCTTTCCTAATTAAATTCTTCAGTATCAGTGAATACTTCATACCGTATCAAACAGCACACAATAGATTGCATATGGTCTTTATATGCTTTTTTCTTATTTATTTTTTGTGTTTATGAGTGAAATGTTTTGTAGTTTCATTTTGTGTGCTGTTGTTTCTCCCCCTCCCCCATTTGAAATATAAATGAAAATATAGCTAGACCAGATTTGAGAATATTTGAAAAACAAAAAGACTGAAAAATACAAGAAAACACCAAAACTAGTCAGAAAAACCAGAAAAATATTCCTTTGCCATCCTATTGTCTAATGGAAAACCCACTAAATATTTTCTTTGGCTGCACGAAATTTTAGTACAGGCTGTAATTAAACAGTTAAGAAATAGTAGCATAAGCAAAAGACATTTCTGCCTGATTACTAACTTGTACCTTCTTACTTTTCATCATACTACTTAACCGGAAAAGACTCAAAGCTAGATTCAAAGAGAACTGAAGTTGAACTTTGGATCTCTTCTTTGTGATTTGAGCTGTATTTCAACATCCGTGTAAAGTTATTCTCCACGTTGACTTTGCAGTGGAAATCACTTGCTGTATGACTGAGAGAGAGAGAGAAGACAGAAATCAAAGCAGCATAAAATTTTCCCTTTAGTGGGGAGTAAGCAGACATCTTACAGAAAAGAAGGATATTTACATATTCTTTATGTCTGATCACTTTGAGATGCTATGAACGGACACTGAATCTATAAAAAATATTTTTTTGTGTGTGCTCTGTGAAATAGCATTGTTTCTAAAAATGAAAGAATTGCTTTTCAGAACAAAGCATTGTCGTGAGATTAGGTCCAGGCTTTACATTTCTACACAACTTAAAACAGTGATGGTAACCTTTTATACTCTATCTAATGTCTGGCTGTTCAGCCTTTCTCTTTGTGCTTTTGTATGTTATGAGTATCAATCATCTAACCTAATGAATTCAGACTGCAGTCTGATATTTTTTTCTTAGATACATTTGCCACCTTTAACCTAGTAATGAAGAGTTAGTAAGAAAAAAGCAACACAGTGATGCATATCATAGATTAATTGTATAGAATTTATTTACCGTGTAAATTCAGATGTATAGTAATTATGATCATATATAAGTGAAGGTAAAAATAACATTGCTACAGTGTACTGTATCATCTAGTCCAAGAGTACTGGGTGCTCTTCACCAGACAGAAAACATAATACTATGCTTGGTTATATACATTATAAATTGATTCTTGTTTGTTTGTTTGTTTTTGTTTTAAGAATAATTTTATATACAATATAGAGAAAATACGTATTTATCATTATTTGATTATATTTACATTTGCATGATTCTGCTAATTTTATCTCTATACTTACTGCAGTATTCTGGCACAAAAATGTAATCTGCTGTCCTTCATATTGTCAGATCACTTTATTCTTCAGTGTTCACTATACAGCTGAGCACTTTGGACTTGGAACCAGATGGCTAGCCACCCTTAGTGATGATTTTTTCAGTAACAATGGATCTTGCTATCAAAACCTATGAGGTCAGCTTTATAGAGTAGTTTTGATGTTCATTTTAGTGACAGAAACATTTTATCATTACCCTTTAAAATTCAGTTTCTAAGTTTTGTGAGAACATTACGAAAAACACTCATGTTGCTATGACGTATTTCTTAAAATGCACATTTTAAGAACAGAAATAAATTTTCTAGATTTGTCTGATTGTTTTGATACAGTTATTACTTACCTTTTAATCACAAAATTTGTTTCAAAGTCTTTTTGGCATTCTACCACTTAGTCTGGGTATTCTGTATTTTCCTGCTACACTTACTACTAATTTAGCATAATTAGGAGAATAAGGCACAAATCACTTACTCCAGTCTGATTTGGAAGAAGGGATTCCAGGTTTCCTACAGTCCAGATGAGATTGGAAAGAGCTATGGGACTTCAGTTTTGCATGAAAAATTGTCATTTGTCATTTTGTAATAATTGTGGTGTACCTGCATACCAGGACTGTGCCTCTGTGCACATGCAGTGCCTTTGTCATTAGCTCCCAGGGTGATCTAGACCATCTCCAGGCAGTCATCTGCAGCAATGAGCTAGCAGACTGGTTTGAAAAAAGGGATCACCTTGAAACTTATTCTTCCCCCAGCTTTATATTGATAAGCATGATGTCATATGGTATGGAATAGCCCTTTAGTCAGTTGGGGTCTACTGTCCCAACTGTGTCCCCTCACAACTTCTTGTGCCTGCTCGCTGGTGGGGTGTGTGTGAGAAGCAGGAAAGGCCTTGACTGTGTGTGAGTACTGCTCAAAACTAACAAAAAAAATCCCTGTATTTTCAATAATGTTTCCAGCACATATCCAAAACGTAGCCCCATACTAAGCTACTATGAAGAAAACTATCTATGTGCCCAAACCAGCACATTAACAAAACAGAGGAATTCATTTTCCCATGAGGATTGTCATTAAATGAAAATCAAATATGTAGAAAAACTCTGAAAAGTACATACTTAAAAAATGGAGGAAAAATACCTGAGGAAATACAGCCACCACTGCATCACTTGAAATCTTCCAATGAAGAGTTTATGAAAAAAGATCAATAAGGTTTGGAAGTCAGAATTCCTGTTTATGTCCACTACATTGCCTGCCCCTGGATATTCAGTTTAAGATGTCTGTTTGAATACATCAGTTTTTCAACACAGGAGTGTTGAACTACTCACCTCCTGAAGTATATATGGAAGTAATTTTTTTTTCTTCTAGGGTGTACTGAGCTTGCATGGTAAGGTTTGGGGGCGTGGGGGAGTGTCATCTTTAAGAAGCTGCTGGAAGCTTCCACTATGTCTGATAGAGCCAATGCCAGATGGCTCCAAGCTGGACCCGTCATTGGCCAAGGGCGAGCCAATCAGTAGCAGTGGTAGCATCTCTGTGATAACATATTTAAGAAGGAAAAAACCATGCACATTTTACAGCTGAAAAGAAGAGTGAGAAGATGTGAAAGAAACAACTCTGCAGACACCCAAGTCAGTCAGGAAGGCGGGGGAGGAGGTGGTCCAGGCACCAGAGCAGAGATTCCGCTGCAGCCCGTGGTGAAGACCATGGTGAGGCAGGTTGTGCCCCTGCAACTCACGGAGGACCATGGTGGAGCAGATATCCACCTGCAGCCCATGGAGGACCCCACGCCAGAGCAGGTGGATGCCCAAAGGAGGCTGTGACACCTGGGAAGCCCATACTGGAGAAGGCTTCTGGCAGGACTTGTGACCCTGTAAGGGACCCGTACTGGAGCAGTTTGTTCCAGAAGGACTGCACCCTGTGGAAGGGACCCATGCTAGAGCAGTTTGTGAAGAACTGCAGTCCATTAGAAGGACTCACATTGGAGAAGTTTGTGGAGGACTGTCTTTTCTGGGAGGGACCTCACACCGGAGCAGGGGAAGAGAGTGGGGAGACTTCTCCCTGAGGAGGAAGGAGCAGCAGAAACAGCGTATGATGGATGGACTGACCGCAACCCCTATTCCCTTTCTCACTATGTTGCTGTGGTGAAGGAGGTAGAGAAAACTGGGAGTAAAATTGAGCTCAGGAAGAAGGAAGGAGTGGGAGGAAGCTGGCTTTAAGATTTGGTTTTATTTCTTGTTTTCCTACTCTGATTTGCTTTGTAATAAATTAAAGTGATTTCCCCAAGTTGAGTCTGTTTTACCTGTGATGATAATTGGTGAATGATCTCTCCCTGTCCTTATCTTGACCCAAGATGCTTTTATTATACTTTCTCTCCCTTATCCATCTGAGGAGGGGGAGTGATAGAATGGCTTTGGTGAGCACCTGGTGTCCAGCCAAGGTCAATCTACCACATAGGATGAAAAAAACATGGCTAAGAATCTAAGAAAGAAACTACTTTTGACAGTTGTAACATTAAGAATTATCATGGAGATATTTGAAAAATAAGGTAAAAGTTGAAGATATTCTTAGTGGTTAAGAAATCAAGATGAAACCTTTTGGAAAAAAACCCCAAACCATCTCTTTTTCTTGATCTGTGAATATTACAATGTGCCCAAAGCATGGGTCAATATTTCAATTTGTATTCTGGACCTGTAGCTTTCTGTTCAAAGAGAAAACTGAGTCCTTAATAGGAATGGCAGTTAAATTGGTGTTCATTGACATAAACCAGAGGAAAAGTACAGGGGGACAAGGTGTCCTTCTATAGACTGAAATCTGCCCAGGTCATATCCTATTTCAGACCGTGACCAGCTACAAGCACCTCTAGGTGGTTTGCCTTGCCTTGCCTTGCCTTCCCACCCTTTGTCATCATACTCTGCCTCACCTCACCTCATTTGAAAATATGTAGCAGATGATGCAGGAAAGAACACTAAAATCCAGATATTATGGCAATTACAGAATCCAAGTGAAATATAAATTTTCAAGCCAGAGGTTACCATTTTCATAAAAATAGAGTAAGTGCTGCAGGGGATGCCTAGAATGGTAGAAGAATAAGAGTCAGAGTAATAAATATAGAAATAGTGTAAGTAATGGTGGAAAAGCAGAACAGGAGACGATATGTGGAAAGTGAATAGCAAGGAAGACTGTACCCTAGATCTGTTATCAAATATCAGAATACAGAGGGAAAGGGATAGTAGGTGGAAGCAATAGGAGCTGAAAGATAAGGAAGGAAAGGTAACCTGGAAGGATAAATTGAGTGGAAAGAAAAGAGAATAAAATAGAAAAGTAGAAAAAGAAAGCAGGTAGGGTGTCGGAGCACTAAACTATTATAACAGCTTTCTCTCTGTAGATGTACACAAATGTACATACAGATAGAACCTGTGAAAATTCTACAACAAAACTTATTAATGATTTCTGTCTTGGGCACAGTTTGTTTTCACCATCAATCTGATGATGTAGCACACTAATACATCATTACAGTGACAGTGCTATGACGATATATTGCACAAATACATCATCAGAATAACTGTGATAAGAGCTGTCACTCTGGTGATGCATTAGCCTGGTCCATCATAAAAGAAACATGCATTCCAAACAGGTGTAATGAAATTTTGGTTGTCATTGTTTATTTATTCATTCAATTTCATAGAAGACAATATCAACAGTAGAATTTTTTAAAAATTAAGTTCAATAAAATAATGTTAAATAACTGAAGGAATGATTAGGCATATACAATAAACATGGAAGTGGGAGATAAACCATTGACTATAAAACTTCAAATAGCACGTTACCACATCTCTTTAAAACTAATGTAAAACTATCACTGATTTATTCAAATGTGTTCAGGTGTTCCCCCACAAGTAATATGATATCAAGACTTGTAATAACTTATTTCTACATTTATTAATATAGATTAAAAATACAATGATCCAAAGCAAATATGATTGTTGATTTATTAATATAGGGAAGGTCTCCTAGGTAAAGAATATATCTTCATACTTCATATATATCTGAAAAGCCTGTAATGTCCCGGTGATATACATTATTATCAGCATGGGTGTTTTTGAAATGTTAAATCATGTAAAGTATGCCTGAATTTGACTTTATAAGCTCTAAGTCAGGGGTCCTCTAACTTTTTAAACAGGGGGCTGGTGCACGGATTAAGTGGCAGGCAGTCATCTGCGGCTGCTTGGTTCCCCCCCCCAACCCCCAGGGGGTGGGGGGTGGAGGTGGGGCGGGGGGGGTGGTCTGTACATAACGGGGGCCAGATTGAGGACCCTGGGGGGGCTGTATCCGGCCTGTGGGCAGTAGTTTGAGGACCCCTGCTTTAAGTGAAAATATTAATAATTCTGACACTAAGTTGCCCCAGAGTAGTATCATTGGACCCTATGTGGAATAGTAGGAGTAGATGTTAATCTGTAGGGTTCACCAGGCTCAGCAGCCTTTCAGTTGCGAATGTGAGCTCCTGGTAGACAGTAAAATTCTCTAGAGATATTGTCTGGATGGCAATGGGTGCTTCAATGCCTCTCTCTGATTACATACTTTTCTGGTGGCACTAGCTCTAATGTGTGTGTGGTTGGATCAGCTTTGCATAGTCAGTTTCTCCTGGATCCTCCTCTGTTACTCACACGCTCTTCATTCTTCACCCCCAGAGCATCATATGTTATGTAGGGACACTTTAGGGGAAGGTTCTTTCTTCTGCCCTGAGCAGTAACTTATCTTGTTAGTTGTGTCATTCAGCTCAAAGTTGAATTCATGCTTACTTTCCCCTCGCATTGCCATAAGGCCAGGCTGTCGCTTACCTTGGGACAGTGTGCAATACTGTCTACTGATCTCCCACTCGCATTCCCAGACACTGTGCTGCCTGTTCAGCTCCTTTTATAACATAGCTACTTGTTTGAAGAGTTCTTCTACCTGGGCACATTTTCAGCTGTGACACCCACTGACACCTTCAGGTGCTAGAGGGACTTCCAGCTACTGGAGCTCCATGCAACCCGAGGTATGATAGTTATTTCAGTCCTTGGGAGGTCTGTTTGGGTGGAGATGTCAGGTCAGCATAGCTAGGCTGTAGTGCTTTTGTTTGGGTTTCAGCCTAAGCCTTGCAGCTGCGACAGTGTCATGGTTTAACCCTGGCTGGCAACCAATCACCACACAGCCACTTGCTCACTCCCCCTCACTCAGAGGGATGAGGAGGAGAATCAGAAAGGAATGTAAAAGTCAAGGATTGAGATAAGAACAATTTAATAATTTAAACAGAATAAAGAGGTAAGAACAACAATAATAATTATAGTAACAATAATAACAAAATGGAAATGTGGGGGGAAAAAAAGGGTAAAGCAAAAGCTGTGCACACAAGCAAAGCAAAACCAGGAATTCATTTACTACTTTCCATGGGCAGGCAGGTGTTTGGCCATCCCCAGGAAAGCCGGGCTCCATCACATTTAACGGTTACTCGGGAAGACAAACGGCATAATGCCAAATGTTCCCCCCTTCCTTCTTCTTCCCCCAGCCTATATACTCAGCATGATGTCATACCTCTTTGGCTAGCTTGGGTCACCTGTCCTGAATGTGTCCTCTCCCAATGTCCCGTGCCCCTCCAGCCCTCTCGCTTGCAGGGCCCAAGGAACTGGAAGGTCCTTGATTTAGTATAAACATCACCCAGCAACAACTAAAACCATCAGTGTGCTATCAACATTGTTCTCACATCATAGTCGAAACACAGCACTGCACCAGCTATTAAGAAGAAAATTAACTCTATCCCAGCTGAAACCGGGAGAGGCAGGTGGACAAGGTTTTCTTTCATCAGGTCACAGTCGTCGTGTAGTTTTAGAAAATGGTAATTGTTTTGAAAGATGTCATCCTTCTAATGTAAATTCCCTGGAGACCTCAAGCTTCCAGGTAGGCCTGCACAGCCACCAGCTAATTAGAGTGATCACAGGGACTGAAGCCTAAGCCTGCAGATGAGCAGAGCAGGCAGTGGTCCAACAATGGGTAAAGTGTACTACCCCGCATGTAGAAATTGCCAACGCACACACTGGTCACTGGGTCTCCCCAGGGACCAGTTATATGTGGCCACTTGCAGTTTGAACTGGCTGCAGGGACCACAAGCGCTGCCCCACTGTTGTCTGCCCCTTTGGTAAGACCTGTCACCACCTGGCTAGTCCCTGTCTTTATAAGTTCTGTAGTGTTTAAGTTAGACACTTTATAGCCATGTTAGCTGTGGGATGATATTTTACATAGTGTTCTATTAAACTACATTGGAATAATTTCAGTTTAAAAAGTTCACAGTCACAAAGAAATGTAGTTTTTCTTCTGCTGACTAGTATTTCTATCTTTTTAAAAACTTTATGATAAGCTTTTATGCTGACTTGGGTATTTCTACTTGGTGTTTTTCCTACTCAGCACTCTTTGAAATCTTAAAGCATGAACTGAATATATTTTAACAAGCATCAATCTGTCACTCTGCTGGCAATTAATTAATAGCCAGACAGAAACCTTGGAGCACTACATATTTAGTTTATTGATTTTTGTACAATATTGTGTGTTATAGCTCACTATACAGACTTTCAGTTGTCATACACAGAAACTGCATTAACTGCTGACAAGTCTGCTTTTTATATTAAAGTGTCTTGAAATAATGAAATAATGAAATCTGGATGATTATAGATAAGATCAAAGAGGATCTGAGGGGGGGAAGTAAAAATATTAATTTTTAAAAGAAATCTAGTATCATAAGTCACTTTATTTTAATACACTTTAAATATCAGCATCAATACAACTTTGTTTAATGTGGGAGCTAGAAAAGCTTTCTTTTTAGCAGTGTCTACTAATTTAGAATAAAGTCCTACAATATAAAGAAGATACATTTATAAGCTCAGCAAAGGTACTAATTTTATTACAGACTATTTTCGCCATATCTTGCCCCAGGAAGCTACTCAGTTTTCACAGCTGATACTGATACTCATCTACCTTTCCCTCCCTCTGTGAAGGCTAACGGATTCATTACCTTTCCTGTTGCTGACATCCCTTTCTGCTCCCCATTTGTCAAATTATTTTACTGATTGACATAATTAAGTTAACCCCCTTAAGTAATATATAAATATTATAGAAATGCATAATGTATATACATATATTATTATCATATCACACCTAATTAAAATATATAAATCATATTATCTATATAAATTAAATAAAATTAAATAAAGGTATAAATAAATTGTACACTTAACTAGATGTTTGCAGCTTTTGAAGACAGGACTGTGTGTCCTCCTCCCACAAAGTGTGTGTTTCTTGCCAGTAATCTCACAGCTCTTGAGTTACTGAGACCATTGTAACTGTAAGATACCAGCACGTGTAAAGGAAAAAATGAAGGGAAATAATGGTAAATTCACAAAGAGGATAAGAAGAAAACAACAAAAAAGAAGCTAATAAAGAATTCTTATATTTTTACTAAGATTTAAGTCATACCCTTGAGGCAAATCAAAAAGATTAAATAGGGGAGGACAAGTTTTACTTGGTGTAGGTGGTGAGGTGCTGGCAGTGGGGGGCTGCAGAGACAGCCTCTGCGAGGAGATGCCATGTTGTGCTGGACACAGCCAGTTCCAGTTGGCTCCAATGGACCCGCTACAGGGCACAGCTGAGCCCCTCAGCTAAGGTGGTGGCACCTCTGGGAAAGCATATTTAAGAAAGGGCAGAAGTTCTGCCTGGCAGTGTGAGGAGTGAGGGGACAAATAAGGTGAGAAACAGTCCTGCGAACACTAAGGTGAGAGATGATGGAGGGGCAGGAAGTGGTCCAGGCACTGAGGACATTGATTTCCCTGCAGCCTTTGAAGGACCCGCAAGAGAGCAGATATCCGCACTGCAGCCCATGCTCTAGTGTACAGGACACAGCACTCCAGATGTGGCCTCACCAGGGCAGAGGAGAGGGGGAGGATCACCTCCCTCCACCTGCTGGCCACACTCCTCCTGATGCACCCCAGGATCCCAGTGGCCTTCTTGGCCACCAGGGCACACTGCTGGCTCATGGGCAACTTGCTGTCCACAAGGACTTCCAGGTACTCTGCAGAGCTTCCTTCCAGCAGGTCAACCTCGAACCTGTGCTGGTGCATGGGGATGTTCCTCCCTACATGCAGGGCCTTACACTTGCCTTTGAACTTCATGATGTTCCTGTCTGCCCAACTTTCCAGCCTGTCCAGATCTTGCTGAATGGCAGTGCAGGCTTCTGGTGTATCAGCCACTCCTCCAGTCCTCCCAGTTCTGTATCATCAGCAGACTTGATGAGGGTACACTCTGTCCCATGATGATAATCAGAATCATTGTTTTTTACTATTATTTTTGCCAAAGCTTTGTTTTTCATTAAATAACATGTTGCAAGAATATACATACCAACAATCTTCACTAAAATTACTGAAGAAATTTATTCTTAACCTAAGGGAACTTGCAATATACTTGTATTCCAATTCCTGCAAACAAGCTATAAAAACAGATAGCTTTTCCTTTATCCTGTGTTCATCACCAGGGTTTCTTACTGACTCCACTGTGGCATTTATGTTAATAAAAATTGCTCAGGCTTTACAAAATATTTATAAGGTGGCTCCTGTTGGGGATTTTCTGGTATTATAAAGTGCTTTAATTTTTAGGTTAGGTAATATGACTAACAACTCGCCAGCAGTCTCCACTTCTGAAACAGCTTGCAGAGGCAATTTATAAAACCAGAAAGAGAAAAGCAGAGTTACACTTCTGTAACATAATAAATTTTCTTTCTTTTCCGTTCAGCTAGTTATTTCCAATTATACCTTTTGACCTATCCTCTTATTTCAGAATGTATTGCAGTGTTTGTGTTATTACTAAGTACAGCACATTAATACACAAAGAACACATTTATATATATGTGTGTATCTGCGTCTGTGCACAAATTAGAATTGTAGCAATGTGATGAACAATTGAAAGTTAATTCATCAAACTGTCGCTGGATATAAATTCCTAGATGTCTTACAGTTACGTTATTATACTGTCCTGGTTTCAGCTGGGATAGAGTTAATTTTCTTCTTAGTAGCTGGTGCAGTGCCGTGTTTTGGCTCTGATGTGAGAACAATGTTGATAGCACACTGATGGTTTTAGTTGTTGCCGGGTGATGTTTATACTAAATCAAGGACCTTCCAGTTCCTTGGGCCCTGCAAGCGAGAGGGCTGGAGGGGCATGGGAAATTGGGAGGGGACACATTCAGGACAGGTGACTCAAGCTAGCCAAAGAGGTATGCCATACCATATGATATCATGCTAAGTATATAGGCTGGGGGAAGAAGAAGGAAGAGGGGAACATTTGGCATTATGGCATTTGTCTTGCTGAATAACTGTTAAGCATGATGGAGCCCGGCTTTCCTGGGGATGGCTGAACACCTGCCTGCTGATGGGAAGTGGTGAATTAATTCTTTGCTTTTGCTTTGCTTGCACGTGCAGCTTTTGCTTTACCTATTAAATTGTTCTTATCTCAACCCTTCAGTTTTACATTCCATTCCAATCCTCCTTCCTATCCCTCTGCGTGGGGGGGAGTGAGCAAGTGGCTGCGTGGTGCTTGGTTGCCAGTCAGGGTTAAACCACAACATATTCTTATTAACTTTTCCAAGTTTCTTGAATTATTGTCAAAGAAATCTGCTAGTGATAAACCCAAAACATTGTTTCTCGAATACTGAATAGATTTATTTGCATCAGGAACTATTTCCAATATGCCTTACAGTTAGCCTTAGTGTCCATTTTGCAGATATTTTGGAACTCTGTAACTCACAATGTATTCATAGTATCTGCATAAGACTTGAAATGCCTCCCAGGGACAACTTTGTATGTTAATTGAGTAAGGATTTCTAAGATCAAAAGTTTTCCATGTGGTTCAAATATTATTCCTCTTACATATATGTGAGTCAGTTCAAGATATGGCTATTTGTCCTGGTTTCAGCTGGGATAGAGTTACTTTTCTTCTTAGTAGCTAGTACAGTGCTGTGTTTTGGCTATGATGTGAGAACAATGTTGATAATCACACTGATGGTTTTTGTTGTTGCTGGGTGATGTTTATACTCAGTCAAGGACTTTTCAGTTCCTTGAGTCCTGCCAGCGAGAGGGCTGGAGAGGCACGGGGAATTGGGAGGGGACACAGCGAGGACAGGTGACCTGAACTAGCCAAAGAGATATTCCATAACATGGGATGTCATGCTGGATATATAAACTGAGGGAAGAAGAAGGAAGGGTGGGCATTCGGCATTATGACATTTGTCTTCCCAAGTAACCATTACATGTGATGGAGCCCGGCTTTCCTGGGGATGGCCAAACACCTGCCTGCTGATGGGAAGTGGTGAATTATTTCCTTGTTTTGCTTTGCTTGCACGTGCAGCTTTTGCTTTAGCTATTAAATTGTTCTTATCTCAACCCATGACCTTTCTCACTTTTACTCTTCTGATCCTCTCCCCAATCCCACTGTGAGGGGAGTGAGCAAGTGGCTGCGTGGTGCTCAGTCACTGGCTGATGTTAAAGCACAACACTACTGAAGTACAAAAAATGCATGCATATTAATAATTACACAATCAGATACACTGCCATCATGAATTTTTCTAGTTCGTTCACACAGATAAGACAATTTATGTATTCCACAGAAGTGTTATACAGATTACAGAATGCCTTATCCCATTACTGTGAAAAAACTAGACAAAATGCTTGGTCAATGAGTAATGGATACATTTGTATACTGGTTTTGTACATCAGCATCATAGAATTTATACATTTTTAAATTCAACTTTTTTCTCCTCCACCCCTTGTCTGCAGCTTAAAGGAAATTGATCTAAGTGTAGCTGTGGTTTTGGGGTGCTTGGAGGTGTGTTTTTTTCAGTGTAGGACTATATCAAAATGGTTCTCAAATGATTTACATCTTTGTAGGTCTGATATTAGCTAATCTTAGTTTGCTCAGTCATGCTTTTTGTTCTTTTTGAAATTAATGTCCAACTGTGCATAAACCTCTGAAAAGTGGGAGATGAAGAATTAAGGAAGCAGACGTATAGATTATGAGAAATTGCCAAACACACCCACCCACCCCTCAGCTCTCTAAAACTGAATTTAATCCCCCTCAACTTTACATTACCTATTAAGACATTTTAAGGATGGAGTTTGTGAAAGTAAATAGAGAGCAAGGAAATATACACAATGAAACCTAGTGATATAACTGCAGATAAACTATGACTCAAAACTTTAATAGGGAAGAACAAGGTAATTGCAACAGAAAAGGTTTAAGACAAAGTTGCTCAAGCTGTCTAGGCACATATTCAATAATCAATGCTACATAACTTATTCTAAAATTTACATTTGCTCAGATTAATTATGCTACATTGAATTAGTCTAAATTGAGATAAAACTAATTTCTCCCAAGCAGCTTAGCTTAGCTATTAACTACCTAGCCCCCCCAAATTGTTTTAATATGGCTAGCATAGCTTCATGGGCTACCTTTATATTTATCAGAATGAACAGATGTCTCAGAAGAATCATGCACAGTAATGCATAGTTCTAATTAACCTCATGCTGGCATATTAATTTTTTGGTTGTTGTTTTAGGAAAATGACTGCTTAAATAATCCATACACCTCTATGAGGAATGTAAATGCCAGTACAGCTTTTTAAGAAAGCAGGTAGTTACAGCCAGGCAACAGAAATTCTAAGTAGGAATGTTTCACACCTCCCTCTCTTAATTGATTTTGGTCCTCTGAATCAGGACCCCACCAACATAGCATTCAAAGCGCTGAATACTTTCATGAGGAGAGAGATTAAAAGACCACAGACAATTTTTCTGAAGTCAGTTAATAGGGCCATCTTGTCCATAATTGCCTATTGAACATTTAGACTGAGAATGGAGAGCCTGGATTATACGCCCTGCTCTTTCTTAGGGATTTAAATCTCCATTTTTCTATTTTTAAGCAATTACAATCAATAGGGAGTTTTGAACTTGAAATACTTTAATTATATATGGTATTTAAATGGCAACTACAACAATGACAGAGGCTCTTTCTTCACAAGGAGCCACATGGAGAAGTGTGGTGGCTTGACCATGACTGGATGCCAAATGCCCACCAAAGTTACTCTATTACTCCCCTCCTCAGCTGGGCAAGGAAGAGGAAATACAATGAAAGTGCCTTGGGTCAAGGACAGGGAGATCACCCAGTTATCGTTACGGGCAAAACAGACTTGATTTGGGCAAATCAGTTTAATTTATTACCAATCAAAATCAGAGTAAGACAATGAAAAATTAAAACTAAATCCTAAAGCACCTTCCCCACACTGCACCCTTCTTCCCAGGCTCAGCTTCACTCCCAATATTCTCTACCTCATCCCCCAGAGTGGCACAGTTCCTCACGTGTTTCTGCTTTTATCTGTAACTGGAAAAAGGTAGGTGAATGTTGCTGTCAGCAAGAAACCTCAGGTTCTCTCTCAGTCTCTGGAAATTCTTTCTCTCCAGTCAGTTAATCTCTTCACAACTCACTCTGTTTCTGAGTCAGTTTAATTACAGTAAATCCTTCTCATTTGACTTTAAGAAATGGGAGTTTCTTCAACACTAAATTCTTATCTGGTCACATGTTACTGTGGGCAGAGTTTCTTAATTCATGCAACTTGACTTTGACCCACAAGAAAGGCTTTTTTTCAACTGACACATATAAAAAACTTGATTTTGACCTGGCTTAGATAGAATAAAAGTTTTAGAAATAAGCCAAAGTACAAATAGACTTAGAAACAATAGTCAGAAGCATCTATCTTTTTTCAGTGTCAATAGTATATACCTATCAGCCAGTCATCAATTTGCTAGGAGCTAAGGTGCAAGAAGGATGTTGTCCTTGTAAGATTTTCCAAGAGAAAGTTCCAATTTTTTTCAGTTTGGGTGTATGCTTGACTTTTGGGTTTTTTTTTTTAGTTGTTGGGTTTGGCTTTTTCTTCAGTAGCATTTAAGATGTGACCTCTTGATAGTACAGCTGAAAGTCATGTATCTTGCTGATTTAGACCAACTGAATAGTCACAAATACAATATTGTCCTAAGGTTTATGAATAGTTCACTCAAAAAATAATGGTCTGTTACATACATACTTGTCTATACATTCAAGTTTTTTCAACAAAACTTTATTAATATATTCAATTATGGCAATTTCACTGGCACATCCCCCCCCCCCCCCCCCCCCCCGCAGTTAAGACACACAATTCCACAGCTCTGAGCAAAAGCAGAACTTCAATGTTGTATTTGTGTCACCTGATTTGTGTCTCCTGGTGGTCATACTGTCTCGATGCAATTTCAACCACTATATCTGTCCTTAGAAAAACAGGAAGACAGGAATTCTTTGGAAACAAATCAACTCCTCCTACTGAAAAAAGAGAGAGTCACCACTGTGAGTGCATTTATAGAGAAGCTTCTGGCGTGTCTTCTGATATCATTCTCTCTTTCCACTGCCTATGGAGGAGAACAGGTCAAAAAAGTACCTCATCCAGTTTCTCACGTGAGTTTCTTAAATCCAGGGTTAGAATATTTTTCCTGGAACACAGGTGGAAACCATTATGACTCTTCATATTGTTACAAATATTTCTATGACAAATAACACTTACTCTGTGTGTGCATTTTTATAATTCCTCATTTAAAATCCTTTACATATATATATATGAATGTTACACAAATGTTACAAAAATGTAGCATTGTTTTATTTTTAATTTTTTGTTATTACATTTTCAATCACATATAAATATGTATTTCTTACATATAGATATATATTCTCCCAGTATTTTCTTAGATTTGTCCATTGCTATTTTCTCTTTAGCTATGGTTTCTGATAGTATAAAATTACTCTAATTTCTGGTGACTTTTGCAATATAAATTCCAATACCATTTTTTACAAGTCATTCTGATCCTCAGCTTTACTAACATTTTGGTTTTGTGCTGAGGTATAGTTAATTTTTTTCCATAGAAACTTCTGTGGGACTATGTTTTGGTTTTGTGCTGAAAACAACGTTAATAATTCACCATGGTTTAGCTGTTGCTGAGCAGTGCTTACACAGAGCCAAGGCCTTTTCTGCTCCTCACACCACCCCACCAGCAAGTAGGCTGGGAGTGCACAAGAAGTTGGGACGGGACACAGCTGGGACAGCTGGCTCCAGGTGACCAAAGGAGACATTCAATACCATATGACATTGTGTACAGCAATAGAAAGCTGAGGGAGGAAGAAGGGGAGGGATGTTTGGAGTTATGATGTTTGTCTTCCCAAGTAACCATTAAGTGTGATGGAGCCCTGCTTTTCTGGAGATGGGAAGTAGTGAGTGAATTCCTTATTTTGCTTTGCCTGCATGTACAGCTTTTGGTTTACTTATTAAACTATCTTTATCTCAACCCATGAGTTTTCTCACTTTTACTCTTCTGAGTCTCTCCCCCATCCCACTGTGGGGGGAGTGAGGAAGCAGCTGTGTGGTGCCCAGTTGCCCGCTGGGGATAAAGCATGACACTTTATTTATCTATTTATTTATTTATTCATTCATTCATTCATTCATTTATTTATTTGGGGTGGGTGGGGTGGGGGTGGGAATCTTAGAAATAGATTTTTAAATTCCTGAGAGAATCTGATTTTATATTTTTACCAAAGCAGTTAACCAAATAGTTGAAAAAATTCATTGTTTTAAGAATCTATTAGGCCATGAATTCATATGATGATTCAGAAGTGTGTTCCATATTAAAAAGTGCTGGTTCATGGAGAATGGAAACAAAGCCAAAGCACAAAGAATGAAAGTTCTCTGGGTTAAGCCTGATATCCCCTACAAAAGTCTCTGAAGAAAAAACTGAGCTAAAGATGGAACAAATGTACTATTGGACAAGTAAATATGAACTGTCAGCACTGGTTTTACTTAAGCTTTATTTCAAATTACATGCTTTTGCTGTAAAATCTAATATTTATTTTTCAATTTATTGTTTGGTTTTAATCTCTGTTAATTCAAGTAAGCTTTGAGTGTTTCCAGTTATTCAATTACATTGAGAAAATCTTTAGTTAATAGAATACAATATAAGTTTCTCAAGACCATTAAATTCCAAACATAATACTATCAAATGCACGTCACTGGAAGAGAGTCGGAATTTAATCTTTAGGCATTCTGCAATTATAATGAATGAAAACCTCTGTAAGAATAAAAGATAATTCAGAATTAGGTACAGAATATTATAAGTGAGAATGACCAAACTTTATCTTCATTTAGCACCTTTAGTGCTCTTAAAATATTGCAAAAACCTAAATGATAATTACATAACTTCCGGGTGTTTGTTTCTAATAGTTATTGTCAGTCAGTGTTCATAAATATACCATTATACAGACATGTTAGATACGTTAAATGCATTCTTTTGGAGTAAAATCAGTGAACATTTTCTGTCCTTAGCAACGAGCGTTCTTTCTCTAGCTAAGTACTATTTTGTTGCATGTAATCTGAATCTAGACTGACTCTAACCTCAGCAACTCACCAGACATCTGTAATTAGAAAGTACTTTTGCAGGTTTAATCTTTTAAAAGAGATTTAACAACAATACAAGGACTTTATTGATTTGATCATTAAAAGTCAATGCATTTTTTGATATAAGAGTTGCATGAAGCCAATTTAATTTTTAAAAGAAAGAATCACCTTCTTTCCTGTAACTCGAAGAATGTTGTTGGATGCAAACATCAAAACACCAAGAATGTAA
Organism: Falco peregrinus; assembly: GCF_023634155.1. Taxonomy (NCBI): domain Eukaryota; kingdom Metazoa; phylum Chordata; class Aves; order Falconiformes; family Falconidae; genus Falco; species Falco peregrinus. The sequence continues at coordinate 69,381,973 of NC_073724.1, forward strand.
TTTAAAATCTTTTTTACTCTACCAAATATTCTCAGTGGAATTACACAAAGTTTGGGATTCTTGGAAAGATATTTTTACATAAACCTAAATTTATAAAATGTGTTGCTGTGCCTTTTTTACGTATTAAATGTGTCTAATGATATCTTCACTGCATAGCATCAATTGACTGCCTCATTCTCTCTGATCAAAGTAGAAAGGAATGAAGCAGATAATTTTGTTACTAATTTTTTCCCTGAGATAGAAATATGTATTTCTTATATAAAGAAATTATCATCACCTAAATTCCAAGACTGTTAATTGTGTGACTTTGAAATTACTTATATTTTTATGTCTACATATGTATAGTAAGATTTCATTTGGAAGCATTGAGAAATTCAATTCTCAACTGATAATTAAGCCTGATGAGGATTTTAAACCTCATCCAATCCCTTGAGTAACTATATCAGCTAGGCTTAACATACATTGATGGAGTGGAACTGTCCCACACAACTTGCTGCATCATACAACGCTTGAGATTGGCTTTTGCACATGTATGTAACCCTGAGCAAAATATTTTCCTCTAACCCCAACATTTCCCTGCTGGTTTGGTTTAGCCAGATCGTTGTTTAGTGCTTGGTATGATTCCATTCTGAAGTGGCCTAACTTTGCCTATATGGAGTGGAGCTTGCCTAGCTTCTAGATGCATAAGTGCTTTTCTTTTAATTTAGTCTTAAGCAATAAGATGATGAGATTTTTAATATAATAATGTTATAGCATTACATTATAATTATGTTACAAAATGCTATGCTATGATATGATAGCAATACAAAATTAAAAATGTTATGTCAGTCTGGTGAGTGTGAATTCGTGAAGTCAGAACACCAAACTATGTATTCTTGGTTTGTTTTTATATTGAATGTTTTAGCAAAGAAAATTAAGTTATAGTTTTGGGGGGTTTGGGTGGGTTTCTTTTTTCCTTTTTGTTTTGTTTGTTTTTCATTTTATAGTCATTTACATCCTTTCATAGTCCTTGGGTTTATATCTTTTAGGTGCTGAAGATGAATGGTTTCTTATGTCATATTCTATTTCATAGCTCCTCATTAATATATTGCAAAAAACTAGGTGAATTAGGCTAACTTACAGTGCTGTCTACCTCACAGACATATTTGTAGCACAGTAATAGACCAGTTGTGATTGACTGAAACCATTCAGATTACACGTTTTTATGACAGGCCTTCTAGTTGTTGACTTTTCTATAATTTCAGTGGATTTACTAAACACAGGAATGAAAACAATGCTGACCATAGCACTAAGCAAATTTACTTCTATATATATTCTGCTTATATCCAGTCCTTATTTAAATTAATGGTGCAGTGTTAACCATAGTCTAATTTTGCTCATTTTTTTTGCACAGATTCAAGCATGACTGCACATACCCCTGAAAATGTACCTAGTTGAATACAAAATGTTTAATCAAAATATTGCCTTAAACAGTGATTCATCTCAATTAATTTCAATATAATTGTGAGAAAACAGTGAGCAATATTGTAAGAGTTAATTATATAGTTCTTTTTCCTTGTGAGACACATTTTAGACAAATATGTCACATTACCCATTTCAATAAATGCCCTGCTGTGAAGAGCAGAGCTTGACAACAGCTCCAAGCACAAATCCAACTATGTTAATGGTGGCCCATTAGCCTCCTTTTTAAGAAATAAAACTTTAGAATTAAGCATTCTTTGCATTAAATAATCTCCATTAACTATTATTTAATTATAACCATTGATCTACATGGATTTGTAGGATTCTGACAGACAACTTCTTGAAATAACAAAACAGGAAAGTCTTTTAAAATCAGCAGCATACTAATGAAGTTGTTTGGCTAAGTGTAAGTAAATGTTTATATGTATGTGTGTGTGTATTTTTTATGCATGTAGTTGATGTAAATATGTATATATAAATATGTGTATGTGTACACGTGCAAACACACAAGTATATATTGGTAAAGAATATGGGAGTTCACACTTTTGTTTTGTTGTTTTCTTCCACTGCTTCAATTTAAATCAAAGTATGGCCTTGAAATATGGAGGAATTTATTTCTGTGTCAGATATGAAAAGTCTAGAAACTGACAAAGGAGAATATTAAGAGAAATTATTAACCATATTTATTGCTATTCAAGATTATTTCATTTTAAATAATCCTTCAATAAGCAGAAAAAAAATATATATCAATATCAAATATTGATAGCTTCATATATAATCTCATACTTTTATGCACAACTCCTGTTGAAAAGCATCAAAATGTTATGGTTGTTCTTCTGTGGAGAATGAGATATTGTATTACAAATTACTTTCTAATTTTAAGCTGGTTGGCCAGAACTTCATCGTTGTTGATGTTTTGTAATAATGATTTTCACTGATAGCAGACTACACTGAATATATAGCCAAATTTTATTTACAATGAATTTTAATTCACTTCAGTCTATACTAAATTTATAGCTTCAAGATTCTTATTTGATTTCCTTTCAAACTGAGGAAGTAATCATCAGTGGTGTAACTCTCCACTTGTCTGTGTGGCAGTTTGCTCACTGACTTTATTGTAAACAAGATTATGCCTACCTTGCAATACATTTGCACCTTGTAGTACTCAGTAGAACTTGGCAATTAATATAACTAAATATTTATTACTTTTATTTTATTGTGATTGATTCTCACCAGTCTTTTTAGTTCATTTTAAGTTTTTTTACATGCATGTAACAGATTGCCCAGACTGCAGGGATCTTTTTTTTTTTAAAGAAAATCTCTCGGGGCATGTAGAAGTCAACTATTACCCGTTTTTCTGTCACTTCCAACAGATCTTTCCTGATTCCTGCCAGCCACTGGAAAACGTTTTTTCTCTCCTGACTGCCTGCACTACTATATCTAAAATTAGGATATGCAGATTCCACAGAAATACTGTACTAGCTTTCAGATAATCTACAGCCTTCTGTTGGCAGCTTGTGTTGGCAGTTGCCAGGGATGGCCTAGTAGGAAGTGTAAGGACGACACCCCTTTGGGAGGGCTGTGCCATGAAATTAAACACTTACTTGGAAACCACACTTGACAGAACCCAAGGCGTGGCAAATGGCAATTCAAATATTTATATACAGCATACCAAATCAAACAACACAATGGTAAAATCTTTTTTAAAAGGACAGAGGTCAGGAAAAAGAATCATAAAAATTACTCTATGTTAAGATGAAATCTGAAAGGCCACTATTCCTAGCACTGCATTTAGTCCTCTCTGTTTTGGCACAACTAATCAAAGATTCAATGATGATTCACCTGGCCAAAACTAATTTTATACCGCGTAGGTTTCTTGTCTAAGCTTGCCACTTAAATTGATCTTCATTGTCATGGAAGAGAAACAGGCACTTCTAGAATCTTATCTTAAAATAGAAATATAAAATATGTAGATGAATTCTGTCCTTGTAATGTTGGGGTTTTTTTTCCTGTTTTCCATTGACTACAAAGGCATCCTAGACCAATTGAATCAGATGCAGGTATCCATACTGTATATATTTGTGATATATTAATTTCACACAACAAATCAATACAACAAAACAACATGTCCAATGCCGCAGATTTATTTCACTGATTTATTTTAGTTTGAACAGTAGTTGCTTTCATGCAGTCTTTCCTGGAATCTTTCAGGGATATAATTTAGATTAATTATTTCCTAAATCCAAAGTAATACTAACTCTCTCAGAAGGTAGTTCTTGTCAGTCTTACTATGGACCTGGACCTACCTTACAGAAGACAAGAAAAATAATCATAGAAGAGCTCAGGTTGGAAGACACCTCAAAATATCATCTGCTCTAGCTTTTCATGGGAAGGAGAGCCTAGATGAAATTATCTAGCATCCTGTCCAATTGCATCTTGAAAACCTCCAGTGACAGCAGCTTCACCACATCCCTGAGTAGGTGGTTCAGAGATTGATTGTTCTCACTGCAAACAATTTCTTTCTTATATCTAAATGAAACCTTTCCTCCTGCAGCTTGTACCTGTTGCCCCTTGTCTTCTCCATGCGCTCCTTGTGAAGAGAAAGCCTCCAGTCTCTTTGTATCTGGCCTTTTACATACTGGAAAATGGTGATTAGGTTCTCCCGAGCCTTCTCTTCTCCAAGAAAAGACATTCTGTCTTTCCTCATAGAGCAGGTTCTCCAGCTCTTTGACCATCTTCATGGCCCTCCTTTGGACCCTCTCCAGTCTGTCTGCATCTCTCTTGAATTGTGGGGACCAGAACCGAACACAGTACTCCAGGTGCAACACTGATTACATCTGTATCTTTCTTAGTAATGGTCCTGCAAATGCAAGCTAGTATCTGATTTGCCTTTGTTGCTGCAGCAGCACATTGTTGATTTATGTTGAACTTGCTGTCCACCAGGACCTCCAAGTTCTTTGCAGGAAGGCTGCTCCCCAGCTACACAAATCCTAGTTTGCACTGAGCTGTTTGGTTATTCCATCCCAGGTGCAGGCACCTGCCTTAGTTAAACTTCATACAGTTCTTGCTAGCCCACTCTTCCAGCCTGTCCAAGTCTCTCTGAGATGGCTCTCCTTTCAAAAGTACACCTCATCTCCCAGTTTAGTGTTGTCAGCAAAGCTGGTGAGGATGTTTTCAGTTCCATCATCCAGATCACTTATGAGGATGTTGAACAGTATGGGGTCACTATCAGTTTCTGGGGGACCAGATTTGTGCCATACTGCCAGCCTGAGTAAAAAAGATTGATCACCACCTTTTGAGTGCTGCCTGTTAGCCAGTTTCCTACCTGTATCACAGACCACTCATCCAATCTGTATCTCACCAGTTTGCCCAGGAGAAGGCTGTGGGAAATGGTATTGAATGCTTTGCTGAAGTCCAGGTAAACAACATCCACCCCTCTCCCCATCTCAACAGAAAATGCCATGTTGTTATAGATGGTGATCAGATTATGCTGCATGATTTGCCCTTGGATAAATCCGTGCTGGCTTTTCCCAAATACCTCCTTAATTTGTTTTGTAATAGTTTCTAGGAGGACTTATATGATTACTTTCCTAGGAACTGGAGTAAGACTAATGGGCTGGTACTTTTCTGGGTCCTCTTTTGGACTTTCTGTTAGATGTGGCATTTACCCTCTTCCAGTCATAAGGGATATCCCCTGATCTCCACCACTTTCCAAAGATTATAGACAGTAGCCTTGCAACAATGTCAGCCATTTCTCTTAATACCCTGGGGTGGATTCCATCCAGGCCCATAGATTTATGTGGGCTGAGCCCTTGCAAAAGGCTGCAGAACAACCCTTCCTCCACTACTAGTGGGTTGACACCTGTTGTCACAGTTACTTGATCTTATGATGGCAAAGACAGAGGCAAAGGTGTTGAGAACCTCTGCCTCATCAGAATTAATAACTAGCTTCCCTGCCCTGCTTAGCAGCGGGCCTACATCTTTCCTGTGCTTCTGCTTATTGCTCATGTAACTGAAGAACCCTTTCTTCTTCTTGACCTCTCTCTTGGCCAATTTCCTTTTCAGCTGAGTCTTAACCTTCCCAACTGCATCTCTACACGCTCTAGCAAGGTTCTTGTAGTCCTTGACATCTATTTGGGCACCTTTCCATAGCTAGTATGCTTCTTTTTTCCTTACAAGAACATCCAAAAGCTCATTCTGTTTTTTAGTCCCTAAATTCATGATTATGCACTATATTTACAATTATATTTTTTCCCATTTGCTTTAGAACACCGTTCATACAGTGTTATATAGTTCATCCTGGATAGTGTTTCAGTCCTTTTTTGTTTTAGCAATATTTTAAAGATTTGCATCATTGTGACATTTTGTTAGTAAGTTCTGGATTGTTTTCAGCATAATGAATTAAAATACTAACAACGGGAGGACTAGTCTACCATAAACCTGCAGTTGTCATCTTTTCCAGCTCTACTTCTAGTAGAAGTTCATAATTAATAATATGTAGGCTTCATTTTCTGTAATTGTAGACTTTATTTTCTTTATTTATATTTAATTACATTTTATTATTGAAGTAAAAGAAAGATTCAGTGTTGTACACAACAAAGTACACTTTCTCTTTTAGGTTTCCTAATAGACGCCAACTACATTCTTCCATGTTTGAGAACAAAAAACATACACAAACAAAAGTAGTAAAAATGAAAGCAATGAAACTTTTTCATTGATCATGGACATGTATTCACTAACTACACCATCAAGCTTTTGAAATATTTAATGCATGTGAGTAGTCAGAAGGAGATACAATGTACTCTTGATGCCAGTTTAAACTAATCAAAGGACTACAAAGAAATTCACAGAAGAAAAATTACCTGTGCAAAGCAATATCCTAAGTGACATGGGGGAAAAAGCTACAACCATATAGCACTACTAACATTATTAATCTGAATGACAAGTAAGAAAAGAAAAGATAATAATAGATGGTGACAGTGCACACCATGAGCAATGAATCAATTTATATTAACGTTGACAGATTAGAAAGGATATTCATCTGATCACATGGTTAGATAACATAATATGAATACAAAAGTGGGGCAGCACAGTTCCCCCCCCTTTTTAATTTTAGAAGCATATTTTCCCCTCCTTACCTCCCTCCCTCCCTCCCTTTCCCAACCCCTTTCCCTTTCCCTTCCCCCTCCCTTTCCCCTTCCTTTCTCTTCCCTTTCCACAGAATCACAGAATGACTGAGGCCATAAGGGACCTCCAGAAGTCATCTTGGTCTATGCACCTGATCAAAGCAATGTAACTGAGCCTGTTGCTCAGTAGCACATCCAGACAGCTTTTGAAGATCTCCACAATGGAGTCTGTGGATGGAGACTCCACAACATGCCTGGGCAACCTGTGCCAGTGCTTACATTAAAAAAGTGTTTCCTGATGTTCAGATGGAACCTCCTATGTTTTTGTTTGTGGCTATTGCCTCTGGTCCTCTCCTTTGCCCCACCCCACCCCCTTCCTTCCCTTCTTTTTTTTCTCAGTCTTTCTCTCTTTTGCTTATTTGGACTTTTCTAATTTATTTTTTAAGCTCTTTCTAGAATAATTTCACTGTCTTTAGTTAATTATTAAAACTTTTTTAATTTATTTTGATAATTTTCTGGATAAACACACAAAATTTATTAATGATCAGTGTCATCATCTCCATCATATCATTATCACCACACCAGAGAGACATTCTGTAGAATGAGAGCATTGTGTCAAAAAATATTTAGTTCATGCTCTGTGATAACCTAAATACTTTACCCAAAATTGCAAAATCACACATTCCCCTAAAATGTAGCTTGGACCAACCTGTGTATGGTTACTGCTTTTTGCAGCACTCTCCTAGGAGGGAGAAAAGTTTTATTTGTGTTTTAAAAAAACCCCAAACTTCCCGGCTCCAGAGCAAGTACTGTCATCCTAAAGGTATTACATAAAAACTAGATGGTGGCCCAACGAACAACTTTAAAAAAAAGGGGTAAAATTTTAAAACAAACCCGTGCTTTAAAAACAAGGGTAAAATTTACTGCCCATAGCAGGGTCTGGGCTACAAATCCTAATAAACCTTAGTCAGGATTTCCGGTACTTAGTTTCCAGTGCTTTAGGTGGAAAATTTATAGAGAAAATGTGCTCATCCTTGTTCTAGAAAAGCAGAAGAGGCTTGTGACACAGTTTCTCCCCTGCATGTATAACAAAAACCTAGGGAGAATGAGAAGTTCTTCCTGAGTCCAACATTACTAGTCAATAACTCACAAGGTCTTCTTGATCTGTTAGGTTTAAATACATTTTAGAATGTTGAGAGTTTTTAAATTGAATATACATGTATAAATCTACATTTATTATCAATACTGCACTGTTTTACAAGTTTTTAATAATTTTGACGGGTGGCTGAATGTTGTCTATATTTACAGTCTTAATTTCATTTTAACTTCATTACTGCTTACATTATTTAACTGATAAGCTTTAATTGTTTCACACTGTTAGTGGGCACCGGGGGATAATCTGTACTTCCTGTTATTTTTCCTTCCTGTAATAAAGTATTAACATTTTTAGGCTACTTACATATTTACATACTTCCTATCCAGTTTTTTTCAGGAAATTACTGAAGGAACTCCAGTAGATTCCCTCACTGCAAATATTACTCTGCTTTCCCTGTGAATCATTCTCCCTTGAATAAATCAGCAACCCTTGTCTGAACTTTCTGCATTACCCAGTCTCAAAAGAATACTTTGACCTAATTCTTGTTTGTCTCTTTAAAATATTCATCCTGGGACCGTATTTTTGAAAGGGAGCTACCATGTTACATTCTTTTTTAATTACAGTCTGCTTTTGAAAATAATCATAAGGAAAATAATATTTTACCAGTAGAGGGAGATATAATACTAGCAAAATTTTTTTTCTTTTACCTGATTTATATCATGCTGGAGGAAGATTTTTTTAATTAGGATTTCTTTGTGTTAATTGACCACAGGTAGACAAATATTTCCAGGGCTGCAAAAACATAAGCAACCAAATGACAATGCTAATAGAATGCATTAGGCATAATAGCCCAAAGTATTTCCTGGAGACTAACTGAGATTGCTCATAACAACAAAAATTTCATCAGATCTACTGGTATCAAGATTAGATCCTTTGTCACTAATTTTTTGCATGTATTAAAATAACAGGTTGTGCATATACAAGCCATGTGACATAGTCTATATTGTTTCAGAACATGAGCTTGGAAAACTTTTTATTCGAGTGAAATTGTACCAGCCTTATTTCTACTACACTTAGAAAATTACATTAGACTATTTTTAGTTTTTATAGTCTGAGCAAAGGCTCTGCCTTTCCATAAAGTGAGATAGGAATGTCCAGAAAAAAAAAAATCAAGCTCATACTCCTCCAAAACTCCACATGAGCTACCATGCTCCCAAAGGTTTTTATTTATTCCTATTAATTGGAAAGTGAAACAGTTTCTTGACTTAAAATACCTTTGTAATTTAACATTTTCTGGATCTTAATGTTTCTGTTCCTTTCCCTCCCCGCCATTCTTTATTTTAGCTTGTTAGTTTGCTGTATCTCTGCAACAGATTCTCTCTTCTGCAGTAAATGACATCACACAACCTTAGGAACAATAAGGACACAAATTACATAGCTAATTATTGCTGTAAAAATACAAACAGCAACATATTCCTTAAGTAGAAAAGAGATTACATACACTAACTTGTTCAAGTACAATCCTACTCATTCCAGTACTAGAAGGGCTACATAAATATTCTCATGGGACAGTATTTTAAAGACTTAGATTGTGGGCTCCATGGTCTACCATATGGATTTCCAATTAACTCTGTATGCAAGTACAGTGGAACTAGCACCATTCTCCCTTCTCCCCCCCTCTCTAAGAAAATGTATGTTATTTAAATGATGTTAGAAGGCAAAGACTCAGAGGAATTTTATTTATAATTTTTTAATGAGAATGCCTCTAAAAAATAGCATAACAACAACAGCAGCAGGTTACCATTACTATTCTTTCTGTACCACTATTTATGAAAAAGATTGACTTCCAAAAGCAGAGAAAAATAACTTACTGTCTTCACTAACTTACACATATCTGTATGTCACATATAACTTCTTTGTTCTTCATGTTATCTTATTCTTGTTCAGTCTTTTCTGCTATTAGGCATTTAAATTTATATGGCTTTAAATTCTGTATAAATGGTGCTTCCATGACCACCACCACCACTCACCCCAATTGTAATTCTGCAGTTATCTCTGCAGAAACCCTATAATAAGACAGCAAAACCATCCATACGGTGGCACACAGATTAAAAAAATATGTTCACCTCTGTGACCTTTTAAATTTAAGGTTTTTATCTGAAACAAACTTTTTTCTATTAGCTAGTAGCTGATACAAATTATTGTTTTATAGTCTATGGTTCCTGGAATAAAGAAGCTTTCTTTGGGTAGCTGTTTTCGCTTTTGAATCAACACAGAATTTCAAAAGCAGCAAAACCGATGGATCTTTCAATAACTTGTCACGTTACCCTGTCTAGTCTTCTCTGGTAGTACCGCAGGGAGAAGAAGATAAAATTAAAGTGTGATGTAGAATCTCTTATGGGATTATTGAAAAAGAAAAAAAATTAGATAACAACAAAAAATACTTCTGACAGTGCAATTTTTTATGTAGTCTATTCTCATCTTGATATCAATATAACAGTTTTAATCATCATTCTGAGTAATTTTGAATAAATACTTTTTGGAGCTTGGAGGCAAAACTAAAATATTGCCTAAATTATTCCTGCTACCAAGGATGTTCACAATAAGATAAATTATATAATCAGAGATGTACATTAGAAAAGCCCATTAACTAACTAAAATGAGACTTGTTATAATTATGCTATATAAGATAAATTAACATATATTTGATTTGTTTGTACAGTTTATCACTGACAGATTACACAAAAATTCTGTTCACTTAGCAGCTGATTTGATTAAAACTGCAAATACTGCATCTAAGTGTTGCTGAAGAGTAACCTTTGTTGCTTAGTAACACCACATAAAATCCAAGCAGTGACATAGAAAGCTAGAATCCTGCTGACTATTAATCACTGAATTTGCTATGCTTATGAACATTTTGCTTAGTTTGGTTTAGTATATTTTACTAGTTTTGATATTTTCTCATAAAATTTGCCATCAGCATTATCAGTCCTTTTTACATTAATCTGCCTATATTATTATGAGATCTTGTATAATAGAGTACATTATTAATGTATGAAAAACAGCATTCTGGTACATAATAAAAATGGAAAATGAAAAGCTTTATTTTCCTATACATCACATGAAAAGAGAGTATTTTTTTTTATTAAACACCAAGATCCTTATTAGGGAGTGATAGACAAAAAAGGGTTGTGCTTCTAGTACCATGGTTTTATTTACAATCTGATCAACATCTTGCACTGAAAATTTAACATGCTGAAAATAGGTTGTCCAGTGTTGTATTTACTCCTTACCAGAAGCTGCCCAAGATACAGAGGTCAAAATCTTATAAGGGATTTTGAAATTAGGATTTGGAAGGAATTAGAATTGTTTGCATGGTGGCTTTAAAAATAGATCCTTCACTCATTATCTCCTGATATTTCTTGCTAACTTACTCGGTTTTCAGCATTTATATTAGCGTCCTGAGGGGCTTGGGTTTTTCATCTGACTAAGCAACGAGGGACTACATCAAAAGACCTAATTTCTTTCAGATATTGGAAATGAAAATGTAACAGAAATCTAACTTCAGGTGGGAAATGCACCACCATTCAGTTACTCTAACTGTATGGAGAAGATGTTTGAGAACCATAGTCCTTTCCCCTTAGGAATAAATAGTATGGCATTGTGAAAGAACATACACTTAAGTGCAGTCATACACCTTTACACAACTTCAGCTGTGCTTTCAATTATAAATACCTGTTTTCTGGAGTTTCTAACTTGGTCATACAACTTTGCTCAGGGCTAAACAGTGTTGCACGAGATATACATTTACAGAATAAGCTATTGAGGTTTTATTTGAAAACAGGCATACAGAAGAACCTGTACTATTCTTTAGTCACGATTCTGTGACTAAAATACTGACTAAACATAGTTTGACTGTTACTCAAAACTATATATGTATCAGGATTTCCTAATATTTTTGTCATATTGCACAAAAAAAGCAAACTGGATAACCACTGGGACTGGTGATATACAGTGATGATACGGAAAATGAAAACACTGCATCTAAAATCAAAACATGTTTATGACAGAAGAGCAGAATAATGTCCCTTAGAGAACTCTGGAGAACCAGTAGATGAAATGCATCACACTGTATGTGAATAAGTATAAAAAGTGACTAACAAATACTAATATTTATAAAGAGGACAAAAATTGATCTATGTACCTCTGAACTTGTTTGACCTTAAATTATGAAAGTTTTTAGAACAAATATTTAAGGAAAAGTTATTAAAGCCTCAAGAAGATAAACCTCTGATGTGAGCTTACATAGGAGTATAAAGTATCAGATAACAATAGCTGTTTTGTTGTATTGAAGAGAAAATACTAGACTGTGGAGGAGTCATAATTGGAATTTATTGAGGATTGGAAGCAGTCTCAATATCTCCATCTTCAATTCTGACCTTGGCTCAGAAGCTTAAGTGAGGTAATGAAATTGGATGATATCACAAAGCTGGCAGTCCTTTTGAATAGAGGGGGGCAGTGAAATATTATACATAAATAAATGAATAGCCTTAGGGAGTGAAGTAATAAGTTGAGGGGGAATTTATGAGAACAAAGTGAAAGTCCATTACTCAGAACAAGTATTTGTAGCGCAGTCCTCGAACTGGAAATAAGCTGGAATTTTCTTAGCTAGAAACAAGAAATGAATTGAAAAAGCAGGTATTTGATATTTATAAAGTATGTTTGTAAGCATGATAGTAAATCAGTAATGGAATAAAGCTGTAAAAAGGGCAACTATGGTCCCCCAAATCAGTAAGCGAAATGCTTCCAGCTAAGCAGAAGTCTTAGTAACTTTGTGCAGGACATCGATGAGACCTCATTTAGAGTCAGCGTACAGATTTAGTTACCTGAATTGAGGAAGGACCATAGAATAACATTTAGAATTAAAACAAAAAGAATAAAATAAAATTGTAATTTGAAGAAACTAGCAAAATGTGACTCAGAAAATGAAAATTCGTAGATTCTGTCTGTGCTCTGAAGTAAAACACACTAGGGGAAAAGCTCCAGCAATGGATCCCAGACTATTCAGACTGCTTAGTTCCTTGGCTGTAGTTTGGACTTGTCCAATTAACTTCCAAGATTAAGCCTCACTGCTGTTCTGAAGATAATTCACATGTGACCACTTTTAAAAGTCAGTATGGACAACACAGAAGCAGGTACCATTTTTGGCCTGCTTTACTTTTTATCACAAACTTTATCAGAAGGCTTTGCACCACAACACTAACAGTATTTATCCTCAGTTTTATACCTTTTTTTAAAAAAAAGGTTATACCATACTCTCAGTCTTTCTGAATGAAATTAAAAAAACAAACAGTAAAACTGAGTGTTTATTCTAGAGTCACAACAGACCTAGTGGAAATCCAAGGACAACATTTGTGCAGACAGTCTTGCTCCAGATTTGATATGACACAAATACATATCTTTGTATTTTTCCTGACCACAAGTAGAAGGGTGATGCATTGGAACTGATGTGTTTTAACAATATAGACACAGAGGCAATACATTTGCTCTCTAGAAATGCACCAGAAGAAAACTATTATAAAAGTAAATATGTAAGTCAAAGACAGTGTGGACACAAAAGCATAAGTGTTTGCATAGTCTCAAATACACTGCAAATTAAAAGACATTATTTAGTAATGACACAAGTGAAATTCTGGAGCAGCAACCCAAATAAAACAGTAAATTTAAGAAAACGTAGAGAGTTTTTAGACAAAACATAATGATTTTATGAAAGCCACTTTAGAGATGATTATCTGTAATAGGAAGAAACAGGACCAAACAATAAAAATAATTGTTCTCAGGCTTATGTTCATAAAGTGAAGCATAGTCATGGTTGAATAAGAAGCTAATAATTTATGTTACTAGGATACATATGGTTCTGATTTTAAAGTAGCACTAAACTTAACAAACTAAAGATAAACTTTAGGCCTGTCCTTCCCAAAAGCTTGCTAATTTACTTTGGTTATCTACATGCTGAGCACCTCTTTCAGTGTAGTTATGCAGACTTTATTGCCAGTAGACAAGAGACCATTCAAAGCTTTTTTAGCACTTACTTCAAGTGCCTTATCTTAAAGTCACCATCTGAAGAAACCTGTCTTTATTGATTAAAATGTTGACATAGACAGTACTGCTGCCTAAATATTTAACTGTTACACAAATGCATAAGGTAAGGTATAATTAAAGAGTACATTTTGAAAGATACATGTTTGAAAATCTACCAACAGGAACTTCTCAGATATCATTCGGCATGAACAAAAATATAGTCATTAATGATGGATTTTATACACTTCTTTTGCTTCCTATTTGCATTTATGTTTTATATACACGTGTGTGTGTGCATGCTGTGAAATTTTAAATTAAATTGTAAATTACAATTACTACAGGATAAATACCTTGAATGTGACCCACAACATTAATTTTCCCATCTTAAAATGATAACTGTTTTCTGTATTTTTAGTCCCCAAAATTTCAGGACTACAGTAAACTAAAATTTTTATCGCTTGAAGCAGTATTGATGGAGAAAATCGGACTAATTAAGAAGTCTCTAGAATAATTTCTTTTGTAAATAAACACTTTTTTGAGGAAAGTTTGCACTGACTGTCTGGAAGTGTAAGAATATCACAATGACTACTTGTTAGGTAAGACTAAAATGTAAACTGTTCGAAACACAGAGGTTATAAAATTCCTCATGGGCTGCAACACCTTCCTCTTCTTCCAGGAAGAAGTGACCAGTTTTCTAAACTCTTGATTTTGTGAACCTATGTGAAATGTGATTTATTTTTCCATTTTTTATCCTGCTATCTCAGATCAGTGTCATCTTTTACAAACATAAAGGTAGTTATATTGACCTTTCAGATGAATGTTCCACCATGACCAGAGTTCTGTCTAGGAAGGTGAGCAGCACAAAATGCAGGAAAGATCACCAGAACAGATCAAATGTGGAACAATATTTAACAGCATTCTCTCTCAAGGTGTTGTAAATTGTGCTTCAGAGACTTAGTGGGCCAGAGGTGGTGACCATAACTGCAGAATATTTTTTCCTTCATTATTTTATGCAAACACTATCTGAATACAAATAAATACAAGAGCTTCTGTACTGTATTAGACCAGGAATCCAGCTGTGTGGTATCTTGTGAGAGGAGCTACGCAAACAACCCAGTGACATGACATACAAATACAATATTTTCCTTAATCCCTCTCCTGGACCCGATTTATTTTCAGTTACCCTCAATCAATTTGCTTATGTACCCAGTTATCCCATCAGGATTCCACTTCTTGTTGTTAAACCTTGATTGGATGTAAACTTTAAGCATCTTTGCAGTGAGTCTTTGGCACTGAGCTCTGTGTGTTACTGATTTTTCTGTAAAGAATCACCTTTTAGTACTTAGATGCTAACAGTCTCGTTTGATGTTCCCTATTTCATATATTAGAATCAACTGTTGACCCACCTTTACTGTCTTTTCAGTACACATAGAACTGTAGATTCCTTTCCTATACCACTCACCTCTTTCCAAGCAGAGAAGTTTTACCACTCATATCTCAAGAGAAAACTGCTTTGCAACTTTGGTCATCTTCCCTAATGGCCATATTCAAGATGTGTTTGAAACAGGAATCTACACTGGAAAAGGATTTTATTTTTTATTTCTTTTCTAATAGTTTCCAACATTTGCTTTGATTTCCTGGCCACTGCTGAGCTGGTGCCAGTCTTTCTTTACTACAAGGTCTCACCTCTGAGGTAAGAGCCAGTGCAAGGTGCACACGTTATATGTTCGTTTTTTTCCCCAACTACTTTATACTTCTCTGCATTGCTGTTCATTTCCCATGCTGCTGCACAGTTTCTTGATGTCATAAACTCTGTTCTTGAAGGTTTTTCTGCAGTTCTGCATGGTCTGGCTGTATGTCCTTATTATCTAGAATAACTCCATACTATCAGCAATTTCTCTGCACTTCCTACTCCCATCTAATTCATTTATGAATATGATGAACAGCACAAATCCCAGCACAGACCATTAGTGATCGGTAGTGACGTCTGCTGAGATTTATTTTTACCCTGTTTTCTGACTTTTAGTGACTTATTTATTCACTCAAGGCTATTTGATCCTATTCCACGGCTGTTTAATTTCTTTAGAAGTTCTGAGTGAAGGGATGTTTCAAGAGCCTTGTGGAAATCTAGCGAGACCAACAGAATCATCTTTATCCAGATGCTTGTAGACCATTTCAGAGT
Organism: Falco peregrinus; assembly: GCF_023634155.1. Lineage (NCBI taxonomy): Eukaryota > Metazoa > Chordata > Aves > Falconiformes > Falconidae > Falco > Falco peregrinus. Next base: position 69,397,919 of record NC_073724.1, read on the forward strand.
ATGTCAATAAATTTATAAGGCAAATCTTCCTAAAAATAAACCAATTCAGTCATTCCAACTGTCATGGTTTAACCCCAGCTGGCAACAAAGCACCACAGAGCTGCTCACTCACTCCCCCCACAGTGGGATGGGGGAGAGGATGGGAAGAGCAAAAGTGAGAAAGCTCGTGGGCTGAGATAAAGACAGTTTAATAGGTAAAGCAAAAGCTGCGTGTGCAAGCAAAGCAAAACAAGGAATTCATCCACTACTTCCCATGGGCAGGCAGGTGTTCAGCCATCCCCAGGAAAGCAGGGCTCCATCATGCTTAACGGTTACTTGAGAAGACAAACACCATAATGCCAGATGTCCCCCCACTTCCTCCTTCTTCCCCCAGTTTATATACTCAGCATGACATCCCATGGTACGGAATGCCTCTTTGGCTGGTTTGGGTCAGCTGTCCTGGCTGTTTCCTCTCCCAGTTTCCCATTCCCATCCAGCCCTCTCGCTGGCAGGGCCCAAGAAACTGAAAAGTCCTTGAGTTAGTATAAACATCACCCAGCAACAGCTAAAACCATCAATGTGCTATCAACATTGTTTCACACCAAATCCAAAACACAGCACCGCACCAGCTGCTAACAGGAAAATTAACTTTACCCCAGCTGAAACCAGGACACCAACTAAATCACACTAATGAAGCTATTAACTACATCAGTTCTTCATAGTGTTTTCTATTAATTTACTAGTAGTTCATCAGAATTCCCCTTAGAAAATTTTTAAATAATTGGCATGGCATTTGCTACTTTCCACCTTCAGATAGGTGTTCAGGACTTTTTAAGAGATGCCAGTATTCAGGCTAATGCATTCTTAACTTGCCTTAGAGCAGTTTGATGAACATTGGAAGATTCCCAGAACTAGTACAGTTCATTTTATGTTTGTTCCACAACACCTTCTGCAACGACTTTATCTGATGAGTACTCCACAAGTAAAGGATTAGGGAATGGGGAATAAAGTTTCTTTCACAGTATAAGACTAACGTGAATAATATTTTTTTAGTTTCTCTGCAATGGCCTTGTGTTCCCTGAGCACTCTATTGTGTATTTTGGCCTTACAGACTCTCTAGAAGCCTTTTTTCCCTTTTGTGTTTGAAGAACAGTTCAGTACTGGATTTTATCCTTTTTGATATCTGTTCGTCAAATTGTTTGTGGACTTCTTAATTGTGCTTCTGCATTTAATCTGCTAGAACACTTTTTCTGTTTTCTTAAGTTGAACATGCTATCAGATTTATTTGAAGGCTGTCTTATTTCTATAAGAAATTATCATGAAAACGCTTCTGGCTTCAGAGCCATCAGAAGATTATTTACCTCTGTGAATAGGTTCTGTGTAAATTCTGAATAAGGAGGACATATACATTTTAACACAGAATAAAATGAAAACACACAGAAGAATCCATTTTCATTTTGGGTAAATTATGTTCTGATACTTGTTCTTGCTGAAGTGTATTTTATTATTACAATTAGCTACTTGTAAAGACCTGACAATTAAATGACAGGTGTATCAGAACTTTGGGCATATGGCTAAATTTGACATTTATAAAGCTATATATATTGTTTTAATACACTGCAATAAGCATTGTTATTTCTACCAGTATAACAGGGTTGGGTGCTAACCTGAGAGAGGAATTTTTTTTTTAATACTAAGACATTTAGTTTTCCATAGTTGTATATAAACCAGAATGCCAACAGAAAAAACATAATTCTAAAATAACTGTGGGATGAATCTCCAGATTTCTAGATTCAGGTTTTTTTAGCCCTCAACCTCCTTCTGTTTCCTATGTTAAATTGGAGGATTTTATTGTTGATGATGATTGTTTTTTTTCTAACTGCACATTACACATTCGGGTGTCCTTAAGTAAATTGTCTTAATTGCAGCCACAGCGCAACAGTGATAACTGCAGGGCCCACATCGGCGCCAAGAGGGAAAATACATTGTAGATACAAAATGAGACCAAAGGAAAAAAAAATATCTAAAATTACACTGTTGCTAACTCTCATGCTCATATTTTATTTTTTCTGTATTTATTTTTGTTGTGTAAATTGATTTAATCCTGTTTCACCTCTGCATAATTCATTATGCTAAACTGTATACCAATTCATCATTTTCCTTTCAGCAAACTGCGTTACTATGCCTGCATAATGTGCACAGTAAAGCTATCTATACCTCCAAGTAACAAGGTCTGTAACATTTTTTTTTGTAATCCATTATTGGTACATCGCAATACCACTTAATAGCATAACACATGTTTTCAGGCTCTTCCAGCTGGCATGGTCAGCTACTGCTAAATCCCAAGTTCCCAGATAATGTGAATTTGATGGTCATTCACTGTTGCAGAGATACAGGAGTGCATAGCAATGGAGCTAATCACTAGTTCTGTATCTATAATGTTCCTATAAAGATTTGTCACAATGACATGGATAGAGAAGGCCTGACTGTCATTTAAAATGCCAGCTCTCCACTACTCTGCAATTTCAAACCTATTTAACACAAAATAGAGGATTCTGATGAGTATTAGCAGAAAGGAAAATCAGGCCAAGATGATGCAAGAATATGGGGAAATATTAATGGGCTTTTTTTTTTTTTTTTTTTCTGGCAGACATAGCAGTGATTTACATGTGTGCATGGGTATATATCTGCTGTTTTTCTTTCCAGATAATCTTTACAAATTTCTGTCATGCAAGTATAAAAAGACACTCATGAGATGGATATAGACTAAAAGAACACCTAGGTCAATTAAAAAGACAATAAGCTTTTTCAAATTGACATATGTATAATAGACTTAAAAGAAATATTCATGATGGATAATATGAAACCTCTAATGCTAGTCTAATAAAGATTGTCAAGAATTTTGTTAATGGAAATTTTAACATGTTCCTATCTTATTTGATAAAAACCCACCCAGTAGTTTAAAAGATAAAAATGGCTCAACTGTAAATATTTTGATATCCACCGTCCTGTTTTTGGCTGGGGTAAAGTTAATTTTCTTCTTAGCAGCTGGTGCAGTGCTGTGTTTTGAACTTGGTGTGAGAACAATGTTGACAGCACACTGATGGTTCTGATTGGCACTGGGTGATGTTTATACTGAGTCAAAGACTTTTCAGTTCGTCAGGCCCTGCCAGCGAGAGGGCTGGAGGGGAACAGGAAACTGGGAGAGGAAACAACCAGGACAGCTGACCCAAACCAGCCAAAGAGGCATTCCATACCATATGACATCATGCTGAGTATATAAGCTGGGGGAAGAAGGAGGAAGTGAGGGGACATCTGGCATTATGGCGTTTGTCTTCCTGAGTAACCGTTACGTGTGATGGAGCCCTGCTTTCCTGGGGATGGCTGAACACCTGCCTGCTGATGGGAAGTGGTGAATGAATTCCTTGCCTTGCTTGCATGCGTGCCTTTTGCTTTACCTATTAAATTGTTCTTATCTCAACCCTTGAGTTTTACATTCCATTTCGATCCTCTTCCCCATCTCTGTGGGTGAGGGGGAGTGAGCAAGTGGCTGTGTGGTGCTTTGTTGGCGGCCAGGTTAAACCACAACATCCACACAAAAATTCAGTTTGTGCATATTTGATTGCTTATGCACATGTGGTATAACAAAGAAAAATACTGGGTAAAAAATGTTTCATCTAAGGCCTTCCCAGTCTCAGATATGTAGATATTTGCATCTTGATTAATCAACTTGATCGTCTATAAAATTCAAGGAGATAGATATTACTTCCAAAACAAAGTTCCTCTAAGCATTTAATATCTATGTTATGACAGGATGAATCATGTTCTAGAAGTGCTCATTTTATTCATGGAACAAAACCTCTAGCTGGCAAGCTCAAATGTAGATGCCTGCATCATAAGGATTTAAAGGTAGATGAGATAAATCCCACTATATTTGACTTATCTCAGTGGACAAGAATATCAATTGCTACATAATCCTTACTAAGCATCTTGTGTTGTGGAAGGAAATTATCAATTAATTGTATTAGAAATAGTGGAGCTAAAGACAACTTTTTGCTGTGTATGATGACTGCAAATATTATATCTATTTCCTCTATGCTACAACATCATTTTTAAGGTGAAGCAAATGTTGAGATTCTGCCTGAAGAAGCCAAAGAAGGAAGAGGGTTGCATAAGTTATTCCTGCTCCAATGGGCCCTGAGCCCATTCTCTGACAGTAGTTACATAGTCACCAGTACTCATATTGCTAAACATGCTGATATACACAGCATCAGTACATGCATCTATATTACATTTTGATAAAGGGCTCTGGCCCACACTAACTCTTCAACCACACCCTGGAGCTGCATGGAAGTGTTAGCAGGAATGGACAGAGATCAGGCCAGATCTGTTCTGCAAGTTTGATTTAGATCAAATTGCAGTCATGGAATATCCCCTAACACTATTATAGATATTCCTTTAAATCCCATGAATACCTCTGATCTATACTTACAAAATGGGAATAATAAATGCATCTTTTTTTATGTAATACTTTGTTTCTTGTTTGCATTTTGGATAGAAATATAGTGGGAATGGAGAGTGTTTCATGGCTATGTCTTATGCATTCACTTGCCACCAATTATCAGAAAAAATTACCACCTATTTTTATATTGACAAGCCCAGGTTTTTTCAATCTATCAGAAAGACTGTTCTCTTGGAGAGGAGACAGGAACCCTCCCTCTGATAAGGGTTGCTGTTAGTCACCACATAAAAGAAGAGATAAAAACTGCAAGTGGAAAGGGAGGCCAAAATAAAGATAAGAATTGAGGAAACAGCATTCTGGTGAAGCAGCAAGGATATGGTTACTGTCAGAATATTTTGGCAAACACCACAAAGTAACCTTTGTAAAACTAAAACCTTGATATTTTTTGACAGGGTAAAGTGTTTGGCTAGAAAGAAGAAGGAGGAATTATTGGGGAATATTAAAAAAAGTACTTAATGCATGTTCAGTTAATATGTTAGATCAGATCCAAGTTTCTTATGACATATGATATTCCAGATCATTTATCCTATTAAAGAATATATTTTTCCCTATCCATAGCTAAATTACGTAGAAAGCTCAGTGGTCATAAATTTTATATTCCTTAAAAATTAAGTCACTTACCAAATTTTTGCAATTATAAAGCAGTGACCTCTTTACCAGAGCAATTTTTGGTAAGTATTCTTTTTCACTGTTCAAAGTCAAACTTTAACAGGAAGCATAGGAAAATATAGAGACATATAGATTAAGGAAAATATTTTACCAAGATTTTTGGTAAACAAAATATAAATATTAAATGTTCAACTTTTTAAAAAAATAATTAAAATGAAGTTAACTATATAGAACTATAAATAAAAAAATATTTAAACTGATGGTTGATCTTTTCTTTGTGAATATGTCTTCACATTCTTCAGCCTGCTCTTCAGCTGTTACTCAAAAAGGGGGTTTTAAGATGTTTTTAGTATAATTTGACTATACAGCTTTATAGGACTTTTAGAACTGCTCTTTTTTTTCAAATAAAGGTGACTTGTAGTAGAAACTGTATTTTAGAAGACTTTGAGCTGAGTCCCTTTTTACAACTGCTTTATAACATTTTCCAGTAATTTGTTTTTAAACATCCTTTGCTTATTGAAAGCTGTAATTACAAGTTTTAGGTTGTATCACTTAGATAACAGTAAAATCTATTTTTTGAGTAGTATACTGCAGCATATTTCCACTTAATTCACAATTATTGGGGTTTTTTAAAAATCATATTATATATTTATTTTCTTGATGATGTGGGTTTTGTTTGTTTATTTCTTTGTTTTCTTGGGTTCCCCCCGGTATTATTTGCAATACACAAAAAAAATTGGATATAAACATACAAAATGTCTAGTGTATACTACCTCTGAAGTGTAACATTTGTATTAAATATATACCACAAGTAAAGAAAAAAATGATACAATAGTTAAACTATTATTTGGCACTCAGTCTAAAATTTTTAAGGAAAAAGTAGATAATTAATTTTAACTCTAAAATATTTTCCAGCTTTTATAAAATAACATAATGTTGATCTTCAGGTTACCCATGAAAGTTCTAGATGAGAACTTTGAGTTTCTTTGAGTTGAAAGGTTACACACCCATTTTTCCTAATACAGCAAACATTAACCTTAACATGGTGGAACATCTCAAGAGCATTGAAAATTCTATCATGTTTTGGTTTGGGGGATTTTTAGAAAAGATCCCTTAGGAATAACCACTGTAAACATTTAATCTGATTGATTCTAGTCTTCTTTAGAAGCATGTTTCCCATCTGATATTGTAATACTGTCTTTCAACTGATTTCAGGGGGAATCTGAATTAGGCCTTAAGTCACAGATGAGTTCATTTTACTGCAGTACTTTGTTTCACTATGGATTTACAGTGCTTTGGTGACACTCAGACAGGAGGGGCAAAATGTTAACAATTCTGACTTAAATTTTTGATCTGAGAGAGAATCTTTTCCTGCTTACCTTATAGAAAAAAATCCAGCTGAAGTCTGAAGAAATGCTGGCTTTGGACCACCTGATTAAATAAATTTGAGCAGTATTTTTGTAAGCAATTAAGGATAAATTGTATTTTCCTCAGATATTCATCTTCTGTTTGAAGATATAAATCCTTGCTTGGTAGAAAATGAAGCATGCTTCCTCACATCAGTAGTATGTCATTTTTGGAATTACACACAGTGTCTGCAGTCTGACTAACACATACAAACCAGCTGAAAAAGGATCATTGTTGAATTTTTTAATGAATCAGAGTTTTGATCTATAGTTGCCAAAGTGATTTATACTTTATAATTTTCTACGTATTTAACTACTTAGCAATGATAAAATATGTATTTCAGGAGAACAAGGTGTAAAGGTATAACTGAATTATGTTTTGTTGCAGAATTTACTTGCAATACGTTGCCCTTTTAATGTCCTAAAATATGCCCCAGACACCTCCTATTCTAAGTTCATCTGACTTCTCTCAGCAGTACAGTCCATATGTCTCTTAACATCAAGAAATTAACAATGATATTTATACCAAGCAGTCTGACAAACTATTGTCTATATTTGAGGGAACAATTAATCCCTATGATTTGCAGTAAAAGGCAATTTTATCTAATTGCACTGAGCATATACAAAGGTTAGCTTTTCCCTCATGCGTACTAACAGCAGGTTTGTAATTGTTGATGGTACTGAATTTTAAATGTCCCTCCACTTTGGAATTAGAAGACACAAGTTTGCTCTTGAATATATGACCCTTACTTGTTAAAGTCTGAAATACCTTACTGTGCTCTTACAGATGTCTCTAAGTTACCATGAGAGAAAAACTTAATTTTTTCAAAAAGATTTTCCAACTTTCAGTTTTAATCTGTTTTATTTGGTAATCCATACACTTTGCTCAATTTAATATAGAATGCAACATTTCAAATGTGCAAATATTCACAATATTTTTTGTAATTTAAAAAAAATTAAAATCTTGTCCAACTGCATTTGAACAATTTATTTTTTTGAAACTGATGATACACTGAAGAGATCATACAAAATACATACATGAAGGTATGCAGTCACCTCTATGCACATTCCTGCACCCATACTATCCTGGATGATAAACTATGAGGTATATATTTTAGGCTAGTGAGGCAGCCTCCCATTAGAAAAAACATGCAACTTACATTGGTTTTCCCCTAATAATATCCCAGCTATACATACTGTTTCATTTTTTTCTCTTCCTCACTCCCCAATCAGGGAGAAAAAGAGAGGGATAAAGAAAACAAAGTGTAATAGCATACAAGGTATTTTCTCCTTCAAAACAGTAGTTCCATTTATTGAGCTATGTATGAAGTGGTAGCTGAGTTTTCTAAAGTGTTTTTACTGTACATGGTGTTCATAGTAAAACTGTTCATCAGTCTGATCTGAAGAGCAGAATTTCAGACAACCAAATTATACTGAAATAACTATTTGTCAAATATGGCTTTTAAATTTTACTTCATAAACCAATCCATTAAATTTGTAGCAGTTGATATGCATCTGCAAGAAATAGCAACAACAAAAATGCTAGCAATGGAGCTTTACTGGGCTCATCCTTTCATGTGATAATGTGCTTATGTAATAAAGAAATCAAAAGAAATCAAGCAAAACCTACAGCGGCCCACCCAAAACTAATGATCTTTTAGTAATTAGCTCAGCCATAAAATTCATAAATTGAACTACTTTCAAGAATAAAGGAAATCAAATATTTGTAATATAATTTATCCATAGGTAATTTCTGATGTAGGCTGGCATTTGTTAATTTTTATAATTATATTGCCTACTTTTCTTCTAGTTTGTAATTTAAATAAGTAAATCAACCTCCTATTCATTGAAAGAATGCCTGAAACAGTTTTAAAGAATATCAACCTTCTTAAAACACACTACTTTTTAATGAGACATGCATGCCCCTATTAATCCAGGATCTAGTGATCTAGTAAGACTAGATCTTTTCTTTTTATTGTACTCAAGAGTAATCTTTGTCATTCTACTGATAAAACCTTTATGAGTGAATACATTGCAATAAGCCTTTTTAAAAGTACCTTTCAAAGAAATCCATAGGCCTTCTCTTTATTTGAAATGAGGCAGAAAGGTAATAAAAATGCCTCAAGTTAAATATGGGAAAATACCAGATGAGTATCAATAAATATTTTACTAATTTAATATTTTAAGACTAAAGGAACAGGAATTTAAAGTTCAGAGGAGGCTCTTCCTCAGTTTATGCCACTATTTTAATGTGTGTTATATATTTTTGTATGCATCCATATACATACAAGAAAGATCATTCTATTCTTTGGTCCTTGCACTGCAGACATCATGTTTTCTCATGTCAACAAGTATAATCCTTATACAATTGCACTTTTATGAACTTCCATCCAGTAGCAAAAAGGTTCAAAGGAAGAAGAATGAAACTGTAAGTCACAGAATCATTTAGCTTGGAAAAGACCTTTGATATCATCAAGGCCAACCATTAACCTAACACTGCCAACTCCATCACTAATCCAAGCCCTTAAGCATTTTTAAACACCTCCAGGAATGGCGACTCCACCACCTCCCTGGGTAGCCTGCTCCAATGCTTGACAACCCTTTCAGTGAAGAAGTTTCATATCCAATCTAAATCTCTCCTGACATAAACTGAAACCATTTCCTTTTGTCCTGGCACCTGTTATCTGGGAGAAGAGACCTACCCCCACCTGCCTACAAGCTCCTTTCAGGTAGTTGTACAGAGCAATTAGATCCTCCCTGAGTCTCCTCTTTTCCAGGCTAAACAACCCCAGTTGCCTCAGCTACTCCTCATAAGGCTTGTGCTCTAGACCTTTCATCGGCTTTGTTGCCCTTCTCTGGACACGCTCCAGCACCTCTACACCCCTCTTAAAGTGAGGGGTTCAAAACTGAACATAGTATTTGAAGTGTGGCCTCACCAGTGCAGCGTACCTGGACGTGATCACTTCCCTAGTCCTACTGGCCACACTGTTTCCTGACACAAGCCAGGATGCTGTTGTCCTTCTTGGCCACCTGGGCACACTTCTGGGTCATGTCCAGCGGGCTATTGACCAAGATCCCCAGGCCCTTTTCTGCTGGGCAGCTTTCCAGCTACCCTTCCCCAAGCCTGTAACATTGCATGGGTTTGTTGTGACCCAAGTGCAGGATCTGGCACTGAGCTTTGTTGAACTTCATACAATTGGCCTTGGTCCACCAGTCCAGCCTGTCCAGATCCCTCTGTAGAGCCCTCCTACTCTCAAGCAGATCAACACTCCCACCCAACTTGGTGTCATCTGGAAAAGCTGAGATAAGCACAGACACAAGCTGCTGTCCAAATTCTAAATGGATCTTTTTTGACAATTAGGAAAGTTTTCCTTTTTGCTTTAAATTTTTCCCATTATTATTGAAGGTAATATTTTTACTGATCCCACACTTATCTCTGCCATGAGGATTGATCAATGTAACAGATAAAAAGATTGATATGATAGCTCTCTTAAAGATACATATGTACTATTTTTAGCTGAAATGTAACTATAAAAATGGAAATATTTCTCTCTAGGTTAATCAGCGGTTAAAATCAAAATTTATTTAAAAAAGAATGATAAATGAACAAAATTATCAATGATCCGAATGCTAGAATTGAATGCACCATTAACAAGTTTGCTGAGGATACTAAATGGGGAGGTGCTGCTGACTGTCTTGAGGGACATGAGTCTATCTAGGTCCCTCTGCAAGGCCTCTAACATTGGGCAATTATTAATGATATAAAAGTTAACAAGTCCAAATTATCATCATAATTTTATTATAATTATTGCTATTATTATAATCATCAATATTTTCAAAGTAAACAGGTTTCCTACAATATTATTTAAACTCTGGATTCTAAAAAGCAATCACTCATCTGCTTGATTGCAAAAATGTAATTAAGTGAAAGTATCATTTAATATATACTGTTCCAAATCCATATTGTACAAAAAAAATTAAGATATTTTTAATCTGAAACATTTCTATCTTGATTTTTATACTTTTGTAAAACAAACAAGTATTTTAACTTATCTTCCCCTTATTTTATTACCTGACAGTAGGGCAAGCAATGCAATATATTTCCCTCAGCATAATGTGAATCTTTCATGAGTAGAAATATTGTAGTTCAATCTGAGCTGAAAACAGTCACAATATTTAACACAAATACATATCTCTCTATAGGTATACATGTATATATGCTTCACAATTTTTTTATATCATACCTGGAAGAAATGTTACTGCTGCTGCAACCTTGGTGATCAGTGAATCAGTTAAACAATAAGTTCTACATTGAAGTGCTTATAAATGTTTCATGGACTGTCACATGCCAAGAAAAAGAGCATTCTGGAAAGTCTCTTTCCCTGTCCCAGCTTTTTGTTATCTATTAGCCTATTCTAAAAATTGTAGTAGTATCCTAATATTTCCTAAAGCAATTCATACTTTGTTGCAGTACTTTCCAAACTAGCCAGCTGCAACAAGGTCTTTTACCATCACATACCAACATACTCTTCATGCCAGTCCCTCTGCTGCCTTCTCCTAGTCTCTCTTTATCCGGAGCAGGCACACTCAACTCTTCCCTCTGCTCCTTCCTCCTCTCTCTTCCTTGGCTGCTCCCTCTTCATTGGCTGCCCAACCACTTAACAGAACCAGCCACAGCTGCACCTTATCTACATCAGCCAACCCCTGCCCCTGAAGCCAGCCCACAGCTGTATATTATCAATGTTAATTAACCCAGCTTAATCCCCCTACAATACTTCTACATCATATGTAGCTGTCCACTGCAATCCTGACTAGGCATTTCACAGATTGTAATTATCAAAGAAGAAATAAAACACCCCTATTTTTTCCTGTTTGACTGTATGAGCTACACTATGTGTAGTATTTCCCTTCTCATAGCACTTAAGAGACTGGAGGGGATGCTTGGCCTGCCAAATCCTACTGAAAATCATGGAAGGTTTCCTATCAACATCAAAAGGTTTTGCAGCAAAGCCTGTGTAAATCACTCTGGCTGTTCTCCTGCTTTGCTGCACAATGAGGGTTTGGTCAGGAAAACAGCTACAATAAGACACGTTTTGTACTTATGGAGCAGATGGGCAGGTTTCTGTTAAGATAAGACGATTAAGAAAGCCATAGCTGTTCAGATCAAGACTGATCTTACCTGATAGTAGAAAGCAGAAGAAAGAACAAATAAACAGGATAATGATGAAACGATCTTTTTTCACTCAGTTGCTTGCAACCATTGTTTTTAGGATTTTCTGATAATGAATCTAATCCCTTTTTCAACACTATTGCTTTTATGTATAAAAAAGAACTTTCTTTTTCTTTTCATACTCTACCTACTCATTTATCTATTCTGAGTAAGTAAACCAAAACATGAAAAAATTTCTGTTCACTTTTTCTAGTTATACAGGTTCACACAGTACTTTGCCAGTCTGAGGAAATCTAAGATGTATTCTTTCCCTGTGAATACTATTCCTTATCCCTGGCATTCTCTGACACTTTTTTTTGTTCCTTTTCTAGTTCTTTACTTTCTCTCCTAGACCTAGGAAAGGATTAGCTGGAATTCTGCCTACTTAATCTGGTCTGGAACAATAATAAAGTTTATTTTCCCTTCTTTATTTATTATAACATCATCAAATCTAATATGTTCTTTTGTTTAAGACATGATGACTACTACTTCACTTTGTTTTTAAAACATAGATGCAATAGAGACCTATCAGGTACCTATTTCTATAAATGTGTTATTCCATAACTAACACCCTATGATTTTCTACTATATCTGTTGCCTTTTTACAAATGCAGAATCTTGGGCTAATTTTTCAGATAACCATCCCTAATGACTTCAAGATATGTTTTATCAGTGGTAATGGAAAATTTGGATATTGTGTTTTGGTTGTTTGCTTTTTTACATTTCACAGCTAACATTCATTTTCTTCTGTCAGTTGTGCCGAGTCTTAGCACTAGAAGATTCTTGTAGATTTTTGTCAACTTTTTTATGTTCTGAAAAATATTTTTTATCATCAGTATGCTGTCAGTACTTTATTTGTTGCTTTTACAATTTCTTATGCATATATGTTGAAGTATATTGTCTGTTCCAGAGAGCAAGCTAGTAATTTTTTTCTTACCTTTTGACAACCATCTTTTTTGCACTCACTAACCCAAAAGGAAGTATTTCCTCTTACCTGAATTTCTGTAATATAGTTATACCTATATCAACACATACAGTATATATTTCTCATCTTGCTAGTAGCTCTTGCCTATCTTCATTTTAATCTAAGTGAGGCTTTTGAATTTAAAAGAGAGTAATGGACTTAATTACTAGCCACTTCCATGTCGATTGAAAAATTTGCCCCTGGCTGCTTATTAGTAACAACTTTTTCCACATAATTGTAAGGTCCTAATATAAATGCATATGCATGGAAGTTGACCTAGGCACACACACATATATCTCTTCAACATAGTAAG